>NC_092814.1:327666490-328288990 GCF_023375885.2 Dermacentor andersoni
TATTAGGTGAAACCCTCTTCAACGAGTCCCCCAGGTGGCTCAGGGCGTGCGGCTTGAACACGCGTATGCCTTTACCTTTGGTTTTTTTTTTTTTTTTCGTTCTATCTCGGTGACAACGCAACCGAATTGGATAAGGCTTTTATCATTGAAATAAAAATCTCTAGGAACAAAATTTCCCTGTTACCCTTGGCTGCTTCTGACGTTTTATTTTCTTTATTGGCTTCGCAACCGTACCGACATTGCCCGCCTTGTTCTCGTGGGGCATCTCTTTCCAAAGGTCACGGTTTCCGCCGAAACACAGCGGATCACGTCTCTTCTTTTGAATCGGTATCGGAGCCTTTGAGAACATATAGATAAAATAAAGAAGCTCGATCAGGAAAAGCAATTCAAGAAAAAAGATTATTAAAGGGGATGAAGTATATTTTAAACATTCAAAGGCGGCACGTTGCAGACTTAATCCTTCGAGGGGAAGCTATCTTAAAGCGTTACGGTAACCAGTATAGTGATCATCAGCCTATCATCATCCACGGCGCGACGAATGCCTCTCCCAGTGGTCTTGCGCCACGTGACCCCATTTTATGCCTGCAAATTTCCGCATTTTATAGCATCACCTAATTCTCTGCAGTCCTCGATCGACGGTGGTTCCCGGCCCATATTCACAAAGAGCTCTTGATCAAGAATGGTTCGTAAGGGAAAATTTTTGCCAATTCCGATGCTTGACATATCTTAAGCGAAGGCTTGCGGCCAAGGGCAAAAAGCACTCAAGAATGGAAAGCTTTGTGAATTCGGACCCCTTTCTCTTGCCATCCAAGTAGACCATCGGTTATCTGGCCTACGCAGTATATGGCCTACAAAGTTCCATTTATTTGTATTAATGTTAACTACAATATCGGTTACCCCCGTTTGCTCTATAATCGACACCGTTGTATTCCTGACTCTTAATGTTACACCTAACGTTTTTCATTGCATCGCCCGATGCACATCCCTAACTTATTCTCAAGGTTCTCCGTTAAGCCCCAAGTTTCTGCCTCGTGTTTTAATATCGGTAGAATGAAATGATTGTACACTTTCCTTTTTAAGGATAGTTGTAAGGCTGCCGGTCATAACTTGCAATAGTAATGTGTGCCGTATGCACTCCAACCCATTCTGCGTTTCCTTCTCATGGTCGGGGGCCCCTGTGAGGTAGCCTAGGTAAACGAACTATTGCAGAGGTTCTAGAGGATCACTGCCAATTATGCATTCTTGTTCTCTTGCCAGGCTATTGAACATTATATTTCTCTTCTGCATATTAATCTTAAGCCACACTCTTACACTTTCTCGACTAAAGTCCTCAATGATTTGTTACAAGCCATCTCCACCATTGATGAACTGGGCAATATCATCTGTTATCAATATCAAAGGTTGTTGAGATATTCGCCGTTGAACCTCACTGCTAGTCCTTTTCAGTCTAATAGCAGAATACTTCTATGCATGCAGTGAATAGCATTGGAAACAGTGTGTCTCCTCAACTTATTTGTTTCTCGATCGGCATTTTCTGTTTTTTTGTGTGTGTATTCAGAAATAAAGCAGCTGTGGAGTCCTTATAGATATTCGCTAATATATGCACGCATGCTTCATGCGCTTATCTTGACTACGCAACGCCTTCATGACTGCTGCTATGAACTGAATGAAATGTCTTTTCTCAATATATGAAAGACACATAGGTTGGTTGTACTCTGTAAATTTCTCAATTATCATACAAGTATTGATTCGCATTGTAATCAGCCACCGTAGGGGCGTCTGCGTCAGCAGGCGTTTGGTTCGTTGCGACACCACGTACCCGAGCACATGAGGGTTGGACACTCCCGAGTGTAGCTGTGCACGGCTTAGCCGTGTCTTCAGAAAGAGGGATTCTGGGGGTTGAGCCGATGCTGGGTGTTCGGACCTTTAAGGCTCCCAGGCGGAGGCAACACACCTCTTTGGCCTCTGCTTTACATAGATGGCACCTCCAGACTGACCTACCGGGAGGAAATCGGCAGTTGCTTTATCCTGTCCTTCTCTCCAATCTTCGTCTTTCGCTCTTCCTTTTTTATCTGTCCTGTCTTCTTTTCACTTCTCACTTCCGAATTTCCTGGTCGCAAGGGTTAACCGTATGTAATGTATCCAGTCTTGAGTACATACATTAAGTTATAGTGGCTGTGCATCGCTGGCGTCTGCAGGTTTCTCGGAACCTTTAGCGTTTCTTTGTTGGGCTCGGTGGTGGGTGACTATCACCGCCGCCAAATTTTGAAACCATGTTATTGCAGAAGCCTTCACCCGACTTTCACATCGGCCTCTGAAAAAAAGTGGCACCGATGCACCTTTTCAATTTATTTTCTGAACCCACCTAGACAACTTCCCACGATACGACGTCTTTCATAGTGAAGGAACAAGTATGCGTAAGCTATTCCCTTTCTTGGTGGCGAAATGCCTCGTAGAAAGATGTGGTAAAGAATTCAGTCTCGAAAATGAACAGCGGAGACCTCCTAATCGAATTGAAAACAAAGAGGAAGTGCAAAAGCTGTCCGAGCTCGCCAGTACTGGTGAAATCATTCACGATTTCTCCCCATCGCTCCCTAATTACCTGCAGGGGCGTTATTTCAGAGGAAGATTTTTTTCAGCTCGAGTGTCGAGGAACTCTTCAAGAGTTTCCAAGAACAAAATTTGATTAAAGTTCAAAAAATTACAATCTGCAGAAACGATGAGCAACTCCCAACCAAACATGTGATTCTCACATTTGGTGCTAGTATTCTCCCACCTCTCTCAACGCAGAATATATAAAGATCAATGTCAGAACATACATACCAATCCCAAGGCGGTGCTTCAAGTCCCAGAGGTTCGGCCATGCATCACGATCATGTAGAAGAAAAGAAAGATATATGAAGTGCAGTGCCAACGACCATCCGTCTGAAAACTAACGCTCCCCTATGCTGTGTAAACTGCAAAGTAGATCATCCGGCATAATGACGATTATGTCCCTGTTTGAAGAAGGAGAAGGAGGTGATTACCCTCACAGTAAAATAGATTTCATTCTTCGGAGCGAGGAAGAGGCTTTCACTCCTACCTCAAATAAGCTATGCCAATGTGGCGCGGCAGCGAGCAGCACCACATCGGTCTCAGGAGTCTGCAGGGGTCACAGTCAGTGGTCCCGTAGCAACTCCATCCGTCCCCTCGATAGCAGCAGCTAGTGCTCCTCCAACGTCATTCAAGACGGCCCTGCAGGCAGCTTATCCACAGGTCCCAGGACTAAACTGAACGCCAAGGCCCGAGACGCGCGTCTCGGCGCCTGGCTCTCGATCATCCAGCGCCTCAGAGAAGGCGATGGAGGTCGATACCAAAACCCAGGCATCATTCACGCCAAAGGAACAGCCATCTTCTGAGTGCTCTGAGAAGGACAAGCTCCTTGTTAGTGCGTCGAAAAAGGGACAAGTAATCTCAATGGTTACCGTACCTCAAACGAGTATCCTTCCCTGACGCATGTCACCTTTGATTTTTAAGTTCACACATATCAGTACATTCTTCATTTCACAGCCATGAATTTTGTTGTAGACTGGAATTGCAGAGGTCTCATACACAATATAGGCGACATCAAAGGCATCATCAACATTTTTTGCCAGTTGCAGTGTGTCTTCAGGAAACGAATCTCGGTCCCAAAATATTGTCAAATTCTGAAAGTTTTCGCCGTTGTCCGACGGGACCACTAATACTCCAGCCGCTTGTCAGGAGGAGTCGCTATAATCGTGCAGAGTGGCACTCCCACCCGAGATGTTCAATTGAATACATCTTTCGAGGCCGTAGCCGTCACCATTCTGTCTCACAAAACCATCACCATTTGTTCACTGTATATTCCACCCTACACCCATTTTACTACTAAACACTTACAAAACTTAACAGATCAATTACCAGAACCATATGTTTTAGCAGTAGATTTTAATGTTCATTCTACTCTTTGGGGAAGTGTCAAAACTGAAGAAAGAGGACAACTCATTCAAGATTTTATTCTGTCCAAGGATATCTGCCTATTAAACTCAGGTGCACCGACCTACTTTTCGCCAACTTCCCGCACTTTTAGTTGTTTAGATTCAGCTTTTTGCTCTCTATCTCTTTTGAATGACCTTAAATGGGAAGCCCTTGGCACGCAAATAGTAGTGATCACTGACCTGTAGTCATCGAACTCTTATCATCACCACCAACCTTAGTCCTTAGGCCACGCCGGTGAAAATTACAGCTCGCTGACTGGCCGGTTTTTATCGAGAATGCGAAACTGGAAGTTGTCTTTTCGTCAGAACTAAGTGTTCACGGACTTAGCAAAACATTCACATAATCTCAGCGAATGAAAAAGCAATACCCCAGTCATCTGGTATTGGGCGCAAAAGGTAAATCCCTGGTTGACAAACGAGTGTACTGAAGCTAAAAAAAACGAGGCCTGGGGAATCCAAGGAGGTACCTCACCTATAGCAACCTTTAAAACTTCAAGCAGCCCAAAGTCAAAGAACGATTTATTCGAAGAAAGGTGGAGAAATCATGAAGGCAAAAATACATATCATTAATAGTACAGTCACATCAACACGAATGTGGAACCACATGAGGAAATCCAAAGGAGAGTACCCATCATACACAATACCATACTAACATGTCCAGGGACACAAACAACACTACAGGACCAGGCCAACTTATTAGGCGAACACTTTTACAACGTATCCATCTCAGAAAACTACTGAAACTCATTCTCAAAATATAAAGAGTCGGCAGAGAAACAGAGACTGCCCACCACTGGGGCTTCAGTTGAACTGCATAATAACCTCCTCACAATACATGAATTGAACAGAGTTCTTTCTGCCGCTAAAAAAACGGCAACAGGTCTTGACCGTGTCCACTACACAATACTGGAACACCCATCTCAAGCATCGGTAGAGGCACTTCTTAAATTTTTTTGATAAGATATGGGAGTCTGGGGGTAACGCCTACAGATAGGAAAAATGCAGTAGTAGTGCCTTTTCTAAGATCTGGTGAAGCTGCAACATCTCCAAGCAGCTACAGACCCGTTGCACTAAAAAGTTGTCTAGCCAAATCCTATGAGGGCATCATAAACATAACTCACGTTCATCCTTGAACCAAGAAGCCTAACAGACATGGACCAGTGCGGATACAAAAAGGCCTGCTCCACCACTGACCATCTCCGTTCGACTAGGACATGAAATACGTGACGCGTTTCTACACAAACAACACTGTCACGAGGTTTTCTTTGATTTAGAAAAAGCGTATGATACCATGTGGCGATATGGAATTTTGAGAGACATGAATGACTTGGGAATTCGTGGCAGAATGCTAAACTGTCTCTCTGATTTCATGTCAAATAGAGCATCTCATGTATATCTCGGCGATTAGAGTTGGCGGCCGTAGTTGAAGGCAGACTTGATGTCATCGTCAGGAGATAGGCGAGCAGGGTTTATTTGCAGTATTTACAGTTGAGCATGGGATACATTTACACAGTCTATGCGTGACTCCCAAATGGAGCCCGCGAGACAAAGCATACAGCAAACGAGCACACAGCTCAGGAGTACATTTCGAGCACAGAGCACGACGACGAGCACACACTAGCAGCCGACAATAGCCGCTTATAAGCACTCCGCTTGACGTCATAGTTCGACGTCATTGTTCGACGTCATCGCAGACTACACGCCATTTTGGAGGAGGAGGGCTCACACACACGTGCCGCACAGGTTTCAGTGCCGCACAGGTTTCAGTGCTCTCTCGAGGGCCGACGACCTTTGCAGCGCAGTCATCGTGGTATTCATTGTCCTGCGTCCCCGTAGTCAGGTGATCACGCCCGAACCCAGCCGGCGCCTCTAAATTCCAGAGCTGACGTAGTCCGCAGTTCTCCAAAGGAAGTTCGCAGTTGGTTAGCGCTGTCCTCGCTGGTTCTCTGAAGGGCGCCCCCACCCCGGATCGATCGACGCACCTGTAGCGGTCTGAAATAGCTTTGAGGGCAGTACCCATGCAGGCCGATCCTAACATGGCACAATACTTTCACGCACATTTACACAAGGAAATGGCGTTCCACAAGGTTGCATTCTGAGCACTACTCTCTTCACAGCGAAAATGAACTCTATCAATAAAATCATCCCATCCCATATGTCGACGATTTGCAAGTGGCTTGCCACGCCTCAAACCTACCCACTTGCCCAAGACAACTACAAATAACAATAAATAATCTCACTCATTGGGCTGAAAAAATGGTTTCAGCTTTTCAACCCACAAAACTATTACAGTTCTGTTTTCCCAGAAGCGATGGTTACATTGCAATCCGGTTTTCACATTAGATGGTACAACGCTGTCGGTCAAAGAAGAATAGAAATTTTTAGGCGTAACGTTTGACACAAAACTGAACATCCTGGCCCACATTAACACAACAAAAATTAAGGCAATGAAAGCACTAAATATTCTCAAGGTGTTATCGCACAAGCACTGGGGGTCTCACTGAACATGTCTACTACGCATATACCGGTCCCTTGTACATAGATAGCATCCTCGACTGCGGTAGTGTAGTTTATGGTGCAGCTAGGCAGTCCTACATTAAACGAATTCACCCGATTCATAATCTCGGCCTACGATTGGCGAGCGGTGCCTACAGAATAACGCCTGCCCACAGTTTATACGTCGACTGCAATGAGCCTCCCTTAAAAAGCACTACTTACACTTTCCTATGTACTGAGAATTCGGTCATCGCCACAACATTTGTGCTACGACATCGTAACACAGTTCGAATCACGCGTACACAACACAAAGAAACAGAATATGATTCAGCCCCTTATCTTACGGTAGGAGGAATATTGTCAGACCTATGAACTTCCTCATGAAGTCCTGCAGGTTGCTGAGAGGCCACAAGCAGTGACCCCATGGTGCGATTTTACAAATCTCTGTGACCGGACACTAACCCATCTAGAGAAGAAAGTCACCTCACAAGAAAATATCGCGCGAGAGTTCCACGCCCTTCAAGACAAATATGAAAATTACGCAGAATTTTACAAAGATGGTTCTAAAACAAAGAATACGTGGGTATCGGAACCGTAACGAAATATTGGGGAAAATAGCATTCGAATAACTGATTTTGCTTCAGTCTTTAGCGCCAAAGCTTATGCGATATACACGGCAGTTAAAAAAATTACCGCCGACAAGCAGAAGAATGGCATCATTTATACTGACTCGTTAAGTGCACTTAGAGCTCTAAACTTAAACTCCGCGTGTGAACCTCTGCTTCGCGTGTGAACTTCTGCACACAAAACTCTCATACAAAGACAGCATTCGAGCAATTCGTAAGGCCCTGGCATCAAAGTGGCAACTAGAATAGGATTCTTGCGCAAATCACAAGTTACACGCACCGAAACCTCTGTTTGGCGAATGGAAGTCGTGGAATCACCAGCAACGCTGCTATAAGGTGATCCTATGTCGACTTCAAAATTGGGCATACAAACCTGACACACACTTTTTTTACTTCGGAAAGAAAACCCGCCAACCTGCGAAAAGTGCCACGAACCACTTACAGTAATGGACATCATTATTGCATGTCCACATATTGAAACACAGAGATGGAAGCTTTAACAGAATTTAACTTACAGGTACCGTTACATCCGGCCTCAATAATGGGAGATGATCCGCTAGTCCCATTCACTAACATTGTTGAACTTTTTAGATGAAACCGGTTTTTCGCACAGACTATAAACCTCCTATATGAATACAACAATCAAAGCCCGGCCCTCAGTCCCCAGCAGCTGCGAAGGAACTGACCACGGCGGCGGTCAGACCTGTGACGCAACAGAGGGTGCTAAGAATCCCTGGATCCAGACAGGCCGCCATTAGAATCTGAACGTGGCAACGTTTAACAATAGAACGTTATCTAGTGAGGCGAGTCTAGCAGTGCTATTAGAGGAATTAGAGGGCAGTAAGTGGGATATGTTAGGGCTCAGTGAAGTGAGGAGAACAAATGAAGCATATGCAGTGCTAAAAACTGGGCACGTCCGGTGCTACCGGGGCTTAGCGGAGAGACGAGAACTTCTGTCAACCAAGGGACCAAGCAGAATTCCGTAAAGGCTACTCAACAATAGACCATATTCAATCTATCAATCAGGTGATAGTGAAATGTGCGGAATATAACCAACCCTTATATATAGCTTTCATTGATTACGAGAAAGCGTTTGATTCAGTCGAAACCACAAGTGTCATGGAGGCATCACTGAATCAGGGTGTAGACAAGCCGTATGTAAAAATACTGAAATATATCTATGGCGGCTCCACAGCCACCGTAGTCCTCCATAAAGAAAGCAACAAAATCCCAATAAAGAAAGGCGTCAGGCAGGTAGATAGGATCTCTCCAATGCTATTCACAGCGTGTTTACAGGAGGTATTCAGAGACCTGGATTGGGAAGAATTGGGGATAAGAGTTAATGGAGAGTACCGTAGTAACTTGCGATTCGCTGATGATATTGCCTTGCTTGTAACTCAGGGGACCAATTGCAATGCATGCTCACTGAACTGGAGAGGCAAAGCAAAAGGGTGGGTCTAAAAAGTAATCTGCAGAAAACTAAAGTAATGTTTAACAGTCCCGGAAGAGATGAGCAGCTTACGATAGGTAGCGATGCACTGGAAGTGGTAAGGGAATACATCTGCTTAGGGCAGGTAGTGACCGCGGATCCGGATCATGAGACTGAAATAATCAGAAGAATAAGAGTGGGCTGGGCTACGGTTGACAGGCATGCTCAGATCATGCACAGCAGGTTGCCTTTATCCCTCAAGAAAAAAGTGTATAACAGCTTTGTCTTACTAGTACTCACGTACGGGGCAGAAACCTGGAGGCTTACGAAAAGGGTTCTATTTAAATTGAGGACGACGCAACGAGCTATGGAAAGAAGAATGATGGGTGTAACGTTGAGGGACAAGAAAAGAGCAGATAGGGTGAGGGAACAAACGCGAGTTAATGACGTCTTAGTTGAAATCTAGAAAAAGAAATGGGCATGGGCAGGACATGTAATGAGGACGGAAGATAACCGATGGTCATTAAGGCTTACGGACTGGATTCCGAGGAAAGGGAAGCGTAGCAGGGGCGGCAGAAAGTTAGGTCGGCGGAGGAGATTAACAAGTTTGCAGGGACGACATGGCCACAATTAGTACATGACCGGGGTAGTTGGAGAAGTATGGGAGAGGCCTTTGCCCTGCAGTGGGCGTAACCAGGCTAATGATGATGATGATGATGATGATGATGATGGTGATTGTAAAATAACGGAGCTTTCGCTTCGTTAACCTTCGATTTCTTAATATCTTGTGACTGGCGCAGCATGGCCTTAGTCGCTTTTGCGCGGTTAAAGCCGAATTAACTAACATTTTAATCAGCGTAAAACATGCAATAATCAAAATACGGCAGGGCATTTAGCTCCAATTGCTTAACTCAAGAGAGAGAGACGGAAAAAAGAAATGCATAAAGGTCAGCCAGAGGCCTGTCCAGTTTGGTGCCCTACATAGTAATAAAAAATAAAAGGTAGTTTGAGAACGAAAAAAGAAGATAGAAACTGCGGTCGCTCCCTGAAGTCTAGATTTCAGGAAATGCAGTGGCGCAAACATTGCTTTCCGGGTTTGTGACATACAGCCATGGTCCAAGTACTTTCATCAATGCGAATTATCTTGATTCCCGCTGATCTAACGGGGTGCGGAGTAGAAGTCGCTGGTCGTCAAAGTGGGTACGTATGGAGAGAAGATGTGCGATAGGCTCCTCACATCCTCAACTGTCACAGGAAGGCGCAAGACTCATCCCAATGAGAACGAATAGCTCTTTGTGAATGCGACACCCATCCGCAAGCGACACTATAATGTCGCATGCATAAACCCAGAAGCAGCGACATATATTGTGGGCGCTGTTTGTATGCGCTAGCGAAGCATTCTTCACTAACTCCTAGCCGCAGTCACCTTTTATTCTATCGGGCTTAATGTGCGGGCCGCATTCATGCAGGCTTCGAACTTTCACCCGCTGCCTTTGTATTCCTAACTTATGCTGTAGGCCCGTTTGAGCGTACCGTCTGGGGAGGGCGCCGAAACAAAGTTGTTTCATCTAGTATAAGGGAAGATGAGCAAGAATTTGAGTAAGTCTTCGGTTATATGCGGCGTATTTTATCATGATTACCTTCCGCAGGTCACATGAATTCGATAATAAAAAACATTGCCGCATTCAACAACTTGTTCTACGCTATATGTCCTTCTTCTGTGCCTACAGAATCGTAATACGTCCTGTATGGGAAAAAATTAACGATCCCTGTACTCCCTAATGCAAAATTTGAGCGCAGCTCTGTACGTGTTTTCATTTCGCGATATACTGGCTGGCGCGCACAATCTGTCTAGTGCGGCACGTTCCAAATGGAGCAAAGTGTGGCGCGTCTGTCTTGCTAATCGGGAAATCGCAAGAAATAGCGCGTGGATGACGCGTAGGCGCGATTCACAGCAGCTGCCGTAGACAGACCCCTGCTCATGCAGCGCTTTGTTTCCGTATATGGTATCGGTGGACGCGCTCACCGCACGCCTTATCGGTGACGTTGTCGGTGAACAGACGACGGCACGCTCCTCTGGCGCCATCTCGTAGCGGTCGTCGCAATTCTTGCGCGGCAGTACGCCTTTGTTCTCACGCTGGGCTGTGCGTTTTCTGTCATCTTTCGCTGTGCGCGTTCGCTTGGTTACGCCGAGGGACAACGCCGACGCTCGCCGCAATACTGGAGCTAAGAGCTGCGCTTTAAAAGAAACTCGTCCACTTATTCATAAATGCTTGGAATAATAACTGGTAAACAAATTTGCGTTGATAAAAGCGCACGCAATAAAGCTCGGACTTTTGGGAAATGCTCCCAGTGGTATCTTTATGCAGGACGTTTTTTTTTAAAGAATATACAGATCTTTTATGAAAGTTAATGAGTGTAGGGGACCTGGCGTTTTCGCAGAGGAGCTCTTATGTTAGGCGAACATGCTTTATTTCGGATGACATGAGCTATAGAAACCTAATTACAGGAAATTCATCAGTTAATCATTTTATTAGAATCGGGGGGGGGGGGGGGGGGTATTGTTGCTTCTAAGACAAATTTGGAAACAGGCACATTTTATCGCGCCCATATTTCTTTTTATTCTTGGGAATCGCACCTATTGGCAGATATTCATTATCAAATTTGAACGCTCAATCCTGGTAATATCAAAATGGAGCGCGCTCCGCTGCTACGCCAGACGGAAACATCTTTTGGCGAAGTGTACGACGAAATGTGTGAGGAAGTTTGAATCATGGCATATCGCGGCAAATACTGATATCTACGTCGCCACAGATTCTTGGCAGGCAAAACGTGCCAAATCAGTATCTGCTGCGACTAGCCGCGACGTTCAGTTTCAAACTTCGCCGTTCTGTGCTCCCGGTGCGCTCGCTTACGATCCTGCCTAGATGAGCACTGAAATTCGGCGACGAATATATCGAGTTATGTGCGGTTTTCAAGATTAAGAAAATGAGGGTGGAATTGAATATGACTGCCTCCAAATTTGCCATGCAGGCAACTACGGCCAAGGGTGTTGTAAAGAAGGTAATTAACAACTTCTTGTTAATCAGTGTTCTGAAACTTACGTTATTAGCGGCAAAGTATCTTGATCTAGCCTAGCAACTCTTCTGCAAGAACGCCACTTTCGCTACGGTCATAGCCTTCTTATAAAAAGTCTGCATATGCTAAAAAAAAGAGGCACACTATATTTAAGAAACGTTATTATCTTTGATTTCCTGATGCAAATGGTGTGCCGGTCCGCTGGCAAGTGAACTGGATAGTAACATTTAGGCACGTCCCTCCATCCACATTTTTCTTTTATTGAATAATAGAAGTTCGTGCTCAGTGCTCCTTGCACTTTCTTTCACTGATGCTTGCAGTCAAACATTATGATTGTTGTTTGGTTGCTGAACGTGATGCTTGCAGCCAACATCACCTAATAATAATAACTCAGAAACAGTGCCAGCAGCTTTGAGAACTTTCACTGTAGAAATATAGTTTACTCGCTGTACATGGACAACGTTAACGGCTGTTGTAGTCGCGACCGGCGGCCGGATTTCTATAGGGGCGAAATGCAAGAAAAAAATACGCCTCTGTACCGTTTCTTGGCTGCGCGTTCAAGAACCCCAGGTGGTCAAAATTATTCCGGAGTTCCCCACTACGACGTGCGTCATATCTTGATGTTGACACGTAGTGCCTCAGAATTTATTAATTTTTTTTGTAGGCGCGACGCAAATTCATGTCTAGATAAAAAAAAGTAATTTCTTCTGTTAATGGTTTACATCACCGCACATGCAAAAGCAAGAAGCGCCAATCACTTTCCCATCTTCGTTGACTTAAGAAATTACCATATTATTGCTCCTGTGGGCGTGTGTAGTATATCATTTAGAAAAAATGAAACGGTATAAAAAATAACCAAGGAAGGACTAGCACTGTCAGATAGCAGTGTCCGATAGTTTGAACAGTCGATGAGGAAGGCGATACGTAACCTAACTTTGCAATCGAGTGCAAAAGCCATTCAACTGCACAACTGCAAGTTTTAGTACCCAAGGAAACACAAAGCAGCTCACGAACGTAATCATGTGGTGTTCGCCTTCACTGCACATGCTCGGCACGTATTCGGATTTCTCCGGCTTACGCATTGCAACGTACAGGCAAGGTCAGAAGTTTGTGGGATGCGGGATCCGCCAAAAAATCACCGCCCCTTCCTGTCCGTGAAGATGGTCAAACAGGGAAGCTGTGTTAGTCGCACCCGTGGTTACACCATGGAAGTCAAACTTCGTAAGCAGTCTATGTTGTAAATCTTCTGTTTCACTATTCTTTCACCTCATTTTCGCTTTTGCGTGCTTCGCGTGGTGACCATGCTTTAGCAATGCTTCTTTTGCGGTTCTTCGAGTGTTTACTATTATTATTTTTGCAGTGCCGGCTCGGCCCGGCATTACACTACGTTTGGGATCGGCCCATGTATGAGGAGTGCTTAACGCCTGTGTCACCTCCGCCGCGCGTCGGCCCGGCATTGCACTATCTACGAGATTTTAGCGAAGTCCAACAATGACGGCACAGGGTCCACATTAACAGCTTCGCTGCGAAAGCGCTAACCAAGATGTTAGGACACTGAGAATTGACAGAATATTGTGCAACCTATAAAACGAGCCGATGGCGCATAAATCAAGGGATCTCTTTGGCATGCAACGCCCTCTGTACTGGACTTCTTCGCGATAATATAGCCTCGTCGGCTACGGGATTATCTGACTGAGCTATGCCGGATGTTCGGTTGCCATAGTCGGAAGTTCGAATCCTCGTATGAAAAATGTTTTTATTTTTTCTTATTCTGAGGATGGTGAGCTCGAATTTCACCTCCTCCGGTGCACTACATCTCCAGGCTTAGAGTGGAGCCTGACACCGGCAAAAGATGCCGACAGCAATTGGGGTTATTCTAATCCAGGTACAACCAAATTAGGAAGGCTGACTAAGCTTTAACAAAGACACTCCCTCACCAGAACAGGAACTGGCCTCCCTGGCACAGTATTCGGCCACTGCTTCCCTCATGATTCCTACAATTAACCCTTGGTCCTCAGTCCCCAGCAGCTGCGCAGCACCTGACCAAGGCGGCAGTCAGACCTGTAATGCAGCAGAGGATGCTAAGAGACTCTGGACTCGGACACGCCGTCAATGAAACTGACCCTGGCAACCTTTAACACCCGAACTTTGTCGAGTGAGGCTAGCTTAGCGGGTCTGTTTGACGAACTATCAGACATTGTTTGGGCTATCATCGGCCTTAGTGAGATTAGAACTGGGCGGGCTTATAAAGTGCTGACTAACGGCCATGTCCTCTCCTATAGAGGCCTCCCAGATAAGAAGGAATAAGGGGTATGATTCCTAATCCATAGGAACATAGCGGGCAACATTGACGAATTCTACAGCATTAATCAGAGGGCAGTAGTAATCGTAATCAAAATTAATAAGAGGTATGGATTGAAGGTAGTACAAGCCTACGCTCCAACATCCAGTCACGATGATGATGAAGTAGATCAGTTTTATGAAGATATTGAATTAGCGATGAGAACAGTGCAAACTAAGTATACTGTAGTAATGGGCGAGGTCAATGCAAAAGTGTGGGAAAAGCAAACTGGTGAACAAGCAACTGGCAACTACGGCGTCGATCCTAGGAACGCTAGAGGAGAGATGCTGGTAGAATTCGCACAAAGGAATAAACTGCGAATAATGAACACCTTCTTCAGGAAGCTTAGCAACAGAAAGTGGACCTGGAAGAGCCCTAATAGGGAAAGGAGAAATGAAGTGGATTTCATACTTTCTGCCGAACTCAGCATAATGCAGGATGCGGAAGTGTTAGGTAGTGTAAAGTGCAGTGATCATAGGTTAGTGAGGGCTAGTATTCACCTAAATTTAAAGAGAGAAAGAGTTAAATTGGCCCAGAAGAGACAGGCCAACCTAGATGCAGTAAGGGTAAATGCAGACAAATTCAGGCGTCTACTTGCAAACAAACATGCAGCCTTAAAACAGAGAGATCAAGATGACATAGATGTAATGAATGAAACCGTAACTGGGCGGGCTTCAGAGGCCGCAGTTGAAGTGGGAGGCAAGACATCAAGGCAACCAGTAGGCAAGTTCTCCGAAGTAACAAAGGACCTAATAAACAAATGACAGAGAAGGAAGGTGTCCAACTCAAGAGATGAGATAGAATTCGTGGAACTGTCAATACTGATCAACAAGGTGAAAATAGGGTAATTCGAAATTATAACTTGAGAAAGGCTGAGGGAGCCGTAAAATATTGACGCAGCCTGAAATCAGTGAGAAGGAAACTTGGCATAGTAAAAACCAAGATTTATGCACTGAAAGATAAGCAGGGTAATCTCATCGGCAATATCGAAGGTATAGTAAAAGCCGCGGAAGAATTCCATAGTGACCTATACAGTACCTATGGAGCCACGATACCTCCATTCGAAGCAGTAATGAACAGGTTGCAGAGACTCCTCGTATAACTAGCGATGAGATCAGAAGGGCCTTACAAGACATCAAACGGGGAAAAGTGGCAGGAGAAGATGGCGTAACCATCGATTATTCAAAGATGGAGGAGACATAATGCTTGAAAAACTGGCGGCTTTTTGTACCAAGTATCTATTGACTTCAAGGTTCCCAGAAAACTGGAAGAATACAAACATTATACTAATCCACAAAAAATGGAAACGTTAAAGTATTTAAAAATTATAGGCCATTAGCTCACTCCCAGTATTATATGAAATATTCACCAAGATAATTTGCAATAGAATATGGGCAACACTGGACTTTAAACAAATAAGGAGAAATGCTGGTTTTAGGGAGGGATACTCTACAATCGAGTACATTCATGTCATTAATCAGGTAATCGAGAAATCCGCAGAGTAAAATCAGCCTCCCTATATGGCTTTCATAGATTACGAAAATGCTTCTGATTCAGTAAAGATACCAGCAGTCATAGAGGCATTACATAATCAAAGAGTACCTTGGAAAATATCTACAGAGATTCCACAGCTACCTTATTTATACACAAGAAAACTAGGAAGATACCTATAAAGATAGGGGTCAGACAGGGAGACACAATTTCTCCAATGCTGTTCACTCAGTGCTTGGAAGAAGTATTCAAGCTATTAAACTAGAAAGGCATAGGAGTAAGCATACTCAGCAAATACCTCAGCAACATTCGCTTTGCCGAAGACATTGTTTTATTCAGCACCACAGCAGACGAGCTACAAGAAATAATTGAGGACCTTAACAGAGATAGTGTAAGCGTGGGGTTGAAGATTAATATGCAGAAGACAAAGATATTGATGAATAGCCGGGCAAGGGAACAAGAGTTCAGAATAGCCAGTCAGCCTCTAGAGTCTGTGAAGGAGTACGTTTACCTAAGTCAATTAATCGCAAGGAACCCTGATTATGAGAAGGAAATTCATAGAAGAATAAAAATGAGTTGGATGGCATACGGCAGACATTGTCAGCTCCTGAGTGGAAGCTTAACATTGTCGTTGAAAAGGAAGGTGTACAATCAGTGCATTTTGCCGGTGATGACATATGACGCAGAGACTTGGAGACTGACAAAGAAGCTTGAGAACAAGCTAAGGACCGCACAAAGAGCGATGGAGCGAAGACTGCTAGGCGTGACGTTAAAAGCCAGGAAGGGAGCGGTGTGGATAAGAGAGCAAACAAGAATAGCCGACATTTTAATTGATATTAGGAGAAAAAACGGAGCTGGGCAGCTCATGTAATGCGCTGGTTAGATAACCGGTGGGTCATTAGGCTTACAGAATGGGTGCTAAGAGAAGGGAAGTGCAGTCGAGGACGACAGAGGACTAGGTGAGGCGACGAAATTAGGAAATTCGCGGGTGCTAGTTGGAATTGGTCCGTGCAGGACAGGGGTAATAGGAGTTCGCAGGGAGAGCCTTCGTTATGCAGTGGACATAAAGGATGATGATGATGATGATGATGATGATGATGATGATGTATAAGCGCAATATTTTCTCAGCAAAGGCGTGCATCCTGTATTTCAAATGTACACTCGTGAACGCGACCAACATAGTAATGTACGGTTTTGATGGCAAGCTAGAAGTGGGGGCTGGCATGCATAAGGCTTCTTCGCGCAATCCGCATTCCGTGAACTATCGAGCCTACCTGCACGTTGTATGTCGTGCATAGCCTTCGGCGCCAGTTGTCGTGATGGCTGTGCTCATGCTGTCGTTGATCGCCAATGAACGGTGAATGAAGCGTTCTCACTTCCCTTCAACTCACCTGAATTTCCAGTAACGAGTGGGGAACTCCACAAATTTCAGAGACAATTTGACAGTTGTGTCCTGCATAGAACTGACGAGACGCGTCGGCAGAGACGTTGAACGACACGTTAGGGCTTCTTAATTGCGTTGTATCCGACAGGGTTGACACTATCAACAAGACGGCGCTACGTCCGCTGACGTTTTCTTCTGCTTCTTTGTCACTTTTTTTTTCGTTACCATATGTTGAAAGTCTTCTAGCATCGGACAGTGTTACGTCACGCAAGGGACTTGAGTTTAATGTAAGCAAGGCCCCGTGCGCTATTCTAAAACGATCTATTAAAGCTCGATTTGCTTGCGCCGGGCTATGGTACCTAATAAAGGGGTGTTTTGTTAATACACACACACACACACACACACACACACACACACACACACACACACACACACGCGTACGCACACGCACACGCACACGCACACGCACACGCGCACGCACACGCGCACGCACGCACGCACGCACGCACGCAGGCGCGCGCACGCAGGCACGCACGCAGGCACGCACGCACGCAGGCGCACGCACGCAGGCGCGCGCACACGCACACGCACACGCACACGCGAGGGCGAATCGGAAAGTATTTGCCCCTATTTTTTAATAGTCAAAATAAGGTACATGCAGGCAATTACAAATGTACGTACTATTCTACGTACCTTACACGCAGTCCCCTCACCACATTCTTCCACACAGTCCCCACACCGGTTCAGACATTTGTCCCATCGCAGCACTAAGTTTCAGAATCCTCTGTGATAGAATTCGTCCGGCCGACTGGGGAACCACCGTCAGCCTTTTGCGAACTCACAACACCACCACCTCACACTTCTCAAAGCGCTACACACTTCCCCATACGTGGACTGCATTTTCCTGTGGATGTAGAAGGGCGTTCGTCCCTTTGCCCCATATAAAACAAATCACACTTCGTTGCTTGTGCGCCGCGGATGTGTGAAGCACAACCGCCATCTTCAACAACTGACAGCAGCGCCGTGCGGCGAAACTATCGGCAGATAAGGCCGGACTGGCCTAGGAAAGGTTCACCGCTGGGAAAGGTACACTTTGTGCGGCCAGTCAGTCGCGCGGCAATTTTGCGTGTATTCACGGGCTGCTTTCACGCTAAAAAAAAAGAACACTTTTGTGTAGCACGGATTGAGCAAAACAAAGCTGCATCGTGAGTTTTTCATGTAGGTTTACAATTTTCTCATTGACACTTTTCATCTAATTATATATTTGAGAAGTTGAGTAATTAATGAAGACTAATTATCTAATTAGGCGGAATTAAAAATTCTAGTATCTCCAAGCGCCGGCAAACAACATTACCTTTGTTCTGTCCATCTACGTGGCATTTGCATACTTGTAAACTCTGGCTAAAGTTATCTGGGACACCCTGTATAACATACGACATTGATAAAGTTTTGCTCGGTATAGCGCATGCAGTAGGCAATGGGGGAAGTTACGCGATCGTTACACCCGGATATATATATATATATATATATATATATATATATATATATATATACATATTGGAGCGTAAAGAAATCCCACTCCCCTCCGCAATGCCGGCACGGCTAGGGGACAAACGCATACAACACGAGCAAAGAAACTTCTCCGTAGTGCCTAAGCAAAGTCAGACATTTAAGGAGAAAAAGCTTCCAGATTTTCTCTCTCGTACACGCACTTGCTCGCGCCTGCGCAGAAAAGTCGGGCGCCTCGGGAAATGCCACGCCCTTCTGTGCTTACTAGCAATCGTAAAAATCCTCCCGGGTCGAGTGCAAAAGTAACTGTCTTTTGGAGAAACAGTCGTTACAGCTACTTTACAGCTGCAAATCATGTGCGCTTTAATGTTCCCTCTGTCAGTCTCGTAATATGATAAAAAAAAGCTTAAAAAGCTGCAAATTTGGCAAATAACAAGCCCTTAATTCGTAAATATAGCCCTAGTTATGATGCCATGTGGTAGAGAGCCTGTCCTTTCCTATTCAAACGACCTGCAGGATTTCAGACATTCCGGTGTTGATGATGCCGTCAGAACAAATATGTCCTCTGAAAAACGTTAATACGGAACGGGTCCCGGGAAATGACTCAGACAGGTAACCTTGCTTTATGTTGGGTGTCTGAATCTACGATGCACCTAGGAGACTGAGAAATACACTTGTTGCCGCTCTATAAAGGGTTGACTGAACGGATGGAGCATAGCGGCCCCACCTGGCTTTAAAGAAGCAGGCCCCGTTATGTCGCGACAGTGGTCTGCACACTCCTGACAAGGGCTGCACGTAATCGAATCAGCTATATTGCACTCGTCTCTTGCATAGTTCCGACGACTTCAATTGTACTGCTATCAACCTCATCCTTTCTTGAATATTGTTCCAAGCTTAAAACGTAAAACTAATTAACGTCGAATTCATTACCCCCTACAAATAGAAGAAAAATCTCTAATTATCCACGTATACCATTTCGGTGATGTCTCGCAACCATCTTTTGTTTTTGAGGCCCCGGACCGTGCTTTTGACGACGTTACGCCGAAAAGAATCAGGAAGGTTGCGTCAGTATACGAGCAGCACATGTTATAAGCAATATCCAAGGCTAAGTACGCTACACGACGTCCATCGCTTTAACATACCTAGCAGCGCGCCTCGTGGTTCTATTTATTTTTTCTTTCCCTGCTTCTTGCACTGCGTTGGAACGAACAACTCGTGAAGGCGCTGTCGCTTTGTCTCTTTTCTCGTTCTTTATTTTTTTTTCTTTCCCCGTTGCAAGGGGCTGTGGCAGTCGGTGCGTAATTAAAACTTGGGTCACTCTTGACTTCCCTTTCAGGCCATTTGACCACGCCCCCCTCCCCCGTCCCCCTCCCTCTGGGACAAAAGAGAGTCGGGTGCAGTCCCCGAGCCCTTGCTGCGGCTTTTTTTTCATCTTAATCGCACGCACCCGGTACCACCTATGGGGAAAGGTGCGCCCGCGCCATAACTGCAGCGCCTGACTTCGCCCCTCGTGCTCGCACTTTGCGGTGGCCTCCACAGCGCCATTCTTTGCAGATGCCAGCTTTCGCAAGTTGCCGCGTTTCGCATAGGACGTTGCTATCAATGGTCTCAAATATGGCGCAATGGACGGTTGCCACCTTGGAAGAATAGTCCCGAAAAGGGGCGACAGTGCCTAAAGAATCATTCGCTGAAGGAGAACGCGCCCGAAAAGCGCTTGGATCAGCCACGTCGCGCGCGGTAACATTCGCTGGCATACTATAAACACCGTTGCAATAAAAGACCGGGAATATCTTGGAATCTCTATTTCCAAGCACTTTGCCGCGAAAATTTAAACAGCAAGCCACCAGTTTAGCCACCAATTAAGCATTTAGCCACCAAAATGACGGCAGGCCGTCATTGTGCAAAGCTGGCACCACGACATACTACACATGGCAGCCAATCAAATCGTGTTATTTTCATGAGCAATTTGTTTTTTGTTTTTTGTTTCATGTGGTATTCGAAGCTCTCTCCTTCTCTCCTTGTTCACTGTGATAGAAACGTCTAGTAGGAATCACGGCGATTGCTTCTCAAAAATAATAAATACAGGACTGCTGAAGTTATGACTGGTTTTTACAGTGTAGCTTTAATTGAGTTGATGGAAGAAAGAGTATGCGAGAAAAGTGAAAGGGCGGCGGGGACAGTTCTAACGAAAACATGCTGTTTCACTCTTATAAGCATGAATGGTTCAAGTTTCTCGTAATGAAATCACTCCTCTCTTACATTGTGCGCCCTGGCCGAGATTTTCTGACTCGTAGGAGATGGAGAGTAGCTGAGTTTTTCAACCTCTGAAATCAATACATTCAGCTCTCGTCATCTGAATGCTGCTATTTTCCTTCTTTTTTCATTTTTTTTACGAATATAACAAGGTGGCAGCGCAACAAGACACGGACGGACACGAGACGACGAGGACGAGCGCTGAACTTCCAACAACATTTTTGTGAACTATTCACGAATATGTAGATGCTGTCCTAGCCAGGGGTATCATCTCCGCATGCGTAAGTATGCGAGCTTTTTGTCTGAAAGCGTGATGGTTGCCATGCTGACACATCCCTCCTCAAGTCTAGAAATCCGTTCAGATTCTGCAATTTCCCGTGTCATATGCGTTTTACTCTTCTTGATAACGGAAGCGTTTGCAGCGCTGGATGAAGAGTATTTGCAAGTCAGACAACGAGCTGCCAGAAAACCTTCAAAATCATTTTCCTTCGTGCTGTTTTTTACGTTGTTTTCGTGCTCCTTAACCTATCGTTAACAGATCTCCAGTTTGGCCAACGTACACTTTTCCGCACCTTAAAGGGACTAGATAGACTACGCCTTCTGCGCATTCGACAAAGGACCGCCTCTGCTGTATGCCGCAGTCATGTTGGTGGGTGGCCGCCGGGTTGGTCAACCTGCAAAGCTTTGGCAGCTTGGCGGGGCCAGAGAACACGACTTTCACGCCGTAACGCTGGGCCATCTTTTTCGAATTGTGTGATAGCGTGTGGACGTAAGGTAATCACAGCTGTCTTGTGCTTACGCTGTGCGCGAGCTTCACACGTTTGCGGCTTTGATCGCATCTTTTTGAAAAGGCTCTCTGCGACCGGAATGAGGACGTTCTAAGGATACCCCGCGCTCAGCAATCTTTCGGCTTGATGATTGAACGCATATGAGATACAATGCGGGTTATATTTGCCGAGAGCTTTCTTTAAGCACAACGTGGCAATAGCTGTTACGCGCAGCCCATTGTATGTGAAAACAGAAAGATGTTGGCTACGTTGAAAGATGTAATGCTCCCGCTTGACCTAAATCATGAACTTCCGGTCAATGGCCAATTTAGGTTTTTAGATATCCGGTTCCGGTGTACAGGTCTTGGTGCCTGCTGGTGCTATGAACCACGCGCCAACAAACCACTTCTGCCTTTCAAGTCCGCCCATGCTAAGCTCGTTAAACCAGGTATACTGCGATGTTATGCCTAACGAACGCTCTTGGCAAATCTATATAGCCCGCACTGTATCTCATATGCGTTCAATCATCAAGACGAAAGTCTTCCGAGTTCTGGGTATCCTGAGCACCTCCTTGTTTCGATCACAGAGAGCCTTCTTAAAGATATGCCCACAAAGCCGCAATAGTGTGAAGCTCGCGCACAACACAGCCAGAAGGTGGCTGTGATACTTTACATTCACACGCTATCACACAGCCCGAAAAAGATGGCCCAGCGTTACGACGTGAAAGTCGTGTTCTCTGCTTCCCACAATCCTTCAAAGCTTTGCAAGTTGGCCGACCCGGCGGCAACCCAGCAACGTGACTGCGGCACAAAGCACAGGCGGTCTTTTGTTGAGGCGCAGAAGGTGTGATCTACCGAATTCCTTGAAAGTGTAGAAAAGTGTACGTTGGACCAGATTGAGAGATGTGTTAACGATAGGTTAAAGGAGCACGCAAACAACGTAAAAAATGAGCGCGAAGAAAAGTGATTTTGAAGGTTTTCTGGCAACTGATTGTCTGACTTGCAAAGACTGTTTGCCCGAACCTGCAAACACTTCCGTTATCAAGAAGAGGTAAAACGCGTGTGACACGGGAAATCACAGAATCTTAACGGATTTCTACACTTGGGGAGGGATGTGTCAGCATGGCCTCCATCACGCTTTCAAGCAAAACGCTGGCATACTTATGTACGCGCCGATGATAAGCCCTGGCACGGACCACACGTAGAATCATTCGCGCTAATGTGGTTGGAAAGTCAGTGCTCGTCCATGTCGCCTCGTCTCCGTCCGTGTCTTCTTGCCCTGCCGCCTTTTCAAATATGTACCAACACGCCAAATTCGCCACATTAATCATATACGATTTCTTCGTCAAATCTGTAGCAACAGTGGCGGGAATTCTCCTAAGACGTCTGTGGCTCGCCGCGGCACCCAAAGCTGAGACAGTATCGAACAGCTTGTATTTACAGCTTATTGCGGCCCGCGGTATGTGCAGTTGCTCATTCGACAAAATTTTAGCTCATTTAATTTGGATTTGTACAGCACATAATATACTAGTAAATTGCTTTACTTCTCGGTCGTTTGTAAGAAACGAAATTCGTAACGAAATTCCCGTCCAAAGCCACAGTGTGAAACTTGCGGGTATTCTTAAGCCTGCCTTTTAAACCGAAACTTTCGATACTTCAGTCAAAAGTGTCGAATATCTGAAAGGCTACAAGACGAACAGTTATTCCACCGTTCTTATTGTTCAACCCACCATGGTGAATTAGCGGCTATGATGCTGCGCTGCTAAGGACGAGGTCGCGCGATCAAATCCCGGCCGCAGCGGCCGCATTGCTATGGGAGCGAAACGCAAAAACGCCCGTGTATCGTGCATTGAGGGCCAGTTAAAGATCCCCTGGTAGTCAAAATTAATTTGGAGTGCACCACTACGGCGTGCATCATAATCAAATTCTGGTATTAGCACGTAAAACCTCAGAATTCAATTCTTCTTCTTCCGTTTTCATTGATTGGACAGGAACATCATTTAGGGCATTCGTCATGTCCGCTCAAACTAGCAATAAATGCCGATCAGGGTATCCCACTAAACCACCTTGTTCCCCTTGTAAACCATTTGAACAGTTATGCGCTTCGGCTGCAGAGAGATCCTTCGGGGGAGTAGGCAATGAAAGGTTCTCTATAAAACCGCACTCGCCATACAAATCTGCTTTAGGCGTGCCGATTTCTCTTCTGTTCCTTTCATTTTTTGGGTAATCTAGACGTCTAAGAGTCCCTAATACTTGCTCGGAGAAACTGTAAAAGTAGAACGCGTTGCCAAACTTTACTTTCTGCCCAAGCTGCGTTACTTCTTAGTACTTTTTGTTTCCCTTGACACCACAGCCAAACCGCCCTACATGGCTCCGCTCTTTGCGCCAGAGCTTTCTCATTAATGACCTTACTTCAGCTGTCCACCGGGAAGTTTCACTTCAAACTTGTAACTCTGTACTTATGTTGTGCACGGCGTCCACGGTCGACGTTTAGCCCTTAAAATAAATTGTTTTTGAACAAGGAATAACAAAATAGGAGAGTGTAACGAAACCCCGGAGAAATGTTAGGAAAATATCAAGGAACGATTTTGAAATTTGGAGATCATTGGGCCGTGCGTAGTGAGTCGTGCAGGAAAAAAAAAGGAATGTGGCAATGAAGTAAATAAGAGAAAAAAATACGAAAAATGAAAAAAAAGTTGCCTAAGTATTTAACGAGGTTGTTAGGTGTAGCAAGGGAGCTGCGGAACAACAACTGTCCTAATAAGGGGGCGGATAAAAAAAAAAGCAGAGCTTCTATGAACTCTTTTGTAGTGAAATGCGCACACAACACCACCACCAACAGCAGCAACAAAAAACAGTGGATCAGGATAAAGGCAAAATGACGAAGGGACCCGGCAAAGAAGCAATTAAAGGAAACGTCTTTAGCAAAGTATTTAGAACAGAGGGCTGCGAGACGAAAGTTCATACGCGCTTTTTCAGTTGCTAGAAATTCATTTTCTTTCCCTCGGCTTTTCTTGGATATATATTTGGGTTAGTGTCTTTAGACAAACGACAATGTGCTTCCGCTTTTCCTTATTTTTCTGTCGCACAGGAACGCATACATACACTTCATCAGCTCTAGCACGCCCTGACTTCATGAGTTACGAATATATTATCCCTAACAAACTTTTCACGCCCGGGAAACGTACGTTACACGGCCGTCCTTAGGGAGCCGCGCTCCCGCCGGGTGGCCTAATATACATCACACTGTAAAAAGAAAAACAAGAACAAAAGAATAACTCTTGCAAAGAAATAACTCGGCGCCGCACATTATAAGAGACAGTGATGCGGTGTATACTTTTACAAAAGAAAAAAGAATTACAAATTCTGTGCCGGAAACGAGTCCCACGATGATGGCAGACGCAGCTAGTACGACCGGAACGGGACATTGCTGATGACGGCCGAGAGCTCGCGGCTGGGCTGGAAGGCCGAGGGGAAATGAAGAAAGCTCGAGGCGCCCTTCTCCCTTTTTTTTATTTTGAAAAAGAGAAAGGGTGCGACACGGTTATCGGAGAAGAGGTTGTCATCGGCGTTAGTGTCGTGTCCAAGTTGGTGTTAGCGGTGCGCCCTGACTATTGCCATTCCATCTGCTGGCGTAGGTTCGGCAATGTTAGATACGGGACCTTTTTCTGAGCCCCCTTCGAGTTCCCCAGACCACCTCGAATCGCACCACAGCTAATTGAGAAGCACGGATGCCACATTCCAGAGGCGCGCACGGGCAAACAGGTTGAGGGCCCCCACTTCGTACGCCGCCGGTTGGGCTATTCAATGCTTGACTCTTCCGGAAAGCGAAGGGATAGCCCGGCACTGTTCCAGATAACGTGAGTCCCGAAGCAAGACGGCTGTGATGTACCGGGAAGGCCTGGCAGCGTCGCCCCGGCCACCTTTGAAGAGGGCCCTCGGACAATTGGGGCCCAAGCGTCGTCCCCGTTCTCTCGTTGTGACGACGCATTGCAAGTCAGCAAGGCAAGACCGCAGGGAGCCGCCGGGTGTGACACCATCGCACGGGCGCCTTCGATTGGCTGAAAATGGCGTCATCTGAGCGGGCTCTCCCATTGGCCGAACATGACGTGTCTTCCAGACATCGAAGGGCTTAAAAGAGAGACCGGGAGCAGCAAGAAGAGCATTCTAGAGGATTCCTAGAGCATTCCTGGATTCATCTCTCTCGAACTTCTTGCGACGGGCCGCAGCGTCCGAGTTGCTGCCGGCCCGTAATGACTCTAAGAGTGTTAATTGACGCTCACTGTAAATAATGTAAATAAACCTCCCAAGTTTTTCATCCCGAAGTCCGTCCGCAACTCCTTCAACTGGCGCCAGCGGTGGGATTTCCTCCAACTCCTACAGCAACCACTCCGAATAGCGGCCGTGATGACTCTGTTGCTATGCCATTCTATTACTGAGCACGAGGTCATGGGTTCCATTCCCGGCCGTGGTGTGGTCAAATTCCGAAGGGAGTGGAATGCAAGAAAGCTCGTGTACCAGTGCTTCGGGAGTTCGGTAATGAGCTCGAGTTGCTCTAAATTATTACCGAGTCCTGCACTGTGTGGCGTCCTTCATAGCTTACTGCGCAGTTTCGGGACCTTTAACTCAGTAAGTTAATTTAACCACTCTAAATTATGATCACCCTTTGTTGACGTAGCCATAGGTCATCCTTAACCTGTTTGCCCGTGTACTGCAGATAGTGTGTCAGAAGGAAGCACTTTTCGCCGTGACTGGAGCATATCAGCATGGCGGTCGCTTCCGATGGAAAGAATTTCCAGCATACGCGTGCACATTGTTTCAGCTGAAACTTTCGAAGGGAACCGTCCACACTTGTTGCCGCTACGTTTTCAATGCGAGAGCCTTACCTGGCTTATTGTGCAACCGCGCCGTCATCAGAAAGCAGCTCCGAGAAAACGGCCCCCAAATTATATCATCTTTATCTAACTAAAACAAAAAGTCCCAGCTTCACCCCAAAAGGCGACGCATCGACTGCGCTAGCAAATTAGCGGACAGCTATACGAGGTAAGGATAGTAGTTTTATTGGCCGTGTAAATTTGTAAACAGGCATACTAACTAAACTAACAAGCATAGTGTCACGCGCGCACAACATGAACACATCTCACTCGATGTCCGCGGAAGCACGTGAGAGATGTGGTGACACCAAAAGAAACATAACACAATGTACGCGGGAATAGATTGTAAGCTCGCACTACGTACAGTCGCTGCTGCCGACGTCGTATTCAGGCAACGTCGATGTAAGCGTATAATTGACCCAAGATAGTTGCCATAAGTACATAATAAAGGTGACGTTTAGAATTTACCGCCTTGCTTTTAATATTTTTTAACACCCAGTGATACACAGCCCGCGCATTTCATGGCATCAGGCAACGCGAGTAAATGTGCCGTTCCAGCAACGACAGAAGAAAGCAACGAAAGAGAGTAGTCTTATTTTCATGACAAATAAACACTGGGAAATCTAAAGTCTGAGTTCAGGCGTGCACTTCACTTTATTGCGGATCTCTGGAAGAGACAGTCGATACAGCTGTGTTTATATACTGTTCTGTGGCATGGTAAAGACCTACTTGATCGGATTTCGGGTCGATTATATTGGGCAGCGTACGTCAACGTCGAACGCTCTCAAAATTGATCGTCCGCAATATAAACTCGTGCATCTTACTTATCAGTGACATACGAGTATGAGCGCAGCTGACATGTGCTCATACTCATATGAGTATGAGCAAAATTAATCAATCAACTAATCTATACTAGCCTAGAGGTCATGCATGTCAGCTCCTGCTTAGTTCTTAGCTATGCAAAATTTAGCGTTATAAACTTCATGAAAAACTAAAAAAAATCTCAGTACCCTTCCACTCTGTGAAGAAGAATGACCAGCGAAGCTGTGTATGTTGGCCCATTAATGGCGAACTGCACCTCCACCGTGGGTCGGCCGGGCACTGCACTATCTTCTGGATCGGCCCACATATGGGAAGTGCTTAACGCCTCCTTCACCTCCGCCGCGCGTCGGCCCGGCATTGCAGTATCTTCGGGATCCGCCCACGTATGGGGAGCGCTTAACGCCTGCTTCACCTCCGCCGTGGGTCGGGCTGGCATTGAAGTATCTTCGGGATCGGCCCACGTATGGGGAGCGCTTAACGCCTGCTTCACCTTCGCCGCGGGTCGGGCTGGCGCTGCACTATCTTCAGGATCGGCTCACGTATGGGGAGTGCTTAACGCCTGCTTCACCTTCGCCGTGGGTCGGCCCGCATTGCACTAACTTCGGGATCGGCCCACGTATGGCGAGTGCTTAACGCCTGCTTCACCTTCGCCGCAGGTCGGGCTGGCATTGCACTATCTTCTGGATCGGCCCACGTATGGGGAGTGCTTAAAGCCTGCTTCACCTTTGCCGCGGGTCGGCCCGCATTGCACTAACTTCGGGATCGGCCCACGTATGGGGAGTGTTTAAAGCCTGCTTCACCTCCGCCGCGAGTCGGCCCAGCATTGCACAAGCTTCAGGATCGGCCCACTTATAGGGAGTGATTAACGCCTGTTTCACCTCCGCCTCGCGTCGGCCCGGCTTTGCACTAGCTTCGCGATCGGCCCACGTATGGCTAGTGCTCAACGACTGCTTCACCTCCGCAGCAAGTCGGCCCTGCATTGAACTATCTTCGGGATCGGCCCACGTATAGGGAGTGCTTAAGAGGAAGCTTTAGCTCGAGTTCTCCTATCTAAATACATGTAAAAGGAGAATTCGTTTTTCTCGGCAACCACTGCACCAAATTTAAGGAGGCTTGTTGCATTTAGAAGAAACAAAATCAAGCCACCGTAGGCTCCGAATTTTTGAGTTAGATCGTAATTTTTTTATAAAGGACGCCAAAAATTGGACATTTTCAAGAAACGAAACCATCAAGTTTATAACTCTGTAACTCAACAAAGAAAAAGGATGATACAATTCTGTGAATTGCAGCTTATAGTACATCTAAAGCGGAAAAAATTGATATCTTACACATAAATGTAAAAATATTTAGTATTATAGAAATACAGCTTTTGCCCCCTTTGCACCCTTGTAACCAACGTAACAAATTCACGTAAAATGTAAAATTACATATCGAATTTGTCCGCTTTGAATGATCTAATGGATGCCGTTAACAGAACCGCGATATCTGTTCTTGATGCAGAGTTATGAATTTGTAAACTTCGCCCTTCTATTTTTTTCACACGGTCGAATATTTGAAAATATTTTTTAACAAAATTCAGGCCCTAAATCGAAATTCCGCTTCTAACAGTCACGAGAACTTAACTTTCTCACTCAAATGCAGCAAATTTCATTAACATAGGTCCAGGGTTTATTTCAGAAAAACGTTTTTGCGTGTTACATGTATTTGAATAGGCCGCGTCGGAATTGGGTCCGAGCTAAAGCTTCCTCTTAACGCCTGCTTCACCTCCGCCGCGGGTCAGCCCGGCATTGCACTATTTCCGGGATCGTTCCACGTATGGGCTGTTTTTTGCTTACAACGACATGAAAATTTCCTTGGACGCTAGAGGTATACAGCTTCGCTCTAATAAAAAAAAAAGCTAGGCCAGAGCTTAGCACAACGTCATGATTGTGACGTCTCGACAAGTGCGCCCGCGTGCATTCTTGCACACTCGCATTTCTCAAAGTGATGTTTCTGCAACGCGTAACTGTCGCAAAAACTTGTAATTTTGTACACACTGTGAAGCGCTGGGGTGCGCTCAACCCTTTCGCCAGTTTTCTGTTATATACTTCCAAAGTGGCTGAAGTCCGCCGATAAAGCAATAAAAAAATTGGAGGACGCTGAAGCTTCGCCTTCAAGAGTTGAACGCGAAAGCGTTATCGCACCCCGTTCGCACCGCCCACTCATTCGCTCGGCACGCTCTTGAGTCACACAAAGACGAAACGTGCGCCTGAGCAAGCGGAACCAACTTAAGAACTAGGTGTCTCGGAGGGAGAAACGATCTACGCGAGCCAAACGTCGTGATCGGCACTGACAGCCGAGCCGCGACTCGCCGTGAAGGCGGACGCGATCATGGGGCTGACGCCTCGATGGCATCATCCTCTATCTCGCTTGGGAGCACCACGCAGACGCATGACTCCTCGCCAGCAGCACGGCACACAACGCAGGGGACGCTTTCCCACCAGACGCGCTACGGCGCAGCCATCACGTCAGAGGTGTCCCACATCGGACGCTGCACCTAGGAATCACGCTGTGAGCGGAAAGATGAGCCGCGTCGCCTAAACACGAGGGTTCGAGTGACGCACGCTGGAAGTTGGAAGGGGAGAGAGCGAGAAAACTGGTTAAACGCAAGGGTATCGGGGCGTCCTCGCACCGGTCCCCGCACGGCCCCATGCGCTCAAACGAGACGAAAGGGAGAAGCGGGCGAGTGGCGCGCCTCCTGTTGGGGGCAGTGCCGTACATTGCGAGGAGGGGTCTTCTGTGTTTGCCGTAAGATGGCTCTGCGTGTGCGCCAAGCGCAGAAGAAATGTAGCGAAAACGTACTTGGATACGCGTTTAACTGCGACGTCTGTAATTTACATGCTCATAATTACCGATATACACCGCAGTATAACTTTCTACGGCACGTTTCTAAGGCAACACAGCATTCACTAGAGGCACTTTTTTCCCACTTTGAACCATCGAACTCGTAGCTGAGTGGTAGCATCTCCGTCTCACACTCCGGAGACCCTGGTTCGATTCCCACCCAGCCCATCTTGCAAGTTGTTTTTATTTATGAATTACCTTCCGCCATTTTTCTCTCAAGGCCAACGCCGCCGACGCGGACGACACCGGCTTTTCTGCGACACGAGCTCCTTAACACTGTCGCATTAAAAATCTTGGCTGATGGTTGAATGGCACGTCGGTATTCCTGAACAGCTGACCAACGCTCTAGCCATTTCGAAACTATCGCAGACGGGCTTCTGTCGCGCCGAAGTTGCCAAAACCGTCTGGCGCATGCGGCGCCAGCCAGTTTTTCGCATTCTTACATCGTGACAGCTAGCGCTTTTAGACGTTGTTTTAGACTGCACTGCCTTCGGGATCGGCCAACGTTTTCTTTTAGATACTTCCCAAGTTCGTCTCAAATGCTCTCGAATTAAAAATTAGGGGACATTTGTGCACAGTTATGCTGAGCGTCCTGACTTTTTCCAATTCGGTATTTCATGTGAACCAAACCTTAGCGGTCGGAAAAGGAAGGGATTCTCCTTACATCCTTGCTGCCTTGGAGCTACTAAGCCCACGCACTTCAATACGTTGATGCCTGGTCGAGCAAAAAAGGTGCTTTAGAAGAGGCTTCGGCAATTTGAATTTCTCCCACGCGCTTTGTCAGATGCGGCGGTACGAATCCATCGGCCCTCCGGCGTCGCTGTATTTCACTGACGCTATGCCGCGCGAGGCGCTTCCATCGTGCGCAAAAAGCTCCACGGCGTCTGGCACGCCGAACCGGCGTAGTTTGAATTGCTGATTCGCAGCGTAGCAGAAATACATACATATTTATACAAAAAGAAAAGAGAAGACAACCAAGTATCGGACCAACATCAGCCAGTGACGCGTCTTGTCGTGAATGTCACACTGAGCGCGGCATACACGAAGGCATGCGTTGAAGGCCGGGTAGCCGTGAGTTCCGTACTGTCGCGCAGCTTTAAACGGACGTCGCTAGTGCACCTGCTCGCCCGCCCACTTACAGCTGTCCACGCATGTTTAGTTTCCCCATAAAGAAGTACGGTCGAGCGCAAGTATTTAAAGGGTGACCGAAGTGGGAGAGCTGTAAATCATTCTGGACGGGTGAGGTTCCCTTTCTGAATTTCCAAGAGTTGCTAGCGAAGAAAGCCGAGACCAAGTTTTTTTTTTTTTCTTGTCAACTTTCGAGATTAAATCGCGGTGTTCTTAGCCCGATGTGACGTCATGTATTAAACATTAAAATTTGTCTTATTTGAGCGAACTTATCACTAAAAAAGTTCTCAAAACATGCTCGGTTGAGTCCTTGGTCCCAATAGAATGCAAGCTAGTCCTTTTTTTGTCATTAAGTAATCAAGCCTAGTCGTGAAGGCGATGTCAAAATCCTAGACTTTGGTGGTAGCTGGTACGCGGATTTCAGGGTGCCGATGTCACTATAGTCAATTCGTTTTTGCGCCTTTTGCTGGCTTACCAAGCCTACCTGTCATGGAAAAGGTGGCTTTTTTTAGAATTTCGTCAGCGTAATTTACTAATAACTGTGATTCCTTTTTACTCTCACTTGACGTGCCTATAAAAATAAAACTATTTGTGTACAAACTCTTTACGAAGTGCTAGACGCGCCTCGGTGGCTTAGTGGCTGTGGCGACGCGCTGCTTAACACGAGGCCATGGGTCCGATTCCAGCTGCGGCGGCAGCATTTCGATGAGGGCGTAATGCAAAAACGCTCGTGTACATTATTTAGGTGCACGTGAAAGAACCTCAGGTGATCAAAATTATTTCGAGGTCCCCCACCATGCAGTATAGGCCTCACCGCCAGATCCTGGTTTTGGCCTGTAACACCTCAGAACTTATTAATAAATTTCAACGAAGTACTAGAAAGCTGACTAGCTACTTTTCTTTTTCACCCAAAACGTCTGTGCTCATTTCGGCGACTACTAATTCGTGTTTACTCGGCTTTGCACGATGTCTGGAGATTGCTCAGGGGATAAGCTATGTCATCCTGTTCACTGGAGGCCGCGGCATTATAGCTGGGGATACAAAATTGATTTTAAGCGTAGAAGACGCAAACATGTCGGAGTCGAGTAAGAGCCGCTATGGAGCGTAGGAAACCGTCGAATAGACCAATAAAATAACTTTGCGAACGTGTTTAAAATATGTTTGGCAAGCCTTTTTAGCCGCCGATGTAATGGCCACTCGCGCGATAAGAGCAGCGAGAGAGTGGCCCCAAGGAACTTCCAGTGACGGGCCTTACCAATCTGCTGCGCCGAAACACAAAGCGTGTTTTTAAGTTCCTCCACTGTGCGAAAAGCCTATTTTTAAGTTTTGAGATATAAGACATACGCATTACGCTTTTAATATATAGCCGTCAATGCTTTTCTTGCTCGCTAGATTTAGCGGACTACGTTAGTGAGCAAAACCGGAAGCCGTCCATGGCCTATGTTTGTAAACAGCCAAAAGGTCAGGTTTAATGGCTGTGGTAAACGTGTACTGGACACAATAAAATGCTGGAGAGGGCACTCATGCTCTTGGACGTCGCAAGACCATAAGCTCATTATTTCACTTACCTTGAATAAAGCCAGTATATATATATATATATATATATATATATATATATATACCTTCCTCCGGACACCTCTTACAGTCGCCTCCCCTTCGATTCACGCCGGTCGCCTTCCCCACGTCGCCGATCCATTTCCCCGATGGTTCGCCGACCCAGCCCAGCCCGAGAGGAAAACAAGCAGTCGCAGTTCCAGAGGCAAGAACTGCGTTTCCGTCGAACATTTCAAGGCCTCATTCTGCGCCAGCGAAACGAAATTGAACTGTCCGTAGACGGCGTCACCGTACACGCACTTATGGACACCGTAGCCGCCGTTTCTATTATTAGTGAGAAGCTCTGCCGCAATTTGAACAAAGTGACCATTCCCGTTACCTCTCTTTCTCTGCGTACGGCAACCTCGCATCGCATTCAGCCTTCAGCGTCGTGCACAGCCCGGGTTGTCATTCAAGGCGTTATGCATGTTATCGAATTTGTCGTCCTGCCTCGTTCCTCGCACGACGTTATTCTTGGTTGGAATTTCCTATCTGTCAATCAAGCTCTTATCGAACTTACGTTATCAGTGCCGTGTTTTGACCCTGACGACCATTATTCTCCTAAAGTTGTTGCCGCCTCTGACATCGATATCGCACCTTTCTCCGCCGCTCTGGTTCCTGTGTTATGTAGCTCTGCTGCGAACTCATCTGTTCTGTTTACGCCATCGACCACTTGTGCGCGCCGCCGGAACTTTCTGCTTCCGTTTGCTGTCGTCACTTTTTGCGAAGGTTCTGCTGCCCTTTACGTGTGCAATCCGTCCGGCAGCCCATCATCCCTACTCCGCGACGAGTGCCTGGGTACCGCTGAAGCTTTCGATAGCATTCTCCCGGCCACCATGTTTGGTGATACGGCATCACTTCCGATTTGTGCCGTAACTCCTCCCGCCGCGACCGATGCCCCTGTTGACGTCTTCGCTCGTGCCGTCGACGCAGAACTCACACCTGCGCAGCCCACCGAAATCATCAAGCTCCTCCAGCGTTTTCGTGCCTCATTTGACATTGGCCAACCATCCTTGGGCCGGGCGTCCGCAGACTGGGGACACCCGCGAGATAGAAGAGCACGTTGCTCAGTTTGGCAGGATCGTCCTATTTGTTGTGGACGCTTGCCCTTTCATATGTCATCAACCAGTTTTCGACGTCGGTGCGGTCCGCGCCGCTGAAAATGCCGGGGTCCCTGTGGCGAGGCACACCAGGACATAGGACCGACTGAGGAGGCGCTTGCTGGGATGGAGCAAGAAAAGTTTGCTGGGATGCGTCTTCAGGCATGGTTGAGCGTAGGGTACGTGATCGAAGTTCCAGGGATGACATTGTAGGCCGAAGAAGTCGCAACCACCACCACCACCACCACCACCATCATCATCATCATGATCATCATCAGCAACAGCAGCATTATTTTCATCAGCCTATTTTATGTCCACTGCAGGACGAAGGCCTCTCCCTACGATCTCCAATTACCCCTGTCCTGCGCCATCCGATTCCAACTAGCGCCTGCGAATTCCTTAATTTCATCAGCCCACCTAGTCTTCTGCCGTCTTCGATTGCGCTTCCCTTCTCTTGGCGCCCATTCTGTAAACCTAATGGTCCAGCAGTCACCTAATCTACGCGTTACATGACCTGCCCAGCTCCATTTCCTTCTCTTAATGTCAATTAGAATATCGGCTATCCCTGTTTGCTCTCTAATCCACACCGCTCTCTTCCTGTCACTTAACGTTACGCCTAACATTCTTCGTTCCATCGCTCTATGCGCGGTCCTTAACTTGTTTTCGAGCTTCTTTGTCAGTCTCCAAGTTTCTGCCCCATATGTCAGGACCGGTAGAATGCATTGATTGTAGACCCTTGTTTTTAATGACAATGGTAAGCTTCCAGTCAGGATCTGGCAATGTCTGCCGAGTGTGCTCCAACCCATTTTTATTCTGCTGTAAATTTCCTGCTCATGATCAGGGTTCCCTGTGAGTAATTGATCTAGGTAAACGCACTCCTTCACAGACTCTAGAGGGTGACTATCGATCCTGAACTCTTGTTGCCTAGCCCGGCTATTGATCATTATCTTTGTCTTCTGCATATTAATCTTCAACCACACTTTTATACTATCTCTGTTCAGGCCCTCCATCATTTGTTCTAACTCGTGACCAGTGTTGCTGAACAGGACAATGTCATCTGCAAGTCTAAGGTTGCTGAGATATTCGCTGTTGCTCCTTACTGCTAAGCCTTCCCAGTTTAATAGCTTGAATACTTCTTCTAAACATGCGGTAAATAGCATTGGAGAGACACTGTCACCTTGTCTGACCCCTTTCTTTATAGGTATCTTCCTACTTTTCTTGTGGAGAATTGAGGTAGCTGTGGAATGTCTGTAGCTCCTTTCCAAGATATTCACGTGAGCGTCCTGTACTGCTTGCTTACGTAATGCCTCAATGACTACTGGTATCTCGACTGAATCAAATGCCTTTTCGTAATCTATGAAATCCATGTAGAGAGGCTGATTGTACTCTGCAGATTTCTCGATTACCTGATTGATGACATGGATGTGATCCATAGTAGAGTATCCCTTCACGAAACCTACCTGTTCCCTTGGTTGACTAAGCTCCAGTGTTGCTCTTATTCTATTGGAGATTATCTTGGTGAATATTTTATATAATATTGGAAGTAAACTAATGGTCCTATAATAGTTCAATTCTTTAACGTCTCCCTTTTTGTGGATTAGTATAATGTTGGCATTCTTCCAGTTGTCTGGGACCCTTGAAGTCAATAGGCAGTTCGTATCAAGGGCAGCTAGTTTTTCAAGCATTATGTCTCCACCATCTTTGATTAAATTGACCGGTAGTCGCATTATATCTCCACCATCTTCTCCTGCCGCTTTTCCCCGTTTCATGTCTTACAAGGCTTATAACTTCATCGCTAGCTATAGAAGGAGCCCCTCTAACCTGTTTATTACTACTTTGAATGGAGGTATCATTTCTGCTTTGGGTACTGACACAAAGCAGTATAGAACTTCCGCTGCTTTTACTATATCTTCGACATTGCTGATGATTTTATCTTGCCTACCTTTCAGTGCGCACATCTTGGTTTGTCCGATGCCTTGTTTCCTTCTAACTGTTTTCAGGCTGCGTTCATTTTTTACTGCTTCCTCAGGCTTTCTCACGTTATAATTTCGAATATCCCTTATTTTCTCGTTGTCGATTAGTTTTGACAGTTCCGTGAATTCTATCTGATCTGTTCAGCAACCTCCACCACTTGTAAAAGTGCTTATTAGCTACCAGCGGTTTGGCCGACCGTAAGCGCAGCACGAGCGGCGTTCCCCGAGAACAGCGCAGGAGAGCTTGACCCACTAAAAAGCGCAGGACAGGATGGCCCACTTTAGTCTTCCTCTTATTCGCTCCAATATATATATATATATATATATATATATATATATATATATATATATATAACGCGTTTGAACGATTTCTGCATTTCGTGCCGACTCCACAACATCGCTACCACAGCGACAACTCGCAACCATCGGTTGCGTTCTGTTGCGTACGGTTGCGGCTTTCGTTTTCAGCAAGCAACGCTGACTGGTCAGAGATTGTAGCGGTACCAGCAATGAGGTCGTCGTGCGAGGAAGGGCGACGTGTCAACGAGTGCTGCCTGCGTAGCACCTCGTAGCTTTGGCATAGAGTGATCATGTCTGTCACGGACTGAGGATTCTTGGCAAGTAGCATGTTGAAAGCATCTTCCTCTATCCCTTTTATGACATTTATGATTTGGACTCCCAGGAAGCCTGCCACTGATTGATATTATCGCACTGATAACAAAGCTGAGGCGATTCGAGCTCTTTCACTTTCCCCTAAGTTAGAATGCTAATGGCAAAAGACAATCATTGTTGTGGTACTTCCAAGCATACTATTGAGTACGGACAACAAGGTTTCCTGTCTCATACAGGCATAAGCTTTGGTTGTGGGGCCATTGCGCATCTGCAATGTCTGTGCGAAACGCGCCTGCGAAACTAAAACTACCCCTGAGTGTTGATATGGCAAGTTATTCACACCCTGCCATCTGTTGGCGTAGCTTAGTGTTCCTTTTTTTTAATGAGTACCGGGCTTGCGATCTTCAGGTCACAGGATTGAATCCTGGTGGCAGCATTCTTATTCTTACTTTCTTTTATTTTTTCTATTGCACTAAAGCGCTCTATGTTACCTTCTGTGTTCACAAAAATATATACGGCGCCCAAGCACTGCATATTTTACGCGCTAGAGCTCCTTTTCGCACCAGTACTCAGTGCCTTCCGGTACGCCGCGCCTTCCCAGCGCCCCAGCATCCAGCGCGCGACACTATAGGCCCATAATCCCGCATGGCACTGGACACTTGGTGCTGGGTTTTGCAATAGGGATACGAAGTAGTTGAAGCCATTCTTAAAGTGTGCTACGTTGTTCATCGCACAACTACGGCGTCCCATCTTCAAACCAATGGCCTTACAGAACGCCTGAACCGTACGCTCGGTAACGTGGTTGCAGTGTACGTCGCCTCCGACCACACAAATTGGGGCGTCATTCTGCCCTTCATCACCTATGCGTACAACACCGCTACTCAGAACACCACCGGCTTTTCATACTTTTTCTTCCTGTACAGTAGACACCCGTAGCACACCATCGACACAATTCTACCATACCGGCCAGATGCATCTGAATGAGCGCCCATTTCTGCCACGGCAAGCCATGCTGAAGAGTGCCGCGATCTCGCACGGGTCTTCACCTCCAATGACCAACAGCGCCAGAGGAGCATTCGCCATGACACCACTTCTGCACCGACCTTCCTTCCTGGAGTGTTTGTGTGGCTTTCCGTTCATTCCGCTGCACCTGGGCTCTCTTCGAAACTACTGCCTAAGTATGAAGGACCATACCGTATCGTCAACAGCGCATCCTCCGTTAACTAGGTGATCGAACCTATGGAACTGCGTTCAGACGTGCACCGTCGTGGACGAGACATTGTCAACATTGATCGCCTCAAGCTGTACTGTGATCACTCGTAGTGAGGGGTTGTTAGGTCGCCGGGCGGCTCGCCTTTTGTTCCCGGGTGTAATTGTAGCGAAGAAGAGGAGGACAATAGTGGGCCCTCGTGCTGAGAGTCCGTACGCTGCGCTGACGGTCGGCCCAACCGCTGGTATATATATATATATATATATATATATATATATATATATATATATATATATATATATATATATATATATATTTGTGCTAAGAACGAGGTCGCGGTATCAAATCCCAGCCACGGCGGCCGCATTTCGATGGAGACGAAATGCGAAAACACCCGTGTACTTAGATTTAGGTGCACGTTAAAGAACCCCAGGTGGTCTAAATTTCCAGAGTCTCCCACTACAGCGTGCCTCATAATCAGAAAGTGGTTTTGGCACGTAAAACACCATAACTTAACTTTTGTATTTTCATGGTAGATGCCTTTTATGCTATACTCATGTATATTCTACAGCGCCAACTCGATAATGGATAAGTACTGCTGAGTCCCTGAACTACTTTTATATTACAATATCACAGAGCGCAATATTTTTGCATCTTTGTAGTTACACATTCCTCTGGAATGTTGACCTCTTTGGTTAAAACTGAATTTCTGAAAAAAAAAAATCGCTGTTCCAGTTATGGTGCTAGGTTTGAACCTAACACCCCAAAAATTGGTTATTATGTACCTTTATTAAATGATACAACACGCATATTGCGTTGCTCCTCGATACGTTGCGATACCTTACACAAAATGGGCAACAAGTTGCACTCGAAAGCGGAGAGGCGGCAATTTTTGTACCGCGTGCAGCATTGCAAATGGACACTAGCAGAAATGAGCTTTTCCTTCAACAATATTACAGTCGCCATGTTACGCACATTGAGAAAATGAGGCATAAGCCAACTTGCCGCACAACCAAGCGGCCGATTACTCCGAGAGCCAGGGTCCTTCGTGAAAACTGTTTCTTTTCCTGGTGTATAACGTCGTGCTTGGAAAGCGGGCGATTACACTTCGCACTTATGGCACGAATAGTCGTCCCGTCACATTTCTGCATGAACAAAGCGGGGCACTTTGCATAGCGGCAACGAGAGAAAACTCTGTTTTTCTTTTCAGCTAAAAGAGCCCCTTGAAAGGAATGTTCAATGGAACATGCCAGGCTTAAGCCTGGATTAACGTTTAAACCACAATGCCTGTCTTTGTGTTACGTCTGTAGTCTGTGCGCTGGCGTTCTTAACAGACGTGCAAGGCCCATTAAGCGCTGATTAACGTGTGCTAGATTTTAATTGTCTGCTAATGTGTTAGACATGCTAATTTCTGCGCAAAGAATTTCTTCTTGAGTTTTTTTTTTTTTAATTGTGCGTTACTTTGTGTGTGTGTGCGCGTGCGTATGTTAGTGTTTATGTGGGCGTGTGCATCTGGCGTATGTGTATGGGAGTGTTTGTGTATGTGCGTGCTTTTGTCTGTGTGTGCTGTGCATGTGTGCGTGGGGTGTGTGTGTTGATTGACTTCTTAACATTGAAAATGTTCACAACAGCTGTGTCCCAAGCCTCTCCAAACATTGCATTTTAGCACGAATGAGAAGAAGACATGCGATCAAATGCGGCCTTACGGCAATTATGCAGTTCACGACATTAAGCGGAGCAATTATTTGCATAAAATGAAGAACACACAAAATAAGAAATATAGCCCTTACCGCGTGAGTCTGGGATCGAGCAGTGCACGAATAAAAGAGGGAAGTCAGCGGGAGGGATTAGCAGGTTCCGACGGAAGGCACATCCCGAGACCACTGAAACGCACCGGGGATGTGGCACGTTTGGCATTAAAGGGGTCCTGAACCACTTTTTATAGAACTGGAGAAGGGCGTTTGAAGGGAACACAAGCTATTTAAGAAATGCTATTCTGCAGTAAAGCACTTCAATGCGTTCAGCATCGCTCCCATTCTTCAGTGCCCTGCATTGCGAAGACTACGGTGGCGTGGGGCGTGCCCACAACGCTCCGCCTTCTATATGTCACCATGGCGCGCAGTTCAAGTTTTATTTTAGATGGGAAAGGGACTGACAACTGGCCAGAATGTCTTGCGAGACGTCAATGGAAATGAAATAACCACGATTTATAGTGATAGAATCCAGCACGCTGTTTGCGATTTAACTAAGAATTATAATTTTATATTGGCAAAGAAAGCCTCAAAAAGCAGAAAGTGGCGAGACCTAGCAGTCAAATCTTGGTACTTCGGATGTATTCTATGAGATTACTGTACGTAAGTCGACTGTTCTTAAGTACATCATAATTATTGCTTAAAATTGCAGCTGGTATACTGTTAGACACTCGTGCATTATTCGATGCTTCTGAAATAAAAAACGCACGCGTGTCTACGGCAACACGCTGAACTTCGTATCACGTGCAAAGGCATCGTTTCTTTTTCGATCCGATTGGTTTTGTTAGGAATGGTTAAATAGTAACAGAGCAATTGGACCGCGAAAACACGTAGCTAATGTCGCAGAAATCATTTAACAATTCTGAAAACGTGAATCGCATGAACATCAATTTGATAAATAATATCATACTTTGTTAGCACGGCCACACTTGTCGTCTGCCTCCCAATAACACCGGCGTATAATCGCTATCGATCTCACCTATCACGGCTCACAGCATGCTTCCATTGAGCGACTACATCCTCACTGCAGATCGAAAAATTCTGATACAAAATGTTCCACGGCGTTTACCGCGTTAGCATTTCACAATTTCACACTCTGACCCGTAAGCTTTCCATCGCACTAAAGAATGGGTACCACGAAATTTGGTTGTCAGTCCCTTTAACGTAGACGCCACGACTTGCGATTTTGGTGCCTACGACGCACCAAACGTAAGCTGAACGAGATTGTCCTCAGCGAGCCGCAGTGCGCTTAGCCAGTGAATTTGTCGCGCCACCCTGCGGCGGCAGCGGTATCTACGCTACGTTGCAGACCACAGCTACCAATAGCAGCCGCGTATGGGAATCCGCTTTATTACGAAATAAAGCGTCCAGAAGAGAATGAGGAGCATGCTTTTGTTTACAAGAGGTGCGTTTGAGAGAAATGCGACTTCGCTCTCTGCTTGCGAGGTCTACGCACCGCGTACGACAGCAAAACTTGGATGAGATGTCCACAACAGCGTATGCTACCCGCGGACTATGATATTTCAGCAAGGCCGAGTAGTGGTTCAGGGCCCCTTTAAATTTTCGCAAAAGTGGAATTTTCCTGGTCTCTACAATGCTACAAGCCGGCTCTACATGTGGTCCTAGGGATAGCTTTTATTCCATCATCACCATAACTTAAAAAAAAAGCCTTCGCAGAAACTGTTCTCCTTTGACATTTGTTTTGTACATCCGGTACAAGACATCTATATGGGTCAGTGGGTTAGACACTCGGCTTCTGAGTGTGGGGTTGTAGGTTTGAAATTCACCACTGGCAACGTTTTAGAGCCCAGCTTTTAGACCCCCGTTACTGCGGCAAGCGTCAGTGACGTCTCTCGACGTGCTCGTAACGAGCGAACGAGCAGGTCAAATGATGAAAAAGCGAACGCGGAGCGCGGATGAAAGCCGACAACAGCGAAGAGAGCTCAAGGAGGAAAGCAGAGGAGAAGAGTATGGCGAAAGCGTGAGAAGAAAAGCGTTGTGCCGCCCAAGACGGGCTTTTCAGCGACGATGGCTACGAGATGGCGCCACAGTAGCGCGAGTAGTTTGTTCACCGATGACGCCACCGACACCATATATGGAAACAAAGCGCTGCATGAGTGGAGTTCTGTCTGCGGCGTATGCTGTGAATCGCGCCCACGCATCACCCACGCGCTGCCTCTCGCTATCTCCTGATTAGCGAGGTAATCGCGCCAAACTTCGCTCCGTTTGCAACGTGCCGGACTAAGGAGATTCTCCGCACCAGTCAATATATCGTGAAATTACGTATACAGCTGTTCTCAAATTTCCCATTAGGGAGTATCGTAATCATCGGTGAACTTTTTTTTCCTTTCGAATTAATTTTGTTTCGTGCATTAAGTTCTTTATAGCGATTCGTCTTACGTGTTAGACAGACGGACGGATGGTATTCCTTGTCGGTTTCTTAGAAATACTTGCAGAATTAAATTGAGATACAGGAACATCACGGTAAACTCAAGAAAAGGTTTTGAAGAGTGCGATGGGAATGAAAGCCTTAAACTAGGAGCCATGGTCAACGCGTGTCACCGGCACCGCGTGTCTCGACGGAAGCATAAACAATGCGCACGCATATGATATGTAGACCTAAGACACGATTCTCGATACATGTCCTGTTAATAAAAAAGGTAGCAATAAAATAATAATGAAAGTGCTATTCAGGAATCGCCATCTTCTGGAGCACCTGGAAAGGAAAAGCTGGGGTTACATGCGAACCGCACCCTCAGTGCGCTGACGGGCAGCTTGCGTTTTTACTATTTGTTTATTTACAATAGTGTTAGCCCCAGGTAGGGCCCGTGGCAGGGTGGGATTGACATCAGTACATATGGAAATAGTAAAACAGTAAACGAACTTTAGATTTTAATTTCAGGCTCAACGTATTCTGTCCTCTTTCTTTTTTTTTTTCGTATATCAGAAAACCCGTGCCATGTACCTCTTGTAAAACACGCGGAGAAGCCTGGCGCTTCTTGTGCCTACGATTTTTTACTCACATATGCCAACGCGTGCCTCCCTGAAAAGTATAAGGAGGCCATCTTGGAAGAGTCAGTACCGAGAAACAATGCCATAATGGATGCCAGCGTGCAATACAGGAGGCAGGGTCAGTTACTGCCTTGGCTCAGACCAGCGTATCTATCCTGCGACCGATTCCCGGTTCTCCGCCCTCATCCACAAGAATGTATGCTTCATGTGTGGAGGTGAAATGCAAGAACACTCATGTACCTTGCACAGGGTGCACGTCAAAGAACATCAGCTGGTCAACATTTATCCGGAGTCCTCCATTGCATCCTTCATAAACCACTGTGCAATTTTGGAACTTGGCAGGAGTTTCACAGTTTCTTATGGTGACTTACAGTTTCCAAAATGCACTACTTGTCATTGAATCGTTACTGATAGGGTCTGCTGTTTAGGTTCCTTTGGTAATATTCAAAGAGGACAAAGAGAGAGAGAGAGAGAGCGATTTAAACGAAAAGCAGAATGGTTAGCCCAGGCTGAATACGGTTGCTTACCCTGCACTTGTGGGGAAAGGGAGGAAAAAAAGGTTAGTGAAGGAAATTCGAGAGTTCATGTGCACTGCAGTCAGCGATGTAATGACATTTCTCAGCGCTGTGTCAGCGACGGCCGTTCAGTCGGTTCCCTTCGGAAAACGCAGCAGCACCTTTGTGGGCTTCTGCAGCTGTGTTATGCGAGACCATAGTCCCAAAATCTTGCCTAGCAAGACAGGTCTTCTTATTTAGAGCAGATCCGAGGGCAAGCCTTTCAGTTTTTTTTAAAGAAAGGCAGCAATCTTTGTTTTTCTTTAGAGATTTCACTGCTAGGTAGGGCAGCGGTTAATGTTGTGTGGATTATGCTTTGTTTTTAATTTTACTATGACGCGTTTCTTTTGTTTCTGCTCTCAAACACTATAAGAGATGAAAAGGTGCATTGGCGTTTCAGTGCGCGCGCACGGTGAAATTCTCATGTCGCGTTCCATGGCATGCACACGGACCGCGAGGACGTCTATATATATATATATATATATATATATATATATATATATATATATATATATATATATATATATATATATATACGTGTGTGTGTGCGTGTGTGTGCGTGTGTGTGTGTGTGTGTGTGTGTGTGTGTGTGTGTGTGTGTGTGTGTGTGTGTGTGTGTGTGTGTGTGTGTGTGCGTGCGTGCGTGCGTGCGTGCGTGCGCGCGCGCGCCCGCGCGAAATAAAATATCCCGGCCTCGAAACTTCCTCTTATGCTGCCCACAAGAAGGATGGATGTGAACGAGGACGATGCACGACTTTTTTTTTTCCTTCGAAAGTTCGAGTTTGAAGATTGTAGCTCGAAAGTGAAATGGGAGATGAAGAAGAAGAAAGAAAAGCCGTCGTCGAACAAGCTTTCTGAAAGTGCGAGTAGTGTTTGCACGTAATCCGACTAGTCAGGCGTGCCCCAAAGGAAAAAAAAAAAACGGAAAATTTAAAGCAACAAATGCGACGACGGGGCCCAGCGGCACAACGGCGAGATCAGCTATAGACGGCGCTCTCTCGAACACTTTGTGCTTTGTGCAAGAAGGATGGAGAAGAAAGGAAGGACAAACACAGGCGAAGCAAGCGGCGCTGCATTGAAGTGCTAAAAGTAGAGCCAATGAGTTGAAGAAAAAGTGAAAAGAAAAAAGAGGAACCGAAGTACCTTTGGTGCTGCTGAAGGACGATCAGCCAAAGGCTTGCCAGAGAAGCTTGCGCGAGAACTGACACCCCGGAACAAAAGTTTCGGGGGCTTTAAAAGCATGCTTTCTTTATTCTTTCTCTCTCTATGGGCGGTGGTGTCCTTCTTGCGCCTCCGTTGGAAACTCTGTGCACTCCAACATTTTCTCTATTCCTTTCAAAACTCGAAACTGCGTTTTTTTCCCCTCTCTCTTTCTCGACCTTTCACCGGCTTGAGATTGCCTGTCGCAACGGCCGTCAATGATATCGAGGCGTCGTCGTTCTCCGCTGCTATACACACCCTGAAAAAAAAAAACATGAGAAATAAAGGAAATAAAATAAAAGGTAAACATACTTGGAAGATGGATTGTGCGCGGATCACAAACTTTGCTGATTTTATTGCTCTCGTGGTGTTCGGAAAAGCGCGTCGGCTATTGACGCGCGCTTTGATATTCTGAATAGCTATTTGTCGCCCTCGTCGTGGCACCGCGTTGGTCCAGAAGTGACACCGTGAGCGGCGGCGCGCCCGCTGGTGCCGTCCTACTGTCAGAGTCACGTTGACATTTTTATCCGTGTACTTACAAGGCTATAGCTGCAGCTGCTTATACGGAGCGTGACAGGAACTAGTGCGACCGGTTTGTGTTACTGTAAGCAAGAGCGCACTAGTTCTTGATCTTCTTCCACGTAAGTTCCAAGCGGAAAATATTTGCGAATATGATCTATTTACTAAACTTGCTAAGTGCAACCTATGTCGAGTGAAGTGAAGATGTTGCACTTACCTTACTTAGATTACCCAATAACAAATAAAGTTTTCTGCTACTACTACTACTACTAATTATAATGAGCGAAATTAGGAGCTTTACATAGTAGCAGGGGGAAAAGAAAGCGCACCGATCGAAGAGCCTACGCTCAACAGCATTCGTTGCACATAGGTAGCACTTAACAGGTGGGAACTTTTCGCACAGGTGTTTCCATACAGCGGATAAACTTATGTTGGACGAAATTAACACTCGGCCATAGATCTTTCATTCCGTAAACACCAATATGATGGTCTCGCTTACTCACTCGCTGAATCACTCACTCGTTGACTCACTCACTCACTCACTCACTCACTCACTCACTCACTCACTCACTCACTCACTCACTCACTCACTCACTCACTCACTCACTCACTCACTCACTCACTCACTCACTCTTTGAAAAAAACGCAAGAGGAAACGAAATGCCAAAATATACATACAATTCATCCATTAGGCGAGAGGAATAAGGAAATGAGAAATGTTATGTATTGTAATAACTATAATAGACCAGGAGACAATGAATCCACAAAGAACCTGCAGACCGAACGAACGTCGTAGTCTAAATGACGCAAAGCTTATTCTAGAGAGCAAGGTAGTGGCCGTATAGCGGATAACGCGCACGCGGCCTCGTTGCCTCTAGCTGTTAGGGGGGGAAGACGACGAAGTCGAAGATTGCGGACGTGCTTCGCATGGGCTCCCGCTTTGAGACCGTTTTTCAGTGGAACTCCCTGTGCTGTGGACTTGCTTTTGGTGGGGTTGTCCACAGGAAGTTGCCCTCTCCCTGCGGACGCCTAATTTCGGCAAGTTTGCCCCCTTTTTAGGGGTTTTTCCACGCTTTTCGTGCTCAACCACCGCGCGGCAAAGTTAGGCCTCATCATTAGGCCGAGCCGCCGCCGATGGCACCGGGCTCCGGGGCGGTGACTTGTGGTTGTGGGCCTCTGTGAGGCTGAAGACAATGGAGTACTCCGTTGAGGGAGAGACTATAACGCCCGAAGAGTTCGAGGCGGGAGAATGGGCCTGGGTTTTGCGGGCTCAAGATAGATTCAAGAAATCTGTATACGGGAGCCATCCCGAGAGTAGGCCTAGCGAGAAGCAGGCGGGCAGCGACGGGCGCCAGACGCACGGAGCAGAACAAGTCAATCGCGGGAAAGCGCCGGTGTGGAAGAAACGGGGACCGTTTCTGAAGATCCCAGCCAAGGATTTCAAGGTTGTGTGCCGACCCAAGAATTGGGACTTGAGTATGGTGACGTCGAGGGAACTCCGATATGCCTTGAGAGCGGCAGCGGAGCTGACGAATGCGACTGCGGCGGAGGAAGACCTGGTGCGGGTCAACGAGACAAATAACACGATGACGGTGAGCACGCCGTGTATGCATCGCTGTGGGGCATATGCGAATGTAAAGACGCTCAAGCTGAGCGGTCATGACTAGAGATGCGAAGTGCGGAAAAAAACGGGAAAATTCCGGAAAAAAACAGGTATTTTCCCGTTTTTTCCGGCGCAGTTGGAAAAATTGGGCAAAATTTCCGCGGGGAAAAACGTACAGAAATAAAGCTTAGGCGACACCCAACGTTGAATGTGAAACGGAAACACTGAACGCGAAACCGAAACGTCGCACATGATACCGAAACACCAAACGGCGGCTGGCCACTCGCCATCGACGTCACATAATGTCAGCTCCAGCGTTAGCGTAGCTCCGTCATTCGGGGGCGGTTTCTCATGGTTTGGTTCCCGTTATTGTTCAACCTTGACTTTCCGCCGTACACGTGTGCAACCTGTGGCGGAAGTCCGCATATAAAGCCGTGTGGAAGCAAATTCTGCAATGGTACGGCCAATTTTCGACGTGTGGATGCCCTTCAAGGTCGGGGAGACCGTTGGCGGGATACAGGGATCCGCTGTCACTGGATCTCGGAGCACAGTACGCACATGAACCTCGAAGTTGGAAAAGTGTACTCCGATGTGGCAGAATACAGGACGAATTCAAGCATATGGTCAAGGTCCGGAATATGGGCTTCGGCTAACCACATGCCTCCTTCAACATGGTGGGAGGGAATCTGCACGAGTAAAACAGTGATGCCTCTGGCTCGAAACATTTTACAGATTCCACCATCAGCTGCTTGTGAGCGGAACTGGTCCGACTTGGCCAACATTCATACTCTGCGTAGGAACAGGCTGCGTAATGAAACGGTGCAAAAGCTTGTTTTTGTACACGCACATCTCAACATAATGAAGAATGCTACAGATGAAGTCAGTGATATTGACTCTGAATAAGAGGTAGAACTTCATCGTTTTACCATCTCGACCAATGTTTCCATAGTCGAAGCCACGACGAAATATCCACAGAAGAGGCATTTCAGTGTTCTTTGTTCCTTGATTGAAGTGCCGTAACAATTCTAGGAAACCGCACCGATTCACAGAGAACTGAACGCGTTCGCGGTGATACTTCTCGTCTGCCTTCAATCTGTTAAACCCTGCATTCCTGTGTGAAAAGGCAGAAAGCATTTCACTCCTGTTATTTACATAAGGAGAGTTATGGCTTTTGACATTTGCCAATAAGCTACTGCCGTATGCTAAAGAAAATTTGTTCTTTCCCATTTTTTTCAAAATTTCGGGAAAAAACGTGAAAAAAAAACAGGTTTTTTTCCGATCGCTCAAAATTTCCGGAAATTTTGCATCTCTAGTCATGACCTTGAGATTTCGGCGTACGTGGCGGCGCCGGAGAACTCTGTGCGCGGAGTCATTTACAACGCGTACAACGGATGCCCACTGGCAGAAGTTCGGGCGGGATTCTTGAAGAGGAATGACGGCATAGAAATTTTGGATGCCAGACCTTTGGGAAAGTCGAAGGCGATTCAGATAACGTTCGGGGGGAAGCATGTTCCCTGGCAGGTTATTTACTGGAACTGTTTGTACGCGGTGATTCCGTACAGAGAGTTAGTCGAGACCTGCTATAACTGCAGACGAGTGGGACATCGGGCGGACGTTTGTTATCGTCCGAAGACTAATTTGTGTCGCCGTTGCGGAAAGAATCATCCTGCGCCACCGGAAGGAGAGCCGCTGACCTGCACTCCGGACTGCATCGTGTGCCATGGGGCGCACAACACGCGTAGCCGGAACTGCAAGTTTCGTCTAGTCCGTAAGCAGCCGACGGGCCTGCAGCAGGGCAGTGAGGACAACGGCCAAACTGACAAGGAGGAGCGGCGCTCGAGGCCCAGGAAGCGGTCATCCAGCGGTGCGAGAGACGATAACAAGAGCAGGGACCGGTCCACTTCCTTCCCACCACTGCCCGGACCCGAGCGTGGCAAAGGAGAACAGGGTTCGAGTCATGGAAGAAGTCCCAGTGCCACGAGAAAAAAGGTGAGCTGGCCCTACGTGGCCTCCCAGAGTGAGACTGCTCGAGAGAAGGAGCTACAAAGGCAGGTGCAGCAGCAGGCTGAGACGATTAAAAAGATGGAATTCAGGATGGCAGAGATGAAACGCGCGCTTAAAAGCGACAAAGGACAAAGGCTACAGACGCCGGTGGTCCAGGCCCCACTGAAAGCGGCACAGGCGACTGCTTCTCGCGAGAGCGAGAGCACAGCTATGGAGGTGGAGAATCGGGGGAAGCTTAAGAGGCCGCCATCGGCGGATGAGGGAGCTAATGCAAAAAGAGTGGCAGAAACTTTAACGGCGGACACGTCGCAGCCAGTCGTTAAAGTCACTAGTCTTAGGGGGGAAATGTCTGCCCTTGCGGACAGAATAGGAAAACTGGAGGAAAGACAGGATAGGTTGGAAGCTCGGGTCGACAGGATCGAAGCCAGACTAGACAAGATTGAGGAGCGTCTTGACGCCTTCACCAATGACATGCGGGCTTTCCAAACACAGGTTATGGGCATGTTTCAACAGCTCAATGCTATGCTACAGGCTAGATTGCCTCCCGTAGTCGGCCAAGCGCCGATGTTAGTGAACCTAGTGCCTAATCATGGCCCCTCGCCAGCAAATTGAGGTTTGGCAGTGGAACTGCAGGGGCTTCCGTCGCAAGCGGGGGAACCTGCAATTGCACATAGAAAATCTGGACAGTAAGCCTGACATTATAGCTTTGCAAGAGGCTAGTGGCTGGGTGAAATTACCGGGATTTAAGGCATTTACACCGCCAGAGACTGATCGGGGGGTGTATCGAGCGTCTTCACGGCCGTGCTAGTCCATCGCAACGCCACGGCGATTCAGCATACCATAGATAGCAGCAGAGAGGACTACGTCCTGCTAGAGGTTCTGCCTAAAAGAAAGGACGATAAGAGTCTCTTTGTACCTAATGTATATTCTTCTCCTAAAGATAAAGGGCTGAGCTTGCCAGACCTCTTGATAAAGACGCAACGGCTAGCGGCTAGGGCTCAACTCATCGTGGTTGGAGATGTCAACGCGCCTCATCCGGAGTGGGGCTACATCCGAGGCACTCCAAAGGGAAATAGGCTTTGGCGGGTAGCTCAGGACCTACAATGGACGACCTTGAACAACCCGCTAGTTCATACGAGGATAGGCAACAGCGTTAGCACAGACACCTCTCCGGACCTCACATTTGTTAAAGGTATTAGGGATGCAAAGTGGGTAAACACGGGACAGCCACTGGGCAGTGATCATTATATCCTTTCCACGGTATTTAGTGCTGCTAAGCACAAAGACAGGGTAAAAGGAACTAGAGTGACGGATTGGGACAGATTTCGGAAAGTCAGGAAAGACACAGTGAGCGGGGAAATCGAGGACTTGGGAGCCTGGGTTGAGGCGCTCAAGCAGGACGTGAAGGGTACCACAGAAGAGGTTCCGACGGTGGAGGAAGGTTTTACGGCGGACTCTAGACTGTTACACATGTGGGAAGCGCATGTGAGTCTCCTTCGGAGGTGGAAGAAACAAAAGCATAATGGGGTCCTCCGTAGGAAGGTGGCCAAGCTAGAACGAGAAATCGAAACCTACACGTTGGACTTGCAGTGCAAACAATGGGGGCAGATTTGTGACAGGATGAATGGGCAATTCGGATGCAAAAAAACATGGCAGTTGTTGAGGCACCTTTTAGATCCGGCGGCAACCAAATCGGCGCAGAAGGGTCAAATGGCTAGGTTAGTTCATCAGTATCAAGGCACGACTGGGGAGTTCATTCAAGAACTCCGAAGTCGTTACTAAACGGCGAGGTGGGCGGTTTCTTGCCGGATTACTCGGGAGAGGAAAACCTCGAATTAGATGCGGACTTTACGGTGGCGGAGGTGGAGTTTGCAATGTGGCAGCTTCGTACTACGTCGGCAGCGGGTCCGGACGGGGTTACTAATAAAATGCTGAGGAACCTGGATTTCAAGTCAGTGGGGGCGCTCACGGACTTGATGAACAAATATTGGGCGGCCGGGGAGATTCCGGCAGAGTGGAAGCATGCTAGGATTACATTTATTCCTAAACCAGGGAAGACGATCTGTATTGAGAATCTTCGACCCATCTCGCTGACGTCCTGCTTGGCCAAATTGATGGAGCATGTGGTCCTCAACAGGCTTCAGGGTTATGTGGAGGACAAGGAGTTGATACCTAAAACAATGATTGGCTTTAGGGCTAGTTTATCAACGCAGGACGTCATGATACAGCTCAAAAAGGACGTGGTTGATCCTGGGTACGGCACGGGCACCAAGGCTATCTTGGGGCTCGACCTCACAAAGGCCTTTGACAATGTCACCCATGAGGCAATATTAAGGAACCTATCGGACATAGGACCGGGGGGTAGAACCTTCCGATACATCAGATCATTTCTGGAGGATAGGACTGCGGAGATTGTAGTCGGAGAATTTAAATCGGATCCTTTCCCGTTGGGGGGCAGGGGGACACCACAAGGGTCGGTTTTATCGCCGTTCTTGTTTAATCTCGCCTTGATCAAGATACCGCCCAGGCTGGCAATGATATCGGGACTTAAACATACATTTTATGCGGATGACATTACTCTATGGGTAACAAGGGGAAGCGACGCACAATTGGAGGAAACTTTACAACAGGCAGTGGATATTGTGGAGGAGCTAGCGGGGGAGGCAGGACTCTCGTGCTCTCAGCCCAAGTCCGAGCTTTTTGTGCTTAGGCATAAACCAAGAGGGATACATGCGAGGCACTATGTGCCGCCACCACCGCTGAAGGTGAAAGTGGGGGGTGCACCGGTCGCTGAGGTCCAAACGATCAGGATCCTGGGGCTGTATCTGCAGACTAACAGGAAGAATAGGGAGGCCTTGGAAAGGCTCAAAAATACTGTCAATGCTACCGTGAGACTTATCAGGAGAATCGCCAATCGTAAACAAGGCGTCAAGGAAAAGGACTTGTGTAAGCTGGTACAGGCGTTTGTGCTCAGTAGAATAGTGTATGCGACGCCTTATATGAAGATGGACGCGACGGAGAAAGGCAAGGTGGAGGCTATGATTAGACAGGCGTATAAGGCGGCCCTTGGGTTGCCTAACAATACTTCTACCGAAAGGCTGCTGGGATTAGGGGTGCACAACACCTTGGAAGAACTGCGGGAGGCACACTTGGCGATGCAACTCAGTAGACTTTCCAAAACGAAAGTAGGGAGGGATATATTGGAAGGGATCGGCATAGGAGTTGATCCTCCAGCTGGGGACATGAAAATTCAGGTGAAGCGAGAAATGCACAAGGGCTTGTACATAAAACCTTTACCTAAAAATATGCATCCGATACATCACGAGAACCGTAGGAAGGCAAGAGCCAGAGCTTTACATGCTAAGTACGGGAAGTACAACGGGGCAGTCTACGTAGATGTCGCCGAATATAAGAACAAGGACGCATTTGCAGTTGTGGTGGTGGACGGGCGGGGACGCTTAGTCACCTCTGGATCAGTCAAAACCCGCTCTTCAGAAACTGCAGAGGAGGCGGCGATAGCGCTAGCTATAGGTAATACTGAAGCTGACCTGATTTTCAGCGACTCTAAAACAGCCATCCGAAATTTGGCGAGGGGCAGAATCTCTGCCACAGCGGCAGGATTACTAAATCGGGCCACGGGGCGAGGGACTACGGAGGTGGAAATTGTCTGGGTACCGGCCCACTCTGGGAACCCTGGGAACGAGGCGGCTCGCATGAATGCTCGAGGTTTCGTCAGCCGAGCAGGTGAGCCGGACGTTCCAGGGAGGTCCATGAGAGATGGGCTGGTGTCCTTTCACGACATTGCTAACCATTACAAACTTGAGCGGAGAATTTACCCTCCACCGGACAAGCAATCGGTGAAGGCGCAGGAAAGCGTCTGGCGAAGATTGCAGACGAGATCTTTCTATAACCCATACGTGTTAAACAAAATCTACGCGGACGTTCAGCCGGAATGCAAATGGTACCAGGAACTGGCCACCTATGACCACATATTATGGAGCTGTAGCATAGCGCCGCCACCGGCCGATATTATGCGTGATCCTTCTCTCGAGCAGTGGGAGGCCGTGTTGGCCAGCTCAGACCCGGTCGTCCAGACCAGGGCCGTGGAGTGGGCCACCCAGGTTGCCGTCAGCCATGAGCTGATGGCCATCTAGCACGGAATCGTCCGCACTTGCGTTCTGACGAAAATAAAGTTTTTCCATCCATCTAGCTGTTAGCTCTCTTTGTCGCTTAAGACGATGCGTTTAGAGGGTAGAATGTTGATTTGACGTGCATGCACAGAGAAGTATGACACGTATCAGAATACGTAGAAGCCTCCATACCCCTTGTGTACGTAAAGTGGCACGTACCGATTCTGAGAGATTGGTAAACAATGGACACATACCTAGTGGCCTAAGCTGTCTATTCGGGTCCCGACACAGTGGTTCATACCCAGAGGCACATTACCAGTGAGCCCAAGTTTTACAGCATAGGCAAGGAAGCATCGCCGAACGCCAGACGAAAGAACAGACGAGGAAAGCCAGACACCTGGAAGGATGAAAAGAAAGCTTTGAAAGGTTCTGGGTTCGACAACCATTGGTGGAAAAGGTCTTTTCCTTTATTATATTTGTTAAGGAAAATGGACAGTATCTTTTTTTTTTTCAGCCCTCTGACAGCGAAATTGAGCAATATTGTCACGTAGTAGTGACGGTGAAGGAAGCAGCAAAACTGCGGGTGACGAAACGAGCGTTTTATTGGGCGAACCTGTGCCCTGAAAAACAGGCTACACTCAAAGAACGACAGCGGGGAACAGCGTTGGCGATCGTCGAAAATCTGATCAGCGGGTCAAGCGCGTCGGCTTTTATACATGAGTCATCGAAGGTTCCAGAGTAATCCCGCGTATCTTCCAGAAAATACTACACAATTCCCGTCCCGCATACATGCAATCAGACTACACAAGGTCCAGTGACAATAGACAGCGGATCAAACTGTGGATAACAGTCGAGAAACTTCCGATACATGCAAGCGCGGCCTGTGCTGAGTGATAGCAGTTAGATGGTGAAGCGCGGTCACCCGTTAAATATGGACAAGTACACGTGTCAATATATACGTGCAATGTACGCCACTAAACTGGTAAGACGGTAAAGAATTCGATACTTCAATATTATGAGGAAGTGGTAAGAGACTATACACTGAATCCGAGTTTGAGTGCCTTTTTCGCCTATTCTTGGCTGCATTCGCGGGCCACGTACGGATACTGAATTCTGTCGTGGGCATGGATGACATCATTGACGACTAACGGCGCAATTTCTGCAAAACGCCATTCAGCATCACGGTCATATTTATTGTAGCGACGTCTGGCTGCCATGGCACTGGAGAAATCGTCTGCTGCTTCTTCGCTGCACATCGCAACTGGCAATTCCAACGGTCCAGAAAGTACAGGAACTTCACCTGCACTTTTTGAAATGAACAGCGCCGTGTAGAGGGTACCGCGCTTCCACCGCCGAAAGGAACAGTCAAGTGCAGCACTGCTTGCATTAATACGCGAAGTGTAGGCGAATCAAACGGACCAGGCAGGTAACCAGGGGAGGGGGGGCGCCCCCCCCCCGAAATTAAGCGACAGATCCCCTTCCCTCCTCCCCCCCCCCCCCGGCCGCCCACGCCACCACTCCTCAACCATATTCCTAAAGTGCCGCCAAATCAATCTTGAGACTTGACAGCTATTCGGCGGTCAAGTCCGAAAAAACTTCTTTTGCGAAACTCAACTTCTTTCTTTTAATCACAGGCTTCATCTTATTCTCGACAAAAGTTCATTCGCAGACTGTGTTTTCTTTCATTTCGCCAAGACCTTCGACAAAGTGTGTCATAAATTGTTACTATTTAAACTTAGTAAACTTATTCTTGATCATAATCTGTTCGCATGGCTTCAACATTTTCCCCTTAATTGGTCACAGTCTGTTCTGTCAAATAACTATAAGTCCCCATTTAATGCCGTAGACTTCGGTGTGGCCGAAGGATCAGTTATAGGCCCTCTTCTTTTCTTAATTTGCATTAACGATTTACCCAATGATGTTTTTTCTAATATTTACCTTTTCGCAGATGACTGTGTTATCCTCCGTGAAATCTCGGACAAATCTGATAACAAAATCTTACAAGACGATATAAACCCTGTTTCTGACTGGTGTGACATATGGTTAATGCAATTTAACGTACCTAAATGCAAATGTATGCGTGTAACTCGCTGCAATATTCCTCCGCCGAACTATTACTTTGATGATACTCCCCTAGAAGTCGTAACCTCCTATGAATACCTAGGCTTCCACATAACCTCGTCACTTTCCTGGTCGCTGCTCATCGATAAGGTAATTAACAATAATAACCGCATGCTAGGTTGTCTCCGTCAAAATGTTCTTCTGCTCCTACATTATTCAAATTAATCTTATACAAAACGCTTATCAGGAGTAAAATGGAGTAGGCCTCATCCATCTAGGAACCCCACCTAGAAAGCCTTACTCAATCACTTGAACTAATCCAAAACAATGCCGCGCGTTTCATTTATAGCAATTATAGCCGCACATCAAGCGTAACTGCCATTAAAAACTCTTTGCAACTTGCTCCTCTCTCAGCCCGACGTAAGTGCTTTCGCCTTGCTGTATTTCTTAAACTATATTTCCACAATTCCTACCTGCGCGACAACCTTATATCATCGCCTACCTATATTTCCTCTCGCATTGATCATAACCATAAGTTTGAAATAATTCAATGCCGCACCAGAACCTGTAACGAATCATTTATTCCTAGGACCTCTGAGGAATGGAACTATCTTCCCGGCGCAGTTGTCGCAATCAAGGACAACTTAAAGTTTTGTTCGGCCATATCAGACATCATCACTCCCGGATACAATTAACTAATCAATTTTGCTGTAATAACTAACCACCTTTTGCTGCTTTGTTATTTACTTATGTATATGTTTCTTACCCACTCCCCTCTGTAATACTTCGATCTTGAGGGTACAATAAAATGAAAATAAATAACACTGGGCTGCTGTTACAGTATTCATTATGGCCGAGGCGTCGAAGCGATCGCTCATGGGCTGAGGCCACTCGACTGAGCGAGTGAAACAGCTTGATATTCTCCCAGCTAAAGGATAACGGAAAATTTTCGCCTTTCTAATTATTTCCATGTTTGTTTCGAAATCTCAAGGTGCTGCCGCTGGAAAGGCCCCACTGATATCTTTTCAACGATCTGCGTTTCACAGCCAACCCCAAAAATGCCAAAAATTCAATAAAACCGCGCAATAACCGTTGAACCCATAAGCAATATGAATGTCACCCGTTACCTCGTCTCGTCTTTTTCCTTAATTGTAGAGCACTTTTCGTGCAAAATTGTCAACGGGAGAAAAGAATTGTAAGAGCTTAAAAAAATAAGCGATCTACCAATGGAGAGAGCCGAGGCAACAGCTAAACAGGAAGGAAAAGCAAAAATTAACAAATTTAATCGTTGTTCGTAAAAATATTTATGCGCGAAAATCCTTTTTATTTAAAGAGGAAGTAGAGAAAACGCCGCCGGAAGTGGGGAATAGTTCCCTGTATTTTGAATGACGCTTCTACAGTTGCCATTCGAGCCGCCTGACGTAGGCACTTCTGTGATGTGCTTATGTGGGTCTTTTTCTAACCTTCCGTGGTGGGCGCAATACGTCTAGAACCGCAGCGTCCTGCACTCTTCCGCGGTTGTACGGGACTGGCGGCCACGCTTCATTACGCAACTTCCCAAAATAACGATACGGGTCGGTTTTGGCACCTAACTTGGTAGAGCAGTAAGCGAGGGATAAAAAAGAACTATGATTGTTCCGCAAATATATCTTGCTCGATAATTCTTGCAGAGCTGATTAGAAAAACACTACTAGAAATCTTTATTTTACGCGTTCGTTTGTTTACTTGTTCTTGGATGTGTCCTTTCTGCGTTTCTTTCCTGTCCGAGTCAATTTGATGTGGTTCCTGCTTTACCAAGTAAAGGATACGTGTATATCACAGGCGTACTTGTGAGATACACCTCATTTCATTTCTCTTTTGCGGGTTTACGCGCCTTTATAGCGAACGGTGGGAATTATTAACGTTTGTACTATTAAAAGTACACCCCTCTCATTTGCATAGAAACGTTACCATGGGGGTTGCCCCCCCTCACCCTCCCCCCCGAAAGAAAAATCCTGCGTACGTGCCTCAAACGGACCTATCGCGTAAATGTTTATCGACCTGAATGGTTCATTCAAGGGATGCTCAATGAAGTGGTGTTTAATTCGCCGTGTATATGACTTGGCCTTCCGCAAAACTCTCTCTTTCACACCCTATAAGGCGTGCGTCGTAATCAGATCGTGCTTTTGACAAGTAAAACCCCAGAATGTAATTGTGTGCGTGCTCGCGTATGCATATGTAAGGTGTTTGTGCGCATGTGTACGCGCGTGTGTGTCTGAGAGAGAGAGGGGAGAAGAGGGCGAGCACGCTACCGTGTCCGTGCGTCCTCTCGCTAGAGGCCACCGCAAGCTCTGAGAAGGTAAAGTTCCTTGTTAATTTGAAAGTAGCGACACTCTTTGAACTCTGCCGCGGCCGCGCGACCTCCTCGCCTCTTCCCCCCCCCCCCCCCCCCTCCCCCCCGCGACAACCAGTTTCGCCCCCGTTTTTCTGCACCGCGATTGGTCTCCCTGCCGTTGCCCTTGGAAATGCGCGGATATTGAGTTTTGCTTGTGTTTTTCTTTTTCGTTCGCGCCATTTTCCTCCTGAGCGCGGCTGGCTCGGCGCTTTAGCTATGCCGGGCTGTAGCGCATATAACTGCAGCAAGAAGCCTGCAGATGGTTATGCCGTTTTTATCACACCACAAGGAAAGTGCGACGGCTTGCCCAGGAAGCAGTGGCGGCATAACATTGGCCGAAAGATCTTTGTTCCGACAAAGAACAGCGTTGTTTGCGAGGTGAGGTGTCTTATAGCTCGTAGCAAAGCATGCCGTAATGCTGAATTTTTTTGTCATTCTTCCGGCCTGCTCACCAGCGTTTTTGTTGCGGCAATTTGTACGTTGCATAAAAATGCGGTTGTCCTGAGTATGCTTAATATTCTGGGGCGGCTCCGTCACCTCGCACGTCGCCAACTGTTCTTATTCAGTTGGAAGTGCAGCATTATAGATTCTGCTTTACGCCCTGAAACATTAGTGGCAAGTATACCCGTGGTATTGCAGGTGATGAGCGTTAGTTAGTCAACATTGAGTTTTTTTTTAAGTTTTAAGGCGAACGCCTTTAGATCTCTATGTTTCAAGGTCGCGTTGTAAACTGGAGTATCACGTGACCCAAGAAAGGCCAGAGGTGACCCAAAGCATGTCCACCTCTGTATAAGAGGATGATTACGCAAGTTAATTAATGAATCATTTGTGACTGAAATAAGGTGGATTAGGGAGGGTTAAGTTTGATTAGAGTGTATTAAAGCAGATTAAGGTGGATTAGAGTGCATTAAAAAGGATTAGGATGCATGAATAAAGATTAAGGTGGGTGGAGGTGGATTAAGGCGGATTATGGGGGATTAACGTGAAGGGTGCATGAACGGGTATTTACGCCGATTAGGGTGGATTAGGGGAAACAAAGATTAGAGCGGATTAAGAGAGATAAAGGTCGATTAAGGTGGATTAAGGCGAACTAGGGTTGATAAAGGAGGATTAACACCGATTAGGCTGGACTAGAGTAGATTAGGGTGGATTAGGGACCAATGAGGTGGATTAGGCTTGATAGAGGTGGATTAGGGTGTATTACGGTAGATCGGAACTATTAAGCAGGATTAGGTTGGATTAAGATGCATGAATGAGGATTAAGGTGGATGAAGAAGGATTAAGGCGGATTATGGTGCATTAGGGTTGATAAAGGAGGATTAAGACCGTATAGGGTAGGTTAAGGTGCATTAGGGGTGATGTAGGTTGATTAGGTTGTATTAAGGTGGATTGGGTGTATTAAGGTGGATGTTGGAGCGTTAAGGTGGATTAGGGTGGACTAAGGTGAATTAGGGCTCATTAAGTATTACGAACAATAAGTCTACCATAATCCTCCTAATGCACATTAATCCACCTCCATCGACCTTAATCCTCCCTAATCCTGCTTCATTTACTTTAATCCACCATAATCCACGATAGTCCTCCTTTATGTACCCTAATCCACCTTCATCGACATTAATCTACTCTAACCCTCCTTAGCGCACTTTAATCCTCCTTAATCGACCCTAATGCTCCCACATTCACTTTAATCCACCCTAATCCACCATAATCTTCTTTAATTCACCTTAATGCACCCGAATCCACATTCATCTACATTAGTCCACCCTAATCTTCCTTAAGACACCCTAATCCATCTTCATTCACTTTAATTCACCCTAGCCCACCGTAATCCTCCTTATGCACCTTAGTACTTCTAAATCCACCCTTATCCTTCTTCATGCACTTTTATTCACCCTAATCCACTATAATCGTCCTTAATGCACCTCAAGCCACCTTCATCCACCTTAATCCTCCCCAATGCACCTTAATCCACCTTCATTCACCCTAATCCACCTTCATCGACTTTTCTCCACCTTAATACACCTTAATCCTCCTTAATACACCCGAATTCATCTTAGTCCAATCACTAATCAATCATTACTTTGCTAATCATTAATCATCTCTTATACGCGGCTGCACATGCTTTGGTTCGCTTCCCGCCTTCCTTCGATCACGTGATATTTTCTGTAGCTCACAACGGGACCTTGAAACAGAGGTCTAAGGCTTTCGCCTAATAAGCCACACGCAAAGGGATGTGTTACAAGCAATACTAGATCGGACGCACAAAGTAAGGCATCTGATCATGTGGCAGAAAAATTATCTGGAGTTTAGAACTCGCCTCAAAGCTACCTTTACATCGGTATACCCCGTTCATACAGCTTTAAGAAAAAACCAACCTCCTCATAAAAGTTGCCTCCAGCATTATCGATGCTGTTATTAGCATTTCTCAAGATTTTCAACCCCACTGGGGCGCGCAACTGGCCCAAAATAACACGCCTCCACAGAATCCTGCGGCCCGTCCGCGGCAGCCCAGGAGGAAAAGCGCGCCGTGCGCAGCCGCTGGTCGAGGAGAATTGAGGAGGAAAGCGCCGTGAGGAGGAGAGTGTCACTACTTTCAAATTATCAAGGGGTTTTACGAGAAGGTAATACCCCTAAATGATCTAAGAGTAACGACATCTCCTCTCTCCTCCTCCTCGCGGCTCCTCCCGGGCGCCGACGGTGGCGGCACCTCGGCCTGGTACAGCTAGCAGACGCTCCCAACGGTCGCCCCTTTGGCGCGCAGTGCCCTGCGCGCCTGAATGATTTGGTTGTTGCGTTTATGAGAGGAAAGGTTGTTCATAAATGAGTTACTCCAATAACTGCCGGTATCCACGTTGCACTGCTTTATCGCAGCTCCTTCGACTGCGATCCCTTCGACTGCGGTGACAAGCGTGGAGGTGGATGTGCTCAAGTGAGCTAACGGAGTGTTTTTTCTCGAACGGCGCCTTTTGATCTGCTTCATTTGAACTGCAACGCCGCCGAGGGAAACTAGTACAGCATATGCTTTGTATGTAGATATCTACCTTTTACTTTGCAAAAACACAGGCGTGGGATCTAGGCTCTATAAGAACCGATGGTGGTGTACTACTTCCACAATCTGTCAAAGGCGCGTTTGCTCGTACTACAAAAAGGCTTGGCAATGCATCGGGCCTTAATTCCTTGATGCCGTTATTCGGAAGGATTTGGCTTTCAAATTGGTCTTCGGTGAAGTGATCCTCAGATGAATAAGCTAAGATTTGGTGTGGCACAACTTTTTGAGAAATGATAAAAGGCATGGAAGAAAATATACGCCGTGACATTTCGCAAGTAATTTCGAAAATAAGAACTGTTGGTATGTCAGCCCGCCGTGTCCGTGGCCATAACAATTTTATCTACGTCGAACGTTGAAAATGGTCTAGGTCATTGCGCGCCCCTTCGTTAGAGGTTTCTTTTACCAGATCTATCTGCGTAAAAAATGTTTCAACCAGCTTAGATTTGCACGACATCTTTGGACCCAACGTATTTTCGGCTGTATTTAGTGGATGTCTGCATTCTGATTTATTATGCACGCAGATATGGCGTACTCATGATATAGCTGCCGTTACTGTGCCTAGGCACAGGAACTGCCGACTTTGGTAGCAAGCCCGCAAATATAATTACGCGCAGCAATGCGCGCTACATAAAAGTTAGACCTGCACCGCGAGTAGCACGAGCAGCGGGGGCTCAAACGACGACAACCGTCGTTTTAGACCAGAGTTCGTCAGCAGACTCCAACTAAAAAAAAATAAACATACGTCTAGCAATGCGCGTCACTACAGAAATAGACCTGCACAGCAAGCAGCGTGAACAGCGTGGCTGAATTAACATAGGAAGCACAACTTTCATGCATGAGCCAAGCAGCGGTTTCAACTACAGCGAAACGAGGGCGCCAAGCAATGTGCGCGACATCGTAATGAAGCCTGCCGAACCGGAAGCGTGAACGGCGAGGCTCAGACAACATGAAGCACGGCTTGCGTAGCAGCGAGTGAACGTTTCCAACTACAACCATGCCGAACGTTATTTAGTGCGAAGAAAGGCTGCAGAAGCTCGCGCTTCTCACCAAATCTTCCGAAAAAATGTGAGTTACCTTCTGATGAACGGCCACTTACCACACAAAGGCGCGGGTCCCGCGCGTTTTCAAAGTTTGCCCGGCCGATCCTGTGCAGCCAAATCTTTCGGCGAACCGCGTTGCTTCTTCCGGATCGAACGACGAACAGTCTTTTCCCCTTGCCTACTCGGTTGTTGCACGCATAAGCACAACACAGGCTAGGCATAGCCGCAATACGTAAACGACGCCAGCGCTAGCGAAGCGCTCTCCGCCAAAACTCCGCCGCCAGAAACGAACTAAAGCGCGATTTTGATACCCGTGATTGGCGCCGGCGTCTGCTACGGACCAAAAAAGCGCGTGCTATTACGTGTCCACAACGCTTGGACAAATAGGAGGGCCGATTCTCCGGAGGCGCGGCAGGCGAGAGAGAAAGCGGCAAAGTTCAGAGGAAGTCGCTCCGTTTAAGTTTTATTCAGGGACCTTACGAGGAGGACGGCCTCTGTTTGGCCACTTAAAGGGTGAAACACATGGAGGAAGGAAAACTGAGGAGGGGCCGTGACGTCACTCTTTCCGAAGCTAAGTGAAGCCGGAAGTGGGCGTTGCTCCGCCATCATCTCGGGCCAGTTCTCCTGTCTTGTTTACATTTCTCACGAAACCACGCCTCGCTGCGCGCAACCTGGCTGCTCGGACTAGCTGGGACGCGCGCACTCCGTAGCAATACTAAACAAAAGGATATAATCGCGATGTCTCATTGTATTACCGCTGCCGACGTCACGTTGGCAGAAGTTCATAATGAACTTCGCAGATTGTTCCGTGAGGTCGAATCGGCTACTTTTACCGGCTTTTATGAAAACAAACATGCTATACAAGCCCAGCCAACTAAACTGTTCTCATCAACCGCAGGTACTTGCCACTGCCCAGTTCATGGGTGCCTTTAAGAAAGGTCACCTTTATCGCTGCCTTCTACTTGCTTTTCTCTGCTTGGGCTTCCTGGGGCTATGAGACGGACTTGCGAGTTAGACGTCTGGCGATACGAAAAAAATATACGCATTCTCACTGCACTGCAACAATGGGGTGGAGACGAGACACAGACCCATTTGCGATCCATTTGGAGTTTATGAGCAGGAACACGTATTCTCGCGGTGGCTTGAGAAATCGTTGTGCTTTATTAAACAAATTTCGAGTGGCCGCGCATCACCGCGACAGCGCGCCGGCGAGGAGGCACAATCTAATTTCTGACTCCGCGTTTAGATTCGTTGACTGCGGCCTCAGGTGCCTTCTTCCCACGGTAAGTGAAGCTTCAAGGAACCAAAGTTTTGCGATAGCCGGCGCATGGTGCAGAACAGTACGCGCGTACAACCGGCCTACGTGCGACCATGGAACAGACGTTTGATGTGTTCGCAGGCGTACGTTTTGTGGAGCCTTGCTCACTCTGGCAGCGCATCCACTCATCTACATTCCCTGCGCTTCTCGCACGCACAAATAAGATACGCCTGCGGTAGGGCGATTCGTTCCTCAATAAGTCAAAGCAGCCGCTTCTTTTCCATCTTCCCGGATGAAACGTTGACCGGCCGGCGCACCGTGCCGAGGGCAGCAAAATGCACATATTCGGCGTAACGCTCTATCAGCACGTGTGTTGAGGTACACCTGTGCAGGTGTGCATGAACCTCGAACGCGCTCTGCTTAAAAGACTTCGTGCTGTCACGAGTACTGCGAGGAACAAGCAACAGTTAAGCAACGTGTGTTTTAATATGCACAAAAGCAAGTTGTTACTAAACACGAATGTTCTAAAACCAGGACTATGCATTCTTGCATAACTTACGTTCTACTTGCCGCATATGCACCATGTGCTGTCAAAAGCAGGAATCGCTGACCTGCAACGCGTTCATTGTACGAATTCTGATACGCATCGGTTTCGGCCTGCGATGGCATGTTAGCATGATTCCGCCAAAGAGGGCAAAATTTCCCGCGGATAATCCTTCGTCCGGCCGTTACCATTGCCGTGGCGCGGTACATTGCGTACAGCGATGCATGCACGTTCATTTGACGAACTTTAGTTCCTCCTGTCCAACCTGGCCACAGCAACATCCGGGACAGCACGGTCTAGATAATTAACACAGCGCAACAAAACACGGAGACCAACGCAAACCTGCCCGCACGGCGCCTTTGCCACGGTACGAAACCTACGGAGCAACACGTGTGCGCCCACAGAACCATAACAAAGCCGCCGTTGTGGCCCGAAAGCGTGGCCGCTACTGCAAAATTAATTTTAAAAAACAGCAAAAAAAAAAAAGGAGAACCTACTACGTAATTTCCTCCACACTTATCTCCTAGCGCGCGTACGGGGTAGCACCTCTCCAGAGATTTCCTTCCTCCATGGTGAAACACGCTTCGATCGGCCCATTATGTTTTACCGGCGCCTAAACGCCAGGCCGCAATTATTATTATACCGTGGCCTTGAGAAGATGCTGCTATGTGTGGTACTCTCTCTAAAGATCGAAGCACATGTCCTAGGAATACTCCAGCACTGAACACCGGCGGGACCGTAGGTTCCCGCCTATGCCGAGCGTATTGGCGGTATTGTATAGAGCATCGAAAATCGCATCACCCAGTTTTTTGGCGCTCAGAGCTCGATGAAAAGACGTATGTGCCGAAGCCTGCATCGCTGGTGCTTCATCCTCGAAATGGATGAAACTGCCTTGCTCGGGTGTCCTTCAGGAACCGGAATTAAGTGACAGATAACCACTTTAGTGGTGTTTTCATTAAGCGAAAAGTTGTTGTGGTGCGAAAAAATTAAATTTAGGAATTTTACGTGCCAAACCCGGCATCTTATTATGAGGCACGCCGTAGTGGGAGACTCCGGATTAACTTTCACCACCTGGGGTTCATTAAAGTGCACCCAATGCATGGTACACTGGCCTTTTTGCATTTCACTCTTATCGAATTGTGGTCGCCGCAGTCGGGATTTGATCACGCGACCCCGTGCTTAGCAGCGCAATGACAACGGCGCTAAGCCACCGTGGCGCGTCAAATATAGTATAAAGAAAGAAGCAGAATCATTAAATTATTTTATTAATAAACGAATTAGTCATGGTGCGAGATTATTCCCTTTTTATGTTCAAGATCACGGAACACGCTTGCCCAGAAAACCGCACGAACGATTCGCACGGGAAATAATTTACTAATTATTCGCATTCTATCACCAGCGCACTTATAGTCTGCAATCTAAATCATTTTTTTTCCTGTTTTCCTTGACATCGTATCATTCACCCGACGGAGTTGATTCTCGAAGGAGGGCTGAAACGATATTTTGGACTATTCGTTAATTTTAGTTTAATGAACGTCCTGGACCTCTTAACCCCAGAAAATATACCGAAAAGCCGGAGAATGTCCTGAATAAGTTAGTGTAATTGCTCTTCTACAGCCGGTTTCGGTTTCTTTTTCGAGGAGGTCGCTGTGTCGTGACGTCATGACGCGGATAGTGGCCACGCGGGAGCAGGACATCGGGACGTTTTGACACTGGCTGCGGCTCGATCGGTCGACTGCTATGCTGTTACGCGTTACGATGGATGTTGTAGCAGCATAGCAAACGGCCGAGAGAGCAGGGCCGTGTCTCACGTGCTCGAAATGTCCTGCTCTCATCTGGCTACCTTCTGCGTTATGACGCCACGACACAGTAGAAGCGAATCCGAAACTCGCCGTAGGAATATATTACGCTAAATTGTTTGGGGCGATCGGACGCTTGCCAGTAGTTTTTCTGGGCTGTGGAGGTCGCGGATCTACATTTAACGCGCAATATGCAAGGTTGAAAATATCACGTCGGTACTTCTTTAAGATATAAAGTATCTGGAAACAGACTAAAATACCAAGATCACACGCACACACAGACAAAAAAAAATATTTTTTAGTGCTCCTTATGGTCAGGAAAGTATTGAAAATGGGTAAGCGCAATTGAGGTCGTAGAAGAGAAAAAGAAGCAAAAAAAGAAAGAAAGAAGAGGAGTAAAAGAATGTGCGCGTGGCTTCTTTATTCCTTCCGTTTGTCTCGCATGGGAAGACGAGTCGGAGCTTCTCTTTTCCCGTTTGTTCTCTGAAAAAGTAAGTGACCAGCAAATTTCCCTCCGTAGTAGCTTTCGGATTTCTTAAGATAATGATGACTATAAGCGTTGGCATGTAGAGCAGAGGCCGGACTTGGCGGTCTAAAATAAAAACATGATCTTGATATTGTCCTCATGGTAAATTGGAGTGAGGTACATTTATTTGCCCTAAAATTACTCCTTGCGCTGCTCATTACCGGAGATGATGCTTGAGACGGATACAAACATACATTTTTAGACTAATAGATCAATTCTTGGCATTGAAACAATTCCAGAACACTTAGTTCCGGTGCAAAGGCAGAACAATAATAGAATCGGCAGAAGACAGTAGAGGAAAAAATTCAGTGCCATTCCACTCTGTGAAAGTGAATAACCAGCAAAGCTGTTTAGCGGACGACACATAGGTGACCCTGAATAGTGAACAAAGGTAGGAACCTTTATTGTCCTAATGTGTGATCATCGTGGTGATCGTGGTGACTCGCATTGACGTGTCACCTCTGTTGTTAAATGTGTTCGTCACGTGAGACAATAAATGGCTCATAACCTTTAAGCAATGGCTTATGCCCCCGCAAACGCGGCCTCCCCATTACGACGACAGAAGAAAAGTGAAATTCTACGCTGGAATGACCAGCGGCAACGGAGCCAGCTGTGTAAGACGGCGACGCTTGAGCCATTGCTGATAGTTTTTTGCACAACGGAGCCAGCTGCGAAGAACACGACGACGACGAAAGCGCGAGCAGCGGCACTAGCGCGTTTGCGCAGTTGGCGCCGAGAACGTTTTAACAGACATTTTTGAAAAAGTTGTACGGAGCATTTTTAGAGCGCAGCTCTTTGGCGTCCGTTCCTGGGTTTCGCGTCGTCGTCGGCGTTGTCGTTGGCCTCGTAACCAGCTCCGCCCCCCTTTCATCCCCCCAGCGCTAGCAGCGACCGACTGATACCGCTGGATGCCGCTGACGCCGCTAGAGAGTCAAGATAACGTGACTGCATAGAACACCGTCGCCGCCATGCAGAAAGAGGAGGAAAGGGTCCCCCCCCCCTTTTCTTGTGTGGCGGATAGGGTGCTCTTCAGTTGCCGACGCGCCGGTTATTTCACGTAGGCCCCGGCACGTCGACGAATACGTGACCACCTTCCCACGGCTAGACCTGGTTCTTAGCGCTGCGGAAGCGAGGGTATCATATTGTTTGTGTCGGCATCGGCGGCGTTGTCCCTGAAACCAACTCCGCAGCTGGGGTTGACTCACTATCGGCGTCAGCGGCATCAGTCAGTCGCTGCTATCTCTTCCCTCCTCCCTTTATCGTGTTGTCCGCTTGCTGCGCGCGCTTCTGCCCCCATCGTTTGCCGCTGGGTGTACACGCCGCCCCCCTCCCCCCTCTTCCTGCGAGTCTCCGGTTGTCAAAGCGCCGGCTCGAACTTAATTCCTTTCTTCGCTCCTCCTCCAATGCAACCCCTGTGCGGTGGCAATCAGAGAGCCAGATCGGTGGCGGCGGATCTGTCCATCGATCCACACCGATGTTAGTAGTGGGGGACTTTAATGTTGACATAAAGACAAACAGCAATTTCCTAACACTTATGCGGGAGAACATTCCGTTCCTCTCGCTCGTAACGCGTCCCACGGCTGTGACAACCTCGCGAGGCACTTGTATAGATCTCGTCTTTGAGAATCAAGCATTGGTGTACCAAGTCGAACATATATCAGTCTATTTCTCCGACCACAAAGCTTCCTTCATGACTGTCAAGAACTGTTAGTGGAGTCTTTGTTAAAGGAATACGTGTGAAAAATAAAAAAAAAAATTCTGTGATAGCGCATACATGTGTTGCTCGATTTCTTTGCCTCAATCTATCGAAAAGGTGAAACAGCTTATTTGCTGCGCTCAAATTTCGCATTAGGAAGTAACGTAATCGTCGGTAATTTTTTTTTTTCAAAACAACATGCGTTCTTACTCTTGTGCCTGGGACCTCCTTGGGTCCTACGTGTGACAAGGGTAGTTCAAGGGCGCGTTACAGGTTCCCGAGCCCACAGGGGTATGTGCCATTGAGCTTAGACCCTTTCTGCACTATCACCAGGATCGGCCCACATGATGATTTGTTTTTTCAACATCTCGGGAAGGGGGGAGGGGGGAGGGGGGACACATTTTTTTTCCAGAGTCCAGCCATAGACAGCTTCGCTGTAAAAATTCACCGACGATTACAATACCTTCTAATGCGAAAATTGAGTGCAACTTTATATGTGAAAGAAGTACGCGTGTCAATATTTTGTATTGCGATTATATAGGTTCACGGTCTGTATTAGGAAGAGAACACTGTGAGTAGCGGGGTTGGCGCGGGAAATCTGTCACGTGCGGCAAAGTGCAAACGGAGCGAAGTGTGGCGCGAATACATCGCTAATCGGGAGATTGCAAGTGGCCGCGCGGGGATGACTCATGGGCGCGATTCACAGCAGCCGCCGCAGACAGACCTGCGATGATACAGCGCTTTGTTTCCATAAATGGTATCGGTGGACGCGCTTGCCGCACACCTTAGTGATGGCGTCATCGGTTAACAGGCGATGGCGCGCTAATTTGGCTCCATGTCGTAGCGGTCGTCACCGCAGAGCCCGTCTTGCACGGCACTACGCCTTCTTCTCACGCGTTCGCCATACCCTCCTTCTCCGCTTTCCGCTACATGGTTCCGCTGCACCCACGTTCTCGCGCTCTCGTCGCTATCGCCGTCTTTCATCCTCCGCTGCGCTCCGCGTTCGCTCTTTCATCCTTCGCTGCGCTCGTTCGCTCGGTTCACTCATTTCATTTTTATTCCTTAACGACCCCGTGACGGGGTATTACAAAGGGGTTATGCCGGTTATGCCGAGGATGCCGACGCTCAACGCAGGAATGGGCGCCTAAGAGCTGCGCTCTAAAAGACGTACCTGTACAGAATCAAAGTAGAGAATATGCCAACCAGCATAAGCGAAAGAAAGCGAAGAGTAGCCTAAATAATAAAATGGACCACTGAGCTTACTATACAAGAACTGCCTACCACAAAACTTCTAATAATAATAATAATAATAATAATAATAATAATAATAATAATAATAATAATAATCTTTTTGACACAGGGAGGACCAAAGGCCTCTGAGTGGGGAGGGAAATGCAGGATGCGGTGTACAGGTCACTGACTACAATTGGTCTAGTTTTAAAGGGTACACCGGTTAGCCAGAATATCCTGTTGTAATGTTTCCACATTCGTGTGTTTGAAGACGTCGTCGCTGTTTGGTAGGCTTTCAAATGTCCAGTACTGGAATATGAAGCGTTGAAAAGTTACCACGTTAAGATTTACGGAATGTGTATTTACTAGGGACAGTGATGTTAATGCCTCTTTCTTGGCGTACAAAGGTTTATCATTTATATGTTCTTTTTGACCAGCACCTTAGTGATAAAGATCTCCTGGGATCTACTCAGTTTCAGATCCTTAAAGATGGGTCTCGGAATTATGTGGTTGAGTCTCTCTCGGTTGATCTTCATATAGCTAAGTACTCTGGCCATCACGAGTCGAGAGTCCGTTGGGAGATTTTCGTATGGATCGGCTCCGGGACCGCTTCTATGAACCACTGGTTGATTCAAACACCGATGCATTCTATCACCGATTCATATCACCACTGAGTCTATTCTATCAAGTTGTACTATGGGCTTTGAGAGACTGCATTTGCAATCAACGGTTCTGGGTTAGCTTCACCTTTTCTTTTACAGCGAAGCTGTCTATGGCTAGTCTATAGCTATGGCTATAGCTATGTCTATGTCGACGTAACGTCGACAGAAAACTATCATCATCTATGGCTCATACCCCGTAGGGCAGGGGCTACAAGCACTCGGAAAAGTGAACGAAACAATGCATACATTTTCTGGAATCACGCATACAACATACAGAACAGCATGCGTTTCATTAAAGGGAAGCTGAAGAATCTGTAGAATTCAATAAGACGCTCATATACGGATGCGCGAACCTTATAAACCATGTAGGTAAAATTCGGGGTTTTTTTTCAATTAGGAGCGACGTAATCGTCGGTTGAAATTGCGCTGTAGCTCCGCCCCCCGTCGAATGCCGCGCGCTGCTGCTGACGCTGACGATGCGAGCGGAGACCGGAAACCGCGGTGTTGTGACGTCAACTCTAGTGTTTCGTTCCTTCGCATCGTCCGCGACCGTGCCTGACCGCGCTTGTTTCTGCGTGCGTGCCATCGTAATGTGCTTCGATCGACCCTGCATTCCTTGTTGGTGCGTCTGCGTGTATGTAGAGTGGTAGTCAACGTGCGTGGTAGTCAACGTGAGTGGTAATCAACGTGAGTGGTAGTCAACGTGGTAGTCAACAGATGAAGGTCACTACACGTACTGCATGAACCGGGAAGCTTTTCACGCGTTTAAACCGTCTTTGTAGATTGCCGACAGCTTTTGACAGCGCACAAATGCCGACGATCGCATCCCCGCTTACGTTCCACGAGGAGGCATGCAGGAACACAACACTACAGTTGCTTGACCGGAAACGAGCTCACTAGATCGGCGAAAGATCGGCGAGATCACTAGATCGCTTTGCAAAAAACATACTCACCAAAGAGCATTTCCAACACGAGGAGATCCCAAGATTTTGTTTTCGTTCGCGTCGAAAGCACTGCTCGCACCAGCATCGTTTGCTTCTTCGAGAGGCCGGCTCTTCGCAATCGGCTCGTACATGTAGGGAGTAACGCCGAACTCCTCAGAAAAACGCAGTCTCTCTCAATTTTCCATTACCGTCTCAGAAGAACAGCACCAAACTACCTGGCACCGCGCTTCATGTGTAGCGGCAGCGGTCGGTTACTAGAGTTGACGTCACGAGGCGCCCGACCAATCACAGGCGGAAACGAGACGCGCGAGCTGGGCGTGTCCGCTGCTGCACTTTTCGTCGAAATAAAATATATTTGAGCTTTCTTTCGCTCAATTTCGATACGATATTCGAAATCGGAGGGTTGAAAACCATTATGTACAGATGTTCACTCATTTTTTCTGGAAAACCTTTCAGCTTCCCTTTAAAGAACAACCTCAAAACAAGCATGCGAGCCTCATAATTGATGATAAGGCGCTCCATCACGAACATGCAATGCAAAGCACGTAGCCCTCCCCGCATACGTTTCCCCGTAACTATTACTGTTGCGCAAGCTGCCGCGGCGACGGCAGCTTGACTGTAACATACGAAGCAGGGTGTGACGTAACTGCACTTTCGTACGTAAAAGAAAAGCCCGCCTAGCAATTTAGTTGTGTTATGAGGATGCTACGGGAAGGTCACGTATATTGAAGACTCCTGAAGCAGCGTGCATACAAGGCGCGGCGAATTTATCTCTCTGGTCCACTCTTTGTAGGTGTATGAAGTAGCAGCGCAAGCCTAGTCGCAGGGCGTCGGAACGTCTTAGGCTAATACTTAGGAAAAGGACATGTGAATGTCGCGCCGTGAATAATTGCAACCTACGTCGAAATGAATACTCCTTCTAGTTGTCGTTTACAGCTTCGCTATCCAACCAACTTCTCAGCGTGGATTGGAGACCATCTTTTTAGAGCAAAGCTGTGTAACTCTATTCCCCGAAAGTATTCCCAGAAGGGGTACCGTGGGCTGCTTGCGTCGATATCATGGACAGGAATGCGCGCGCAGCTGACCATTCGGGGGAGAGGGGAACGAATGTGGCGACGGCGCCCGTGAACGTGGACTGCGCTTCTGTGCTTATAACGTCATGCGCGTCGCAGGTGCCGGCGCGGCTGCAGCAGCGTTTGCGGCACATGAATTGGAGGTGCAATGACCGCGGCGGCTCTTGTGTCGGCGTAGCTGGCTGCCGTATGAAAATATGCATGATTTCATAATGTTTGCAGTCCATGTATGCAGCCTGATCAGCTTCGCTGGTAATCCGTCCCCATATGAGTTTTGCGGCCCCAATAATTTTGTAAGCAACGTTTTTGCATTCTGGTTCTACCGTGGTGCGGCAGCTCCAGATGGAAATCGAATCCGCTAACTCATGCCTAGCAGCAGAAGGCCCTTATAATTGAGCCACCACGACAGTGTGGAGGTCACCACCCTCAGTACGTTTTAAAAGGTCGTTTGGGGGACATTCACACTTACTGTACACAGACATAGCTGGTCTAATTTTTACCGGAGAGAGTATATGTTTCAAATAAACGAAGAAACGGAAGTATTAGAATTATCAATACAGATTCTAAATAAACGTGTGTTCAGCATTATGGTGTGTCGCTTCATTGCTTAAACGCTAATCGCATTAACGTGGCAGTCATCGTGACATGGGTTCTGCCGGAATTTTTTGTTTGCACGCTTGCGGGTGAATATCTAGTAGGCCCTTGCAGCAAGTTAGGTCTCTAGACTGAGTTAGACTAAGCATGCGAAACTCATGCCGTGTGCAACTGCACAAACACTCGAGGCAAAACAAGACACTGTGCCTTTGTCACCCTCCACAGGTAATGTCGAAACTGGCATTTGGAGAGTGGTCTACACCTATACGAGTACGCAATCTCTGCACTGATTCCGTCGCTGAGCGACGAGAATCGTTAGTATGAATTAATTTTCACAGTAGCGAAGCTAAAAAGTTTAGGTGAAAACATAGTGATGTGGTATCCGGTTAAACCTGTTATCAAGAAGCGAGAAGTAAGCAGTATCGTTGATGCTAAGGAGGCAATTGGGACAATACCATAAGCCCCGAAGAAGTGGAAGGGACACTGGAAAGATTTCAACCGTTTTATTACAATAGCAGCTTGAGGACACGCGAGGCACATTCACGCACGCGTCGCCGTGCTGTTCCGGAATCGGCGGCGCATGCGAGGCCCATTCGCCATCTGTGTGAGGTCGCCTGAACTGCTGAGAGTGAGAAGGCGAGAACGAGTGCGAGAAGTTAAGGCCAGAGGGTTGATGCCTTGTTCGATATGCGCGTTAGGTCTCCATATGGAGCCTAGGATTAGACTTGCATGAAGGCTCCCTGGGTCTCCAGAGACGCGAGCGGCGCGCGGGCTGTTCGGCTGCAAAAAGAAAAAAAAAAGCGATACCAACTGGACGCACCTTCGCGATCCGTTCAAAGGGCTCGGCAGTGCATCCAGTGTTCTGCTTTCCGCAGCTGGCATGAGCGTTTTGCGCACGCACACCGAAGGTCCTCGCAGATAGGTGCGTTCGAACACTGGTCGCAGCGGAAGGGACAGTAAACGTTAAGTCAAAACTATATATTCCTTTTAGTGGGCGCTGACGAACGCCGACAATTTCTATTGCTCTCGTCTCGTGCACCATCGAGGTGCGACGCCTGCAGCGCCGCTAGTGGCGCTCCTCTCTACGACAGCGTTGTGAGACACCTGGTATCTTCCGGGGCGCTGTTTCCGCTGCGCATCAGCAGGCCGTGGCGCCAACGTGTTGCCGTCACCTATCGCTTGAACACCGTTCAAGTTGTTCGAGCGCAATGCTATACCTTGGTATCGTTTTCAGTGCTTCGCCCTTCGAGGGAAACTGCCAGATATTTCTTTTTTTTTTGGGGGGGGGGGGGGCGGGGGGCGAGGGGGGTTGCACAATACGCTACGCAGACCAATGTTCGTCCAACAATCGGGCAAACAAACCTATACCTGCACCGTTGCCAAGGACAACTAGCTCTATGAGATAATCGCCACGTGCGTCACATTCAGTAGCACGGGTGTGCGAGTGCGTATGCGCGCGCTTCAATTTTCGTCAAAAACGCATGAATGAAACGGGCAAATTTATATCACTTGATTAACCACTTCACAAAAGTTTCGTTTCGTTTCTCAGTGGGTGCGTTGGATCTGCAGATATTTTTTGTGCTTTTGAGAAAGAAAAAAAATTACCGACGATTACGTTACTTCCTAATGCGAAATTTGAGCGCAGCAAATAAGCTGTTTCACCTTTTCGATAGATTGAGGCAAAGAAATCGAGCAACACATGTATGCGCTATCACAGAATTTTTTTTTTATTTTTCACACGTATTCCTTTAACAAAGACTCCACTAACAGTTCTTGACAGTCATGAAGGAAGCTTTGTGGTCGGAGAAATAGACTGATATATGTTCGACTTGGTACACCAATGCTTGATTCTCAAAGACGAGGTCTATACAAGTGCCTCGCGAGGTTGTCACAGCCGTGGGACGCGTTACGAGCGAGAGGAACGGGATGTTCTCCCGCATAAGTGTTAGGAAATTGCTGTTTGTCTTTATGTCAACATTAAAGTCCCCCACTACTAACATCGGTGTGGATCGATGGACAGATCCGCCGCCACCGATCTGGCTCTCTGATTGCCACCGCACAGGGGTTGCATTGGAGGAGGCGCGAAGAAGGGAATTAAGTTCGAGCCGGCGCTTTGACAACCGGAGACTCGCAGGAAGAGGGGGGAGGGGGGCGGCGTGTACACCCAGCGGCAAACGATGGGGGCAGAAGCGCGCGCAGCAAGCGGACAACACGATAAAGGGAGGAGGGAAGAGATAGCAGCGACTGACTGATGCCGCTGACGCCGATAGTGAGTCAACCCCAGCTGCGGAGTTGGTTTCAGGGACAACGCCGCCGATGCCGACACAAACAATATGATACCCTCGCTTCCGCAGCGCTAAGAACCAGGTCTAGCCGTGGGAAGGTGGTCACGTATTCGTCGACGTGCCGGGGCCTACGTGAAATAACCGGCGCGTCGGCAACTGAAGAGCACCCTATCCGCCACACAAGAAAAGGGGGGGGGACCCTTTCCTCCTCTTTCTGCATGGCGGCGACGGTGTTCTATGCAGTCACGTTATCTTGACTCTCTAGCGGCGTCAGCGGCATCCAGCGGTATCAGTCGGTCGCTGCTAGCGCTGGGGGGGTGAAAGGGGGGCGGAGCTGGTTACGAGGCCGACGACAACGCCGACGACGACGCGAAACCCAGGAACGGACGCCAAAGAGCTGCGCTCTAAAAAAGTCATGAGAATGGCTGGAAGTGATGCGTCTATTTCACTGTGCAAGAATAGTTTGGATTAGATGGTAGTACTGTACACACCATACCAAACTGCCAGTTAATCTCAGGCAATCGTCGTTCGCGCTGTGATATATTCTACAGCAATATTTTATGCTCCTTTAATCCCTCTCTTTTCGGGCTCCGTGGTTTACGTTGTCTCAAGCATATTTAATGTATGTGTTTCGCTCCGTCTGTGACAGTTCCCGCTGTGTTTCTTTGCTCTTGTTTCTTCATCTGAGCACTGTGCATAATACTTAATAACAGTTAGAGTAATAATACCCCTGGCTTCTGGATTGCCTTATTTTTTTTTTGGGGGGGGGGGAATTCCGTGCGTGCAATACACAGTCAGGCTTGATAATCTTGATAATTATACTGCTTTATTCTACCTGATTAGCTTTCATTTTGGGATAAGAATTTCATTTCAAAAAAAGCCATAAAACCAAGTTTATTTCGGCGCCAAGCTGCGACATCTCTGTCGTATTCGCTTGCGAGGATTTGTCAAAAGTTCTAATGTTTGATCCTATATGCGTTAGAGGCAGAAGGCTAGGTTACGCCAAAAAAGAAAACTCTAAACGTAAGCCAACAAATAATTAAATGGCTTGCCTAAATAAGAAGGCATAAATCAACTCTGTGTTGCTTATAGATGACAGGAACACAAAGGTCATCACTTCCGTTAGCGCGTTCGCAAATTAGAATGGACGCCTCTTTGCTTTCCTTGTTCAATACCCAGCGGTATATATGCTACACGACAACTGACCAGTAGCTTTTTCAGCTTTAAAGGAACCGGTAAAGAAAAAGAAGCCGCAGTTTCTCCAGGAAGGCGAAGCATCTACTGCGATGGCAAATTAGTAGACATCTATACGAAGTAAGGACAGTAGTTTTATTGGCAGTATAAACTTGGATAAACATTCGCTTACTAACTGAATTAATAATCATGGCGTCAGCGCGCACAAAGAAACCTGAACACATCACACTCGATGAGCGCGGCCACTCGTTGTCAAAACGCTGGTGTGAGCAAGCACGGCAGCAGCAGCGAGCGAAGTGACCTTCGTGCAGCCTATCGCTTCAACGCAAGCGCACAACGCTAGAACCGTCTGCAGATGTACGCGCTTGTTGGCAGAGTCGACCCCCCCCCCCCTCCCCCACGCTGTCTGCTCGCTTTCCTACATATATGGCGCGCAAGATTGAGCCGGTATCGTCAGTTTCCCTAGCTCCCGGTTGCGAAATGCGTACTTGCTGCCAGAGCAAAACGCCTTCCCCCCCCCCCCCCCTCCCTACCTTCTCCCTACGCCCTTTCGCGCGACGGAAGGCGGCGCGTTTCCTCTCCGCTTTCTTCCTTCGCGCGCGCCAGTTTGAACCGCGATCGTCAGCTTCCCTCGCGTTCTTTCGTTCGCACATGCAGCACATGACGCGCGGCGACGGTGTTATCCCCCTTGGACCTCATAGTGAACATCACGGCGACACTGACGGCGACGGTAGAAATGGGCTTGGAGGGTTAATTTAATTGTATCACAATTGAATCACCCTAACGCAACCTGTCACAGTTTCTTTCGGCAAAGAAAGAGCACTGGTTAGTGGAAAATATTGCAGCTTAATACAATGTATTTTGTCCGTCCTTCTGTACTGCTGACGCAGTGATTTCTGCAGTTGGTTCTGTGAAGTTTATATAACATATGGAATACATGCGAGAACTCTACAGGAAGCCTATACCGGGTGTTTCAGCGAACACTTTAAAAATAAAAAAAAATGCCTGTGGCTGATAGCAAAACTCTAGTCTATTCGAAAAGGCGGACATCACTTGCACAAAAAATTCAAACGAGAAATCGGCTAATTAACGAAAATTCACTAATTACGTTTTAACTAATTACATTATGGCTCTTATTGTAATTTACAATTTGAAGCCGGGGAGTTCTCACGGCGAATCCACTTGGAATGAAATCTCAGGATCACACCAGTTTCGAGATATTATTTCCCGAACTTTGCGGAGAAGTGCATTGGCGTTCCAGTTACTTCTGTGCTTCAGTGCATAAAACGATGTTTTGTTAAGAAAGTAAATGTAACGACAGTGCATTTTTACAGCAAGTTTGACGGCGCATATCTTGCAAATGATGTCATCAACACAATTCTTCTAAAAAAAAAAATTATGGGGTTTTACGTGCCAAAACCACGATCTCATTATGAGGCACGCCGTAGGGGGGGGACTCCGGAAATCTTGACGACCTAGGGTTCTTTAACGTGCACCTAAATCTAAGTACGCATTTTTTCGCATTTCGCTCCCATTGAAATGCAGCCACTGTGGTCGGGATTCGATCCCGCGACCTCGTGCTTAGCAGCCCCAACACTATATGCCCACTAAGCAACCACGGCTGGTCACACATCTTTTCAAGTGGATGTGCCTTGCAGTCACGCCCGCTAGAATTTGTAAATTGGAATATGTGCCATTAGGTAATTAGTTAAAATCTTAATTAGTGAATTGTTGTTTATTTCTTTATTATGCATTTCAATTTCTCGTGCAAGTAATGCCCGCCTCTCCGACTAGACCAGCTCATGCACTAGAATTGTGCTATCTGTAGCCGTAGGCAATTTTTTTTTAATTGAATTTGTTCGCTGAAACCCCCTGTATAATCTGAACTCCGTGCGTGAGCCCCCTACAAGAATGCCAGAGAGGAGAACATCAACTATTGAAAAAAAAATTAATTATGGGGTTCTACATGCCAAAACCACATTCTGATTACGAGGCACGCCGTAGTGGAGGACTCCGGAAATTTCGACCACCTGGGATTCTTTAACGTGCACCTAAATCTAAGTACACGGGTGTTCTCGCATTTCGCCCCCATCGAAATGCGGCCGCCGTGGCCGGGATTCGATCCCGCAACCTCGTGCTCAGCAGCCCAACACCATAGCCGCTGAGCAACTAGGGCGGGTATCAACTATTTTGTGTCTAACATCTTGGAAAGCACCCATCCAGCCGCTTGAACTATATGCATGCTCGACGTGAAACATTGTCAAAAAGATTAAAAGAAGTGAAACCGCTACACGACGACTAACAAATATCGTAAGCGAACACCCTGACATCTACCTTCGGACTCCTTTTACTAAAACATATTACGTATAATATTCACGCTTGCAGTGCAGGTTCAATCAGAAGTATTTCGATATATTTGCGACACATTTTGAACATCAGTGTTTTCATCAGTGCTTATAGTTTTTATGCACCATACTGACGTGCTCAATTGTGCACATAGCGCCTGAAAGGCATAGAACGCAATTTCGACATGGAGAGCAGAGTGCCAAGGAACGCGCCACTGTCATGAGTTATCGAACGATAAATAACGATGTAAATAATGTCCACATTATGTCGGCTTGTGGCTATTTGCAAAGCATGCCGACTTCTTAACTGAATAACCAATGATAGCATAACGTGCCAGACTGTTGCGAATTAACCATGTGAAACACGATTTTATCTCTATATATTTTGTGCACGCTGCCGGTGAATCATTTTACGTATCCTTCCCGCGTTTCGCGCACGAGATATTTCATCGCACCTGCGAATTCGAATGAGGGCTGATTCAATCTCACAAATTCCCTTCCGGCAAGACTTGTATATTATTATTAGGACAACAACGGCAAAAAAAAAGTATCGAATCAAAGCACGCAGGAGAGATCGGAAGTCTCGCGAGCGGTCCTGCGTGCATCATATTGGCGTTAGTAAACGTGTATAGCGGCAGCCCAGCTGTAGCGGCATTTCATACCCGCGCGCGGTATGCAGATATCAGCGAGCAGGACGAGCCGGGAAGGAGAAAAGGGGTGAGAAGAATTGAGGGAGCGGCGAGATGTTGGCGGTATGTTGTGGAGGTGAGCCGTGCATTTCGCCTACTCCATTTTACGGCCCGGACTGACTCAACGAAGCATTCGACTCGAATAGCGATGATTGCGGAATCGTCGCTATGCATGGCAGGCACACCCTTTCCGTGCGTTCTCCTTTCCGTTATTCCACTTCTCGACGACTCCGCTTCGCTGGGGCCACGAATTTCCGCGTCCGTCATTAGCGAGATGAAGCATATTTTCCGCGTTTCTTTCGTTCACTTACAGCCGGTCGCGTGGCCAAGAGAGGGGCGCATGCTTGTCGGATAGATTTCTCGAGTGCAATCATGCTTTAGAAGGTTCCACCATGGTAAAGCGAGAGGAAGAATTAGTACAGAAATTATATCATTTCACGTTCGATCTATAAGTGGTATTAAGGGTTCAATGAATGCAAAAAAAAAAAAAGAAATGTGCACTTGTATGTGCATCTGTATCTTGCCCGTTCTTCGTGAGTGCAAGTCGCGTTGGGTCTAAACGCGTATCATTTCAGTGAGAGAAAAATGGAAAGGTTCTCTACATTCAGGCAGAGCGTGAAAATGCAGCGTGTGTTGGATTGTCCAAGAAAAGGCACAATTGAATGCGCAAACAACTACGCAGGAGCATGAAAAGTAGTGCTGAAAATTGTGGTGTCCTATAAATGCAGAATACCGGACATCGCCGAAATTTGAACTGTTCCACCAAAAGAAGCGTCTTTCGCATTACTACATGACAAATAAAAGAATAGTAGGCGACCCTAATCTTTGACTTATGTGTCTCTTAGTGGCACTCGCACCTCGGCGTTGGTGTTCTTTAGGTTAACTTTAGGCGAACGCAACGCACGAACTGAACGCGGAGGCAACTGTTTTCCATTAATTGGACGGTTAAATATCATGCGACCTCCTTGTGTGCGGCGTCACTCCTTCCGCTTTCTATAACGGGGTTTCCAGGAATTTCGTCAAAGTCATGCTCACGCGCACGTGCACCTAAATCTAAGTACACGGGTGTTTTCGTGTTTCGCCTCCATCGAAATGCGGCCGTCCGTCTCTAAAGTCTGCGATTCTCTGCTTTGGTGTGCGGTAATCAGTGATTCCTAATTAATTCTAATTATTCCAGGCACTTCAGTAACTTAACTTGTAACTAAGCTTATGATCTGATATTGTATCTATAATGAAACCCATGAATATTGTACTGTACTATTTTTTTTTTCGTTTTTCTTTCTGATTTATCTTGAATTTCGCCCCTGTTGCCTCAGTGATTTCTAATTAATTCTAATAATTCCAGGGACATCAATAACCTAGCTTGTAACTGAACTTATGCTCTGATATTATATCTATAACAAAATACATTAATTTTCTACTGTACTATTTTTTCCAATGTTTTTCTGATTTATTTGGAATTTCCTACCGGTCTTCTCAGGAGGTGAACCGGAAGTTCTGCGCAAGAAACAAGAGTGTCACTCGATGCTCGTGCCATTAATAAAAAAAAGAGAAAAGCTATACTCCTTCGGTTTTCTTGCACGCGAAAGGAACTCGTGTCTAGAATGATAGCTTTAAAGATTCTTGGCTAAAGAATCTTGGCTGAGAATGTGGCTCTTAGGAGTACCTTGAGATTCCGCTCAATATTATCTGGGAGTCTCTTCGTGGAGCCGAGTGCTCATGAGTGCTGTTCGTACAATTTAATTTACCAGAGTAAAATAACCACTCCAGTTTGTTGTTTTTAGTTTTACCGTTGTAAAGCCGATCTTCTCTAAGAAAATCTAGGTTTACCTTCTATTTTCCCCTTATACTGCACATAAAGCTCTGTGTTAATTTGGCTCCAATGTATGCCAACAGATTGCGCTAAGTATTGCTAAATTCGAAGGGGGATTTAGTTTGGTCATAGATTTCACCCGTGAGGAATAGAGAGAACATTTTATTATGAGAAAGGCAAACCAAGTCGGCCGGATGACCTGTCTCTGGTCTGCTATACTCTGAGCAGCGAAAATAGCAAGGAAAGGGAAAGGCGGTAGTGTGGATGACGATGATAGTGCGCAGTGAATTATGTGCATGTGCGATATGCATGGCACGCCCTTCGCACGCATCTCACCCACGCCATAATGTGCAGGCGCCTGTCACGTAGTTTTAGAGCCTGCAGGTGAGACCGCTTTCCGTTAAAAATGTTAAACGCGCTCTTGTTGCTCGCAGTGCACCTTGACTGCTGATCTATATCCCCAGCATCTTCCACTCCGAAAGGGCTAAGCACGAGGTCACGGGATCGAATCCCGGCCACAGCAGCCGCATTTCGATGGGGGCGAAAACACCCGTGTACTTAGATTTAGGTGCGCCTTGAAGAACCCCAGGTGGTCCATAGTATACCGGAGTTCCCCGCTACGGAGTGCCTCATCATCAAATGGTGGTTTTGGCACGTAAAACCCCATAATTTAATTTTAATTTTTTTTGTTCACTCCAGAGGCGGTCTGTAGTTAAAGAAACAGGCAATGTGGCGTTAAGTGTCTGACATTCTGTGCCGTTAATCAGGGTCGTCGCAGAGGATGTGTGGCGTGGTCTCTCTTGTATTACATATACCTGACTGCATGGGTCATTTTATTGGCAACGTGCTCACATAATGTAGGACAAGCATTTCGCGCTGAAATTTTTTTCCACTACGTCGAAATTGAATAGAACCCAAGAGAGAAGCACCCCCCGCTCACGTATAAGGATGCATATACTCTGATATGTTATTACAGGTATTGAGAATTCATTGATTATTTATGCACAAAAACTTATCTGTCCGTCCACGCAACTTCAAAGAATCGCGGGACGAGTGCGATTCCGTTTCTGGAAAAGCAGGGCCTCTCTGGGGCACAGGCGGCCATAGACGGTTTTTGATGTGAAAAGTGATTGCGCGCCCCGCGTCATCTCACTGTTCTTTCTTTTTTTACCGACTCCCGCTCTCGATTTCTGCGTGGGCGAGTAGCTCGCATTTCCTGCATTTCGCGAGGTGATCTGAAGAACAGAAAATACTTTCTAAAAATTGAGCCGCCTTGCATAGAGAGGTATAGTGGGTGCGTACTGAAGTCAGGACGCATCCAGTGCTGCGCATTTCTCGAGGCACAATAGAAAATTGACGTTAGCCGAGGACGACGATGAATACAACTGCGCGCATCACTGGCTGCGAGATAAATGCACGGCGTCAAAGGTAATGGACAACGAAGAAAAAGAAAACGACCAAACTGAAGGCGAGGCGGGGGTGCAAGAACCGCGGAGCGTACGCTTTTGCCACGGATCAATTCGCGCACGTGCGCACACGCACAAAAGGCCCAAAGCTCGGTCGCATTCAGCATTATCGCAGTCTTGTGCATTTAGTTGTTCTTTTGCCTACATATTTTGCGCGGTATAAATTCCGGTATGCAGTAGCTCTGTATACGAGGTGTTTTCCGCAAGCTTTCGGGTGGAGGCTGTATAATGCCACGAAGAGGAGGCAATAGCTCATTGCATTGAACGGGAGAGACGGTAACTCCCTTTCCCAAAATTCTTCGACACAATGCTTCGTGTTTGTTTGCAGTTTGACTAGACGGCGCGTTGCAAAAAAAAAAAAGAAAAACGTATGCGGTCCAATTTACAACGTAGAGCATGGACCATGAACGTGCACCAAAGTCCAATTTTTTGAAGCAGGCGTCCTTTCAGTTTCGGAGCTAGTCTTAAGTGTATATGGTGGCTTTGGGCCGTAGTGTCAACAAATTGGCTCTGACATTGTTAAAGAAGAAAAAGAAAAGCAGGCAGATATTGACTTTGGATGATAAGCCGAATAACCCTGGCTGACTAACAGACTGTATGGATACGAGAAGAAAAAAAAAAAACAATTCGCTAATGAATTGGAAATTGTGGCCAACAGTCCCTTCACATTACTTCTCACCGGCACGCAAGATATCCATGTTATATTTCAGAGATATCGCTGTGTAAGACATGTAGCCCACTCCGTAGTCCACAATTAAATCGCAACTATATTCTCCTTCGCTTGGGCTTACTTAAAATTTAGATCAATGACACATTTTTTTAAAAGAAATGAAGCGCTCAGAAATAACCTTGAATATCATGGTATGCTGAAGGTAGTAAAAATTGCAGTATGGCATGGAAAGAAAACTGCAGAGTCTGTAAAAAAAAAAAAAAAACAGTGTACTAAGTCAGTTGTAAGCGCGAGGTCATGGTTTGACTGTGTGGCCTTGCGGTTGCGTCTGTATGCGAAAAGAATGCGAACAGACTTTTTTATGCATGTTAAGCACCAGTGGTGGTAAGAATCATTGGGCAACTATTCGCTCTGCCGTGCATTGTAATCCGCACGTAGCTATGAGTTGTTATTATTCCTTAATCCATCAGTTAATCTCAAGTGCGCACTCTAGCGTAGCCATTGTTGTCATTATAACAAAGGTTACTAAGATGACGCTCTGAGATACAAGGCTTGCACAGGCCGAAAAATTGACATACACATGACACCCGTATGTGGTTGTACCCTTTCAGCGCATATCTGTACTGCACGGTTCCGACGGGAACAGATTCGCTTCTCAACCGTACTGTTTAGACATTGGTTCCACAACCGCATCACAAGATCTACGAATGCTGGAGATGCGTCTGACAACGCCGGAGGTTAATTCTAGTGCGCTGAACTTCAAAACGCGGGTGGTCTCGTGTGAGCCTGCCTCAACCATCCACACGCCACCACAAATCTCACGGAGGAGCGAAACCAAAGCATACGTGGCTTCAAGCACGTGCTTTCGGCGCTGAAAGCCGTCTGCGATAAGTCAGTTCCCGTTGCAGCACATAACACTGCCGCAAATGTTATTCGAACTCATTTGGATTGATTCCATGGACCTTTGGTCTTTAGAAGGCGATTGGGGAGTACTGTTGGCGGTTGATAATTCCACAAAGTGGGTCCAAGCTGCCCGCCCCTGGAGATCATCGCGAAGGATTAGGCCTCTTTTTTTTTTTTTTGTTGCGCGCAGAGGTCGTTCGACACATCGTTCCAGAACTGATTCTGACAGATCATGATTCGAATCTCTATTATACGAAGGAAAGCTGGGAACTCTCGACTGTCGACATGCCTTTACAGTTCCTAAGTATTCACAAAGAAATGATTTCGTGCAACGAGTTAACCGCACACTCGTCGACTTTCTGCGACACATACGACAGGACTGGCGCCAGTCCTGTTGTATTTTTTCCTTTTGTCTTCCTCTTTAGCGCGTTTTTATGGAAACTGTCAAGATGAACCAACTTGTCCAAATCAAGGTATTGTTGGGCAAGCTAATCGCGCTGCGGGAGCTTAATTCGTACATCACCGCAAGCGCATGGTGCGGAAGATGTAGGTTAGGCTCCCACCTACGGTGAGTTATCTTTGCATCCGCTTTCGTTTCCCTTTACGTTGTTGTTTGTGCAGTTGAATTATCCATAACGGTGAACTTTTCCTTTGCTTTCACGGGCTTCATTATGAGAGTCGTCGCACGGCTGTGACAAGCAGACCGGGAAGCAAAGGGCAGATTGTTTTTTTTTTTTCAATTGAAATGTAGCAAAGATAAGTTAAAGAAAAGTGGACGAAAAAGCAACTTGCGACCGCTGGGAGGCAAACCCATGTCCTCCGCTTTACACGTAGGGTTGCCAACTCTCGAGTCAACGAACTCGGGGCGGGAAGTTTGGGAGAGGAGGGAAGGGTGCAGCTGGCGATGACCGACCCTGTCAGTTGGCAGGAGCCGCCTGTCTACGAGTAACAAAGATGCCCTCTCTTTTAGTCCTACCATGCCGCGATTTATGACAAGACGGGTGCAGTAATTGCGTGAATAATACAGCTGCCAATACAAAGGGCCTACAACAGAACTATAGCACCACGACAAAAAGTAAGCCACCTTTATGTTTATGACAATGCAACAGAAGACAAAAGAGCAAATGCAACGAAGCTGTCAGGCTTCATCAGAAGTAAATCAGATTTATTGATTGCTGTTCATTAGAACAAAGGAAAAATTGGGACACTTGGCCGTACCCGACTGCGTGAAGTCGGGGCGGCCATATATATATATATATATATATATATATATATATATATATATATATATATATATATATATATATATATATATTGATACGGAGCAGCCGACACAGTGTGGCTGTACTGAGGAGGAAGAAGACGAAATGTGCCCCCGGTTGATAAAGCGTCGCCATTTTGGCCTCCGTTAGCTTCCCTGTAAATAAACTGTAAATAGCATTGGGCGTCAGCTGCACGTAACAATATATATATATATATATATATATATATATATATATATATATCAGTGGAGCGGAGAATCACAGGATCCGGCACAAAAATAGTTTGAAGAATAGAAGCACCCAGGAAAAAATAACAGGGCCTTACTTACGTTTCGGCCGGAGTCCGGCCTTCATCAAAAGTGGGATTGCAGGCCACACAGAGTTCAGTTTATACATTTTTCTCCCTAAAAAACAGAACAAAATCGTGAATAGAAACTTGCGTGCACATACAGTGGTGCAATAACCGGAGTAGAAAGTTGCGCGTACATACAGTGGCATTAGAAAAAAAAAAGAAAAAAAGGATAGAGGGAAAGCGAACCAGGTAGGCAGTTTGTGAATAACCCATACGTCAACAGGGGCACATTCAATCGTGTCCACAAGGGAGGAAAGACAAAAGACGAAAGACGTAGCCAATTGAATGTAGGGGAGAGGGGTAACATGTTAACAAAGAACATGCGAGGGGCCGCAAAGAACAAGAGAAACACTCTCCTGGCACCTCGTATACACGGGTGGCATCTCGTAGCCATCGTCGCCGGTGAGCCCGTCTTGCGCCGCACTACGCTTTTCTTCTTGCGCTTTCGCCATACCCTCGTCTTCCGCTGTCCTCCTCGCGCTCTGTTCACTATCGCAGTGTTTGATCGCCCGCTGCACTCCGCGTTGGCTCTTTCATTCTTCCCTGGGCTCGTTCGCTCGGTTACGAGGGACGCCTACGCTCGCCGCCCGAACGGCTGCCTAAGAGATGCGCTTTAAAAAATTCACTGCCGTTGCTAGATAACTAGGTTCTACGTAACTGAAATACTATGTATAATTTCATTTCTACGGTAACGTTAATATACTAACGGAACTATTTAACGTGACAGCTCTGTAAACCACATAGTTGTTAAACCTAAAACAGCTGAACATGAGACAGGGACGGAAGGGGAAGCCCATAACGTTGACACACAACAACTTCTTTATTTCGAAAGAAAAGACCGCTCTCCATATACCGCAGGCATACCTCGCTGGTATGATCCCGCTGCGCGCACGGTTTCCCCTCGGGCTAGTGGGGCGTTTCTCTCACAACAAGGTCTTCCTCTTGTGGAATCGTTGGACGGCATGCTTCGTCCTGTCTTCCAGTTGAAAAGATGCAAACCTGCAATTTGCAGTCACTAAGACGTTATACGCAGCACTACAGCCAAAGATCTCGAGTTAGCGGCGATCTCGCACAGCAGCTCTGTGAAAACAAAATCAGCGTCTGAAGTACTGGATTGCCGTGCTGTGAGCACCCTTGTAAGATGCAGAAATTACGAGCAGTGAACAGCGCTAAACAACACTACAAAGAAAGGGACACAGCGAACAGCGTTGACTAACAGCCAAGTGTCTTTATTCTTTCAGTCAGCATATATATGCTCAACCTCTGTCTCAAAGCACAGAATCAATAGAATTCAGCATGCGCAGGGGCAAAAATTGCAATTAAAGCGAAGGGTAGGCAATCTCTTTCGGAAGGAGAGAAATGGAGGGAAGGCTTACACATGCTTCGCCGCTATTATGAATGTGGAAAGCTTCGGAAATAAGACGTGCACGGTCATCGCGGTATTTTGAGAGATGATTCACATCATTAAAAGACGGCTTGCAGCCGCATTCATTGCAATGCAGGGATAATTGACTATCGCTAGCTCGTTTTTGAGCTCTATTTGAGTGTTCGCGCATGCGGTCATTGATGCACCGCCCCGTTTGACCGATATAAAAACGCTTGCATGAAAGAGGAATCTTAGAAACCACACAGTCACAACAGTCAACAACAAACCTTGCCTGTGCTGCTTTTTACAACTTTTTTTTGTTGTTCTCGGTCACCCGATTGACTTTGTGGCACAAGTCACCTAACTTATTTCTGGAAGTGAATAGCAACCAAAAGCCTGCCCTGCTGAGAACCTTTTTGAGATTACGCGCAACCTGGTGCACATATGGGGTAATCGCAACCATTTGCCATGAGCGATTCTCAGATTGAGTAGCTGCCGATTGCTTTCTTTTAAGGCTTGCTGCGAGGCTTTCAGTGATGCTAATTAAAATCGGTAACGGAAAACCTGCGAGCTTCAGCCTGGCTACTTGCAATTCGAAGCTTGCATCTACTAGGTGGTCACAAGACCTGATGAAGGCCGCCTTGATGCAAGATCTTGCAATACTGCGCTTAACTATCTTTAAGTGCGCGGAGGAAAAGGGAAGAAGGCTCTTATGAGACCGAGGAGCGTAACCCCAACATACATGATTGCTTGAGAACGATCGCTCTAAGTCTAAGAAACGCAGCTTGTTGTCTGACGGATGCTCCGTGGTCAATTCAAAGGAATCTAAAACTATGCGCAACATGTCAAATATTATAGCAGCAGCAGGCTGCGCGTCAGTAGTGTTAGTATTATAAGAATAAAAAAAAATAAGCATTCAAAAGTGGTTGTTAGTCAGCGCTGTTGTCTGTGTCCCTCTCTTTGTCCTGTTGTTTAGCGCTGTTTACTGCTCGTAATCATGAATCAACCAGCCAAAATGCCCCTCTTATGCAGAAATTATTTCGAAGAAAGTGCTCCCCTTAATTACTACGCTATCGGGATTGCTAAAGTTGCCTAAACTTATCACACGGCGCCCTTTATTCGAAAAAGAATAAATTGATTCGAGCGACCAATTGACGTTGCATACATAACGACTCCCTCGGACGGAAGCGCCGCAAATACCAGCCCTCAATGAATAATCTTTTGGACGATACAACAGACCCTCTTTGGAATAGTAGGGCACAAGAAGTGACTATTATTTGAGTTGTTTGGGAGTGCATATGAAATACAACTGACACTAGCAAAAAAATAAAATCAAAATATCCTGTTTAATTTAAGGTATACCACGAGTAAAGGCAGTAGCTGTTGTTTTCTTGCACACATACATTTTTTTTTTATGAGAAGGGCGTGAGAATTTAGCGATATTGCGGATTTGCCTCTTCTCCAGGTCTATAAAGGAATAAACCACTTGCATACACATCAACTATCTGCATCTGGTGGATACGTCACCGAGATTTCGGCGCTCCGCCTCTGGGCATGCGCGTCGATGGTCCCGCCGTAAACGCGAAGCGCATGTCGCTGCGGCCGCTCTTCTTGGGCACCATTATCGGTTGGCAGCTTCATCGGAATGAGTTTGACACCATCGACATAGCTCATAGTGGTTCGAAGTTTTTCTGCTGCTGGGTATCAAAGTTAACTGGTAGCAAAGTTGCAGCAGCAGCTCCCTAACTGTCACGTTCCCACTAGGGACTACATTTCGAAATGGTAAGACCTAGTGCTAATGAATATCTTGTTCTTGCACTTCCCGCCCCAACTGCGCTGCTTTGATGTCTACATTCAAACGCATCTGAGGAAGTCCTGAATTTTTGCGAACACCAACGGCAGTTATTCCTTGGTTCAACAACTCGCGTATTAATTTGTTTGTAGAACTATCGTTCCGGCACGGGAGCCCAGCTCTATCGTTTCCCCACGCTACAGCGGTTTAATTAATGAGGCCTCGTAGAGTTCGGTTTTGCGCGTATTTGACCCGCCAGACAGATGACTTCACTGTGCCTGCAGCTCTGATGGCGCTGCATCGCGAAAGCGATGTTTCTGTTAACGGCCACCGAGGACGCTCCTATCGCGGCTGCTAGGTAAGTGCGCCGCCACGCAGCCAGTAGTTATCCCGCCTTCCGCCCATGTGCTAGCGCATCAACGCACTCTGCGCGGCTCACAGCGGGCACACATCGTGAGTGTGTGTAAGCGCGTGTGGGCTTCTCGCACTATCCCTACCTCGCAAACGCGCGTCGCGGTGGGCCGTCTCTTCAGGCGCCTCGCTAATGAGCGGCCCCTTCTAGCTAGCCCACGATGGCGGCCGGAAGCGCTCGGTGTCGGCGCGCTGATAATAGGATATTCCAGCGCACCTATTAGCCAGGGCTCCCGTTTTCGGCAGCGCACCTTATCCGCCGCGAAACCGAGCCTTTCTAAGAGCGTGCTGAAGAAGCTTACAGAGCATCGCGACTGCCAGCTTCTCTTAGAACCGGTGCCAGCATCGTCACTTTATCCAATAAAGATGATAAGTGTGACTTTCCGAATTCGAAGAGGCCTTTAGAAGTTGTTCTCTGTTTTCTTATACAGAGCCCTGAGTACGTATGCATGCTTTACCACCCATTTTTCTCAGTTGGCCAGAAGCACTTTGTTTTCTCTGAACACGCACTCACTCACTCACACGCCGACATAACGCCGTATGCAGAGATGAGGTAATCTTTCTTAACGGCGATACAGCCCACCTTTATACACAACTCCAGTGGCGGTGAATAGACTTACTATTGACGAGGAACGACAATGATGTCTTAAGCATGTTCTGAGGGCTACGAACGCCAAACAAGAGCTCGCATAGCCTGTAAAAAAAATGTTTCAAGCAGCGCGGACGGCGCGCGCCTCTCCTGCGATGCCTTTTCTCGAAAGGCCATGTTCGCATAGCCTCTCTCGCATACTGAAGAACGGGAGTGGGGGCTGGAAAGAGAGGGCATGACGCGCGTGATTTTAGATGGCACGTTACCAGTGTGCAAAGTACTAACAGGGAGTTTTAGAAATAGGAGTCCCAAAATTGGGGCACCCTATCGGCCAGGAGTACAAAATAACGCAAATAGAGTACAAAAGAAAAAGAAGCTTGCTTCGTTAGGTGCGCAAAGGCCTCTTGAAGACGATATTGCTAAAATTGCATAATATGAAACTCCCAATGCTGGGTTCATGCGACGGGACAAACAGCAAGTTCTCTCCGCCGTTGAGCGTGATGTGACTCAGTGCCGGCGAATCACGGGCGTAGACTCGTAGCCGCTCCTCAGGATGCTTGATGAACGCCAGAATTTTACAGCGCAAGTAGTTCCTCTGGTTCTTTATCTGATGAACACTTGTCAACGTCTTTGCACTGGCTTTACTTAACGTTGTTTTAAAAACACAATAACAGACCTATGCGTTTCGCCACCAATGCGGGTGGCAGCGGCAGTATGCATATGGTGCAATAAAGCGAATACATCCTATTTATCTACGAAGGGAAATCGTTAGGCACGTAGTTCGATCTTGCTGTTACCATCTTCAGTAGGTACAGAGGAACTAAAGGATATATAAAGTACATGAGGATATACACCGGCTCGCGACACGGCGCTTGAAGGAACGGGAAACGTTATACTTCAAGAAAGAAAACAAATGAAGAGCACAGCTGGCAGCGTAGCCACCAAAAATGTCTGTTCAGCCAAGGCCCCTTCACATTGAAACGGATGCTCGGTCCCTGGCCTTGCCCATCAAAACAGCGCGAAGCCCTGCACATCTTGTTCTCATATATTGAGTCAATCGGTTTACTGTCTAAACTATGGCTCACGCACGTCGTCGCATCAAGACTGTGGTTTTATTTTACTTTGTATTTACCGTCTGCATGTATCGCATCGGACACTTGTCGTACTACTGATAACAGGACGCGACCTGAATTTTTTATTTTATTTTCCTTTTTTTCTTCTGCCCACCTTCTAGGGCATTTCTTCTCCTTCTTCCCATTCCCTGCAGGGTAGCATGTAGGCAAAAATACGCTGGCTGAACACTCTGGATTTTCAATAAAGAGATTTCTCTCTCTCTCGGCTACAGCAACTAAAGCTTTTAACTTGGCACGTAACAAAAATCATTCGAACACGGGAGCAGTGGCCGAACTGCACTCCTATGGCCTTCGGCAGCTTCAAGGGGAAGCAGGATATTGGATTACATATGCAAGCAGGCCGGCGATCATAGATGATCAGTCACAATGCCCTCTAGCAGCCATGATAGAGGGCATTGGGAGGCAGTTCGACGACAGCCCCGTGTTCCAATTACTTTTGTCCACACCTGTAGCAAGTGTTATTGTTGCGCATGTCACATTTTCTTTTTGTCGATTGGCCCCCTGTGGGGCAGCGTACTCAGAAATTTTACAGCCTTCCACGTTCTTTTTTCTTCTGCATTCTTCAGGTCGAACTGCTCATCTGGTGACCTAAGGGGATTCCAACCCGAGCGGTGAGTTATATACAGGCTGTCAACTTGTTTTCCGCATGTTGCAAGTCACAGGAGAAGAAAAAAGAGGTGTATTTCCACAGCGGAAGCACGGTTTCAGATTTGAATAACCTTGCTTGAGCTGGTTATCTGATGGGGGGTTCGGTTAACAGATTTTAAGTTATCAATACATCCCACGTCACCAGGTGTTCTTCTGTGCTGCGACAAAATACCGGAGGCTATATAATTGACAAAAGTCATAATCTTTATACAACATATGCAAGTAGAATATACCGTTGCAACCACTCACGCTTGCATACAGAGGTTGCAACACACGCATCTAGAGCAAGCATGCTTCACTGCTTAAGCGAATAAACGCTCCAATGTAATCTCACTTAGCAGTCAGCACGCTCTGCTAATAAACCCAATTTCCGTGAACACACTCGGTAACAATGAGTTATCTATTGAGCAAACACATTCAGTTTAAGATGCAATGCTAGTGTAGCTCTCAGTAACAAACTGGCAAACTGAGATAGCGCTAAAATTGCAAGAGTGGTCATAAGAATAACAAAGCATAGGGCTATTCCCGCGCTATTAGAGAGCTTTAGACTAGGGGACGCAAACCGTACCAGGGGTTGGGGTACGCAAAGTCCATTCTGGACCATTCGCGCTTTTTTGGGCTCGTTTTGGGTTCTTTTGTACGCCCGGCGGTTAGCGTCCCCTGATCTAAAACTTTCTGTCATGTCCGTCCTAGTGCATTTGAGGCAAATTAGTCTCCCAGTATATCACAGACCGACTAGCTCTAATTACTGCCTATACGTAGATAATGAAGTTATCTGGACAATCTCTGGGCTGCAGTGACTGCTCGTTCTTCTCTTAGGGCTTACACGGCATTTCAGATGCGCGTCCAGAGTACTTACGGTGCCTTCAAATCATTGCTCGTCGGACGGTGTTCTCAGCTGCATACAAGGCGCTTATGATCACGTGAGACGCACGTACAACCCCGAAGAAATGCAATCGAAGACAGCTGTCTGTACGTTGAGACTAAACATTGAGTGAATGAAAACAAGTAAAAAAAAGAAAGGTACTCTGGTGGGTGACACAATATCCCTATGTTTGTCTCAACCGTAACCAACTAGTCTAGAGATGCTTACTCTTGCAAGCTCTTCGCGCTTGTGGCGCAGCGACACAAATAAACTCGCGTATGGTCGACCCTTCTTCGCATTCGCAAAACGTTACGCAAATGCAAACTCGGATACTTTTGTGACTGAGCTCTATGAGTATTACTGAACGTACACCCGCCGCGATGGATTAATGGCTATGCACTATGCTACTGAGCACAAGGTAGTGGCTTCGATTCCAGTCCATTGTGGCGCCATTCCGATTGGGATGCAATGTAGGAACGCTCGTGTATCGTGCTTTGGGTGGATGTTAAAAGGATACTAAAGGCCAGTAGTAAACTAAAGTGATAGATAAGTGCTAGAGAATTTGTAAGGCGTCAATATTATTGCGAACAGAGCCTTAGTAATCGAGAAATTGAGGTATATGCCGGACATGATTAGAGAATCCACCGGGACATTCAAGCACTTGCCCGATGACGAAGGCACTCCTCATTTATATTCCGTCACTAATACTCAACCAATCGTTATAAAAACATCATTGCGTTGTGTTATAAGACGAAAAAATATTCTACTTATACAGTTATATTTCATTTCTCGAAAAAAAAAAACGAACTCATTCGTTTTACCCTTGACAACGACGCGGGCAGTCTAAAGGTTTCGTTATCGCTCGACTCTTCTAAGGATTGGGAGGTCAATCCCACCGCTCGTAACTCGTTGTCAAGATTGGAGTTGGGCATGAATTAGATGGTAGCTGGCCCATGCCGTCGTCCAACTTATCCACGCTGAGGACGTTGTTGAAGGGAAGGACTGCTTCTCATCGAGAACGAGGAATATGGGTTTATTTACAGTATCTACATAAGGACGTTGCAGTTTATGAGTCTAGCATGACTGCGAGAAAGTACCCTGAGCAGCCGCACAACAGCGGTTTATAAACACTCGGTCTTCCCTCGATCGCTAGGTGAGGGAAACGTTCGACCAGTAGACTAGCCGCCTTTGAGCGGGAGCGCACACACAGACACTTCCACACCGGTTTCACGGACCGCACCGAGGTCCGACGGTCTTCGCAGAACTCAGGGCTTACGTCAGGAACGGCGCGTGGGAAGGGGCATCCAACTACGTTCCCTCGGGACCTCCCTTGCTAATAGCAGACAGGGTCGGCGGTGACGGGTTCCGTCACAAAGCCTGGTTCGTCGAACTCATCTTGGCCCCAGCGACGGAGAGTCGAGGGAGCGCGTATTGTTCTCCACACACAGTAGACTTAGTGACGCTGTGTGGCTAGAGTGTTGCGGTGGCTTTCCAGGAAAAGTCGACGCCGCTCTCGCACCTGGCTCGCAAAACTTGCTCCTCAGTGGGCCGTTCTTAACATTCTGCGCTGCCCGTGTTTTCGCGGTTCAATAGTTTCATTATCGCATACTGCTGCGATGGCTTTGCTGGCTCGCGAAACTCGCACAAACTGCAAGCAGCAGGGGATTCCACTTCCATGTTATGTCGCGGGATGCCCAAACGGTCCACGCCACTTAACCAAATGCAGCTGCAGCGGCGAATCCACCGCTCTGTCTTGGCTCGGTTTCTCTGCGGCCGCGCGTTTCCGTTTTGTGCACAGAACTGTAGCGCCGTCTGTAGGACGCCGTTTTGCTCACCGATGGCAGCAAAGGGCGGTGATGGTGTATGCAACGTCACCACTCCCCGGTTGGGTGGCGGGAGATTTGGATTTCGATAAAGGTATGCGGACCTTTGAGATCCAATTTTCTCGTAAACTAAGTATTGGCACGAAACAAGCGTTGCAAATAACTGGGAATGGTATTTATAAAAGTCCACGTCAACTTAGCATATGCCTTTTGTGTCCCTTTAAAGAAACCAAGGCAGTTAAAATTAATCTCCAGGCCTCCGCTATACGGCGTCCCATATAACCTGCTGTGCACTTTTGCGACGTAAAACCTCAAGATTATTTTTTTTAAGCACGCGTACAAACATTCTCAGTAGCTAGTTGACTGCCGCGCAAACTTGACGCTTGAGCTACTGCCCTTTGAGCAGAAAGCGTACCACCGCGACTACAGCATAGGAACATGAGGAGAAACAGGGAATCCTAGAGAATAATAATAATAATAAGAAAAGAAGACAGGCGAAATGGGTTGGCAGCGGAAAGAAATATGACTAAGGTGTGCATGACCTCCGCTTTTCCCCTGCAGAGCAGGCAGTTTACGAAAAGAAAAAAAAACAATTGCGAACGCGAGCACTTGGCAGATCGCAAAGAGGGGGAACCACGCGCTGGGCGTTTGCAACAACCACGTTGTTGTCATTCGAATTGACGGCGCCATCGCTCGAGACGCCCAAAGTGGCTTACCTCGGCAGAAATCGCGCGAGCGTATACTATACGCATGTATATACTGCATCATGGGTACAGCCGCTCTCCTCCTAGAGAACATCCTTTTTCTTTTTTTCTTTCTTTCCAAGAGCACCGCAACAGGACCGAGCAAAGGCGCCTATGGTATAGTCGGTCGGGTGCCTTGGAAGAAAAGTGCACGAACGCATTTTTCCGGCCTTTCGAATCGCTTCTGCACTTCCCACTGTCTTTCCGGCTCTGCCGCGGCGTCGGTGGAAGTGCATAATCTCGGCTTACAAAACCACATTGCGCGCGCTTGCGCCCGCTCCCTCCCTTTCTAGTTTCGTTTCCCGAATTCGGATCGAATCGACATTTTTAAATATCTCTTTTTTGTTTCTCCCGATCGAGCCACCGCAGGATGTATACACGAATACAAGACGCATTGCGCTGCCTAGGGAATGCGTGCAGCTCGCGTGAAACTGTGCGGCTTCCGCAGCGACTGGGGTTCAGTTGAAATACGAAGACGGGGGGAAACGAGGGGGGGGGGAAGAGACGTGTGTGACAGGAGGTGGGTAAGGAATGGTGGCCGGTGCGCGTGTTTCTGTGTTCGCTTCGTATGAACTAGCCGCAGGAGGGAAGAAACCACAGGTAATGTATAATCTGAGCAGACTGCAACGTCAGTTCTTTTTGCAGACATAACTCTAGAGAGTGTCTTATGCCCAAAAGGTAAAGTTTGCATATGAGCAACCCCGTAAACAAAGAGACAAAATAGGAAGACACTCACATTTGCACTGTTAAGACAGGAAACGTGTGCTGAATGTTCTGACTTGATTTCGTATTTTGCGTTTATGTAATTTCTCGATTACATTTTTATCGCTCGCCACGTTAAGCGGACAGAGAAATGGCGTCTTGGTGTTCACAGTCTTAGCACGATATGTTTCTGTTTGGTTCTCCCTCATTGATGACGGGGAGCATTTGATCCCGTGTCGGATGGCATTATATCGTGCTCTCTTCTTTTTCTTCGCCCTCATTCGTTTATTCTACACTACACGAGTGCAAGCTTTAGGCGAAGAAATGCATCTGATCGGTGTGACCGTTGTAAGAAGGGAGGGTGGTCTGGTATTGGCCCCGCAAAGCGACAAACCTAAATGTTGTGAAATATCGCAATTTTGCCTCGGCAGCTTGTCGCCACCAGTGGTTTTACCGAGTTGACCTGAAAAAGCCCCGTGCACGTATTCAAAGCAAGATCTTACGCGAGGATTTTTCGTCAGAGAAAATCCAACCAGTCCTGATGCTGGACATGTTATTAGGGAAGGCGGCCGGCCAATAGCAAAGATCATTTCCGAACGAAAAGCTTGGTGAATTCGGCAGTCGCGCGACGCGCGCGTGTGGCTGCCGCCGCCTCGCTCTCGGAAGCTGGTGCGCGATCTCTCACACCCTCCTACGCTGCGGGGTTTGCAAATGGGTCAGCACTTGTAACTTCTTGTAGGAAACACAAACCTTCGTCTATGCAAAATCGCTTTTGTCGCTTGCGCTGCGCAGACGAACATAAAGGCGCGGTTGAAGTGCACGGCATGATCGAGCACATGTAACTGAAGGCAGCCATCTTGGAAAGAGTGAGGCAAGAGAGGTGCCTCGATGCACGCGCGAGAGAGGGCGCGCGCATTGACCACCCTCGCTAGCGAAAGACGGCAGCGACGCTCCGCTCAGGCAGCTTGCAAGCGGACCGTGTTTGTTGCTCCGCTAGCTCGCTTGCGGCTAAGCGGACGGCGCATGCGCATTCGCGCTTGAGCTCCGCTCAGCTGCTTAGCGGAGCGTAATAACGCTGTACTAAAACGCTATAACAGCTTTGGTCGCCCTTACGCCGCAAGACTTTACGAGATGCCGGTGCTGGCGCTCCGCGAAGCGATGTCACGAGCTCCCGTGTTCCCGCTAGCAGTGACCGTGCCTGTCAACCAGCGAGTCATCCTAGTACAGCGCTACATTCTGATCTCAAATACGAATAGGAAACTACTAGCAGCGTTCGGCACACATGAGTTGTTTTTTTACCGTTTTACCACTCGGACATGACCCTACCTTTCTATTAAGGGAGTTATCAGAATATCAGAGTTATGATCGATGTTGAAGAAATTGTTGAGCCCATAGTTTTCCGGAGGATACATGCCCGACTCAATGGTCCGTTGTTTCACATTCTGCACTGGATCGGCTGGCTTTTCCTGTATTCATTACGAACGTTGAAAGGGTGTTGAAAGGCGTAAATGATGACGATAAATCGTTCTGCTATTGGAAAAGCTGACTGTCAATAATAATTGCGGCTATATTGCCGTGTGCTTGGGGCAGGGGGGAGGAGGGGGGGGGGAAATGAAAGGTGAGCAATCCTAAAAACGACGAGGAACACCGAATTTCATCGCGCTGTAAAAGACCGTCCTCCGATGAAATCCGTACACGCAACGGTAGCTCAGTAGTTATGGCGTTGCGTGGCCATGCCTCGTCGACCACATTCCGGTGCAGGTGCAACGCAAGAACGCTCGTGTACCGGTTGCATCGGGTGTACGTCAAACAACCACAAATTGTCAAACGTTTTCTCAAGTCCCCCACTGCGGCCTGCCTTATAATGAGGTGGCGGTTCTGACGCGTAAAACCGCAGAATTTCTATTTATTAAGGGTTAAATTCCGAATTTTGCGGGAAAACAAATAAGAAACTGAAAACGCAGAAGCCTACTTATAGAGGCAACACAGACGACTACATTTTATATGTGGTATGCACAGCGGCTCAGAAGGAAAAAACGTTCCTGGAGACCTTTTAATTACTACGGTTGCACAACGTGCCAAGCGGTGCCATTGCCTCTCTCTCTCTCTCTGTCATGTATACCACTCGCGTGTTTCTGTCTCGGAGCAATCCAGTGGACGTCAATCCTCGCAGCGGTCACCCGTCGGCGTCATATGCCATGTGACCATATACCGTTGTCGATCAGGCCGTTTTATTGCTCCCTGAAATCGACTGTTTGAAATATCGGGCCCCATTCGTGACGCGGTGGTTTTAGACACCGTATAAAATATGTGGCTCGACAGCAATCAAGTGGCTCTATGCAAACACAAACAGCAGCAATACGGTTTTAAAATAATTCCCTGCGAGGTCAAAAAACGACAAAAACAAGAAAATAAATAAATAAAAGAATTTAAAGCCAACAGTTCAAGCTTTGTACAGCATGGTTAACTATTTATTTACTAAGTGGCATTATTACAGCAATAGGCGCTTCGGCGATATGTCATTGAAGCGCTATGGTAACCGACTTGGGAAGGTTGGAAGTCTTCTTATGCGGAAAGCCTCAGGTATATATCGCTTTATTTCTTCGTCATTTTTCTTTTCAGAAAGAAAAACTTGTCGTATTGAAATGCAGTTCACACTCACCCTGCCGGAGCAGTGTGGTTAGGTGGAAGTACTTTGAGGCTGATAAAGTACGGGAAATTCCCATCTGCGACTCACATTACCGTACCTCGCGTTTTATCCCACACAGGATTTGCCGTATAGGTCAGAGAAAGCTTACGGACAACAGCAACCTTACAAAGAACGCAGCAGTGGCGTTCGCGCTCGAAAAACTGGACAATCGCCCCTTTATAGAGAAAAAAGCTCTAGGACACTGGTCCAGACGGGCTTCGGCACTCAAGCCCTTACACTCTAAAAACAGTTGCACCCTTAGGGGTGTATATTTGTCCCACAACAATAATCGTCATCTGTCTTGCCCGCGTTTCCTTTCTTTAACGCTGCGAGCCCGGTACTTCCCAGTCACGAACGGCATGCGCGTTATCAGTGTGACGCAGCATTCTCGACAGGAAAGTAGCGAGCGCCGAGTTTTCAAGAAAGGAAACGCAAGCAAGGCAGATGACGATTATTGTTGTGGGACAAATATACACCTCAAAGGGTGCAAACTGTTTTTAGAGTGTAGGGGCTTTGCTGAAGTATTTAAGGACATGCGAATTGTGCCACCGTCTTTGAGTGTTGTAGCGCGTAGTATCGCATTACTGTGTGAATTTTCCGGTTTCCTTCTTTTTCTTCTTCTTCTTTCTCCTTTTATTCCCTTTACCCCTTTCCCCAGCACAGGGTAGTCAACCGGTACTTACACTGGCTAACCTCCCTGTCTTTCCTCCCCTTTGTCTCTCCCCTCCCCCGCTTTCATTTCATAAGGGTCCACAGCAGGCGGGGGCGTGAGCGTTAACCGAACCTAAAAGCACAGTCAGGCACCGTGGAAGAAGAAAAAGGTCGACTAACAAATCATTGATTATTTAAATTAAATTAAATTATGGGGTTTCAGGTGCCAAAACCACTTTCTGATAATGAAGCACGCCGTAGTGGAGGACTCCGGAAATTTCGACCGCCTGGGGTTATTTAACGTGCACCTCAATCTAAGTACAGGGGTGTTTTCGCATTTCGTCGCCATCGAAATGCGGCCGCCGTGGCCGACATTCGGTCCCGCGACCTCGTGCTCAGCAGCCCGACACCAAATTATCGAGGCATCACCTGCATAACGCACTAGGTAGCCAGCACTATAAACTTCTATATAGTGCACTGACGTGAAATTTTCGTCCTTCCGGTACGTGTCGCCAAACTAAGCGATGTATGCTATATACACTTAACAATCTGCCTGGCCTCGCAATCTTGCAATGTTTCGTGGTTCCTTCATGTTATCAGTAGCCTTCCGTAGCCTGTTACCAACGGAGATGGAGGAAATCGAGAACATAGAGGAATGGTCAGCGCACATCGCGGGGAAGGTCAAGGAGGCGACCAAAATCATAGAAACGGATGAGCAGGTCGACAAGGTTGACAGCCGCCTCGCGCACTTATTCGAAGCAAAGCAATCTATCCTAAACAGGTGGAAGAAGCAACGACTAAATCGGCGCCTAAGGAAGAAGGTGGCGGAGCTGAATCGCGCCATCGAAGTTCATTGTCGGCTGCTCTGTACGCAACAATGGAATGAAATATGTAATGCTGCGGACGGGCAGATGCATTGCGGCAAAACCTGGAACTTGATGCGGCATCTGCTCGATGAGACTAAAACAAAATCCCACCAACGCGACCGCCTCGCAAAGATCATTCACAGAGCAGTCAAGGAAAACGGGGAAACTGAAGTAATCAGACGCATAAACAGCAAGTACCTTCCGGTTACACCCACGGAAAGGCATCCTGAGTACGGCGGTCAAGCCAACGAGAAGCTTGACCGCGACATCAGCGTCGAGGAGGTGCGAGCGGCCCTGCACGAACTAAACAGCAAGTCGGCGGCCGGCCCGGATCACATCTCGAACAGAGCGCTCAAGAACCTCAGCGATGTGGCCATCGAAAACCTCACCGGTTACTACAACAAGTGCTGGAGTGCGGGGTCACTGCCCCAGCAGTGGAAGACTGCCAAGACCATACTCATCCCCAAACCAGGCAAGCCGCCGAACACGCACAACCTCCGGCCCATCTCGCTCACGTCCTGCGTGGGCAAGGTGTTAGAGCACGTCCTCATGTGTAGGTGGCAGGATTACCTGGAGGAGTCGGGACTATACCCCACCACGATCATCGGGTTTCGGCGTTCCCTCGGCACCCAAGACGCGATGATTCTGTTGAAGAAAGATATCATTGACGATGACACCCTAACGAAAGACAACAAGGCCATTCTGGGGCTGGACCTGCAGAGCGCCTTCGACAAGGTGAAGCACTCTGCGATCCTAGCCCAGGTGTCCAGACTCAACATGGGCGCAAGAACGTACAATTACATCAAGGACTTTCTGACGGGGCGGACTACCGAGCTCTGCGCCGGCGATCTACGGCTCCAAGAGAAGAGGCTCAGCAGTGTCGGGACCCCCCAGGGCTCGGTCATCTCGCCGTTGTTATTCAACCTCGTTATGATCGGGGTGGCCAAGCGACTATCCCGCGTCGAGGGCGTCCGGCACACCATCTACGCCGATGACATCACGCTGTGGGTTCCGGGAGGCAGCGATGGTCACATTGAGAGCACGCTGCAAGAAGCCGTCGACGCGATCGAAGACCAGCTGAACGGTTCCGGTTTGATCTGCTCACCGAGCAAGTCAGAACTGCTGGTGTTACCACCGAAGTACGTCAGACGTAAGAAGAGCGAAGCGAGGGATTACGAGGCCATCAAGATCGTGACGAGGAACGGCCACGTGATCCCGGAAGTCGACAAAATCCGGGTGCTCGGCATGATTATAGACAAGCGACGGGGCAACGGCGAGACTATTTCCCGCCTTACAGCCAAGATTACTAACGCAATACGTCTCATTAGACGGGTTGCCAACCGCAAGGCCGGGATGAAGGAGGAAAGCTTGATTCGGCTTGTGCACTCCTTCGTAATCAGCCACGTCACCTGCGTTGCAGCCTTCCACAACTGGATGCAATGTGAAAGGAATAAAATCAACGCCCTGATACGCCGAGCTTACAAGGCGGCGCTCGGACTATTCGAGTGTACGAACACCAACAAGCTCCTGAGCATGGGGGTACACAATACCCTCGAGGAAATTGCGGACGCGCAACGGACCGCCCAGCTGGAGCGGCTCTCTATGACCGAAGCCGGCAGGCGCATACTCCAATACTTGGGCTTCACGCCCGGAGCGAAAGCGGCGAGTAGCGACGTTTCTGTCCCGGACGCAACCCGGCGCCGGATTCGGGTGGACCTCATCCCGAGAAACATGAACCCGGAGTATAACAAGGAGAGAAGAGCGGCGAGGGCCATGGCCCTCATCGACTTTCACGCCAAGGACGAGCACGCAAGGTTCGTGGATGCGGCAGAATATCAGGGAGACTGCGCGGCGTTCGTAGCTACCGTCATCATGGCGTCGTCCGGCGCGACCAGGGCAGCGGCGAGCTTACGGCTCCGCGAGGCGTATCAGGCGGAGGAGGTGGCCATTGCCCTAGCCATCGCCGACCCCGGGTGCCAGACAGTGTTGTGCGATTCGCGAAGTGCGAGAGAGAGAGAGAGAGAGAGAAGAATACAGGAAGGCAGGGATGTTAACCAGTCAATAGTCTGGTTGGCTACTCTACACTGGGGGAAGGGAGAAGGGGAAGAGAAAGAAGGGAGAGAGAAGGTGTAGGTACGTGTACGGACAGCACTTCAGTTAAAGTCACTCGAGCAAACCAGAAGTTCTGAGAAAACACAAAAGTGCCTTCACTGCCTTCTGAGCCGATGATCGGTCGGGACGGTGCTCTAATATTGTCTGTTCACTCAGAGGACGATGGTCGAGTTTCCTCAATGTGTCGGACAAATACTGTCTTTGTGCTTGAAATTGAGGACAATGGCACAATATGTGGTCAATGTTCTCCTCGCATGCGCAAACATCACATGCAGGACTATCAGCCATTCCAATTAGGGCTGAGTAGGCATTCGTGAAGGCCACTCCAAGCCATAACCGACACAGAAGAGACGCTTCACGCCGGTGCACACCGGCTTGAGGTCTGAGTTGAAGTGATGGGTTTAGTCGGTGCAGTCTTGTGCGCGAAGTGCAGTGCGGAATTATGCAAAGGGCAAAGTGTGTGGTGAGGCTGTGCGCGTTCTGTGCTCGGCTGACCTGCAACGACAGAATCGGTATGTTCGAATCAAGTGGTTCCCGGCGCACGCGGGCAACGATGCGTCCGAGAAGCACGATAACCACAACGAGACGGCACACGCAGTGGCGCGAGCGCTAACCAACCGCGCCGCTGCAACCGACCGTCCAACGTGGTGTAGTGCCAAGGATCGCATGACGACGTTCAACGAACTCACACAGTTCCACCGCCTGGCTCGAAGGACTTTCCCACCCCCGCACCCGGGGCTGAGCCGAGCGGAGGCGGTGCTGTTCAGACAATTGCAAACTGGTTCTTTACCCACCCCAGTGTTAATGACTCATCTATACCCTAAATTATATGTGAGTGATGTGTGCCGCGTGTGCCAGCGGGAGAGGGCCACCCTGACGCACATCCTATGGGATTGCACCAAGTTCCCCAATGAGGCTACGACAAGTACAACGATTCTGCCGCGACTCGCGGCTGCGGCGGAATGCTACGACCACGAAAGCCAAACCTGGGCCGTCCAGCAGGTCTCGGCGGCTCTTGAAAGACAAAGGCCGAGCGAAACCGACGGAACGTTGCCCCTCAGGGCGACCGACCGCGGGAGTAACACGCGCTGGAGTTGAGTCGAGACCACCCGCTGAGAAGACGTCAGGGCCCGCGTCACGGCGCCATTTAGTCATGGTGTCGTTCTGCAGGCGACTACATGAAGTTGTCTCTCTCTCTCTCTCTCATGTTATCAGTTGATTCCGTTTTCTTAATTGTGCCATATTTCAGCAAGAAAAGCGCGTGACGCGATGCATTTTACATGCGGGCGAGGGTGAGTAATAAAATATATGCACTCCTGTCTCCTTAAAAAAGGTATATTCGTCATGACTTTCCTATCAATGATTTCGGTATGAAATCTTTGTCTCTCCGGGCACTACTGAGCTAGTTTGGACGTTCTACATCGGTTCCTAACGACGGAACGAAAAACAGCGGCCACATGCGCCGCTTATGTGGACTAAAGGTCGACGAACAGCGCGTAGTGATCAATGTTCCGTCGTCTCAGGTCCGAGTTGCGAGCCTTAACAGTTCTCTGTTGTGCGCTATGAGCGAGCACTGACTGTTGTGGGAAGCGCTTCACATGTAAATAACTTAATGTCTAAACCAGTTCGTCGTCGTATTCTCACAAACAGTTTTGAAAGCTCTCCCTTCGCGTTTGTACTAGGCAGGCGGCAAAGATCAATATGAAACGCACCACACTGTGGTTCATTCGACGTACTTTTTTTTTCAAGGTCTTTGTCAACAGTTCGTCCACCACTTCGAATATCACGGCGCTCGCCTTGAGGCCACGCAAAAAATAATCACAGCGCGGGTTTTCATCCTCGCTGCAGACAAGCAAACGGGGCCGCCAAGGTATCTCGCACTTCAGTGAAAGCTTAACCGCTGTAGCGCTTCCACGCTAACACATAACTGACCCGAGAGACAGCATCGACCATGCATGCATGCAAAGCGCGGATATTAGACAGTCTGGGTAACATATATATTTCAGAGGACAAAAGTGAAGATAAATTTTAGTCAGCCTTATAATGGTTATATTCTGGACTTTAAGAAAATAGCTTCGTTCACTTACCTTAGTCAAGAGTCAGCGCTCTTTTCGTGTCAAGATTTGGGCTTCCGTAATCTGCGTCCCGTTGGCACCGTTCTTTTTTTTTTTTTTGTCCCCGAACCCAAGATGCCAGCTCACCAAATGAGGTAAGCTGAGAGAAACGTAAGCGCAAGTTAGTCCTAGCAAAGGAAACTCGGAGTAGTTTAAAAAAAATTACAGGAGCGAATACAGACAAATGATGCGGACTTCAGAGCAGGACATTTCCTTTAACTCCCACCACCACCACCACCAGGACATTTCCTTTAACTCTGCTCCAATACAAATATACTGCCAGTTCAGTATAGTAAAGACCCCTATAAGCAAAAATCTTACGACTAGAGAAAGGATCGGGGACTGGCTGCGCATTAGGCAGCTTCCTGAAGCTGGTATTCAGCGCCTGCTTGGCTCGAAGGAGATCCCCGCTCTCCATAAGGATGTTCTGCCGAGCGATGGAAGTTTGCAGATGTTTTGGACAAAGAGTGACATTACACTCGGGACATTTTGCTGTTTTGTTCGTGCTTGCGGCTGCACTGATCGCTCAAGCGTATGACTGGGAGGGACCCCATGTGTTCCGCGCTCATTTCTTGTCCTTGTTTTGTGCCCGCTCGTTTCATTTATTTGTTTATTTATTGCTCGCTCTGTCTATGTGATTCTTCGTCTACTGCAGTAAGCAAAGAAAACCGGGAAGCATCAACACTAGCGCCCTTCACAACGCATGCTAAGCAACTGAGATGGAGCAAATAAAACGCGAATAAAGAATGTACGTACTGTGGAAAAATCGGGATTTATGTTTCTTGCCGTAGAAAAAAAAAAGTGCGGCGTCTACTTGCCGAGGTTCATGCATAGAGACTAGACTTTCGTGGCGAGTTGTTTTAGCTTGTTGTACCACTCGTTCTTAGGTAGGTCCTTCCTTTATCTTTTTTATTTATTTATTTATTTATTATTTATTATTTATTTTTGGGTGTGTGTAGGAGGGATGTTGGTATAGGTTTGCTGAGAGAGTCGATAGCAATTCTGGGGCCAGGTGTCTGCATATCAAGTTGGAGAGAAGCAGCCGAAGTGCAGATTTTCTTGCGGCACGGTAATCTGGAGCCGTCAATGCGCATAAACACTCGAGTGGATATAACAACACACGTATAGGTTATAAAAAAAATGCCGGAAAGTTCTCGTATGCATGACGAAAAGCGCGGAGTTGCAGCGGGCAAGTAGCTTCTCAAATGGAACACGTTCACACTGTGGGGAGGTCCTACACAAATGCTCTCAGGTAAGAGCACATGCACGAACGCATGCACACACACGACCACACACGCACACACAGACATGCACGCACCCAGCTGGGTTTAGCCTTAGCTTCTACCTTTATATTACACTTCGCACCCTCTCCATAAACATGCTTTTAACAATGAATTCTCCAGCTACAAAATAAATATGACAGCATAAAGGCTTGAACAGGGAAGAAAATAGAGCTGAACACGATATGCAGAATGTACCCTGTGGAATGTCCCTGTGGTGTCTGGCTCAGACCAGACGCATGACACTGGACCACGCAAGCGCAGTATGCACATTCCTTTATTCGTCACTGTAAAGCCACTTATATAGCAAATCATATTGTATGACGATGACGATATGTACGCTGAAAGAAACGAAACTGAAACAATAAAGAAGGATACAATATCGCCTCGCGCTTGAAAATAGAACAGTAATTTGTAACAACCAAAATAACTCGAACTAAACACTTTTTGTTCATGCAAAGAAAACCCAAAATCTTTCGACAGGTCGGCGTACCCTAGTGCTGCGACGCAAAGGTTGCGCCACCGAATCCTCTAAAGGAGCGACCAATTCTTCATTAACTTGAGCCCTTCTTTCCGGCGATCGCAACACTTCACGCTGTTCAGCGTCTGCGCACTCTGTGCGGCTTCCAGCCCCAGTGGTACCCGAGTAGTCAGGACGAGGCAATTCCCATGCCCATTGTTCTGTTGTCTTCGATTGGTTGCACGGAACCAGAACTAGTTTAGACGCGTTCCAGCAACGACCGTCGCTGATCAAAAAGCTACTTTTGCCTTTTCTGCCGACAATCTCGAAAGGTCCCATGTAGTTTACCGACGCTTTCCCACCGCCTGCTGGCTTGCGTACACGAACGAAGTCTCCCACAAAAAAGGCTGGTCTTTTCGCACCTCGCCTCCTGACCGTATACTGTTTCGCATACGTCTGCTTCGCCTTAACCCTAGAAGGAACATATTTATCCGAACCAGCATGGACACCCTCTCTTGTCGCAAACCCACTGTATTGAGTCTTGTCCTTGGCTGGCGCCCGTGAAGCAACTTGGCTGGTGACACACCCGTTGTCGCGTGCGGCGTCGACCTGTACATGCCGAGATAGTCAGCCACAGCAGCCTGGAGGGGCCGTTGTTCCAGTCGGGCAACCTGCATGAAATCTTTCAGCACGCGATTAAAGCGTTCAATCGCGCCGTTTCCTTGTGGATAGTACAGAGAAAAATAACGATGCGCAATACCCCTCTCTCTCATGAATGTTTCAACCATTTGCGACCTAAACTGAGGCCCATTATCTGTGAATTTCTTCCGGATAGCCTTCTCGGCTAAACACAGTCTGCAAAAAATCGACCACACTGTGACGTCACCGTAGACGAAAAAGCAACCTCAGGCCTCTTAGAATGATAATCGATCAGCGATATCATGTACCTACAGTTTGAAGGGGCCCAGTCAATCGGTCCCACTATATCCATTGCTAACTTCTGCCATGGTAGCGCTGTAAACGTCACCGGCTGCAGCGGTGCAAACGATGGTTTAGCGAACTTGTCCGCGGCCTGACAGATATGACAAAATGGATTGCTTCTTCTACCTGTTTATTCAAACGCGGCCACCAGGAAAGATCACGTAATCTCTGCTTCGTCCTCACAATTCCTGGGTGACCTTCGTGCGCAAAACCATCAAGGAGCGAGGTTAATTCACTCGGTACAACTACCTGCTCGTCGCGCATCAAAAGGCCATCAACGAAAGAAAGCTCTTCCCGCACGTTAAAGTACGGCATTATTTCTGCTGGCAAAGATTTTGTAGGCGCCCAACCATGCACAACAACCTGTTGCAGTGTGCTATCTGCAGCAGTGGTCACCTGCAGCCGTTCCTTTGTTAGGCACCCTGATACAACGGATGCAATTTCTTCCTGCATCATCTGCTGCGAATCACAGTCAAGAGGGCCACCCTCTTGAACGGGCTTGAAGCAACACCGTCGGCTTTTCATACTCATTTCTTCCGCAAACGAGCAAAGATTGGAATAACTTACCCGCATTACTTACAAGCATTATTGACACCAATAACTTTAAAAGCACACTTCAAAGCTTCATGTTATAAATAATTGTTGCGTTTGCTTGTTCTGTATAATAACTGCTTTTATGCCATTGTTTTACATTATTGCTTGTATTTTTATATCGTATGTTCTTTCCTTTCTTTATTTTGTTCCGCCATGTATTTTTGCCACGCTCACAAGTTTCTATTTACCATTCTTGTTTTGTATACGATGTTTTTTGCCATGTTGTTTGCCTTCCCTCCTTATTTTGTGATTGCCTCTGTATTTACTTACTTTGCCCCTCCCCTCTGCAATGTACAACCGTACCTTGAGGGTATGATAAATAAATAAATAAATAAATAGATAAATAAATAAAAGAGGTAGGCGTGAAAGCGCATCGGCCACGACCTCATTTCGCGATCCATTCTGGTACTCTATGTCGAAGTTATAATACAAAAGTCTAGCTGACCATCTGGATATACGCAAAGGTCGGCGACCTGTACCATCAGATGAAAGTGACGTCACCAGTGCCTGATGGTCCGTACGCAACAAAAATTTTCTACCCCACAAGTACACTTTCCAACGCTCGCACGCGAAGAGACAAGCAAGGGCCTCGCGCTCCCCAGCGGAGTACTTCCGCTCAGCAGGAGTCAGGGCACGCGATGCGAAGGCCACCGTGCGTACGCTGTCACCATCGCGTTGCTGAAGAACGGCTCCCAGTCCCTTATCAGAAGCATCTGTCGTAACAATTACGTCAAGGTCTGGGTTAAACATTTGTATGGCTGGGCTTGAAGACAAAGTTGTCTTAGCAAGCTGGAAGCTACGCTCAGCCTCATCATCCCACGTGAACTGTTGACCAGACCACAGGAGCCTTCTAAGCGGCTCGATGAGATCAGCAAATCGCGGCACAAACCGAGCATAGTAACCAGCAAGACCCAGAAATGTCCTCAAAGTGGCAACATCGTGAGGAACAGGCACTTTGACAATAGCGTCAACCTTAGACTGCAATGGTGTGAGCCCTTTTGAACTCACTGTATGCCCTAAAGAGGTAGTTTTGAAACAGCAAATGTGCATTTCTGGTTAAGCTTCCAACCTGAATCACTGATGCGTTTTAGCACCTGGTGTAGATTCTTGTGGTGCTCCTCAGGTGTCTTGCCCCCACACAATCACATCATCAATGTAACAAAGTACGCCTTTACAATCCTTCAAAATATGCTGCATCATTCTCTGAAAGGCTGAAGGGGCAGATGCAAGGCCAAAACACAGTCTTAAAACAAAACAACCCTTCGTGTGTGATAAAGGTGGTTAGTCCACGACTTTCCGGAGTCAGTTCTAGCTGGTGGTATGCCGACGCTAAGTCGAGCTTAGAGAAGCACGTTCCTCCGGCTAGTTCATGAATTAGTTCCTCTGTTTGCGGGAGAGGAAAAGCATCGGCAATTACTGCCTTGTTCGCTTCACGTAGGTCCACACACAACCTAATTGAACCGTCCTTCCTCACGACGACGATCGGTGAAATCCACTCCGATGCGTCGACGGGTTCAATTATATCCTCGGCCAGCAGACGTATCTCCACCGATACCTGTTGCCGTAGCGTGAGCGGCAGGCGTCGGAGCTTCGCAACGACTGGTTTCACAGATAAACGGCATTTAACATGGTGAACAAAGCCTTTCACATGCCCTAACTGTTCCGTGAACAAGTACGCGAACTGGTGCGCGAATTCTGAAGGCAGTGACTCAGGGCAAGTCACCTGGCAGCAATTCAATGTTGAGCCGTTGATAGAGATTCCCAGGCTCGGAACGGCATCAAGCCCCAGCAGCTACGTGCCCTTGGTTGTGACATGAAATAGCACACTGGCTCTGTTTCCCTTGTAAGATACGTCAGCAAGAAAGCAACCGCTTAACTTGATTTGTTCTCCGGAATAGTTACACAAATTGGCAGTCGGCGGTCGCAACGAGTAGCTAGCTGTTGGCTAGATATTTGTGGTAGTGCTCTTCACTTAGCAAAGAAACCGTAGCGCCCGTGTCGACAATCAACGACAATCTTATCTTCCCGACAATATCTTTCGCCGAAGCATTATGGTCACCGATTTGAAGAACCGTGACTGGGGTTGGCCTTCTCGAGCTTTCGAACGGCATATTTCTTTTTCTTCGATTTGCACATGCTTGAAAAGTGATCAATTTTTCCACAAGAGTGGTAACGCTTGTTCCTCGCCGGACATGCAGTCGAGTTAGCCATATGCGATGACGAGCCGCACCTGTAGCAGCTTCCTTGCCTAGAGTCTAACCTTTTTTGCACATTATCGGGGTTGGAGGACGGACTTCGGGATGAAAACATTTGGGAGGTTTATTTTACATTATTTACAGAGAGGTGAGAGTCAAGTAACAGTCGTACAGTCATTACGGGCCGGCAGCAACTCGGACGCTGCGGCCCGCGGCAAGAAGTTCGAGAGAGGTGAATCAGGGAATGCTCTGGTCTCTCTGGAATGCTTCTTTTAAACCCTTCGAGGACTGGAAGTCGCGTCATGTTCGGCCAATGGGAGAGCCCGCTCAGATGACGCCACCTTCGGCCAATGGTAGGCACCCGTGCGGTGATGTCACACCCGGCGGCTCCCCGCGGTCTTGCCTTGCTGTGGTGCAATGCTCTCTTCAAAGGCGGAGAAGGGGGACGATTGGGCTCCATTGTCCGAGGGCTCACCTGCTCCCGGTGGTACGGCCCCGCTGTGGTGGCAAATGCCTTCTTCAAAGGCGAAGAAGGGGGACGCTTGGGCCTTCCCGGTACATCACAGCCGTCCGGTTGTCACGGCGCATTACCGCCGTCAGGCCGTCCCGGCACAATACCGCCGTCTTGGTTTGGCACCCACTTTACTTTCAACAGTGCCGGGCTATCCCTTCGCTTTTCTGGAAGCGTCAAGCAGTGAATAGCTACCGCGGGGCACACGAAGTGGGGGCCGCCAACTTGTTTGCACTTGTCGTGCCTCAGGAATGTGTCATCCATGCTTCTGCATTGCTTACGCAGCAGTGGCGCGATTCGAAGTGGTCTGGGGAACTCGAAGTAGGCGTAGGAAACAGCCCCATATCTAACAACATCTTGAATCTTGTTCACAGAGCTATGCGCGAATTCCCCGAGCTCTTGTTGCGTTTTCTCAATTTGCTTCCCGATGTCAACAGCACGCTGCAGCGTAAGCGAAGACCCTTCATAAAGCATGCGTTCACGCGTTGTTCGTGACGAATTGCCTTCCAGTAATTGGTCTCGAATCATGCTATCGGTAACACTGCCAAAATTGCAAGTAGACGCAAGGTCCCGAAGACTGTAAATGCTTGAAAGGTCTCACCAGACAGGTCTTAGGCGAAACCGGCGCCGCTCCACCAAATCATTCGATGCGCTCGCGAAATGCGTATCCAGTGCAGAAAGCGCGTCCTTGAACTGGTCCACCGTGTCCTCCGCCTTGGCGTCCGCCGTCACGTCTGCTCCTTGTGCAAGGATGCTGTAGAATATTCGCTGGCCTTCAACCTCGAGCGAGTTAAGCAGAATTGCCCTGTAACGCTTGGGCTGCAGTTCATCGCCGGCAATGGCCTCCAGGAAATTCAGGAATACGCGTTTCTACTGCTGCCAAGGCACAGCCGGGTCATCGGGTGCAGGCAAGAAAGGGGGCGGTGCTGGAAAACACCCGAGCGGCATCGCTTCCATACTGACCCTCGTCGCCAATATGTCGTGTCTGGCTCAGACCAGACGCATGACACTGGACCACGCAAGCGCAGTATGTACTTACATTCCTTTATTCGTCTCAGTAAAGCCACTTATATAGCGAATCATATTGAATGACGATGATGATATGTACACTGAAAAAAACGAAACTGAAACAATAAAGAAGGATACAACACCCTCCCTTAAAAGTTTCCGGAACACGGGATCCGAGTAAAATCTTAAATTTCATTGCAGCCTATAGGCACAGGTTCTTCAATCGAAAGGTAGAGTTGATATTCTTAATAAAACCATCACTTTCCTGACATACATTTCACACTCTGTGGAGAAGTCCGCGAGAAAACTTAACTTATTCTAATTTTCCGCGCTCCGTAATATTGTGAGGGCGGCTGTACGTAAGGGATCGCACCTTGAGCTGCGAAACGGGCTTGAACCAAGGACTCGAACTTCATGTATGAAGTTCGCAATGACGACGCTTTTATCTTTTTCTGCGATACACTGGTCTGGGTTAGGTACGTTATTTCTGTATAGTGCTTTTTCAGTTTGCTATGTTTCTGTTGTACACCTTGTGCATATCGTTTTGTCTATGAACAAGCTCACCTGAAGTATTATGGAAGGCGTGCCTAACTAGAATGCCAAACACACCGTAGGTGGTAACCATAAAAGAGAATACTTGCTACGAAACACATCAATGCTGAAAATCCCGATGGCTGTCGAAAGAACATTAGCTTTCATACAAAATTGTCTGCATTGCCCAGCTCACGCTGTGCATCTGCACACAGCCCGTCGGTATCGATCGCTGTCTCACGCGCACAGTCCGAATGATTAACAACTGAATCATCCCTATCTAGGCTATCTAGACTGGCGGAGATCCGCACCGATCCCTGAACAATGCAGTTGTTCTCTCGTGAGCTACGGAGCTCGCCACCCCGAGAACTACTCTCAACTGCATCGTCCAGCTGGCACATTACTTCTGCACGCAGATCTGACTCGACATCGGTGCTCGCGTCTGTCAAGTCCGTAGTATTCTGTACCTCGCTAACGACCTCGCTACCATGATATGCGACGCACACGCGCGGTAACTGTGCCAATTTGTTCGCAGCTGGCCTAGCTGTCTCCATAGTCATCTGTTGGCACAGCACCTCGTCGCTCTCACTCTGGCCTTTAACGGCCTCTGCTGCCACTAAGGCTTCGTTAGCTGCTAGCACTTCGAATTCACTTGTGAACGTGCTGCTACTCTCACAGGTACTACTACTTTCCTCGGCTTTTGAACAAAATCTGCTATTTACTTCCTGCCACTTTCGCTGCGTCCAGCCTACAGATTTCTCAAGCCGCTGTTGTCTCTGTGCCAATAACTGATCACAATACTGTATCTCTTTGATCAGTGCTGCCTTCTTTCTCTCATACTTTTGCTCCCGCTCACGCTTACGTTCCTGATACTTACGTTCGCGTTCATTCTCACGTTCGTGACGCTCACACTTAAGAGTAAGTTCTTGAAGCTCACGCTTCCGTTCATTCTCGCGTTCTTCACGCTTACGCTCACTCTTACGTTCACGACGCTCACGCACCAGTGGTTCCTGTCTTTTACTTAGAATTCGTTTGCCCATTTGTTCTATGAATTTCAAATCATTGTTACTTTCTAGAATGGTTTTACGAATCTCTGATTCCTTCAAGTCCTCATCTACGTTTACCTCGATCTCCTCACACAACCACAACAGGTCAGCTCTCGTCAAACACATTAGGACCATGGTCGCTACTTTAAGCTTTGGCTCTGCTGTCACACAATACTTGTTGCGATACCCACGCAAATCAAAATACAAGTAAAAGATCCCAGCGAATCAAATACAAAAACACAGTGAAATTGAAGCCTGGTAAATCTTACAGCCAAAACCAAACGCTTACCCACTGAAGCAGCACCATATCACCAGTCCTTCCCCGCCGTATCCAGTCAGTTGCAAGAGGTGGTCAATCTCAAGTCGCCGCCAACTTGATCAGGATGCCGGTCGGTCACCATGTGCCAACGTCCGTCAGCTGCCGTTGCTGTCTCCCGAGTCGTATGCCGATTTACGAGCCGCAGGCCGATCCCTCCGCTGCCATTCAGTTGTAACATTTGGCGGTCGTAGCTGTAGAGATGAACTTGGGACGACAGGACTAGGCGAGCAGGCTTTAATTGCAGGATTTACATTTAAAACAGGACATACATTGGCAGACTAAAGCGACTCCCATATGGAGCCCGCAAAACTAACATACAGCAAACAGTTTACGAGCACACAGCTCACTAGTACATTTCTAGTATGACAGAGCACTCAGCTCCCGACAACGAGCACGACACGAGCACCACCTAGCAGCCGGCAAACGCTGCTTATAAGCCCTTGCTCGACGTCATAGTTCGACGTCATTCAAGATGACCCGCCTTTTTGGAGGATGAGGTGTGTCGGAGCAGGAGTGGTCGGGAAGGTTCGTCCAAGCATTGTAAACTCGCCGCCGCGCCGCACTATGGCTCACACACACAAAGGCACACACATTCGAGCCCATACACACAAAGGCTCCGGAGTCGACGACCGAGGGCTTCGTAGAACTGTGCTCCGTCTCGGGTGGCACGGCGGAGTACCACATTCCTGAGCTGACCGTGCGCCACGTGGCTGCCGGTCATCCGCAGTTCTCGGTACCGCCCAGCTTTCAGTGCCGACGTCAGACGGCTTCGTAGAACTGCTTTGTCCCGGGTGGCTCGGCGAAGTACCAATTTCCGGAGTTGATCGCGCGCCACGTGGCTGCCGGCCGTCCGCAGTTCTCGGAAGGGCGCCCCGACTGGTGGGCTTGGAACACGTGCAGCGGGCTGAAAGCTGGCACGTTGCCACCCCGTACGGCCATTCTTAACACTCTCTAACCGTTTTTCTTTTCCTCAAAACTTCTCCATCTACTTCCTACCACTACTTATGCTTGTAACGGATCCCGTCGCATAAATCACTTCCGTTTTTTTTGTACCAGTAATATAAATGTATCTTGCTTACCTCGACTGCTGACCCGTTGATGCTTCCATCCACTTGAAATCCACGCGCTTCTGGAAAGTGTGAGTTACGAACGGGTCTCACTGGGTGAATCCCGTCGCATTCCATTAGGATGTGCTGAGTGGTCTCCAGATTTTCGCTCCACTATACACATGCCTCATCTAGTTGCGAATAATTGCTCCAGTGTGTTTTTCTCCTTGGGCAACCAACTCAAGCCTCAAATAGCGAGGCGCTTCCCTACGTGTTATCGTACATATTTCCCCTCCAATTCTTTCTTCTCGTTTTTGTGAATCTGCACGTTCTTCTTTATTTCCATTATTTGCATGTAATTCACCGTCTCTGTTTCCTCTCACTTGCTTTCTGATAACTCCTCGTTGTCTATTTACACCTTCAATTACCCTGTGCTTGGCGGCCAAGTTTCTTGACTTTTTCTGTGTCCACGCTTTTCAGGTACAGATATTGTTCACTTTAGCCGCCCATTTATTTTGATCAATGTTCCTGAGTCTTTCTTCAAAACTAATTTTGCTCTGTGCTTCTCGGACTTCAAACGAGGCCCAACCCATGCCACCCTACACTGCCTCATTCGTGGTTTTGCCGTGGGTTCCCAAAGCCAACCGGCCTACCGATCTTTGGTTAACTTCCAGCCCCGACGAGATGCCCGATTTTAAGCACAGTGATGACATTTGCGAAGGTTAGCGCTGGCACCGTTACTCTTCCAGATTCCACGCACCACCTCACAATTTCTGTGGCCCCTAAGTTCTCTGTTTCATTATTGCTGCATTGCGCTTCCGCTTTATTTTCAGATAGTCTTCATGGGTGCTTGAGTAAGTCTTCTCTTCATTTAAGTATACGCCGATGTATTTATATTGCTTGACTACTGGTATGACTTGCTGTTGAATTGACACCGGATAATTACTCGTCTCTTTATTAAGGATCATAATTCCCGATTTTTCTGTCCTGAATTTAAGCCATAGATTTGTCGCCACACATATTCGCAAGTGTCTGTAAATCTCTCGCATTGTCCGCGAGTAGCACTGTGTCGTCCGCACACATCAGTCCGGGGACCTTCTGTAGCACCGTTTGTCGATTACGAATGTGTGATAAATCAGGCCCTGGTGCACTGCTTTGGAGTTTTCTTTCTCTGCCCTCAGAATAAAGCGTGAACGACAATAGAGAAAGAGGACATTCTTGCTTCAATACTTCGTGAATTTCCACCACTTCATCACATTTTTGGCCTTCCCATGCAATTTGTACTTGTACGTCTCTGGATATCTCCCCCCCCCCCCCCCCCCAGGCCGTGGTTTCTTAGCGGCTATGGTGTTGGGCTGCTGAGCACGAGGTCGCGGGATCGAATCCCGGCCGCGGCGGCCGCATTTCGATCGGGGTGAAATGCGAAAGCAGCCGTGTACTAAGATTTAGATGTACGTTAAATTAGCCCAGGTGGTCCGAATTTCCGGAGTCCCCCACTACCGCGTGCCTCATAATCAGAAAGTGGTTTTGTCACGTTAAACCCCTTAAATTTCTTTTCTTTTCTTCTACATATCTCCCTCAGCAGCTCCACAATATCGTAATATCTGCCTTCGTGCTTGAAAATATTACAAAACAATTCCTGTCTACGTTTTCGTACGCAGCCTTAATATCTAAAAATGTTATCCATAAATGTTTATTCTGAGCTACTGAAATCTCTATGCACTGAGTTAATACAAATATATCCCCTAAACTTCTGCCTGGTCTGAGCCCGTTCTGTAGTTCCCCGAGTACATCATTTTTTTACCCACTTCGACAGTTCTAATTTTATCGCTTGCATTGCCATTCTATATATCACCGAAGTTATTGTTACAATTTTACACAATTGTAGCACCATCTGATGTATGACTGGTGTCACCAATCTGTCGACAGTGCACTTACACACACACAAAAATAAAACTGCTGGCTATCCCGTAATCGAGAGTAGATGTAAGCATGAAATGACAACCGGCAAAGCAGATTGGTTGGAGGGGATACTAACCACAATCTTAAAATGGGTGAAGTGCATGTTCGCTACGGCACACCCCTCCACACCACACCGAACCACACCGCACGATGCCATACTGTGCACTGGTCCATATGGACGCTGCCCAGCTAGAAAAAGAATACCGGCTAAAGGTGGCGCGACAGGCAGCGAAAGACGCCAGGGAGACAGAGTGCAATGCCCAGCTAGAAGAAGAAAAGTGCCTGATAGAGGCGCCACGGAGTGTGGCGCCATCTCTCCAGGCGACACAAAACCTATGTCACGAAACTAACGGACCATTGGCGTTCAAATTAGCACAGACAACTCTGTCTCAGCGCCAAAAGATTACAGTGAAGCATATGGTACTCTGTATTTGCCTTTGGACGTTGCTGTTATAAATCACAAATAAAACTTAAGCGTACTAGAAGTTACAGCTTGATCGATATTGCGAACATTAGGAAGAACTCGGAAGCAATATTTTTTAGTAACTTGTTTGAGCAGTAACTACCGTATGTAATGCGGTCCTGTACAAAGGGTTGGGGGCCAGAGAGCGCATTTTCTTAAGTTTTGGCTGGCTGCCCAGATAATCTCGTTTTATTCTTGCAACTTGCCCGGCTGTTCTCATCTGAGTACCCAGGCAACGGCTCTAGCTTTTGGCTCAAGGTCACTTGAATGTCGCTGAAAACGGGAGCTGAAAGCAGTTCAATCTTGAAAGGCTGTTCGTCGCATCGCGAATGTCCCACATTTCTCCCACAGTGCGAGCCATTTTATAAAGTACGATATCTTGCACGTGTTTTCTTTATGCAACTATAGATTGCTCTTAGGTTACAAACACTTCTTAAAGAATAATTACGATGTAACTATTTTACTGCTTGAAATACAGGAAATGGCGCGCGCAGGATCAACTAGGCACAAAGAAAAATTTATTCTTCCAATACCGCGAACGAATTACGATAAGCAATCCGTACGCTACACCTTACCATCCCTGTTCATTGTGTTAAATGAAGATAACATTGATATCACTTGCCATGCCAGAAACTTCATTAAAATGTACAGTCAGCAGAAGTTTTCTTGTATATAGCAATATACCTGTAACTTACGTTTTGTTGGTATTTATTTTTAAATTTTTTTATCCATAGTTTTCATGCATTGACACATTGAAAAATTGAGGAGCCGCTCCACTTTGCGAAGGTAAATGACCAGCTAAGCCGTAGCACATCACATAGGATTAAATAAGGGTACATGTGTTATGTTTCATCATTTGATAATGGTAGTGACGATAGCTTTGTGATTACTGTGATATACACTGATTGGTTCGGGTACAACCGTAGATAGATTATTGACCAAAGTTAAATCTGCACACGATCGCTGTTAAGTTTTTGAGTGACTTGGGTCAGGCACTTCAAACCAAACCCTTCTAGCACAAACTGAGCGGACCATTTCTTGTCTGGTTTTGATGTGTCCACATTGAAGTCTCCAGCGATGATCACAGGGGTGGTGTCATGACGGCTAATCCATGCAGAGCGCGTGATCATAAAGTTTTCCATATCACACTTGGGTGTGCCTGGAGATATATACATAGTGTATATCATAATTCCGTTTTCTGTTTTTACGGTACGGACGTCCCGACAGTCAGTGGTATTGTCCTCTTGCGAGTCAAAGATCTATGGTTGTACATACATTTTGTCCTTACGTCTATGGCAACGCCTCCTGCTAGTGAGTCCATGTGTGGTTAACAAACAATTCCGGTATACCCATCGACTTGAAACAACGCATCTTGATTTATTTATTTGATTTATTATTATTATTATTATTATTATTATTATTATTATTATTATTATTATTATTATAATTAGTGCTTCACGCCTGCTTCACCTTCGCTGCGGGTCGGCGCAGTGTTGCACTATCTCAGGGATTGGCCGACGCTCACCTTTTTCTTGTCGGTGCACAAACAACGAAAAATACATGGAACCCTATCCAATTACAGCTTAGTTGTAAAAATTTACTGCCAGATTTGCGCCAGAAACGTTTTGAAAATGAACACCATAAGTGCATATCATTTTCTCATATTTATGTATTCATTTGTATGGCCATTTCTCTTATCTTTATGTAGTGTATACAATCACTGTACTTCTGCTCCTGCGATATTGTCATAGGGGGCAGAACCTCCGTCAAGCTGTGTTTACAGCTTTTTGTCTTGTCTCCTCCTACCAAAGAAAAAGAAATCGAAATGAATTTGAACTGAGCGTGCACTCATTCGCCATGAGGGAAACTTTCCACTCGTGCATGCACGGTGCTTACGTCACGTCTTGAAACGTACTTAACCATACTTTCTTCTCTTTCATCCTGATTGTGAACAAGGCTCCAATTCGCGAACGGAAAAGTCTCATATTTCTAATTCTCGTGGTCGGCGTCTAGCTTTCAACTACTGACAACAGATTTGCAAAAAGAATTAAAGAAAAAGAAAAACAAGGGACGGGATAGCTGGGCGACTAAGCATGCTGACATAATCTTTCTTCCTTATGCCACTAAACCAAACAGTAAAAAAGAAGTGCCGTATGGCCAAAGGTTAAGCTGTCCTGAGAAGCCTGTGATATGAGATTCAACACCTTCCTTACGTTCAAACAGATCCGCCACCGCAGCACACTGTTTCGAACATCAAAGTGGAACCTGTCACGTAACAGAGTGATTCGGTCGACTACGTGGCATCAGAACGGCTATTTACTTTTGTACGAGAACCTGCTGGTCCCATTTGGTCATGGGCTCGTCGTATCTTTCCGGGGCACACGAGCCCAACTTTCTTGTTCACGACGAGGGCTGGCAGTGGGCTTGCTACCTGATATTCTGCGACTGTTCGTATCTCCACGTACGATACCCCACTACCCATCCCCGAGAATGGGAATGCAGACCTTCACAAAGGCAGTCGGTAAGCCCGTGTTGATCACTTAAGCACGCCTGATTAACCGGAACGCGTCGCTCTGAAGGAACCAGCCGGGTGATTGCTCGATTTCGGCAAGCCGAATGTAAAACGCGCCGTGAGAGCATTCTAGAGCAGGAGAAAGCGGCCGGTCCAATACAGCGCAACTCCTTCTAGCATTCCACTTTCTCTGCACTACACCTGGAAAAAGCTGGACCAGTGTCCCTTTAACAAGGTGGCGATTTGAGCATGTTGGTACTGCATTGTTGATGGTGAGCCAGCGCAAGAACACAGAAAGGACAAGCAGTGAATTTGTCACTTCTAACTTGTCCCTTCGTATTTCTGCGCTGGTTCATCGTCGATAAACCCCCTGTAAGGCTACGCTCGAAACAATGGCCATATCTAGTGGCTAACCCAAAGCGCGTTAGCTGGTCCAGTGAGCTGGGCTCTGTACCAGGGCTGCGGAAGCCAACTGGACTTTGACAGCGGCTGCTCGCTGTAGGAGCGGTTTAAAAATTTGTGTCCCTCACTTTCCATTTATATAGGTATTTGGGCTTGTTCGTGTAACATTCTGCAGTTTTTTCCTGTAGCGCCAGTAGCCCAAGGACGTAGAAGATAAAACAAAGACACACATAGACGCTCTCTTTCCGAGAGGGCAAGCTTCTCATTCTGAAGTCTTTATTGCAATAGTTTAACGTTCTTTTAAATAGTCGAATTACTGAAGATGGAAGCATTGAAGCTGCAAGATAAGCTCCAAGAGAGCGAATAAGCTGCTCAGAAGGCAATCACTAAGAAAAAACATAGAGAAATGACGAAACGCCGGATTCCACATATACGTCGCTATAGTGCTATCCGTTTACGTTATCCGTACAGTTTCCATCGGGGAAACCACTAAATCATGGTGGTCTTTGGAGGCTTAAATTTTTGTACAGGCTTGAAATGAGAAAGAGAGGGAGAGAGAGAAACGAAAAGTTTGTTAAACAAAAATAAGTAAACAGTGAAATGATGGTAGAGGAAATCATAGATCCACAGGGAATACCGAATAATTCATTCGCGTTAACTGAGTTATGTGAAGAAGAAGAAGAAGATACTTTAGTAAAGAATAGTCCGGCAGTTCTTGATGTGGTGGCCTCAGAAGACGGCTCGAAGTTCTTGGACTCGAGCGGCATCTTCGGCTTGCCGGACGGCCCAGAGCTGGTCTGCCAGCTCTGAACTTCTGACAGCCGCCTCCCAGCGGCGGCGACGCCTACGGAAAAGGTCCCCGGCGGCTCCCGCATCCGGGGTGGCGTCGGGAAGAACGGAGCTCGAGCCTTCTCCTACTCTGGCAACAGCCGCGATTATGGACGCGTCGCCAACGGAGCTGCTTTGATTACCGTTGTTGCCGGCACACTCCCAGAGCATGTGTCGCAGCGTTGCTCTGTGTCCGCATGTTTTACACGCGTCTGTTGGATACAAACGCGGATAGCAGCGGTGTAAGATAGCGGGGCTAGGGTAGGTGTGTGTCTGGAGCAAGCGTAAAGTTACGGCCTCGTTCCTGTTCAATTTATCGTGCGGTGGCGGGAATGTGCGTCTTTCGAGTCTGTAGTGTTGGGTGAGGTCTCTGAACGTGGTTAGGCGATCGCCCCACGCCCAGTGTGTTTCTTGTTGCTGTGTTTCTGTTGTAGTGTCCCGATCCGGCAGATCCGATGCCCCGCTCTCGGGGGCGGAGGCGGCCACATAATCAGCGGCGGCTCGGCGTGTGAGACCTCGAGCCGTGGCGTGGGCCGCCTCGTTTCCCGCGAGCGGAACATCGGTGTGTGCCGGGGTCCAGAGGAGGAAGACCGTAGAATTTTGGGGTTGCGAGGGCGATGACGAGTCGCCGTCGTCAGAAATTTGGAGTATGCGGGCCGCTTCCCGCGAGACACGACCGCGCGCGAAGCCGCGGATTGCCGCCTGCGAGTCGCTGATAACGATCGCAGCGTTCGGCACCGCGACGAGTGCTAGGGCTATCGCGGCTTCTTCGGCCGCCTCCGTGTGTCCCGTGGTCACCGTGGCGCTCGCGAGGCACCTACCCGAGCGGTCTACAACCGCTATCGCGTGCGCGCTTCTCCCTCCTCCATATCGCGCCGCGTCTACGTACACCGCCTCGTTGCTGTTACCAAACTTCTTCTGAAGGTCGCTTGCTCGTTTGTTGCGTCTCCCAGCGTGGTGCGTTGGGTGCATGTTCTTGGGAAGCGGCGGGATGATCAGGCGGTCGCGAACAGAGGCGGGAACCGCCGTCTTTTCTCCATGCTGAGTGTGGTACGCGATGCTGAGCGACTCGAGGATGCATCGACCTGCCTTTGACCTCGATAATCGTTCGTATTGCGCAATGTCGTGCGCCTCGATTAACTCGTTGAGGGAGTTGTGAACTCCGAGCTCTAGAAACTTGACGGTGCTCGCGTTGAGTGGAACGCCGACCGCCCTCTTGAAAGCCTTTCGGATCATGCATTCGACTTTGTTTTTTGCGGACCCGATCCACCTCAGGTAGGGGGCAACGTACGTTATGCGGCTTATCGCGTACACCTGCACGAGACGGATCGCGCACTCTTCACGCATCGCATTGCGTCTATTCGTGATGCGACGCAAGAGTCGGATCGTGTCATCTACCGAACGACGAAGTATTCGCACCGTCTCTCCGTTATGGCCGTTTGCCTGCAGGTGTAACCCTAGGATTCTAATTTTCTCTACGTGCGGTACGGGAGTACCATCTGCCAATGTAATGCGTATTTTGGAATAATCCCGTTCCTCTTCGCGCAGGGTTTTACGACCTCTCCTTGTGGGTTTGTAGAGTAAGAGTTCGGACTTGGTAGCCGAGCATTCGAGGCCCGTTCCACGCAAGTAATTCTGAACCGCATCTACTCCTGCCTGTAGCGTTCGCTCGACGTGACCGTCACATCCTCCTCCGGGAACCCAGAGGGTGATGTCATCCGCGTAGAGACTGTGATCTAATCCTTCTATTTCGGTTTATTTCTCGGGTAGACCAAGTAGAACTAAATTAAAGAGTAAAGGTGATATGACGGATCCTTGCGGCGTGCCGCACGGACCCGTCTGAAATTCCGGTGATTCCTCGTCGCCGACGACGACGCATGCGCGCCTGCCCATGAGGAAATCTCTAACGTAATTATACATTCTTTGGCCTAGTCCTAATGGTCTAATTGTTTTTAAGATCGCTTCGTGCTTAACATTGTCAAAGACCTTTTTAATATCTAAGCCTAGAATTGCCTTAGTGGAGCTGGTAGTGTCGTCTACGATCTGGTGTCTAACCTGAAGCAATACGTCCTGTGCGGAAAGGTTGCGGCGGAATCCTAGCATGGTGTGCGGGAACGCGTCATGATCTTCGAGAAAGTCGGTCACGCGGGTGAGAACTGCGTGTTCCATGACTTTGCCGACACAAGACGTAAGCGAAATCGGTCTTAGATTATCGAGCGTAACTTGCTTGCCAGGTTTAGGAATCATGATAACGCGGGCCCGTTTCCACGCTTCGGGAAGGGAACCCTCTCGCCAGCACTCATTGACGTAGGCCGCGAGTCGGGAGATCGACTCGTCGTCTAGGTTACGGAGAGTCTTGTTGGTAACCCGGTCCGGGCCGGGCGCCGATCGAGTGTTGAGTTCGAACAAGACTAACCGAATTTCCGATTCGCTAAATTCCGCGTCCAGTTTCTCGTTTGTGACGCCGTCGTACTCGGCGTGCTGGATGCTTTCGGCTTTCTTAAAGTAACGGTCACGTATTGCGTCGAGGAAGTTATCGCCTTTATAATCTCTTACGAGTCTACGAGTCTTGTGGCCTTGAGCGGCCCGAGTCTCCTCCGGTTCTAATAGGTGTCTAAAAAGGCGCCAAGCGCTGGCCCCGGTCATCTGCCTCTCGAGGCCGTTGCAGGTGTGTTCCCATTGTGCCCTGCATACCTGAAGTGCGTGTTCTTTGATGCCTCTGTCTAACTGTGCTATGCGTTTGCGCAACGCCTTATTATGTCTTTGGCATTTCCATCTCTTTAGGAGGGCTCGCTTTGCTTCCCACATGTGTAGGAGCCTGCTGTCAATTATTTCGAGGTTCGCCTCGGGCGGAACATCGCTCGTTGCTGCGCCTACGTCCCTTATGTTATGTGAAAGCAGCAATGAAATTTTTAAAAAATCCTTTGAAATTGACCTCTCTGTAAGCAGGTTCAGTGACATACAAGCACTTTCATTGTAGGAGTTAGCATTGCGCCTTCGTTTATTAGTAGAAGAAATTTAATTGATGTTCAAATTGTTGTTGTCGAGTACTGCTCTTGACGTTACTTTCTTCGGGGACAGGAAGTAAAAAATTGTTGTTCCATCGGAACGCAAATGAGAAACGCCCAGCATCGATGACAAAACCTTAAGAAACGGCCACCATATCTCGACGAAACTTTTTCTGCTAGAAGCTTGAAGACCTATTGTCTACCAAAGATGGATTTTGGCAACTCTTCTTTCGCTAACTGTAATCTATTAAGCGGCATTCTTCGCAACGATATCTAACTTCTGACATGCTAAATGATTTGTTAAACACTTCCCAATTGTCCTTTCATTGGTGCCTGGCTGAGGGGCTCATCTTTTACGTCATGGTATGAGTAAACTATATCGAGCTGCAGATTATGCCTGCTATTCGCGTATTTATGCGGTAATACCTTTCTTCCTCGCAGCCATCAGCCCTTCCTGCGCGGTCTCCCCGCTCGTTTATTATGATTTTTCCTCTCGCATTGCCAAACAAGATTACGCACGTAGCTCTTCCGCTTCCTATCGCCTACAAATGCTGGGACGCTGTCCTCCATTGACTACGTCGCCTGTGCGCGGTCTCGCCTGCCGGTGCCTCGAATCCGCTCGTCCGCGATTCGTCTTCGTCTAATGGATGGCCGCTGGGGTCCGAGCAGTGAGCGATTCCGTCCTACGCTAAACAAAGTGGAGAAGCGGCCGTGCAGGCTACGTCGCGCGCTCCCCTCCGCTTCCACGTTGCTCTGTTGTGTGCGGTTCATGCGGGAACATCGACAAGACTGCCGATTCGCACTATTTCACTTTGCTCGAGTTCTGTGTGCATGTATTTCGCAAAATGCCTTACTTGTCTTTCACCCTATCTTGTATTACTAGGTGCATCATTTTTTTTTTCGTTTACTTCACAATCCTTCAATCTCGCAGACCTCGCGTCAATATGGACGCTCTCTCTCTCTCTTTCCGCATTTAAAATTCGCTCCGGTCATTCTGTGCACTTCCGTCTTTCGTCCTAGCTGTTCGCAAAAAGAAAAAAAGTTTCGTCTTCAGTCCGTCCGCCTTTTTTATCGCATCCTCTTTAGCATTCTCGCACCAACACAGGAGACATCATGCTATTGTTTTTCTGTCCGCCCATCAGAGGCGCCTGTCGTGTCATCTGTTATTGCTTTCCTTTTCTGTTATTTTATTTCTCCTCCCTAAATGGCCACACGTCGCACTGTGGGTGACACTTTCACGGGCCTTGAGAAGGGGTCGCGTACATATACTATGCGTAAACTGCATTGACATCGCAGTGAACGAGAAGTCGGGTTCCCTTCTAGCGCATAGTCATATAGGATCCGTTGCGAGCGTTCCTGTCTATATCAAACCATAGGAGGCTGGTATTTGTCACGCTGAAACATGAGCGCAGCCGCCTTCAAAGGATGTTCCACGGTCTCCATTTCTCAACGCATGCAACATTCGTACTACCTGAATACACCCACGGAGCGAAGCGAAATAGCGCGCCTCTTCCTCGATGTCACTTTTCAAATTATTGTTCTTCGCATATCGACAGGATTGCAAGAAAAAAAAAGAAAGAACATACATAAAGAACAAAGCATATTGCAGTATGCTGAAAAAATAATCACGTGTCATGCGCCATAAGACAGGACTGACACAATTTGTCATTTTCAGCGCGGAGTATAATCCAGACAAGTGCATCCTATTAATTCTGTTCTAATTCTATGCCTTTTCACTCTTAACCCGTCGTCCGAACACCGCTTCATCTACGCTGTCACCAAGACCGGCCGGTCGTGCGAGCTGGATGGTGTGAAAAGAATATAATCGAGCGAAATGAATCCTTAGGTTATACCGTCTCAGATGAAAGCACTGAAAAGAAGCCGGAAAGATCTAAGGAACTTGACCAGCAGCGCGTACTGCGCGAAAGTTTCACAAAAAAAAGGGGGCAATTCTTTCAAGATTCAGTCGTTTTTTTTTTCTTTTTCTTTTCACATGGAAAGCGAAAGGAATCGGTCACTTCACGTGTGTATATGTCTCAGTCCTCGTTCATAGCAATTGCAGTCGAAATTGTGTATCCGACAGAAACATCAGTTCCCACTCTGGTCACGTATACGAAGATGCATTCGCAAACGCTGTCACCTGTGTCAAAAACGTACAGATAGCCACAAAATCTTGCTCATTCGTTGACATAAGCTATTCCACAGTAATTGATTTCGATGGCACAAATTTTACCACGAAATGAGTTAACATTTCGTTACTGCACTTTTGATGTCTGCAAAAGTCCTCCCTGTTGAGCTGTCGTTCTCCTCGTCGCCTTTGTCACGTCGCGTCATCGTCTCTGTCAGGCCAGTTCCACATTTTCATCTTCATCCTCACCGTGAGGCCTATAACATCGCGCACCACCACTTTTTGAATAATCCAATTCATGCGTCTGTGGCAATGTGAAGTCGGGAGACGGAAGCGGTCAAGTAAAACACTGAGCTATAACGCAACGTTTCCGGTTGGAAATTTGGGGAGGGGGGGGGGGAAGGGGGGTTTCTGCGTCACTCTGAGAGTCGCGCAGACTCTGAGAGCGGCGGCGGTGGCGTGTGTTCAAGTGCTTCAGAGGGCATAGCAAACTGTAAGGACGAGGACGGCGTTGTGCGCATTGCAAAGGAGCCGTGGTTGAGTAGATGGTGTCATTATTTGGGAGGACTAAGCAAGCAAGCAAGCAAGGTGGTTGTGTCCGCTGTGGGAGCGGGCTGTTGTGTCAGTATATGAATTCAGAGGCCGTGGACTTGCGGAAGCCTGTTGCTGCCGATTTTCGTTGCTCACTCTTCTTCTTCTTCACCTTTTATTTCTGTTTCCTAATGTTATACTTATCTGTACAAAATACACCGAGGCACATGTTTCGCAGATAACTTAGTTGAAGCATTATGACGCAAATTCATTTGATATTATTCGGAGTTGAAGTTTGCATGCAGACGAAGGGATCGACGGCAACAACTGCAGCTTACTTTGCATGAAGATCGACTGGTTCAACATAAGGAATAGCGTTTTTTTTTTATAAATGAAATTTTGCATTCTGTTTGGAGATAAAGAGAAAGACTGAATTGACAAAGCTTATCGCTAGTTCTTGCTCTCTGCCATTGGTCAGCCGCGTTCACTAATAATGATAAGTGCAGTATTAGGATTTGTTAATGTTTTTCTCTAACAATCAATTCTAGTGTGAGAGGTTTTTGTGAAACGAGCCAGTAGCTTTACATCCACTCGGGCTGACGCCTTCTGCGACCATGGAACACCGATCCTGCTTATATTTTCTACCCTTTCCCCTTCGGCAGTCCAGAGTAGCCTGTCGGAAGGTTATTCTGGTTGCCTTTCCTGCCCCTTACATCCTTTTCTTGCTTCCCTCTCTCTCAGACGTTTTTTCGGGCTTACATGGCCGAAGAAACAAAGCCCTATTTACAAGCGCTCTCGTTACTCCCTGCGGTCCAATTTAAAATTCAAATTGCCCGAATAAACTCCGCTGCAGACGCTGCTTGTGCAAACATTGCAAACAAGGGCAAAGTATAAAAACAGCACCAATGAAACTACTGCCCTCAACTGAAGGTCCGAACATCGCCCCGCTGGCGTTTACATTTATTTCTTTTTTTTTCTTTTTGCTCTTTGGTGTCTCTCTATAACCTGTCGAGCGAAATGATAATCTTGTTTAGGTTGCGCAGTTTACTGCTCCGCACACTTGTATTTGCTGTGTTCTGTGCTCGAGACGGCACCCCACAACCGTGTTAGCATACGAAATGGCGAAAGAAGTGCAACAAGCAGAAGAGGAATGCAGGGAAGGCGGGAAAGTCTCGTCTGAGAAGCTAAGCACAAAGAACAAGAACGGAGATTGGATAGGGAGAAGAAAAAAGACTGAATCAGAAAGTCGTTACAAGAAAGCGAAATAGTAATATTAAAGGTGTCCCAGCGTATTTCCGATTTCGACGTAGCTAGAGAGGCGAAATCGCACACACACACACACACGCACACACACACACGCACACACACACACGCACACACACACACGCACATGCACACGCACGCACACACACACACACACACACACACACACACACACACACACACACACACACACACACACACACACACACACACACACACACACACACACACACACACACACACACACACACACACACACACACACACACACACACACACACACACACACACACACACGCGCGCGCGCGTGCACACGCACAGGCACATACACACACACGCACAAGCCCCCATAAAGTAAAAAAGAAAAGAGAAACGAAAAGAAAAACGGCGGCTATTGAGCAGGATCTTGCCTGGTCAGCTGCGAATTCCAAACTGCCGTCATTCCGAAGGAAGCTTCCGGCACCAACTGTGCAAGCACGACCCCGTTCTGCATGTTGTAGCAAAGCGGACGGACGAGGGCAACTCGCGGAATTAGCATACGGCGCAGTGACATCTACTGAAGCGAGCGACGCGCAGATAGCTGGCCGCGTCCCTACCCGACGTTGCTGACGGCTGCCGCCGGCAAGCGTCGTGCGACGTCCTCGAGCGCTGCCCTTCGAATCTGCATTGCAGAAAGGAAGCCGCGGCGGTCGGCATATCACGGCTGCACTGACGATCGAAGCAGGCTGCCGCCCGCGGTCCCCTTAAATTGCCCCCTCCCTCCTCGGGTCGCGCATGTGAAAACGATATTAAGGCTAGCTGCTATAGTAAGCAGGTAAGATGTAAGCAGGTAAATGATTAAAGGACGGATATCGTTGTATTCAGCGGGGACACTAAAATGTAAGAAGCGGTAGACTTATGGGCTGCAGAAGAAAATCGCCCATGGTACTGACTCCTACTAAAGATAGTGAATATGTTATAAAACACGAACAAAAGGAGAGTGTGGTCCGTCAACGAAATCTTCAATGTGTTTTCTCGGCTGTAATAAACACTATAGAAAGGGCACATAGCGTGTGGGGAGTTCTTGCTTTTCATCTCACAAGCAGTACAAAATCAATCACTCTGTCTATCTATCAATCAACATTTTCATTTCCAACAAAACTGAAACTTTTAGGAGATCCAGGAGAAAAAACGAGTAATAGCAAAGGTATTCTGAGGGCCCGATGGGAAGCCTGTACACAGAGCAGCCCAATACAGATATTGATTCCAAAATTAATTGAAATTAAATTGTGAAGTTTAACGTTCCTAAGCGGCACAGTGGTTTATATGTGGGACGCGTACTGCAGTGTTTCGAATTAATTTGACCAACATATAGACATTCTTTTACCTGCACACAAAGCACGCTTCGGTGGAGTTTTTGAATTCCGCCCCCTATAGATGCTGCCACCGCCGCTGGGAACCGAACCCCTGACGTAGTGCTCAACAGCGCAATGCCTTAGCCACTGAGCCTTTTTTCAACGTTGCTTCTTTTCTTTTTATTCTTTATGTACTTCTCCCAGTATAATTCTCATACTACCGCGTAGGGCCGCGCCTTCGTGATACAGTTGTCGTCGTTCCGTTGTAGTCTTGCCCTCGTCGTAATTGTACTGTCCTCATACCGTTGTCATGCCATCGTAGTCACGCTTTCATCGTCATACTGTCATCGTGATGCAGTCGCGGTCGTTCCATGGTCGTTATTCAAACCCCGGCATCCGACTCTCATCATGCCGTCGTTCATACTCCACATCATCGTCACACAGTAGTGGTCAGGCTGTCGTTCTACCTTCGTCATCACTTCATCAACGTCCTCACATTGCTGTCATGGCGTCATCGCCATACCTCCTTCTTCAATCCGTCGACGTCATTCCGTCTTCGTATTTCTTTCGTAATCATGCTGTCGTCATTTGATCGTAATTATGCCGCTGTTGTGATGCCATCATCGTCGCCGCGCAGTCGTCGTCATCCGATTGTCCTCACGTCGTCGTCAGACGCTGTGCACGTCACGCCATCGTCATCCTTTAATATTTATCATCCTATTATCGTCATGTCGTCATCGTCATACCAACTTTGTGTACCGTGCATTGGGTGTACGTTAAAGAACTTCAGGTGGTCAAAATTAATCCGGAGCCCCCACTACAGCGTGCTATAATCATATCGTGGCTTTGACACGTAAAACCCTCCCGATTTAATACCATCTTTGTCATTTAATCGACGCGATTTCTTCTTTGTCATTGCGTTGTCGTCACCACGCCGGCGTCATGCCGCCGTGCTCATGGGCGACCTTTCCAAGCGAGCGCCATATGAAAGTGAGGCGATACCGGAGTATGTCGCATAAAGCCGAAGCAAGGAAAGTTTCCGATTGGCCAGTACAGATATTAAATAGACGTAACTTTAGAAACACGGTGTGTGACCACGTTCACATTACCGTAGACATCCATCGTGAGATGAGTTGTGTCGCATTTTCTTTTTGTTTTTCTTTCAGCTTCACTGGCAATAATAAATTTGGTACTGTTGACGATGAACTAGAGTAAAGAGCCAACGAAGGCTATAGCTGACTGACACAAGCACGCATCCACCTGCACCAGCGAAAACCAAAAAAACTAGAATAAATACCTGTATATATATATATATATATATATATATATATATATATATATATATATATATATATATATATAATGCGTGTGTGTGTTTGAGTTGTTATTGTTGGTTGTGTTTACGCGCTTTTACACATACAATACGATAATAAGCTCCTATATTAACCATTTTTGGTTCTTTACCCTCGTTCTTCCCGAAAAGTAGGGTTTGTTCACAGTGGTGGTAGAACTTTTTAGGCAAGCAGGTACAAACACACGCATACACTAAGACGCGCACACACAAACGCACACTCACACTCTATGGCGTTTTACGTGCTATAACCGCGATCTATTTATGAGTCGTGCAGCAGTGGGGGGCTTCGAATAAATTGTGACCACCTGGGGTTCCTTAACGTGCACCCAATGCATGGTACACGGGAGCGTTTGCATTCCGCCCCCATGTGAATGCGGCCGACGCCGCCCGGGTTGAACCCGCGACCTCAAGGTCAGCTATAACCGCGGCGGGTGTTTCTATTCTTTACATGTGAGCAGGTTAGGCTCTTACCGCGACACAAAACGTGAACAAGTTTCACACGGCTTGTGCTTCCACCAAGGCGAAGAAAATAACCGGTTTCCGAGCCAGCTGTAGTCCTTGCGGTTACTACGAGATGAATTATCGCTGACGCATTAGTAAGGAACAAATAATAATAATAAAAAAAATTTGGCGGTTTCGCCCGAAGGTGCAGCATTGGAAGCAATAGCAAGGTTTAACGTCACGCTGCATCTCTTCGCGTCGTAGTTTGAAGCAAGTTTAAGCCAGGGAGGTCTAAAATAAACTTTTTTCCTTATTATAACCTTGGTTTAACAATACGCAGAGGCGACATGCTGCTTACGCAGCACGCGAGACAACTACTGCTGCGCTGCAGGAACAGTGTGGAGACAAGGCGTATCACAGCGCTGGCGCGATGAGGAAAGCCGGCAGAGGTAATAGATGCCTCGGACTTGGATATTGCGTAACACGAGACCTACGGGAGACCATGGGAGTTTGTCAGCGCCCAATGAAAGGATTAGATGGATTTAGGTTGACGTATAGTATTTTGTTATTTTTTTGCTCGGACTTGTGTATGTACAATGGTGTGGTATGCGCACAGATACTCCCGCAGGGATGCTAATGAGTGTGCGCACAAAGATTACGCAACAAAGGAAGCCAACCGCTGCCCTGGCGGCGTCGGAGCGTACGTGGTTTCGTTGCTTTGGCAGCTAAATGCATCGTGCCTCTCCGGGGGCTTTCTAACCATTCACGTGCGGTCCTGCTTTCTAGCAGGATCGCACGGCGTCGTCAATAGCTACGGTGCGAATGCTCCTCGAACGTCCGTATAATCGATATTGTACTAAAAAAAAAAAAAAAAAAAAAAAAAAAAAACGAAAGTGTTCTCCTAACGATAACCCGAGAAAATAAGGTGACTAGAAAAACAAAACAAAGAAGATATTCCCTCGCGGCATGCACGAGCAAAGAACAAGAAAACAGCTGGGCGTGCGTGCGGAAAGACAGCTGTCGCGAGCCCAGCAGTCTCCATGGCAGCCTCCAGAAGAAACGAAGCCACCTAACATCCGCAGCGCTGTGCCAAGGCCGCCCATAACCGGAGAGGTGGATTCGTGCGCGGCTCAACCCCTGCCCCCCCCCCCCCCCCCCCTTCCGCTCTCGCGTGGCGGCGGCACTGTTCGCAGAGCCAAGCTTACACTGCCAGCGGGCGGCCTTGTTTGCCGTTCACATTTTGACACCGCCGCCTGTGTGCTTCCGTTGATGCAACGTCAACACTGCCTCATGTTTCCGTTGGTCACCGGCGCCAGAAAAGGGATACGTGAGTACGAAAGCGACAGTATACGAGCTACGGCGCCGAAAGAGAAGGCTTCGAACAGAGCCTAAATAAGTAAGCGGCAGTCTGCTCAAGATCCGAGGAATCGGCAGCGACAAATCCGCCACCGCCTTGCGGGCAACGCCCCTCAATGTCACGCAGCAGCCAGCTTACAATGAGAGTCGCCATAAAACAAAACAACAAGAAAAAGATCAAATAAAGGAAAGAGGTTGTAAAGCATAAAAAAAGAAAAGAATAATATAGAAACACTGAAACGGGGAGCCACGCCGCTCCACCCAGTGACGTTAGAAAAAAGGCAAGGTACTTTGTAGGACTCTCGACGTGCTCTCGAGAACACGGCTCGTCGCGTGTTTTCTCCCGGTACACGAAGCCTTTGCCTGCTCCCTCGTCTTCGGTCGCACTTGTCCGCCCGCTCAGACCCGCCGCGGCCTGGGGTAGACGCTGTGGCGTCGCTCGAGAGCTCCCTCCCCTGCACAGTCGCATCCGCGCTGCCGTCGCCTCTCGGCGGCTTGAGTCGAAAACAAACGCACCGGGAAGTGGTTTTCCCGGGGCTTTTCTGATGTCAAGAGCGACCGAGCCGCGGGAAAGCGAAGTGTCCCTCTCTGTATGTGAAGCCTTCGATGCGCGATCTTTTCTTCTTGCCACTTTTGTTAGGCCCACAAGTCAGACTGTACCTGTGAAGCTTGCCGCGCGTTTAGCGTGCCGACAAAATGGTGGTGGCGAGCCGATATGAAACCACTACTGCTGAATTATTGCTCAGTGTCAATGTGCCTATTGTCCGGAACTCTTCATCGTCAATGTGGTGGAACAGTCTCCAATGGGAAAAAAAATCGCCTTTGCAAACTTGAATCAATAACATGCAGCTTAAAACGTAATTGGTTCTGCTATTTTGAATATCCACTCACGCCTACTTTTGTATGCACATAAAACTGATCACTTATTCACGATACAAGAATGCGGTGAAACGTGCAGTAGTGAAGTGTATGCGACTGCAGTGAGACATCGTGCAAAAGCTACTGCCGGACAACTACAGAGAGTTTTTGTCGAAGGCACGTAGACGTCTTTGATTGCCCCATGTACTTTTATCTCCCGTCACTAACGTTATCTATTTTAGCAACTAATGTTGCTAAGTATAGAATGGATCACTAGAGTCGAAGACTCAAGAGTGGGATAGCGTGTGTATAAATGACTATCTCCGGATTGGTCGCCGTGTTTATGCGTCGAAATCAAGAGAAGCAACGATGCAAGCGACAGAGATGGCAGCCCATTCGTACGTGTATGCAGCTTTATAAAATATACCACTATTGTTCTGATAAAAGCAAAAGTGTTGATACAGCTGTACTGTACGGTTACAGACAGACAGACAGACAGACAGACAGACAGACAGACAGACAGACAGACAGACGGACGGACGGACGGACGGACGGACGGACGGACGGACGGACGGACGGACGGACGGACGGACGGACGGACGGACGGACGGACGGACGGACGGACGGACGGACGGACGGACGGACAGACAGACAGACAGACAGACAGACAGACAGACAGACAGACAGACAGACAGACAGACAGACAGACAGACAGACAGACAGACAGACAGACAGACAGACAGACAGACAGACAGACAGACAGACAGACAGACAGACAGACAGACAGACAGACAGACAGACAGACAGACAGACAGACAGACAGACAGACAGACAGACAGACAGACAGACAGACAGACAGACAGACAGACAGACAGACAGACAGACAGACAGACAGACAGACAGACAGACAGACAGACAGACAGACAGACAGACAGACAGACAGACAGACAGACAGACAGACAGACAGACAGACAGACAGACAGACAGACAGACAGACAGACAGACAGACAGACAGACAGACAGACAGACAGACAGACAGACAGACAGACAGACAGACAGACAGACAGACAGACAGACAGACAGACAGACAGACAGACAGACAGACAGACAGACAGACAGACAGACAGACAGACAGACAGACAGACAGACAGACAGACAGACAGACAGACAGACAGACAGACAGACAGACAGACAGACAGACAGACAGACAGACAGACAGACAGACAGACAGACGGACGGACGGACGGACGGACGGACGGACGGACGGACGGACGGACGGACGGACGGACGGACGGACGGACGGACGGACGGACGGACGGACGGACGGACGGACGGACGGACGGACGGACGGACGGACGGACGGACGGACGGACGGACGGACGGACGGACGGACGGACGGACGGACGGACGGACGGACGGACGGACGGACGGACGGACGGACAACCGTGACTTATGGTTACAGTTCAGCGGTTTCGGTTTAAGCAGAACAAAAACTGTAAAAGATACAGCAATTTTTTTTTCTCAGTATACCCTCCACCACATCCAAAACTAACGAGAAACGAAGGCACTGACTACAGGCGACTCCAGAGCAATACCTTTACCCATGGAAGCTTACTGCATCATTTCCACCCGACGCTATACAGCTACACCTGTCCACACTGCAACGTGCCAGACAGCCTGGCGCACCTCCTACTGCAATGCAAGAAAACCCGAGAAACCATCACAGCGGCACGACCAGCAGCCCCAGCAGACGCAGACCAAAACCTCCTCGCTGAAACGTGGGAGGCTGCGATCTCCAAGCCTGACCTGGTCGACCAGCGCGAACTCGTCGCCCGGGCCCGGAGGGCGATCCAAGCCAGAGGGTTCCTGGAATAAGGAACCCTCCCACCTCGACTGACAAGTCACTGCTTCAAATAAATATTTAATTCTCTCTCTCTCAGAATTCGGATTTACCTGAAAAATTGGGGGACGCTTAAGCTTAGCCTTTGAGAGTGGAACGCGATAGCATTCAAAAATCCCTGACTGTTTCCCACGCTTCCCGGAAAGTGGAGCGTATGTAACCGTAATGTTTACCGGGAAGCGCTGGTCGCGAAGGCTATGCTCGAAAACGGGTTTTGTGGTAGAAACGCGGCTTCTTCCGTGGGCCGCGATGCGGCGGAGGTGAGCGCCAGCTAGAGGTATTGCAAGGAACCGGGCCCGCCGCTCCGTAGTCCCCGAGACACCCACCCACGCAAGGGCGCGCGCAAATGGCGGACGCCGCGGTCTGTCTGTGTATTGTAGAAACGCTTAATGGGATTTCTTTGAGTTTTCGCGCAACATAATTATGTTTTGTCGTATAGTCAAATTACAGTCCGAGAGCTGTCGAAACACTCGAAACAGGACTCCCGCTGCAGTCACGCTTCGTACAAAACTCGTTTTAACGGTGGCAATATTTTGTTTCGCTATATCGATTCAATGCAAACGCATTACAGTCGACACTTATGGTGTGATGGATTCTGCAGTTATTTTTTTTTTGCGTATGTATAAACGAATGCCTCTTAACCATTTAATATGTAGCTATTGTGTCATAGAACATATGTGCGTAACCAAACCTATATAATTAAGCGAAAATGAGACATCCGCCCAAAGGTAGCAATTGCTACAAAGGAAACCCATACGGTTTCCTCAAAAGAAAAGCCTCGCAGTTGAAGAAAAAATCCTCCTGGTGCGGGATTCGAACCCAAGACCACCGCCTTTCCGGGGCAGCCGCTCTGCCATCTGAGCTAATTAGACGGCCAGCAGATGGCAGGGTGAAGTAGAATTTGTCGACAAGTCGAAGCAAAGACAAGCGTTTGATGTAATAGTTCTGTGGAAACTCGCAAGGTGGAGAGAAGTAGTTAACTAAGGGAAAATAAAACCAGGACCAGGATGAATTTTTCTTCAACTATGAGACTTTTCTTTCGAGGAACCCGTACAGCAATTGCTACCATTGGGTGGATGTCTCATTTTCCCTTAATTAACTACGTGTCTCCACCTTGGGGGTTTCCGCAGAACTATTACGTCAACCAAACCTATGTGTTGAGTTGAAACTTCTTGAGCTGCAATTTTAAGCAAAAACTTATGCATACTTCCTTTGAACTGTACACTTTGACGCTGTCTGACATTCTTTGCGGAATCATCTTAAGCAGTTCACTTCGTTCAAGAAAAGTCTGTTCAAAGCACATCAAAACGCCCACGCTGGTTTTGCCGTGAACGAGGAAGAAACCGCATTCTTGCAGTCAACAGATTGATAGAGAGAAAATAAGAAAACGTTATTGTATGACGGCCTACGTGTTCGCTTACCGCGCGCTCAGTCTACAAAGGGCATACAGCGAACCGTCAGCCCGAGACAGTGCCGGAAACCGCTGTAATAATAACGGACGCGCAGCTCTTAGATCGCACAGCAACGACAAAAACACGATCGTATATTGAAGGAAGTGGCCCGGGTCGCGGATGGAGAAGGTTGCGGTGTCAGAGAGGAGCAGGAATTTCAGTATGGCACGCGTGCTCCTTTGCCACCAAAATATTTGTTATGCGCTCCACCACAGATTACCTTATTTAGTTGTTCTTTTTTCAATGCAGATTCTTTTCTTGCTTGCACGCTACTTCTCTACAGCGGAACGCTTTATTCGCCGTCATAACTGAAACACACGGAGGCCGATAAATGATGCATGAAGAAACGCCCGCGCATCAAATATTTACGGTCCTGCCATCTATGTGTTGAGCTAGCGCCTCTGGTATTCGCAAATATTCAATAAAAGCAGGCCTACCCCTTACCCTCGTCTCAGTGGGGACGGCGGCAGATGGCCACAATGTTGGTACGTATACATATATGGCGCACAGACGTCTGGATGATCGTCCGCACTTATGCCTAGAGCGCTCGATTGTTGGGCTGCAGCGCAAAGAGTAATAATAAAGCAGCTGCCACCGTCTAGTAAAAAGCTGAGTATTGTGTGGTGCGGGCATCCTCGTGGCTTTCGATGGTCACGAGAATTGTCTTTCAAGCTGGCCATAGACGCAGAGACATCGACTTATTTACATCGCAGGTCACCATTTCAACGCCCTAGACATAAGTGTGGATGACACGACGGAGTCGCAAAGCAAGGCACATGAATACTTTGGGACGGGATGCTATCGGTTGATGCCGATTTCATTCATTTGCAAGTTTACAGTGTCGAGTTGTTAACCTTAGTAACGTCGTGAGCAGAGCTATTGCAGTACGATCACACTGCAACTCCCGCGTGTTTCTTTCTTAAGAGGAAGCTTTAGGTCGGGTTCTCCTATCTAAATACATGTAAAGGGAGAATTCATTTTTCTCGGCAACCTATGCACCAAAGTTGACGAGGTTTGTTGCAATTAAAAGAAAGACTTAAAATCTAGTGACTGTTTGTTTCGCATTGTTAATTTATGTCGTCAATTATTTATAAAAAATTGGCAAGAATCAAAAATTTTCAAAAACGAAACTATCAAGTTCACAACTCTGTAACTCAGCAATGAAAAATGATGTCACAATTCTGTGAATTGCGTCTAATAGTACATCTAAAGCGGACAAAACTGATATGTTACACATGAATCTAAAAACAATTTCATAACATGGAAATGTAACTTCTGCAGAACTATTGTACACAACGTAACAAATTCACGTAAGATATAAAGTGACATACAGATTTTGTTCGCTTTGAATGATCTAATGGATGCCGTTTACAGAACTGCGATATCTGTTTTTGATACAGAGATATTATTTTATAAACTTAGTGCGTCTATATTTTGCAGACTTGCGAATTTTTGAAAATCTTTTTAACAAAATCCAGGCCCTAAATTTAAACTCCGCTTCCAACAGTCACTAGAATTTAACTTTCTCTCTTAAATGCAACAAATTTCATTAAAATTGGTCGAGGGGTTGTCTCATAATAACGTTTTTGCGTTTTACATGTATTTGAATATGCCGCGTCGGAGTTGGGCCCGAACTAAAGCTTCCTCTTAAGGCGATAGCCTTAAGCGGCTCGTTGCAACGGCTCATACCCAAAAAAAAAAAAAAAGAAATCGACGTCTACTTCAGTGAGACAAAAAACATCATCGTCAGGAATGGCTCTTACCCCCGTAAGCAAGATGCAATGGCTGAATATGAATAAAGAAACGAAAGAATTGAAACGAAACGAAAGGCCTTCGCCTTCACGTGTTACATACAGTGTAACATGCTGCCGAACTTTTTTTCATTTTTCGTTTTGATAGGGATTACGCTTTGTGAGCAAAGCTTCTGTACAAAACTCTAAGCCATTTAAACATATCTTAATCAAACAGTTGTTGCCGGAAGTTGAGCATCTGATGGGGCGAGCTAGGTGTCGGCTCATTGGCTAAATGGCCATGGAGTTCTATTGAGTACAAGATCACCGGTCCTATTCACTGCCGCAATGGCGGTATTTTGATAGGGGCGAAATGAAAGGAAGAAAAAGGGAGCGCTCGTGTACTTAAACTTAGGTGCATGTTAAGGAAGTTCATCTGGTCGAGATTAAATTCCACTAAACAACAAGAAGACCTTAACAATTTATCAATATGGTGCAATGCGTGGAACATGAAACTATACGTAAATAAACGTAAATATATGCTCATATCGCGCCGCTCTAACAATACTGACGCACGCATGTATTTTCTGAGTAGCGCTCCTCTCTGTCAAGTTAATTTTTACAAGTATCCCGGCCTTTACATCACTCACGATCTATCATGACACAAGCATGTTGAACTTATAACTTCTAACGGTAATCGCACGCTAGGCTATCTACGCAGAAACTTTTACGCCGTTCCTGCATTTTTAAAACTGACACTCTACAAAACACTTGTTCGATCAAAATTAGAATATGCCTCGGCCATCTGGGATCCCCCATAAGTACCACTAACCCTCTCCCTCGAAGCCATTCAGAACCGCGCGTCCAGCTTTATTCTATTTAATTACTCTCGTCATGCTAGCGTAACTCTCATGAAGCAAACCCTTAACATACCGGAACTTTCAGTACGTGGTGCATACAGTCGTCTCTGCCTTTTCCACAAGACTTACCACAACCCGGTATTAAAAGAAAAACTTCTTACTCCTCCTTGCTACTTTTCATCCCGCAGCGATCACCTTCATAAAGTTTTCGTGCCATCTTGTCGCACGAACGCGTACCATTACTCTTTTTTACCTCGCACCTGCAATGACCGGAACTACCTCCCCGCATCGGTCGCTACTATTATAGACTCATCTAGGTTCAAGACTGCTGTTTTCCATGCCATTTAACAAATATTTTATTCATTGATCTGCATTCTTTTTCTGTGTATATATACCACTCCTTTCTGTAGCGCCTACGGGCCTTGAAAGTATTTTACATAAATAAATTAATTAATTAATGCGAACTTCCTCCTCTACGGCATCCCTTATAAACCACTGTGCACTGTAGGGACGTTACACTTCACAATTAAAAAAAAGAAAGGCTCTAAAGATGGGCTCGAAGCGGCAGCAAATAGGCTGTAATCTTCACAGTGTTAGTTTTTGTTTGTTTGTTTGTTTGTCTGAGCCAATAAATTACGTAATCACACACACGCGCACCCCCCTCCCCCCACGCACACGCACGCACGAACCCACGCACTAGTGATAGTTACGAAATTTCGGTAAGGGTTGTAGACCTTAGGAACATCAGCAGTGCTTTCGTGGCGCGTAACGTGCAGCAGAGAATCTGTGTCCCACAGAGTACATTGGCACATTGACACATAGGGCATTGAAGTAGTTCGTGTAGGCCACGTTGAGTCTGATGCGGGGAAGATGGTATCCGCATACGCTTGGCGTTTGTAGCGTTCCCTGTGGAGTGATGCGAGCCATCAGTACAGACCCTTCTATAAAATTTATCCCGCTTGTAACTTTTATATGCCGCCCCTGAAGCCTCTATAGGCAAGACGAAACATGCTTTCAGCGACAAAAACGTATTTGTCTCTCTGTATTTATGAATTGAGCGTGACTTGACTGTTATTTTTAGCGTCCCTTGAAAAAAAACTTGATGATTACCCGAGCTTGCGGGGCACGCTTCGCCTACTGTTTCGTTGATTACCGCTTCTCTTTGTATTCTTGGTGCAAAAGTCGTTTTAGCGTATCTTCAGAATTATACCTATTCACCTGGCAACAGCTCGTCTCTGGATTTGGCTATAGATGAGATTATAGTGTTATTGCTTCCTAGGCAACGTGCCATGCAAAAGAGAATTCCCACCACATTTGATATTGGTCGGCATGGCACTCTTCTCTGTCAAATCTGTGCGCCTTAAATGCATTGCGAGCGGATACAAGGTGTTGAGAATTGACCACATTCCCATTAAATCAGTTCAGTTTAGTTGCATTCTGTTTTTTGAACAAATTGATCTCTTCTGGCGGAACAACAACAGGCGTTCACTAGTGGAACTTACAGCAAGCTATCCCCTAGCGTGAGACGCCTTGGACATCAGAGCTCCATAAGGAGCTCTGAAGACTCGCACATCAGAGCACGCGCGTGTTGCGTATACCTAGGCTAAGATCTTCCACGGACATCTGAACGCCCGCACACTCGTACACTCGCTTTGGCAACGGTAAATTTTTTTGCTCCTGTCTTCTATGATTAATTCTTTTTCCGCTTTGTTTTATGCGGGTAAGCAGCCAGCAGCCTTTTCATCCAGACCCGAGTCCTTACCGGCCGCTCTTCTTTCCACACAAAACGCAGTCTCGCACAAAGGGCCCAATGGATTGAAATAGGACAGCCCCAGTTTCTCGCGATTTGTATAAAAGGCGCCGCGTCCGAACAATGCGAAATGCTCGGTAGACTTCGGCATGCGTCCTTGTTGATCTGATTCGTGCGCTCCGCCCTTGGCTCTTCCTCTAAGTCAGGCTCCAAGTTATGGCGGCACCGAATCTGATCAAGGCGACAAAGCGTATAATCTCGAAAAAGGGGCCCCCTTTGCGCCTGTCCTTCGTGCTGCCCTTTTGGCCCTGCGGGTATTACTCCTCTCAAAAAAGGCTTTCGACTGCGGCACTTTCCGAATTTTATTTCTATACAGCAGTAAACATAGACTGGCACTGGGTGCGTATTGAGGCTGTACTGTAAGGACTAAGCTGCTTTCTTGAGTTCAAAAGTGGCCGAGACTATATAGGAGCGTAGATTTCATTGTATCGCTGTTTCACGCAGAATTCATTAGAGAACATGCGATGCTTTTCCACTCCAGTGTTTGCTAACTTTTCGATAAAGAAAAGCGCAGATAAGATAGGAAAAGAACCATTGACATTTCGCGCACAATACATCCTTTTGTTCGTGTGCCTCTCGTTTTATCCCTCTATAATTTTCTTTTTCTTTTGTGTGGTGAGCGTCCGCAATAGTTCACAGTACGTGCGAATTCGATTTAACGTGTATAGACCGTATTAAAAGCATATTATACCAATGTGAAAATACTTCAATGCAGCTATCCATAACCTCCTGTTCTCCAGATAACAGGTTGCGTGGTCCTTTCTGTATCGAGAGCTGGAAGAAAAAAATATTATGATGAGCCAGAAGGGAAAACTATAGGAGCGGCTGCATCACAATTTTTCTTGCGATTCATGGTGCCACGTCTTCCGCTAACGTACGGCTCTAGTAAATAGGCAAACGAAGTAAAACCTCAAAGAAGTTCCTGTGCATACATATCCAGTTAATAAAAAAAAGTGCTGACGCGAGAGAAGACAACAGCGTCAATCTTTAGTCCCCCATAGTTTCTTTTTCATTCTTGTTAGCCTGTACAAACTCGTGAACAACTGCGAATCCCAGTGCGGCAAGTCAGCAAGTAGAAAACAAATTAGAAAGTTCGCGCATTGCCCGTTGGCAATGCCAAGGCCAAGCGCTCTTAACTGTTCTGACTTCAGTGACCACAAAAACGCCTGTAAAACACTTGGCCCGGCAACGCGAGTGCAGCATGTGCCGTGTTCTCACTCACTTTGTGGTTCTTGAACTGTGAAACAACTTTCGTTTCTTTTTATTTTGTTCCAGCAGCTGTTTGAGCATATCGGCGCCTTTTATCCTCGTCTCGCCTCTGCGAGCGCGTTCGATTGCACGGAGAGGATCAGGCTCAGTATAGAGTTTGTAATGCCTACTGTGCACGTGCACTAATTAATGTTTGACCACGCTGCGATTTGCCTCATTCTTTCCTCGGCGCATTGTGGAGGTGCTCCGATTTCCAGTGTCGCAGAAGCTTTTCATCCTGAGACCTTAAAGAGAACCGCCATCCTTATTTGCCCGTGGCTATGCGTCGTAAAGTGAAAGTGCTCATAGCGCATCATTGATGGGCATCGTAACGCAATATGAGCACACCGGACAATACCACTGCATTGCTGCTCTAAACATGTTTAGACCATGCTCGCAGATCGTCAGCACTCGTTTGGTACTCAAACACCCCGGCCTCGTCGCCTTCATGCCGACGTGCTTGGGCCATCATCTTTCCGTTGTGACAGACACACTCGCGCCGCTTGCACAATTCCTCTTCTTATCTACAGTTACCTTGCGCCATCTCGCGATTCTTTGAGCAAGCCGTGTCATTCAAGATTCCAGGTCATTTCTTCACCAAATGTATTCCTAGGGAGAGAAACAGGCAGGGATGTCCGATGTCATTCAGGTTTCTTAAAAACCATGCTTGTACAATTCATTCTGCTGAAGTATAGATGTTGCAGGCACGCATATTTTTACTGTTGCTATAAAAACAGCTGTTTCTTTGCTTCTGTGGTCGCTTGTAAGTGCGGCACTGATGGCTTTCAGTACGCTGTCACAAACCGACCGCAAAAGTATGTATTCTTTTTAATGTCCTGCTAGTCGTTCATAACCCGAACGATCAGCTGTGAAGGTATTCCATATTCCGGGCTCCAATTTTCCACATTTTTAGAACACCGACTTTCACTGCATTCTCTCCGCCAGTCAACAAGGGGCGCATTGTGCAGCTCAGAAAAATTATTGCTCTTTAACCATTTTACTCTTTTTATGAACACCACTTTATAATGAATTTTTTCTTTGCTTAACAAGGAGTAAAGTACTTTTCGAAAAACGAAATATTACGGAATTACGTAACTGCAATCGAAAATAAACTAACTCAATAGACGATTTGGGAAGTTATCGCAAAAAACACACCAAACTTGAAGAAAAGGACAACACGAAGCGGTACTGACATCTGATGATTTAATAAAACGAACGCCCAGCTTATATAGATCAGACACACGTGTGCACCCGAAAAGCAACGTAAAAAAAAAACCAATAAAAAGACAGAACGACCTTCAACAGGAGTGCGATATAAATGCTAAGATAAACGCTGAAGACTACTGAGGCACCGAACACGAGTGTATCACATAAAAAGAAACAAAAGTTATTTCTGAGAAACAGCAACCGACGGCGAGCTAACGCAATCACCATCCTTAAAGAGTCGCATGGCCACTGCCTCTACACTCTGTCTTTCTTGCTGGCCATTCTTTTCTGCGGATAATCTCAGTCTTTCATAACAAAGGAGAGCAGCCCAAGCAGCTGCGGCAACGATTAGCCAAGTTCGACTCTCAAGCAGCCCCCAAGGAACGCTCATGCTCACGCAAGGGAATGTTAATGTGTTTACGTTGCTTTTCAGGTGCACACGTGTGTCAGATCTATATAAGCTCGGCGTTCGTTTCATTGAAACATCAGTTGTCAGTACCGCTTCGTGTTGTCCCTTGCTTCAAGTCTCGTGTCTTCTTTGCGGTAGCTTCCGAAATCGTGAATCGCCAACTGGCCAACACCCACACTTTGCTATGTTATTCAATAGACATTGTTTGAGCTACCGGGTTAAGCTGTGATGGTGGCAGTCCCCTCTTTTACTTTGGTTTCGTTATTAGTTGCTGTCGTCTTTACTACTCACTTTTGCTATTCACTTTTACTTGTCCATCATTAAATTGAAGCTTGCACTTTGCCAGCGAGAACCGTCAATGCTCTGGGGCCATAGAGAGAGAGAGAGAGAGAGAGAGATAAATTTAATGCGAAAGGCAGGGAAGTTAGGCGGAAGACAGGTAACCAGTTTGCTACCCTGCACTGGGTAACGGGTAAGAGGAGACAGAAAGATAAAAAAAAACACGCGTAATGCGCGGTGCACGATGCACGCGAATGCGAAGACGTGAGATCGTTCCCCACCTGCGGCAAGTTGTTTTTTCATCAACTTTAATTGCCATTAATTTATCATTTCTTTAATTAATTAGTAAGTACAAGTAGTTTCCGCTATGTTGTCCTTAGTGTCTTTGTTTGTCGGCTTCTCATGATAACTTAAGTTAAAGTCAGAACTAGAGTTAGAGTCGGAAACACTTGATATTCACTATGGTTTCCTTCACTTCAATAACTGATCTCCTCTTTCGTTTTGCCCTTGAAACTACAGATATTGGACGGAGAGGGACCGCGTCTTTGTGTGCATACGCTCGCTTGGTCGGGACATTTATCAGTGAAGTTTATTGGAACCCGACCAGATCCGTCGCTGCCACAGAAAGCTATTCGTGCATGCGCTACAGCAGTTCTTGAAGTGTACCGGGCCCAGTGACTGTTTATAGCCCTGCTGTGAGTCCCATAGCGTGCGCGCAGTGATCTCTCTCTCCCTATTTTGCTCTTTGTATTTCCCAATTCCCTTACCGCTAGTGTAGGGTAGCGAACCGCATGCTACTCTGCTTGACCTCCATACTTTACCCCTCCTTCTTCTCTCTCTTCTACTGCGTTCATAGTGCAAATCAGCTGACCTTCTTGTGCCGCTTACAGGCTCCACACTAAGTGTTCCCCACTTCAGTCCACATTTTGTGCAATTGCTTCCCCGCGGTGTGGAAGTTTTCAAGGAGAAGTACCCTTTACAGGTGTCAGAGGTGGTGGCGTCCTGCCAGACTGGTACAATCTCGCAACCAATGCCGGCATTTTCTCCTAATTTCCTTCACTTTTAAAACAAAGTACTGTCATTGCAAAGCCTCCTGCCCCATAGTATACAACTATGTCCTTCTGAAGGCACCGCCACTAACTTTCTCCCAACGCATCTCTGCCACAACAGTTGCCAGCGCGCTCGCAGCAATAGATGATTGGTTGCGTCGTATCGTCAGCTCACTGCATTGCGGGTGCCATTGCCGGTGCTATCAGTTCATTGCAGAGTGTCCCCGACCATAGCGGTGAACCACAGAACACTCACAGGCCCGTGAGCGAGCCGCAGTGTCACCACCGCCTGTCGCACGCTACGTGTTGCCGCAATGATGTCGCATTTGGTTGAGTTGCAGCGACAGCTATTCTCTGCTCTAAAGCGACGGGCCCTGTGTTGACGTCGTCGTCTGAAGCCGCATCATAGGGAAGTTTGCTGTCACGTTTGTTGTCAGTGATCCGTGTGTCGCTCTTTGCGGGTCTCAATACATCAGCACGCAACAGCTTCCATCGCGATAACCTCTGTATTGGTTGTAACACTGTGCGGACGTTGCCACAGAATATACCACAAAATGTAGGGGTAATCACAAATAATCATAATAATATTAGGAAGATGAAAAGGAACGTTGTAGAGAGGTATGTCATTGGCAGCACAGTATAAGTGTCAAGGGTCAACTAACGATGTGGTTTTTACCTTTCCTAAGTGTCAGCCATCACAGACTGGACAGATCTTCCCGCATTTCTTGATCCTTAATACACATTACGAAAGCTTAGAAATGTTTTCTCAAAGCGTCATTATGGCGGCTGCAAAGATAGACTTGACAAACATTTCGTAATGAAATTTCGTTTACTAGTACTTTACATTATCGTAATGACTGAACATGCCGAAATTTCCTTATACAAAATACCTTTTTGCGAGCAGTTTATAAAACTATGTTTCTGCAGCCTTTCACTTTCTGCTTCTTTTAATTCATTGTGCACGCTTACTTCAGTATTAAAGCTATCCATTGCAGGGTGGTGCTTGAGCTGATTACTAAAGAAGGTTGCCCTCTAAGATGAGCGAAAATGTGGTGTCGCGCAAGGAGCGATCATATCCGAGCGCTCCAGGAAGCCGTGTTATGGGCGACCGACTCAGCTGAGTGTGTCTTCGTGTAGTTATATGAGTATTCCACAAGGCTCCCATATTTTTCCTCCCTCCAAGAACTTTTAGGTCCTTCGCTCTTTTAATGTAATCGCAAATTATGTATCACCATATGAAAATAAGTTTAGCGATCGTGTTCAGTGAAATAGCAGTACCAGTGTGAAGTTGCAAGAGCACCAAGCATTCTAGAAGTTAGAGTCACCAAGAAGTCCCCGCTGTATTGTAATGAGTGGCATGAGCGTTTTGTGTATTAATTACCATCTGAAAACATTATTTCGTGTTTGTAGGCATCATGAATAATAAATTCAGCTGTAGATCCACTTATAGCTTCATGAATGAAAGAAATTCGAAGCAATTACTGGATTTTACGCGTGCAATTTTAGTGCCTTTCCTTCGCAATCCGCGACGACTGTGAAATTTTTCTCTCCGAAGTAGGCTACAGTTCAAAATTCAGTTGTGTGCTTATAAAATTCAATAGAAACTGAAAAGAGTATCAACAAGAAGCGTACGGTGCAGCATCGCCAACATTTGCCGGCAAGACGTTAGAGGCGGTACAAGAAAGGAGCATCTGCGCCGTGTAGCCAAGAAAGGCTGCAGGAACCTGAAACGTCAGAGGATTGCAACGACCCTGAAAGAAAAGAAATGTGACCCGTGAAAACGCCTTCCGAGAGGCATCGCAGGAAGCACGGCATAGTACCTAGAGGGGGTCGTGTCGGGCTAAGGCACTACGTTTTGATGTGCACGCTTTTGTTTGAACCCTGTTCAGTATCTTTTTTTCTTTGGTGGCTCATTTTTCTTCTGGTGAAGGTGGATCTAGTAAAACAGCAGAAATACTCGGCAAAAGCTTGTTTATGGAGAAGTGTGTGCATCGTCCCCTTTTTCTTCGTTATTTATTCGTTGCCCGAGAGTGGCAAAAGATTAATCGAGTATCCGCTTCCTTTCCCCTATATTCGCTATGCTTATTCACTATTTTCATTCTCCGTTTCGTGAAGCTGGCACGGGTGCCTCACTCGCATAGTTGGGATTTTTGTTTTCGCCTTCTTTTTGTTTTGGGCGGTGTTCTTACGTTGCACGTCCTCCGGTTAAGCAAAGTTTTCGCTTTGTTTTTTTTTTTGCTGCGACGACAGCTACGCTGTTACGTCAAGGGCAACACGGCGAAGCGTCTCCCGCCTCAACTAGCTGGCACGAGTTCATTGCCTTCGCAGACTTTTTTTTTTTTTTGCGCGGAAGTCAGCACGCACGTTTGCGCATACTAGTGCCAACATTTAAAAACTGGCGGAACACATGTCTTAAAACGCTGAGGCGACACGTAAAATGAGGGCCTTTCTGAATACCAGCACTGGTATTTACTTTTTGCATGCGAAAAACTAATCGGACAGCGTGAACTCTGTCTCTCGCACCGGAATCCAGTATCACTGGAGTCCACCAGTTCTGATTTTGTACTTTAACGGTTTGAAGAAGTTGCATGGTTGGCTTCCTCCCCAATGCGGCTATATCTATTTCTATTTCTATCAAGCACAATACGCTGACTTCTAGTGAGATTTCAGTGCACATTAGGGAGCCCCGAGTTTTCGAAATTAACCCCCAACTCTGCGCTATAGAGTCTCCCGTAGCATAGTTGATAAATCTAGGATATGAAGTCCGATAATTTTTCCAAATCACATATTTTTGGGATTAGAAGCTTTGCAAAGTACCGGACTCAGTTTCACAAAATGCTCTTACGCTAGAATTGTTCGTTAGAGCAAAATTGCAGCCAATTATGATGCTGGACATAAGATTTGCGAAGGCGGCCAGCCAATGGCAAACAGCACTCGCGAACGGTAAGCTTCGTTAATTCGGCCCCTATTTCGGAAGCTTGTCAAATTTTTTTTTCGATCTTTTCGCCTCAATTTCTATCGTTCATCATAAGATGATTGATATTGCGGTGATAATCTTTTGTGTGTATAACCAGCTTCGGGTTAGTATTTCCTGTTAGCTCTGGTTAGTCCTCGTTATTATTACTCAGATTTGGTTAGTTTTTCTCTCAAGCGTAATACTGCGCCGTTGCTAAAAAAATAAAAATAAAACAAACGTTGTAGAGAGCACTTACAACTGCGCTGGTCAATGCGTGCGTAATGCTTAAAGGACACTCATGACGCTCACATTAGAACTTATTCAAAGCGGATTTTTAATTAAGAATACTTTGTTGAATCATTGCTGATGCTCGATCCAGCTGAGATGCCTATTTCGAGCTTATCATACGGCACCTCATCACATAGTATGCTTCAGGCATTACACTCGAAACAAATTGAATACCGAATGAACAGTACATCTGCACTTTTTCCCGTGACGTTTGCATCTGTGCGGAAAGCAGCGCCATACACAAATATTTCGCGCAAAGAACATAGCATCACGAATTGAGACCTTAGACAGATAAACGGCTGCATTACAGGAACATCAAACCTTCTTCCAACGACGTTAATTTCGAAGCTCTTTTAAGCCAGTTATCGCGGCATCAACACTCTTTATTTAATACGATAGGTGTCTAGAAGATCGCAGATGTTCTTAAGTAAAATACACGCAGAGTACAGAAATTAGGATTGCTTTCGCACCTAGATAAAAGTTTTGGTAATTTTTTTTTCGCTCCATAGTTTGCCAGAGAGAAACATCTTTCCTCTCGTGAGAAAAAATCTGCAAACACAGGGACAGGGAAGACTTTACGCATCCATTTGACCGCAGTAGGATATGCACGTTAATAAGCAGTCCTAATACTTGCATTTGCTCGAAACCAGCGTTCCTAAATCTTTGTCGTTATTTCTTTTTATGTCAGACTTTCGTAGTGTTCGAACAACTTTGATGTAGTGCAATATAAAAGAGAGAGCTGGGGGTTTTTGTTCGTAAGTTCTATCCGTCAGTGGGGGGGTGGGGGGGCGGCCGCCTTCATTAATTATATGTCCAGCACAAGAATGTGCTGGCCTTCTCTCTTAAGCACAATTATAGAGAAAACTGTGCATTAAGTGCCATAGATCAACTAGAGCACGCTTTTTGTGCGACAGCAGGGCTTCATACAGACCTCTCCAAAAAGCAGAAACAAATAATGCATGTTCATGCGATAAACCTCCAAAGCAACGTTATTACGAGTTTCCTTAGGGAAATCGCAGCGTATGTATTTACCGGCCACAAGTTTTGCTTGTCACAATTATTCGGGTTGTGCATTAGTCTGAAGCTTTCTATATTTACGGCTTCATTGCCCACGTAGAAGTGTAAGCATGCACCACTGTCGTTATTTGCTGTACGCTATTGACGCTGGCGCGACTGTCATGTCATATGGGAGGCGTTTATATTTTATTAGCACGCAGGCTCGGAAAAATTTTGTTAACTCAGGAAAGCTATGTCATGTTCAAGCTGCGTGTATACATTGCCATTTCGTGTCATTGAGTACGCCAATAAAGCAAACTGCTAATACCAGGGTCCTTCAATACTTTTTGAAGGGCCCTGCTAATGTTAAGGCAGAGTAATATTTTTACCAACATTTTCTGGTTGACTGCCTTGTGGGTGTCTCCAACGTTGCAGGGAATGCTGTTTTGATAAATCCTGAATTTTCTCTGCGATGTATGGAAACCTACTCTTTTTATATGTGCTTAGAAAATTTTGGCATTATATATGTCACAGGCTAACGTTACGTTATTCTTTTTTATTTTTCATATATAAGTTAGCCAGAACTCATAAAATTTACAAAAATAAAACGGAAATGAATTCCGGAAGGCATTTATTATAAACCGGAATATAACTAGAGATATTTTCTTCAAAAACAAGGCTAAATTCACCTTTCGCCATATATAGCCCTCTTAGGCAGAATCTCAGTCGTCAGCTGGCAATCTAGGACGTACATGTTGAAAAATGCATAGCCAAAGCCGTATTCATATTCAAATGCGATTGCTGGTGTTATTTTTAATTTTCTTGTCGCTGTATCTTGTGTGCGCCCTTCCGATCGACATCATGTGTGATTTGCTTTTTTGTTTGCTCTTTTTTTTTTGCCGGGTGAGCGATGACTAGCGGCACGCGGAAGCGGTTTTAGGCGACCTTAAAGATAAAAGTTGTAGACTTCACCAACGCGAACGGCAACGTCGTCCCTCAACGCCAGTCTAACGTTTCTAAAGAGAGCGTGCAATGTTGGCGCGCGCGAAAAGGACAACTATTTAGCAGACGACAAAGGGTCTTCTGACGACACTTCTGAAAGTTCAGATGAATGAGACTGCAACGCCGATGCTGGATGAGTGATGCCATTGTGAAAATAAGCATTTGTGGCGGTATTTTTTATCATTTTAGTGCGAAAGCGTTGCTAAGCGACCAACCTGGATTTCGCTTCTGTCTGTGTGAAAGCTCTTCATACAGCCCCGCGCCTGCGCGCCCGCGCGATTTGGTTGTACAAAAAATAAATGTTTCGTGCGCTAACACGAATCAAATTCTGGGAGTGTGAAGTCGTTTACTATAGTGCTAGGAAAAGGCAGTGTTTCTGCGGTGGAGTTGGAAGAAAAGTGGCGGTGGTTGCAGGGTCTTAATCTATAGTACTATACCTGATGCTGTCGGCGCCGGCTGTGCTCTGAACGCCGTCTCGACGCTGATGCCGAGGCCGCGAGAAAAGCACGTGCTAACGAAACATCCGAACAGTGACAAAGCTAGGGTTAACTTGAGCTAGGGTTAACGGTGCTAGAGCACAATAGTTTGTAATTAGCCAGAGCTGAACCTACAGCCATTTTTTTCTTACTTCTTTATTACTACAAGGTACAGGATCGACCTTATTTTATCGAAATTATTTTATCGAAATGAGCCTTTATTATTTTTATACTATTTTCATATGGGACCCAGACAGAAAGAATTCGCTAAATCTTGCAAACTTCAGCTTGATGATCTTGCCTAGTTTTTATCAGCCGCTCCTCACTTAAGATGACGCCTTTGGAAAGTAAAAAGGCGTAGGTAAAATTGACTTGCGGTGGGAGATCGAGTGATCTGGTATTACTGATGGCTTTATTAGGTAATTTTGCTGACCGGCGTGCTGCGTTGCTGTTCGGTCTGCGCTGCTCTTAAATAATGAGGGGAAAGAATGAGTGCCAGACATTCAGGCAAAACTTGCCTGTACACGCGGAGTAGAAGCCTTTGTTCTCAGAGTCGCTTCAGTAAGATCATGTGCACATTCAAAGCGCGCTTAAATTCCACTTCTGGGTTACAGTATCAAAAGGGCTTACAAAAGCGTTGTATAATTTATTTGCTCGTTCAATCGGTGTCAGTGTGCAATGATACGCGATTTTATTTAGTGCCACCAAGTTACGGGGCGCAAAATGTGTCGAATGTATCGAAAATGTGTCGAATTGTGTGCTTAAAAGTAGGCACGTTGTCAGGATTGTAAGTTACCCAAAGATCGGTAGGCCGGTTGGCCTTGGGAGCGCACGCTAAAGACACAAATGAGGCAGTGCAGGGATGCATGGGACGAACTTCTCTTGTAGTCAGAGAAGCGCTGAACGAAATTAGCTTTGTGGAAAGACTCAGAAACATGGATTAAGATAAATAGACGGATAAAGTAGACAAATGTCTGTACCTTAAAAGCGTGGACACAGAATCAAGGAAGAAGTCTTTGAAAGTTGGCAACTAAGTACAGGGTAATGGAAAGTGTAAATAGAGAATCAGGAGTCATCAGAATTAAACTGAAAGAAACAGAGACAATGAATTCTATGCAAACAATGGAAACAAAAAAGAATACGGAGATTTACAAAAATGGCAAGAAAGATATTAGAAAGGAAAACCTGTACGATAACACAAAGGGCAGTGACTTGATATCTGAGGCCCGAGCTGGTTGCCCGAGATCAAAGACGTGCCGCAGCAAAAATTTGCATCCAAATGAGGCATGTATCTGCTGCACAAAAGATTCGGAGCCAACTGGGGACATACAAATGGAATGCGAAGGTATTCACCCAGCGAGACCAGTAGGAAATGCCCACCTTCCAGAAGCGCTGGGTTTAAGAGAAGGAGGAAGCATTGACCGGTGGGCAGTCGAGATAAGCAAAAGTTGTTTATAGCAGGGCTCTCCAAACTACGGCCCGCGGCCTGCACCTGTAGCCGGAGGGCCCGAAAGCGGCCAGTTTTCCCCTCCAAAGCCTGCGCTGTGTCTCCGCCTGAGAGCGGGCCCTCTTTACCATACCTGGCGCTATTGAACTTTTTCCTGGGAGCCGACTTCAGTGCACTTACAAGATCATGCTATGAGGCCACCTCTCTGTGGCAGCCCGACACATTCGTCACCACACACGATTATTACGCGAGAACCACGCGTGACGCTCCAATTGGCTGGTTCAATCAAGCCGTGACGTCAGAAAAAGAGTCAAAGATGTCGCGACTTCGCCCAGGCACGCTGGGCCCAGATAGCATTCGCCAGCTTTTCGTCCACGAAACTACATATTTTATAAAGCTAATTTCTTCAGTTTACAACCGGTAACAAGCTTCAGTCCACGGCCTCCGCGACACGGTAACAGGGAAGGATATCTTTAAGCTAACATCTTGTTCAAGGCGCGGTAGGATATTCCATCTGGTCCCGGTGATGAAGAACGCCTGTATAGAGCAAGAGTCGCTTCCAGTTCCTCCATTGTGAAAGGAAGATTCATGCGGCAGTCGCGTGAAACAGGGATGTCAGCGGGGGCTGGTGAGCCTGGACCAGTTGCTTGGCCAGCGACCTTTGCACAAAAGTCTTCTGCAACTTCAGCATCCAGTCGCCTCTAGAAGAGCGCCAGCGCTTTGAACGGGAAGCGTTGTTCAGGGAAGGAACGCAGACCACGTATGGTTCTCTAGATGTGGGAAAGTACATTTCGGTGGTCTAGTGACTGGCAAAACATCGTCCAACGTCGAGATGCCAATCTATGCATGCGACGTTGAATTTTCTTTTGTAGTCGTCTGGCTGTCCTAAGGTCTTCGATAGATATTGTACGCCGGTAACGCCGCTCCGCAAGACGACGGAGTGCACGAAGTCGTTCCAACTCTATATCCAAATCCGTGTGCTTCGACAAAACCGTGACCATGCTCGTGGCGTCTCACATTGCAGACTTGATTGTTTCCTCTAATCCAGAGGACAAGCCCTCTCGACAAGCATCTTCCATGGCGGAAGTAAAATTAGTCCAGTCAATCATGGAATGGTGTTCCGTGGGAAGGACCTGGACATCCCTTTCATGAAAAGTTACGTGGGAATGTGATCATTCCCGTGGGTCTCGATATCCGTAAACCATTTAACACATATTGTGAAAGAACTGGAGACGAAAGCTAGGTCAAGACAGCTGCCATAATTCACACCTCGTATAAACGTTGGGCTGCCGTCATTCAGGAGTGAAAGGCCGTGATTGCAGGCGAAGTTTGCAAGTTTTTGCCCTCTTGCCTTTGTCCTTGTGCTTCCCTATGCCATATGGTGCGCATTAAAATCGCCCATGATGATATATGGAGCAGGGCACACAGACAAGATGTTCGTTAATCGTTTGGGATCAAAAATACTTGAAGGCGATATCGATATATAAACGCCTACAAGTGTAAACATGAGTTTGCCCTTTTTAATTGTTAGGCAAACGTATTGATTTTTATCATGAAGCGGAATCGGCTGGCGAACATAGGTCAGTTCGTCAGTATAGGACTTTCGTCAGTATATATATATATATATATATATATATATATATATATATATATATATATATATATATATATATATATATATATATATATATATATATATATATATATATATATATATACTGACGAAATTCCGAAAGGCGTGACTTTAGTCCTCTTGTGTTCCACTGGATGATTGACGCTGCCTTGACTTCTTCTCGAAAGGATGGGCGATGGTTGGCCATGTCGCTATTCGAGAGACTGAAGCACTGGGCTTAAGGCGTTCAGTACTTTTCAGTACTCAGGACATTTTTGCGTGTATTTATCCGAATGTCCTTAATTTCATTCAGCACGACCCTTTCCACGAAAACAGATAGTTCTTGCCTGTTCAGCAATCGGAGGTTGCTTGAGGGTTCCTCGGGTACGAACACGATGGTGTGAGGCCATCGTTCAGGCTTTCACTTCAGAGTCGCCGTGCCCGCTTGCGTTGATGTATTCGCGTTTACAGTCTCTTTCTGCGGACAGAGATAAAGCTATCATCCGATGAGTCTTCACCCGACACGGAGTACAGCTCAGTGTCCTCGGTGTCACTTAGCACGCTTCCTGTCTTCCTCGTGAAGGACGGCCTTGATGACCTCTCGTCAGGAGGGCCTCTGGAAGGCTCCGCGTCCATGGCGACTAGACCGGGAGCCGAGGCACCAGGAAATTCCGAAGATTTCGCCAGAAACCAGAGAACACAAATAGAAGCGTTATACCAAGGAGACACCTTGTCGTCTTCGAATCTAAGGAAGAGAGAAAAGGTTAAGGAGACATAGAGAATGCTAGACTGATAAATCTGTATAGATTACTTGATTAGCTCAAGCAGGCTAGGTGATTATTTGTACCCGTTCCATTTCCAAGGGGTTGCCAAAAAATCATCATCATGATCATTATCACGATGGAACGTGTATTGAAATGAACTTTCTACAGTGACAACGTAGCACAGAGCATAAAAGTTTAAAATTAGGTGCATCAAAAATGTTTAAAGAAAGGCTCAGTAGCATGGGCCATCACCCCGTTTCAGAGGGGATGCTCATGTCATCTAATCGTCTTAATCAGCACCACCATCACCACAGTCATTGTCCTGTGCTGTCAATCGTAATTCGTATTACTTCATATTGTCAAGGAATATTCATTTGGTTAAGCTGTTTTTCATACACTCCCTGGGCTACATCGGTTGTGCAGATGACATCAATAATGAACTCGACAAAGGGACCACAGTGCCCATAAATGAGCTGCTAGTACTCCGCCCGCGTCAGGCAGAGGTAGGGAGTTGGGCTACAAAATGTGTCAGAAACTGATATTTCTTACCCTTTTCCTATATTAGGAATATCAACGTTGTCGAAAATATAACCATCATTTAAAATCAAGTCAAAGTGCAACTAAAAAAAAATATTAATTTTCTCCTCTGCTTCCTTTGGGTTCCTGTGCATGGTTACATCAACCGTTTCTTACGTATTTTGACAATCTGGAAACGACGGCAAAAAGAAAGGAGAAACTGCATCGAATGACAGCCTCGTGCTTGTGACTCCGAAATTACGAAAGTTACTCTTTCAAGTTTCTGCGAAAGAAGGGAGGGAAATGTATTGTGAACTCCTGGATACAATACATTTATTCCTATCTAGTTTTGTGCTTCGTTTCTCCCCGCATCTCACACTGCTTGCTTCGCTCGTTAAACGTGTCACTGGGGAGGGAGTTGCTTTCAGTTGTCTCTCTGCCTTTCTTGTTTCACGACGCTCAGGGAAGACTTGTTTTAATTGGGGAACTTTGGATGCTCGAGAAGCAAGTTAATTGCTTTCGAAGAGTTTCCTAAGCAGGTTACAAAGTTACCGCCGTTGAGGAAAGCATAAAAGACTTAATTGCTTCGGGAAGGCGCCGTTTACCATAACATGTACGCCTCGTGTCACGTTGCTCCAGTAATCTTTGCGCACTCATTGATCGGCGACTTTAAACTAGTTCCTTTCTTATGTAAGAGTGGGGCGCTAAAACATTAGGATCAAAGTTCGACTAATCAAATTGTGAGCGAGGAGTATGCCGTTTTCATGACAAGCCGTACAAACATACGCTTCGATGTTGCCCACGCTTCACCTTCTGCATGCGCAGGACCAGCCGCACCTGAACATGTGACATATGAGGTGTTATAATAACACCTCATATGTTTGTTTAGGCTGCAGATTACCGATACTTACTATTCTTTTGTGAACTTAGCACCACTGGTAAGTGTAAATAACGTTTCGTTTTCAAGTGCTGGGAAAACCTAATTATAAGTGTGATAGAGCGATTGTGCAAACGATCTTCACAGAGAGAGTACTGTGGATATTTGAAGGCCAAGGTTTCTTTTCGTTCTAACTAGAGCAAAGATGACAACGTCTTGGCTTTAGTGAACCCCTAGCGGCCAACTGAGCAGGCGATCTTTAATTCATCTTGGTGGTACGCGTTTGTCCGCGCGCAGGCGGTCAGATGCTCACCTTCGCAGTGCCGTCGACTACCATACTACGTCCGAGTGACCGAATGCATTACGACAGCAGTAGACTGTCGCAGCGTGAATTTTTTCCCAACGTTGAAATATACCCATACGATACAGCGGGTAGCGTATATCGATGCTTAAGTGACTGACACCAGCCGTCGTGGCGTGATCGCGGGCGATGTGGAATTTCTGAGCCGGAACAATAGTGTCGTATATGCCAGCTTGTAGTCCTAGTAGTAACATAGAGAAGCCACTTTCCCTTCGTTTCGCAATGTATTCCTGACAAGGTGTAATTTTTTTTTGGTTTACCGCTTTAGCGTCCCCCAAGCAACGCTAGGAAAATGAGAGACGCTGCTGTGGATTGTTTAGTAGCACCTGGGCTACTTCAACGCTCGTCCAAAGCTCCGCACACGAGTGTTTTGCGCATTGTGCCCCAATCAGGCACTGGCCGCCGCTGCTGGGTATCAAACACATGAGCGCGTGCTCTGCTGTAGATCAACGAAATTACCCGCCGTGGTTGCTCAGTGGCTATGGTGTTGGGCTGCTGAGCACGAGGTCGCGGGATTGAATCCCGGCCACGGCAGCCGCATTCCGATCGGGGCGAAAACACCCGTTTGCTTAGATTTAGGTGCACGTTAAAGAACCCCAGGTGGTCGAAATTTCCCGAGTCCTCCACTACGGCGTGCCTCATAATCAGAAAGTGATTTTGGCACGTAAAAACCCCATAATTAAAAAAAAAAATCAACGACATCGCCACAGAGCTACCGCTGTGGGCGCTGGCGAGCTTTAACGAAACTGACAGCGAACGGGTTCCGCGAAGCTCGCGGATATAGGGGAAAGCGTTAACGAGAGATATGGATTCTGCAATCGTGCAACTCTGAATTTCTAGCTAACGCAACTGTATCATTTTTTTTTTCGCTGTCTAATATATACTCCGTGTCTTGTCCGTGCTGCACCACCATGTCAAAACGTAGCGGCGTCGTTTGCTTCTCACGTCTGTCGTTCACGAGAATTCGTACATATTGAGAGCAACGCCGCCAGTGTGCGTGAGAACCTGAGCAAAGCAATTATGTGCTCCTTCGTCACCTACAAAAAAGAGCAAGCGTTCTAGACCTCCTTGTCAGCTATATAAGACACTAGGATTTGCACGTGAGAAGACCACTCGGATGTTTTCGTTGAGGTTTAACGAAGAGCGCTCGTTAATCTAGTAAACAGTAGAACTCAATTCCGTTCTAGTCCCTAACGCTGTGTGCGAGGGCGTTTTGCCCGTTATTAAGTCTGCTTCGACGTCAGCTGATGAAAATTCTTAATGGCATGCTTTTTAGACGTGCCCACGTCTAAAGGATTGTATCCTTTCAGCTCCCAAATCACAAATATGCTCAAGCCCGCTTTGCGCGCATGTTACATTGATATTTTCATAGGAAATGAAGGCTCCCGGCGATGGTTCTGTAGGTGCTGAGAGAAGTTACCAAAAACGAACCAAGTTAGTTATAAACTAGAATATCAATAGAACTCTCTATTTAGGGTTACGCCGATGAGAAGCCATTGAAACATTAGTTACAATCCATTACTGTTGTACTTTAACTTGTTAAATAAAGTTTATACTGATTGAACCGTCCTTACGCCGCAACATGCGTACAGGCATTTGTTTTATGAATAATACTGAGCATCAGTTCAGTTAGTTGACACTGAAGATGGAACCGGCAGCAGGCACCAACAATGGGCAAAGGCATACGTCATAGGAAAGGTTTCAAAACGCACTAACCGAGACTACGGCGATACGTGCAGAACGAGGGTTCGAAGCAGCGGCTACGAATGCATGGGGGGGGGGGGGGGGGGGGGGGTGAGCGGTGCTAAGACTACAAAATGATGTGCGTGTTTTTCGTTTCTTTGTTTTTTGTCACTCTACCTAACATTTAGGGCACCGAAGTTCTCACCAAAGCGGCTGGCTTGCACTGCCATTCATACTCGTATGTCTGTTGAACTCTACAGGCTCGTGAACGCAACGTGTGTCCTCGGGTCTCGCTTTCTTTTCTCGCAACAAGGGTGACATAAAGAAACGTATCCAGCTTCCGAGGCCGTTTCTGCAGTGTCTGATTCCGAACTGCAGTAGTTAGCAGTGTGAATCCTTATTTCACATGCATAACAGTGGTCTGGTGAAGGCCTGGGAGACACTGTTGTGCTGTATCCTCAAAGGATTCTAACGAGATTTTCACTCCCGGCCGATGACGGATACATGTAGGTCGGATGCAGATCCTAGAAACCTCCGCGCGTAGTAGAGTTCGTCAGACATGCGTTAGGGAGGGGCGCACTAGGCAAAAAGCAACGAAAGCTTTTGTCTCTTTTTGTTCTTAAGGCGCTACTTCAGACACAAACCTTCGTAGATAGCCCAGAACTATGTTCCGAAGGGACTGGGCAGCTGCTTTCATCGAATCTACCGCCTCTTTGTCTCACGGGCATTTCCTCCCCGTCTTCTCCCTTGTTTTCTTGCCCGACAGTGCCCGTCACGCCTGTGCAGTCAAGCGTAAAGCTCCTGGGACTTTTGTCGATCTTTTCGCGAAAGCACTTGTAAGCATCCTCTTTTTTCGCCTACGAAGAAGCTGGTCATTCATAGCTTTCTTCTTTCTTGCCGCAACAAGAAACGTTCTCCATCGACAAGCTAAGCGAATCATTTGGATAGTATCGCTCACTGATATCAACTTTACCTCCAAAGCGTTACGCGACATGCTCGGTTCATGCGCTATAGAAAAGATACGAAACGAATAGCGGCCACCACCTGATAGAATGCCCACGAAAAATAAGCTTATGTGCCAAATTTACATAGCTATTCATTGCTACAAGAAGTGTTTTACGTTGCCCAGCCATTTCAGCTAAGAATTTGTTTGCTTTCTAAGATTGGCCGACATTTGTTTTTACGAACTGCTTTGTGCTATTGGTTCATGTTTTACATTAGTATCTCTCCCAAATTTTAAGTTAAGCGTTTATGATCGCGCCTGGGTTAATACTCCTTTGCTTTGCCTAATTAAAACCGTGTCAAGTTCGAAACAATCATTCTCGTGGGCGACGAACCAGACATCGAGATTTGAAAGCTGCTCGCTCGTGAAATCGGTCCGTAATTAACGGGCGTATTGACATCGTATCTGGGTATGTCTGCATACGCCAACGAACAGGCGCCAATTGACTGCGCACCGTTATTATACATATGAATTTGTTTGTAGGATACCACCCCCCGTCTTTTCTTTCATTGTTAAGTCTGTGAGCTGACAATGTTCGCATTGTCAGAGATGTCGGCAACTACTGGCATTTCTCATGCTATACAAGGAAGGGAGCTGCACGTTCTATGCAATAAAGAAATGACACTTCGGGGATGCCGGAAAAGTCCCGACATGAATAACAAGGAAATAACATACAACCACAAAGCGCTGTGGGTATATTTATTCCATTCCGTACAGCCATTCAGCACTACCGGGAACTCACAGTAAGGAGAAATACGAAAAGAAAAGGAGGGAAATACACCGAGTTTAGACAAATCATAGACCGGCTGGCTACCCGGTGCTGGGTTAAAGAGCTAAAGGGAATAATGGTGATAGAAAGACACACAAGGAAAAAATAAAGAAGAAGAAAGAACACCCTGAAAAATAAGCTACGTGAGTGCGATAAAGCGCACAACACTTCTCAAGGTCTGTCACTCACTTCGCTGGTTCTCAAGAAGCGCAACAACGCGTTAAGCGCCTTCTGTGCTGAGGACGTTCTGGGCCAGAGCCCCGGGATTCTCGTTTCCGACAGAAGGTGATTGTCCAGTCTGTATAATGGGGTTGACAGTTCTTTTTTAGGCGCACTGAAGCGAGGACGTTGACCAATGTGATGCGCAAACGTGTCCTCACATCCACAGGTACCGCATGTATCGTATTCCTCAGTACAAAAGTCTAAATGTTCACCCCATATCGTATTTCTTTAGAACCAAAACAAAAGAAAAAAAAACATAAGCTTCGCCTTGCCGTTAACAGAACGCTTTTGCAGCCACAAACCGTTTACTGACAAATACACCATACTTTCCAAGTATGCTTGGTGTCATACTTTGGCGTAAAAATTACCGAACTAAGGCTTGTAGTTCAGTTCGAAATTGTCTCGTTAGAAACCGGAGCCTCTGTTTACAAAACTCCATTTACGCAGGCACCCTCCGCGATGACGCGGCTGTCATAAATACGTGTGTCAAGGCGATTGTCTCGTTGGTACACCGGGCACTAGCTTAATTCGCAAGTGCAAGTATGCTACATTGTAATGGAATACTCTTACTTAAAAGAAAACAAAACTCATGTGAACACATTAACCAATTATTCTCTTTCAGTGACAAGAAACCGAGGCTTCTTTCAATCTGTTTCTTGGCCGCATTGACCAATGTCACAAAACTATTCGTTCGTAAGTGCTGTTTGCCATTGGCTGGTCGTCTTCCCTACCAACATGTTCAGCATTAGGATCGGCCGGAATTTTGCTCTGAGGAACGATTATAGCGTAAAAGCATTTTTTTCAATGCCGACCATGAGTTCAAATGGTAGAAAGTAAAATGGAGTAGTGCATTAACTAATGCTGGTAGAAAGGCTAGTTTATTGCTGGATGTGTGAAAGTAATTACCAGCGCAATATTAGATAATAGCACAAGTGTCTTCTTTTGGTTTCCCACTTGCGTTTGCTCTGGTTCTCGCGCGGAAATTTTTCGTAAGAGCAGTTCCTAGCCAGTGGTAATGTCCGGCATATTAACGGCGGTGGCCGGCTAGCGGCGAAGAGCTCATACGAATGAAAAGCTTTGTGAATTCGGCCCACGTTTCGCCAGTAGAGCCGATTAATTGAGTTTGGCGTCCTAGCACTAATAAAAAAGAGAAGAGTCGACAGATCGTCGCACTAAAACGTGCCTCTGCGTCACACTCTTTCGCAGGAGGCAAGTCCAGCGCTTTCAGCCTGCAACGCCACTATTTTCGACCCAATCGCACTGCTACTCCGGTGAAGAACCATGCATCCGAACAGGCTGACGACTGCTCGGTCCCACGCGCGCAGACCACGTTCTCCGCAGGAGGTGTGCGTAGCATTCTTGCTGACAGCGACGCTGGCGTGCCTGTCCCTATCGAGCTTGGCGCACCCTGCCGACGCACAGCAGGATGACAATTCGCTGGACTACTCCGTCTTCGCCGGCCCGCCGCCGGAACCCTCGCAGTGTCCCGGCGGCGCTGGCTGCGGAGATGTTGTCCTCGACTCAGGTCGGGACAGTGCCCCCTCAGCTGAGGTCGTGGCCCCTTCGACGGACGACGACGGAATTGGGTCGACGTCGGACGGCGGCGAGGAAGGCCCGATAAATGCGGAGGCCGAGACGACAACGACGGCGGATCCGAGTTCCCACTCCGAGTCGTGGTCGCCTACTGTCGTGGGACCCAGACCACCACCGGCTGAAGGGGGAGGAGGAGGAGCACCGGCGGTTCCCGTGGAGTACACCATCCGAGCGGGAAAGACCAACATCACCGTTAACGGCACCAGGACCAGTCACAGGGTGAGTGGGCCTTTTATTTGTTTGGTCGGAAACAGAGAGTGCTGCCGCGGCGACGTTCGCGGCTGCAGCACTCTTGAACCCCTCTGCATTGGTGAACCTGTGCAGAGCATCCAGATACTCGATATGCGACGTGGGCTCAGTGCGAACACGGCCGCCGCATCTGAAACTCGGTCGTCCATTATGGTAAACAACAACAAAAAAAAAACATCCTGGAGTCTACTAGCCAAAACTACGATCTCAATATGAGGCATGCCGTGGTGGAAGACTCCGGAAAGTTTGACTGCTTAGGTATCTTTAACGTGCACTAAATTCAAAGCACGTGTTCATTTCAGAATTTCGCCCTCATCTAACTGCGGCCGTCGAGGCTGGCATATGTTCCCACGACATCGTGCTTAGTAGCGCAACGCCGTAGCCACTAAACCACCACAGTGGTTTCTGTCGCGCTGCCTTAGCCAGCGTAAGAGTAAACGTGACAGGATGTAATTTTCGTACTATTCGCGTGCTATACAATACATTTCTGGAGAACTATCGCACTGGTATTGCTTGAACTGCGAGATTAGATTTAACCGACGAGCTTAACTGACGCCTCCTATTCAGCAATTCATGTTTCCGGGCTTTGTAGTGCTGGCGTAGGAAGCTAAACGAACTGTGTTGTAAAACACCACGCAGGTACTGAAAGCTTTATGTCGGAAGTGTCACTAGGGAGTTGCGTGGTTCGAATTCTCCAAATGTTCTTTTAAGACCTGTGCGGACAGCCTTAATTAAGTAGAAACGCTGGTACAATTTAGCGGGCTCCTCTTTTTAGTAGATGGTGCAGAATACTAACTGTTCTGTGAGAACGAGCCCATGCGAATGAATGACGGGGCAGCAACAATGACTCCATAAGAGCTCGCACAACGCATACAGCATTTTTTGTTTAGTATTTTATGCGCTCACAAGGGAACTGGATGACACTGTACTCATGCAGGCGAATGCGTCACTTCGCGGCCTGCATCAATTCACTTGCTGAAATGCATAGGCCAATAAAATGTGATGTTCCCTTTGGCACGATTTTCTCCCTTACATCCACCGCTCACCACCGGCCGATCCTCATGAAGACGTAGGCGAAGCGCTGCTCGAGCCACAGGCGAATCAAGAAAGAGAGAATTGGAATAAATTGTAATATTTTTGCACTGCATGCCAATGGTACTATCGGCACGACGTGAAATAAACATTGAAAGACGAAGAAACTCGATGACACCTGTGTCCTGCGAGGTGAGTCTATGAGTGACGATCTACTACTTATATGCACGGCAACGTCACTACACCGCCTTTACTAGCATAGGCCAGAGCTATGTGATGAGTGCCAGAAGCACTAAGATGCAGCCGTGACCAACGGCCACCGCTGGCTGCGTTTCGTGACGATTCTGTTCAGTTTGCGTTCTTTTCGTATTTCGTCACAGCCTCGCACGTTTCCAAGCCAGCGCTGTCGCCCGGATTGGCCACTCTGCAGGACTATGGTGACAAGAAATAAATAGACACGGTAGTGTATTTCGAGAATCCCTAGCTGTTTGTTCTAGCGAAGCGTCAAGCGGACAAGGCACCAACTATCACTCCTTCGTTGGTCCTCGTCCACAATCCTCTACGTTTACTGCTCGTGCGCGACAACGTGGAAGAATAATCCTTACGAAATACGGCCCCGGCGTTTTCGAGCGAAGCTTGTATTGGCTCACAAGTTTCGGTGGCGGTCTGGTCGCGCAAAAGCCTATTTGCTAGTAGAGCAGCTGCGTGAAAAGGCTGTGTCATGAGTTGACAGCTGCGCCGGTGGCGGAGCGTGAGTCATTAGCAAGCATTCCAACAGCATAGGCGCGTGCTCACGCCACGTACGCAACCAATCAGAGCCGTTTCGCTTCGGCCGGGGAGGGATAGGGCATGAAAGGGTTTCATATGCGCTGCGCCGGCTACGTTTCCGGTCAGTTCAGTCTCGTAAAACGGATGGAATGGCCACGCGTTGTGCGTTCTCCCGAGGAAAGGGCAGCGTTCGACGAGCGACGGCAAGAACTCGTCCGTGAAAGGGCTCGCGGTCAGCGGCGCCCATCCATCCCTTAGAGCCACCCGAGCACAGGCAACTCGACAGCAACGACAAGAAGATCTCGAGCTGAAGGGAGCGGGAGGCCGAAGTAATCTGGTACCGTTACCTGTGGGTTACTTAACCGTGACGAAGGTCAGGTGCACGCAGGACAAGTTTCGCTTGCCCCCTTTCTTCCGGTATATGGGAAGGGTTGGTAATTTATTTATTATTCCTCTTTTCTGTCAGATGTATTTTGACAACTACACCATTTTGCTTGTTTCTTCAGTTTCTATTTTTGTAATATGGTGTAGTGCATTAACTGTGCAAGGAGTTTTCGCCGTCGTCGCCGGTGGTGGCGTCCAGGTGCGATAATACCGGGCCCGCGCACCGTATGCTGTGGGTGCGAGGGAAAGCGTGCGAGGGTGAGTGGAGAAGGATGGTGGCTTCGTGTGACCTGCGTTCCCGCGCGCCTAGTGCGGGATGCCGCGTAATCTCAAGTTTCAGTGACGCGTTGAAGCGAGTGGGGTAATTCGCTCACCGCTGCTGCCGCTCTTCGCCATGCTTTGAAATTGAGTGTCCGCGGCCATTGAGTGAAATCTGTTCGTGTTTACCTGTGCGCGCGGCACCTCATGTTTGGCAATTCAGTTAGGAAGTGAATGTATAATGCGATATACACGGTCGATAAAACTACGACTATTACTTCGTGCAGTTGTCTAAAACTTTGCTATCGCTATCGTTGCTTGCCTTTCTGGCAAAACTGCGATTTTTCTTCCTTTTCCTTTTTTTGTTCATATCGAGTTAGCTGCTGATTTTCTTTTCCAATTGAAGCACCGCTTAGTTGCTAGAAAGAAAGCAGTAAATCAGCCGCTTTTGCAACAACGCCTTCAATGGTATTCGTTTTAGAGCTTGGCCTTTAAATCAGTAACCATATTTGGCCTACTACTCTGCGTTTGATTTCCTGAGGTTCTCGCAATTTTTCTTCAAAAATGCAGCATTTGTTCAATATGCTACTTCCAATATATTCTAGTATTTTGGAGACAACAACAGCTTCGTTCCCTTTCTCTCTCGATTATTATGTTCTGTTATCTAGCACCATATAAGCGCCATGGACTTTCTCAGGGTGACCGCTGCGCCGTTCTGATTTTATTATATATATATATATATATATATATATATATATATATATATATATATATATGTATATATATGCTTTGCCTTGTTGCTTTCCTCTGTCCTATAGTGGTTTCCCCTTAAGGGTAGCTGGGAAATGTTAGCCTTCCAGAGGCAGTTGCCAGCTGTAGTTTATTTTTTTATATTTTCACGCCTATTCATATCAACGATTTTATAGGCAGACATCGAGAAGGTAATAAACTGAGCCACTGAAAGCAGGAGCACGCGCTGCGCCACTCACTGCTTAGAAATGAACAGAATCTGTTCGATATGGCGATAATCCGCAGTCGTAAATTTATCGTGTATGCAACGCTTTCTCTCGATACTAAAGTGGAGCGGATGGCAACATTACGTTTTTTGTTCGTACATTATGCGGCTTAATTAGTAACCGTAGGCGGCACTATCTTATTTAACTTCGTTTCCATGAAGAAAATCCTGATGTAATAGATAACGAACGTCGCAAATTTCATACATACAGCGTTTCCCGAAGTCGTAATTTCTTTCTTTCTCCGCTAATGGACTAATGGTGTGTACTATATAAATCTTAACTGTGCCGAACATTAAATTACATTTTTGCATCGTCTTTCTTTTTGCCATTTCACCTGTTAACAATGCCTTGCCGCGAAGGTTTTTGGCTGACGCTCTAATAAAGAAATGAAAATAATCGACTGATCTTTCCGATGCATATTGATTCCACACGCGATAGAAAGAAGTATATCGATCAGCATAAAACGTTGATATTCCGGAAGGGAATAACAGGAACAGAAAAGAAGCGCGTAGAAAAGAACACGTTGAGATGCTTGAGCGAATATCTTTTCATATGGAAAGACGCAATCCCCTTTTTTTTCGGGCAGCTATTTACAAATTCCCTTTTCATTTTTTTTGTCGACACACACACACAGCATACACACACAAACACTAAAATAAGAACTCTGTTTTTCATTCTCACCGGAACTGGGATCGTAACGCCTGCTCCTCCTCGAAATTCTTGTACTTGTCTTCTTTCTTTTTCTTTTCTTACGTCCTTTCGTCTCGAATGGTGCGCATTAAAATGAATGAAGCAGGAAGCTTGCCCGCCGCGCCGTGCAAAATCAGTTGCTTCGCCGACTCAGCGGCTGGTGTACAGCACTTGGAGCAGAAAGGAAGCCGTTCCTCGTGGGAGGCTGTCGTCGTTCGTTTATTTACTGCTTCATGCTTTCAGCGCGCATCTCGTGCTAACATTTTTTTTCTTAAACTCTTTTTTTTATATCCTCATGAGCTCAACCGTCTATTATATATTGCGAGACCCGCCTATCATGCCTTTCTTTCCTGATGTGAATGGCCGGCTGCGAATAGGATGGGGTTAAAGAAAAGACAGAGAAAATAACTATGGTTAGAGGCAATGTCGCTGATACTCTGTCAGAAGGTGCAACAAACGCTTTGTCCATGTGTTTGAAAAAGGTCGGGAAAGGCTGGTGTTCGGACCCAGTATAGCGTATCCCACCGCTGTCAACCAGTTGTTGTGACTCGGTATCCGAGTGGCCATTACATTACCGTGGCTGGTGATGTGCCAGGTGCCATGCGATCGAGAGGTCCGGGGAGCCGTCCGAGAGATGAGAAAAAGGATTCAATTACAAATTTACATGTCGATGGCGATGGTTTACATGCACGAGTACGAGCACCAGTACGACTGCGACCACGTGTGCGAGTCGCAGCACACCCGCAATACACTCAGGATCCACTTTTTATGCACTTCTTTATCCCGCTTCTCTCGTCGGGGAAACTCAATGTTCTTCGGTTCGGCCAACCACGATCGCTGAGCTGTTCGCAAAATACCGCCCATGACATGGCACCGTTCCGCCGGACTCCGCCTCCAATTTTGCACGAACGCCCCCACATACGAAGCAACGACGTGACATGCTTGGAACTTGATGTCGGAGTCGTTCCCACTGAAGTCCTTGACGCTGGCCCCTTTTATCGATTAGTGGGCCATTCGTTACTGCCCGCTTGCCAGGGTCAGGATTCGGTAGAGTGGTATTCACGGTAGCTGTTTCCACCAAGGGCGGCGGCCGTTGTCGCCTCTGGTGAGCTCTTTGAGCGCCACGGTCAATGTCGGGTCCCGTCTAGTCTAGGCGGTCGCTAGTCTCGCCCGTCAGCTTTAGTTCATAACTCATTCATAAGAGTAAGGAAATTCTGTGGTCAAATTCACAAATCTTTTCATATACAGGGTGTCCCAACTATCATGCACCAAGATTTTAATACATGCAAGTGCCACGTAGCTGGACAAAACCAAAATAATGTGTTTTCTGTAGCTTGGAGATACTTCGACAATTTTTTTGCATTCTGCATAGTTACCTGATTAGTCTTAATCAAGTAATCAACTTCTCATACATTATAATTAAATGAAAAGTCTCAAAGGGAAAATTATAGACCCACATGGAAAAACTCCCGATACAGCTTTGTGTTGCTCAATACGTGCTACAACACAAAAGTGTTTTTCTGAACGCGAAAGAAGCCTGCGAATAGCCTGTTACGTCTCGAAACAGCGAGGAACCTTCTTTGGACGCTTACATCGAGGCAGTCCTTTCATCTGCGCGCGCCCAGACGGCGACGGGCCTGACATAGACTGTGACGTGCAAACAAAGGCGCTCACTTCGAAGCGACAACAGCCGCCGCCCTCTGTGGAGGCGGTAACTACCGCGAAGGCCACGCTACTCGAACCTGACCCTGACAAGCGGACCGTCAGAGAGAGCCCACTAATTGCTACAAGGGGCCAACGTCAAGGACTTTCGCGGGAACGGCGTCGGCATCAGGTTCCCAGTTTTCCACGTCGTTGCGACGTACGCGGGGGCGATGGTGCAACAGAGGAGGCGGATTCCGGAGGGACGGTGTGAAGTCATGGCTGGGATTGTGCGAACGATTCGACGATTAGGATTGGCCGATACACAATTATCAGATTCGCTAGTCTAGTCACCTAGGGAAGACGACTGCTTTAAAACCGGACACCTTTAATGCAGTGGCCTGTTATGACGTCTTGTTACGTTTCGCCTACGACGCGCGGTATAGCCGGCGCGGATGCAACGGACGCCGGGGCTTCGTTCGAAGCGGCGGACATTTTGGCCCGTTCAGCGCCGCCGATACGCCTCCCCGCCAAGCGCGTCCAGGCATGTTTCAATGCCACGTGTCTTCAAGTGTGCGTGTGTGTGCATGTTGGTGCCCATGCTTGTCAAAGCGCGGCAGACGGGGAGAGGAGCTCCCCAAGTGTGAAGCGAGGAGGTCTGACCGGCGCCGGCCCGGCGGATGCGTCACTGCACTCGTCTCAACCTGTCTCTCAGCGTGTCCGTGCCCCGTCACGTGCGCCTCTATCGAGGCGTTCCTTCTTGCCCTGAACTCCGAGAGTATAAGAGCAGCTGCCCCCGGACGCCAAGAGGGAGGCTCCGATTTCTTCTGTTGAGTAACGTGCTCTCCCATCTCTCCACTTCGGTCGACCTGACCGGCCGCTCTTTTGCGATGCTAGAATAAACAAGTTGTTCTGTTAGCAGTCGACTCATGCTTTGCCAGGACCTTCGGATGCTTCCAGTTGTGCCCCAGGCCGCCAGGCCAACGCTACCCCTGGGGCTTGCGACCCATTTGCAACAACGGGTGTCAGCGCTGAGATTCCAACAGTCTGCTGACATGTGTGTCCTTACTTGTCCTGATGTGTGCTCAGGCATGTAGTGAGCTCATACATTTAAAGTGCTCCTATATGGAGTGGGCTTCCATATCTGGAGCCAGTGCAAATAATGTAAAATAAACCCCGTTGTCTTTCGCTCCTACTCCCGGACGTACTCATTCCTGTGCCTGGACAATTCTGGGCCTACGCGCTACCCTGAGTCCCAACAACAAGCAAAAATGTCGTGCGACTGCCCGCTCGAGGCACTTTCCGTGTATTCGCGGGCTTCTTTCCCGCTCGGTAAAACACTTTTATGCAGCATCTATTGAGCAACAGAAAGCTATATCGGGAGATTTTCATGTTGCTCTACAATTTTCTCATTGACTTTGTTCATTTAACCATAGTATGCGAGAAATTAATTAATTAAAACGAATTATATGATTAGGCGGAATGCGAAAAAAAATAATCTGAGTATCTCCAAGCTACGGCAAACAACATTACCTTGGTTCTGTCGAACAATGTGGCATTTGTATATCTTAAAATGTTGGTGAACGATAGTTTGGACACCCTGTATATTGCATTGCTGGCAATCAGATCACTGTCTTGTTTGACTTGCTTGAGCAGTGTCCTCACGACGTGATCCTTGGCCTCGACTTTCCCTCGACGCACCCAGCCCTTATCGACTGCTCGACAGGTAATCTTCAACTGGAATTCCCCGTTGTCGCCCACGTAATATCCGACATTTCCTGCCGCTTATGTTTTATAGGCTTTTATATGCCACCGCAAGCCGCAACCTGCGCCCCCTTCATTCCATTCCCTCTCGTCCTGTGTTTGTTGGTGAATACGTTGTTCCCCAGTTCTCGACCTGGTACTGACGCAAATTGTGGTCACTGTGGTCACCGTACGCAGATACAGAGCCTGCCTGCCATTTTTGAACGTAAGAGTACTCTTGTGATGCCTGCCGGTATCACGCTCCACCGTGTCGTCATTGCAGGAATGCGATATTTCTCTGTTAGCCGTCGACGGCCCTCGAGATGATTCAGGCTCTCTCAGAGCCATCGCCGTCATGTGCCACTTTCGACAAAATTATATATTCTGACCTCCCGCTTACGCAAGCAGAAGACCTCTTTCTCTGACCTCTAGAATCGGCCATTAGCCCAGACTACAGCCTTTAGGCACAAAATTCACACCGGCGATGTGAAACCGATTCACCGGCGCACTTCTCGCGTTTCCCCCATGAGACGCGACATAATCCAAAAGCAAGTCGAGAAAATGCTGGCGAAGGAGATCATCGAACCCTCCTCTAGTCCATGTGCATGTCTTGTTGTACTGGTCAATAAATTGAACAGAAGCTGGGGATTCTTGTGTTGATTATGGACGCCTCAACAAGGTAAAGAAGAAGCACGTTTATCCCTTGCCCCGTATAGACGACGCACTTGAATGTATTCACGGCGCCCAATCTTTATCGTCTATCGACCTTCGCTCAGGTTATTGGCAGATTGATGTTGATCCACTGGAGCGCGAAAAAAGCGCATTTGTAGCTCCGGAAGGCTTCTATCCTTTTAAAGTCATGCCTTTCGGTATTTGCAATGTGCCGGCCACATTTGAGCGCATGATGGAATCGCTTCTTCGTGACTTGAAATGGTCAACTTGCTTGTGCTACCTTGACGATGTCATCGTTTTTCACCAACATTTGGCAGTCATTTTCAGCTCCTCTCCGCCATTCTCTAGGTATTCCGCAATGCCGGCCTCCAGCTGAACTCCTCAATATGCTGTTTCGGACAATGTGAAATAACCATACTCGACCATCTCGTCAACGCGGTGGGTGTCGAGCCCGATCCTGAAAAAGTTCGCGCCGTGAAGAATTTTCTCGTACCTTATTCGGCTAAAGACGTACGAAGTTTCATTGGATTGAGCTCCTATTTCCGCCGTTTCATCCGTAATTTCCCCGACATTGCGCGTCCCCTTACTGCGCTCCTCAAAAAATACGTTTTTACACGAGGCTCACCCCAAGCTGCTGCCTTTTCGGCGCTTCTCGATGCCCTCATGACTTTTCCTATTTAAGCGCATATTGATCTGACTGCACCGACGGAAGTTCTCACAGATGCCAGCGGCCAAGTTATCGGCGCCGTCCTCGCTCAGCGTCAGTGCGGACACGACTGCGTTATTGCGTATGTTAGCCGCCTACTGTCCACACCGGAGAAGAATTACTCAATAACAGAACGAGAGTGTCTTCGTCTTGTCCGGGTTGCCGCCAAGTTTCGTTCCTACCTGTTTGGCCGCATCTTTACCGTCGTAACTGATCATCATGCTCTATGCTGCCTTCCTTCGCTCATAGACCTTACAGGCCGCATTGGTCGTTGGGCTCTCCACCTCCAAGGACACTCGTTTTCGGTAGTGCACAAGTCCGACCAGCTCGATCAATATGCAGATTGCCTGTCACGGTATCTCGCGGATTCTCTTGGCGTCATCGAGCAAGACACCGACGCCTGCGTCTTGTTTATCTCCGACCTCCTTCATATAGGGGACGAACAACGCCACGACTCGGAGTGACGTTCTACCCGCCGTCGCTGCTTAGTGGCTTTGGCGTTGTGCTGGTAAGCACCGAGGTCGCGGGATCAAATACCGGCCACGGCGGCCGCATTTCGATGGGGGCAAAATGTAAAAACACCAGTGTACTTAGATTTAGCTGCACATTAAGCAATTCCATGTGGTGAAAATTAATCCGGAGTCTCTCACTAAAACCTGCCTCAGAATCAGGTTGTGGCTTTGGCACGTTAAGTTTCACAATTTAATTTCAATTTGAATTCTACGTTCCATCATCGACAGTCTTAGCCCTATCACACTCGACCCTTCACTCCAATTGTTCTGTCTTCACATCGGCACTTTATACCGCCACAACATGCATCCCGACGGCCCTGAACGCCGTCTCGTCGTGCCTGCCTATCTGCGGTCAGCTGTCCTCCGCCAGCTTCGTGATGAGCCCACCGCTGATCACCTTGGTGTCGCCCCCACTAATGGTCGCGTCATGCGTCGTTTCTTCTGGCCTTATTGTTTCTACCACTCCGTGCGACGATATGTCGCTAGCTGCGACCAACACCAACGCCGCAAGCGGACAGCTATACTTCCGACCAGCTTGCTTCATCCTATCGGCATCCCCACGGAACCGTTCTTTCGTGTTGGGCTCGACCTTCTTGGCCCCTTTCCAACCTCAACATTAGGCAACAAGTGGGTCGCCGTGCCAACCTGCTATGCGACACGATATGCCATTACCCGGGCCCTCACGACAAGCTGCGCTACGGATGCTGCTTTCTTCTTTATGACATCATCTTCCATCATCGTGCACCTCGACAATTTCTGACCGACCAAGGCCGGTACTTTTTGTTTCACGTCATCGAGGACATCCTTCGTTCATGCTCTACCCGCCACAACCTCACAACCGCTTACCACCAAAAAACGAAAGAACTCACAGAGCGCCTGAATCGAACTCTGACCGGCATGCTTTCTATGTACGTTTCTGCTGACGACCGTGATTTGGGCGGTACTTTGCCGTATGTTTCTTTCGCCTACAACTTGTCCAGTCTTGACACCACTGGCGACTCACCGTTTTATCGTCTCTTTTAACACGACTTCTCAGCCTCTTCATACTTTATTTCCCGCTGCTCTAAGTTCATCCACTATGTACGTTCACAATGCCATAGCGCGCGCCGGTACAGCTCGGCAGATCATTCATGAACGGCTCACAGTGTCCGAGGCTTCCCAAAAAGCCGTGTATGACCGTCGCCACAGAGACGTTTGTTACTCCCCAGGTTTCCTCGTGCTGCTGCAGTCTCCGTCTCGCCGTACCGGTCTCTCCTATCCTATCCCGCTGCGATTGTCCTTTGCAGGGTGGTACGCCAAGTCCCCGACCTTGCATATGAAATGGAACCAGTCGTCGAGCCAGCGCCGTCTACGCGACCACCGTCTGCTACGGTGCACGTTGTGAGACCTAAGCTGCACGTGACGGCCCCTTCTGGTCTGCCCTAACAAGCGCCGGGTCGGCACTTTCGCCCGAGGGGGGGGGGGGGGGGGGGGGGGTTAGTGCCACGAGACAGCGTAGGGCTGGTACTGTCGGTAGGACGGCGACAACAGCGACGAAGTGGCCAGAGGCACACGATAGTGGAGCATCAATCGCCGCTTCTTGTGGCTATGACAACCTTGTATATAGTATTAATTTGTAAATACACGCTATTCCCGTAGCAATATGTAAGAACTGTTTTGCTTTTGTCCGGCTACTCTCTCTCTCTCTCTTTCTCTCTCTCACAATGCGTCTGCCATGGCGATTCAGCGGCACCTTTCCTTACGTATACAGACCTACCGTACATACTTATTTAAGAATACAGATTCTGGTCTTACCAACTAGATTACTTAGTCAGTGTTGTTTATGTCGCCACACGTTTTACATCGGTGAAAAAGGGCGACAGAGTAGCCAGTAATGGAGGTTGACAAAGAACCACCCACCAAAGACGAGGAATAACAACGGTGGCAATTTCCGTCAATGGCACGTTAAAATTATACGAAGTATCGACGAACATGAGATATGTAAAATTCTCCAGCGAACGAACTTCTTTGTCGATTGCCGACGCTGAATTCTTTCTTCGTGCGTGTAACAAATTTGAGACAGTACTTCCCATGATTCTAAAAAGTAAGTCACCAAATTAAACAGGTGCGTCGTATTTACGGCTACAGGAACACCATCCGGTTCATGTATATTTCTAGCAATTTTTAAAGTATATTTGAACTATATTGAGAAAACTTCTATATACGTAAGTGCAGTATAAAATTGAGCATCACCGCAGAGGCCACCTCGTTAACACGCCGATCGCTGGCATTAGCGTCTGCATGGCACCCAAACTCCGACCTGTGACGAAGCACGCTTACGCCATAAAGCCAAGTTTATGCTCCCATAGTTGGGGGACGCAAACCACCAGGCGTACGAAAGAACGCAAACAGGTGTACAAAAGCATGCAAGCATGGCGTGTGCGGTACTCAATTTGGGCATCGCAAAGAAGTTTGGGTGCGATATTTCTAAAGCTCTCAACTATCTACAGGAACTTAGTTCTGCTCCCTGGCAGGACTTCTTACCTGCTGAATGCCGACCAGTCAGTTTCCGCATAAGGTGCTAAAGCAAGGTTGCTAACAAGGTACCGACTCGCCAGGCGTTCGCAACAGTGCCGACATGTCATTTTCTACTTGTCGGGTTTTTTTTTTCTTTTTTGTTATACCTTTCGATGAATCAAGGCTCAAGCCCTCTTCCCTAAACCTTATAAAAATACTGGAAGGCATCAGAGCACCCGAAATGATTTACTATAACACTTGTTTCTATATACAATGACAGATAGGCTCAGGTATCGAGACCAACTTTAGCATGAGTGTAAACTATCTTACATATTTAAACCTCATGCTAGCCACGTGGCATCCTTTTCCGCGCGGGAGGCGTCTAGGCAGAATTTCTAGAACTTCGCAAATATCTGTCTTAACTCCTTTCAGCCCGGTGGGAGTTGCGTTCAGCAGTCTGAAGCATACAAGTTGCATCGTCCAAGATTTTCTTTCAAGTAAACAAAGCAATACGGTAGCAGAGACACGTGCGCAGATTAGGCCGAAGTGTGAACAAAAACGAAGAGGAGAGAGGACAGAGAGAGAGAGAGATTGATGGCCAAAAAAAGAACTCTAGTTCTGTCGTCCGAAGTTAAAAAGAATATATATGAAGGTAGTAGCTACTTCCGTACACATGCTAAGGCTGACGTGGGAAGCAGGAGTAACAAGTAAAGGAAGACGCACTGCGGTGCAGTTATAGAGCGCGTTTAGACTACGCGAATGGCCTCCCGTTAACGAGGAAATCGCGACGTTCTGCGCTGGTTAGGCTGGCAGTCTCGTCTACCCCGACGCAGGTAATTCACTTCTTCTGGCCTCGTAACCTGTTACTAGACCCGCGAGGACAGTTGGGATGGGCCATAAATAAACGGGAAGAGCGTCGAGTTACTCCTTCCGGCGATACCCTACCCTGCAGTGCCGTTTTCCTATTTCGCTGCCTTGAAGAAAAAGAAAGAAAGAGAACCCACGTTAAGTAATGAACGAATGCTAACTAGTGCTAAAATAGTTTAGCAAATGGACTGCCATCATATACAGGCTTATCGCTGCAGCTTTTCAAATAAGAACTCACTGCCGTTCCACTCTGTGAAGAAGGATGACCAGCGAAGCTGTGTATGTGGGCGCCTTAATGGCGAACTGCACCTCCACCGCGGGACGGCCTGGCATTGCACTATCTTAGGAATCGGCCCACGTATGGGGAGTGCCTAACGCCTGCTTCGCCTCCGCTACCTGTCGGGCCGGCATTGCACTAGCTTCAGGATCGGCCCACGTATGGGGAGTGCTTATCGCCTGCTTCACCTCCGCCGCGGGTCGGCCCTGCATTGCACTATCTTCGGGATCACGCAGAAGGACGACGACGAAGTGCCTTCTTCTTAGAACGCTTCTATCTGTGTTCTCTGTTTTCCGACGAATTCTTCGGAATTTCCTGGTGCCTCGGCTCCCGGTTTTGTGGCCATGGACGCGGAGCCTTCCAGAGGCCCTCCTGGCCAGAGGTCATCAAGGCCGTCCCTCAGGAGGAAGAGAGGAAGCGTGCTCAGTGACACCGAGGACACTGAGCTATACTCAATGTCGCATGAAGACTCATCGGATGATAGCTTCATCACTGTCCGCAGAAAGAGGGCCAAAAGGAGGACTGTCAACGCGAACCCATCAACGCAAGCGAGCACGGTGACTCTGAAGTCAAGGCCTGAACGCTGGCCTCACGCCATCGTGTTCGTACCCGAAGAGCCCTCAAACAAACTCCGACTGCTAAACAGGCAAGAACTATCTGTTTTCTAGGAAGGGGTCGTGCCGAATGAAATTAAGGACATTCGTATAAATGCACGCAAAAATGTCCTCGCAATTGATGTTAACAACGGGAGTGCGCTCGAAAAACTGAAGCAAATCTCGGTGCTAGGGCGCATCAAAGTGCGTTCATATATCCCGATGGATGACGCATCCACAGCAGGTGTCATTTATGACATCGATGTCGCCATTACCAACGCGGACTTGCCTATCCTCGTCAAACCAGCAAGTGAGGGTGTTGTCATCACGCGTGTGAGCCGCCTTGGAACATCGCGCTGCGTCAAACTGATCTTCAAAGGACAATGCTTACCAACACACGTCAAAGTCGGTCACTTCCGACACCCTGTTCGGCCCTTCGTACAAAAGCCTCTTCAATGCCATCAGTGCTTTAGGCTGGGACATGTCAAGGGTGTCTGCCCAAACTCGATACTGTGTCCCCGTTGTGCTGAACCTCACGCGGAGGAGACGTGCCAGGCTACTGTCCTAAAGTGCGGCAACTGTAATGGTTCCCATGCTGCCTCGTCTAGGGACTGCCCTCGCATCAAGAAAGAGGTCGCTGTTCTCAAGCAAATGGTTCGGGACAATTCGACACACAGGGAGGCTGCTGCAACGATCCGGCGTCGGCGTCGGCGTCACCGAACCTCCTCAAAAAAGGCAGAACCGCGAAACGAGGGGTCCGCTTCCATTGTAGCACCCACGTTCTCCAATCAGGCCAAAAAGGGGCTGAACAGCACAAGGGAGTCGCCTGAAAGGAATTTGTCTCAAAAAGAATGGCCTGCGCTTCCGAGCCAGCAATCTCCCACAAAACTACAGATTGTCAAGCCCGCCCGGGAGCCTACTCTTGCCGCTGATGCCACGCCCAAAGCAGATCGTCAAGTCCTTTCAATGCTGCGTCCCCTCATAGATGCCATTCGAGTGATTCTGTCGAACCTTGGAGCTACGTCTGCTCAAAATGCACTGAAAGTACTGGACGCCTTAAGCCCAGTGCTTGAGTCCCTCGAATAGAGACATGGCCAGCCATCGCCCATCGTTTCGAGAGGAAGTCAAGGCAGCGTCAATCATACAGTGGAACGCAAGAGGACTAAAATCACGCCTTTCGGACTTTCGTCAGTATATATATACTAATTTGTTCCCAGTCATTGTCATATGTGAGCCTAACGTATCAAAACCAGTCAGATTATCGGGAGACGAAGCTGTTATATCCGCAACAACTAATGCATGCAGCAAAGTCATCGTTTTTATTCGTCGAAAACTGACCTATGTTCGCCAGCCGATTCCGCTTCATGATAAAAATCAATACGTTTGCCTAACAATTAAAAAGGGCAAACTCATGTTTACACTTGTAGGCGTTTATATATCGCCTTCAAGTATTTTTGATCCCAAACGATTAACGAACATCTTGTCTGTGTGCCCTGCCCCATATGTCATCATCGGAGATTTTAATGCGCATCATATAGCATGGGGAAGCGCAAGAACAAATGCAAGAGGGCAAAGACTTGCAAACTTCGCCTGTAACCACGGCCTTTCACTCCTGAATGACGGCAGCCCAACGTTTATACGAGGCGTGAATTATGGCAGCTGTCTTGACCTAGCTTTCGTCTCCAGCACTTTCACAAGATATGTTAAATGGTTTTCGGATATCGAGACACACAGGAGTGATCATATTCCCACATACCTTGTCATCAAAGGAATGTCCAGTCCCACCCCACGGAACACCATACGATTAATTGATTGGACCACTGTTACGTCCACCATGGAGGATGCTTGTCGAGAGGGCTTGTCCTCTGGATTAGAGGAAGCAATCAAGTCTGCAATGCTACACGCCGCGCGCACGGTCACGGTTTCGTCGAAGCGCACGGAATTGGATATAGAGTTGGAGCGACTTCGTGCACTCCGTCGTCGTGCGGAGCGGCGTTACCGGCGTACGAAATCCATCGAAGACCTTAGAACAGCCAGACGACTACAAAAGAAAATTCAACGTCGCATGGATAAATTGGCATCTCGACGTTGGACAAGATTTTGCCAGTCACTAGACCCCCGAAAGCCACTTTCCCACATCTGGAGAACCATACGTGGTCTACGTTCCCTCCCTGAACAACGCTTCCCATTCAAAGCGCTGGCGCTCTTCAAGGGGCGGCTAGAGGCTGATGTTGCAGAGGACTTTTGTGCAAGGATCGCTGGCCAAGCAACCGGTCCAGGCTTTCCAGCCCCCAGTCGCATCCCTGTTTCACGTGACGGCCGCATGGATCTTCCTTTCATAATGGAGGAACTAGAAGCGGCTCTTGCTCTATGCAGGCGTTCTTCATCCGCGGGACCGGATGGAATATCCTACCGCGCCTTGAACAACCTGAGTGATAGCGCACGGAGAGAACTGTTACATGTCTACAACTTATCTTGGCAGGATGGCATGGTTCCCGAAGAATGGAAGATAAGCCGCTTGGTCCCTCTCCTGAAGCAAGGCAAGTCCCCACTTGAACCCACCTCATACCGCCCAACAGCGCTGGCCAGCTGTGTGGGAAAGATAATGGAAAAGATGATCCTTGCCCGCTTGGAGTTGTACCTGGAGCACTACAACATGTTACCGAATTGCATGGCTGGGTTTCGACGAGATCGCTCTTCAGTAGACAGTGTTGTTGATCTCGCTACGTACGTCCAGCTTCAAAAGTCACGCAAAAAGACTATCTGCAGCTTTGTTCTTGGATGTCAAGGGGGCATACGATAACGTATCTCACGAGGCTATCCTCGATGCTCTTGAGATGGTTGGCCTAGGTGGTCAAGTTTTCCAATGGATCTCTCATTACCTTTTTATGAGATCGTTCTTTGTCTGTACCGGTGATGGCAAAACGGCACTACACTACACGTACCGAGGTGTTCCTCAAGGCGGTGTACTAAGCACTACCCTATTCAACCTCACACTCATTGCTCTCGTTGATCATCTGCCAGCAGCGATCAAGATATCAATGTACGCCGATGACATATGTATATGGACCTCAGGTGTGACACGTCCTCAGATACGTGCAAGACTTCAAAAAGCTGCTACTCTAACAGCTATATACCTCCGCAACCAAGGTCTTGAAATCTCGTCAGACAAATGTGCACTGCTGGCGTTCACTCGCAAACCAATGACACCCTACGTCATATCAATAAATGGCCAGATCATTTCTTATGAGAAGACTCACAAATTTCTTGGCATAATCATTGATAGAGATCTCTCATAGAGCCCGCACGTGACCTACTTGAAACAGCGTCTGACAGCAATCTCCCAGCTTTTCAAGTTTCTGGGCGGAAAGACTTGGGGAATGTCAGTGCATGCAATGTTGGAATGGCACAGCGCTCTTTTTCTGGGCATCTTGAGATACAGTTTGCCCGCACTGACCAACACCTGCTAGACAAATCTTCGTGCTCTACAGGCTATTCAAGCTCGGGCTCTCAGGGTTTGTCTTGGTTTGCCAAAATGCACATCGACAGCAGCGACTATTACGATTGCTCGGGACCAACCTATACAAACACACATTGCGGTAGAGGTGTTGAGAGTGCACATTAGGCACGTTGCCCGTGCCTGTTCCCACCATCTGGCAACACTATCGTCAGAAAGGCCGCAGGCAGCATTTTGTACTACGATTTCGAAGTATTATACCTGCCTCCCATCAGGCTTCACCCCCGCAACTAAGCCATCGATTCCTCCATGGTGTTTGGCTCGACCCGCAGTACACCTCACCGTACCAGGAATCAGGAAAAAATCTGAGCTGTCATCACCTGCTCTTAAACAACGAACTCTGCTCCTTTTGCACGAGAGGTACGCCGAACACGTACATATTTATACTGATGGATCGGCAACTCTCCAGTGTTCCTCTGGAGCCGTGGTCTTCCCAGCGAAAGCCACCACCATCAGTTTCAAGACATGTCACCCAACGACACCGATGGCCGCGGAACTTGCAGCCCTTCGCGCTGTACTTCGTCTCGTCAGCCAAGAACAACCTCGAAGATGGTCAATATTCAGTGACTCGAAGGCTGCACTGCAATCTCTGCTATCGGCCCTGCGGCGCGGACCACACGAACAACTGGTATTTGAGATTAGAGAACTCATTCATACCTTAACTGATAAAGGACACCACGTGACATTTCAGTGGCTTCCAAGTCACTGCGGAGTCATAGGGAACGAACACGCTGATAGCGCTGCTCGGTCAGCTCTTCAAGGGGACGAAGAGGAGCCGATACCGTTATCAAGGACAGATGCCGCTCGAAAACTTCGATTGATCAGCCCTGACATCACGTTCTCCTTGTGGAACGCTGGAAGTTTTCACGACTACCGACTCCACAATCTTGACTCCTCTCTACGCCTTTGTATTCCACCTGGACTTTGCCGTCGCGAAGCTACCCTGCTTTGTCGACTATGGCTAGGGGTGGCTTTCACCAAGTCTTTCGCATACCGAATTCGATGGGCCGACGACGCCTCGTGTGAGGACTGTGGTGGCGAGGAGACTTTTCAACACCTTCTTTGTGACTGTCCTCGATATAATTTACAGAGACAATCACTCGCAACCGCGATAGCGCGCTTTGACAAAAGACCTCTCACAGAGGAACTTATTTTAAAATACCGCCATCATAAGCCTTCGCAGCAGAGGGCGACGAGTGCACTGTTGCGGTTTTTGAGGGCGACAGAATTGGACAGGCGGCTGTAGCCTGAACAGATGTTGACAGTGCTTCAAGTGTCACTGTGCTGTGCGATGACAGTATTCAGTGACAGTGACCGATTGTGATTGTGTGTCTATTCTCCTTCTTTTCCTTATCTCTACTTTGTTACCACTTTACCTCCCCCTCCCCTCTCTCCCCAGCGTAGGGTAGCCAACCGGATCTTTTTCTCTGGTTAACCTCCCTGCCTTTCCCCTTTCCTCTCTCTCTCTCTCTCTCGGGATCGGCCCACGTATGGGGAGTGCTTAACTCCTGCATCACCACCGCCGCACGTCGGCCCGGCATTGCACTATCTTCGGGATCGATCGGCCCGCGTATGGGGAGTGCCTAACGGCTGCTTCACCTCTGCCGCGGCTCGGCCCTGCATTGCACTATCTTCGGGATCGGTCCACGTATGGGGAGTGCTTAACTCCTGCATCACCACCGCCACACGTCGGCCCGGCATTGCACTACTTCTGGATCGATCGGCCCGCGTATGGGGAGTGCCTAATGGCTGCTTCGCCTCCGCCGCCGGTCGGGCCGGCATTGCACTAGCTTCAGGATCGGCCCACGTATGGGGAGTGCTTAACGCCTGCTTCGCCTCCACTGCCGGTCGGCCCGGTATTGCACAATCTTCGGGATCGGTCCACGTATATGGGAAGTGCTTAACGCCTGCTTTACCTCCGCCGCGAGTCGGCCCGGCATTGCAGTAGCTTCAGGCTCGGTCCACGTATGGGGAGTGCTTAACGCCTGCTTCGCCTCCACTGCCGGTCGGCCCGGTATTGCACAATCTTCGGGATCGGCCCACGTATATGGGGAGTGCTTAACGCCTGCTTTATAGTGCGCGTTTGGTTCCATCCTATCTAACGCCACCTCTACATGTGTTTTGTTACTACGATCAGGCGCAGATACCAGCAGCTCTAATAATCTGCTTAAGTCCATTAGGAGGCTTTTTTTTTTCATTTTCGTTTCTCGCGCGTTCTCTTTTTAAGCCGGGCAGACTGAGGGTAGGTAGCCCACATATAGTAAAGTGAAAAGAAAAGAACGAAGGCACCGTTGAATATCATGCGCTATTTCATTTAGAGGTATGTGAGCTTAAGAGATACCTATGAGCGGACAATATTTGTACAGGTTTTATTCTTAATTTACTGATTGACTATGCAGAAAACAGGTGCGCTAATTTGTTGGTCAAAGTTCCATGCTATACAAGTCTCAGCCTTCAAGGCACGTAGCAGATGCCAAAGAATAGGGTAGCCGGATTAATAAAAAAACTGAGAGCCTTGGCTTCCAAGCGCTCGTCTATTAAGAGACCTGTCTGCTTTACTATGAGCCGACATTATATGTACAGGTCTTAAGTAACTACGGGAAGTACCGGTGGGCACACTGGCACTATTTCTTGGGTCAATTCGGTGTCATATACACTTAGCTTATATGTCCTAACATGCAAGATACCGACCGACCGACACTAAAACGCACTGAGCTAGGCAGAGATAGCTTATAGGTAGCTTAGAAAGCTTCGTTAAATACATATATTTCGTGACTCTAATACAAAAATGCCAAAACCTCCCAAGCACGGTGTGAAAGCAAATGGGACGACCGTATTTTCTTTCTTTACTCCCAGGCGTTGAGAATATTACAGTGGACCGTTTATGATATCAAATGCGATTAAGGATCAATAGAATATAGCAAATGCAATACATAACCCTCCTCCCCCCCCCCCCCCCCCAATAAAGACAAAGAAAAGATTGTTGAAGCGCAAGCGGTAAATGCATGTATGCACTGTTTGCATATCAGTTCTATAACAATTATAATAGTCAAGAACAGCGGTTTATTGCTTTCAAATGAAACTGTTCGTCCGTACATGCATTTCGTTAAAGACACTTCTCGGCGCCAAGTAGCCTCTGGTTGTAAAAGAAAAAAAATATAGTGAGCATCGTTGCGCAGCATTGTTGCCAACTTTGCTAACATTTTCTCTCAAAAAATCTGAAAAGCTGAAATGAGCAGAGTAACAGTGATTTACGTCGACAAGTCGGGGATCTGGGACTCTCGAACAAAGACATCAGCTTTCAAGCTCTTATCTCAGATTTTCAAAAACTACTCCGCCGCGTGCAATCAGCGCCTGGAAGGTATTGCGCGAGCTTTTGTTCATTAATCACGCGACGAAAGTGATTACATTGCCTCATTCACGCACAAGTTTTGAACGTAATTGGTTGCAGATTATGTGGTGCCGCAAACGCGGAGTCTCTGAGTTTGCAGCTTGCGCAAATGGAAGACGGATGGTTTAAATGGCCCGCGTATGGGGAGTGCCTAATGGCTGCTTCGCCTCCGCCGCCGGTCGGGCCGGCATTGCACTAGCTTCAGGATCGGCCCACGTATGGGGAGTGCTTAACGCCTGCTTCGCCTCCACTGCCGGTCGGCCCGGTATTGCACAATCTTCGGGATCGGTCCACGTATATGGGAAGTGCTTAACGCCTGCTTTACCTCCGCCGCGAGTCGGCCCGGCATTGCAGTAGCTTCAGGCTCGGTCCACGTATGGGGAGTGCTTAACGCCTGCTTCGCCTCCACTGCCGGTCGGCCCGGTATTGCACAATCTTCGGGATCGGCCCACGTATATGGGGAGTGCTTAACGCCTGCTTTACCTCCGCCGCGAGTCGGCCTGATATTGCAGTAGCTTCAGGATCGGTCCACGTATGGGGAGTGCTTAACGCCTGCTTCGCCTCCACTGCCGGTCGGCCCGGTATTGCACAATCTTCGGGATCGGCCCACGTATATGGGGAGTGCTTAACGCCTGCTTTACCTCCGCCGCGAGTCGGCCTGATATTGCAGTAGCTTCAGGATCGGTCCACGTATGGGGAGTGCTTAACGCCTGCTTCGCCTCCACTGCCGGTCGGCCCGGTATTGCACAATCTTCGGGATCGGCCCACGTATATGGGGAGTGCTTAACGCCTGCTTTACCTCCGCCGCGAGTCGGCCCGGCATTGCACTAGCTTCAGGATCGGCCCACGTATGAGGAGTGCTTAACGCCTGCTTCGCCTCCACTGCCGGTCGGCCTGGTATTGCACAACCTTCGGGATCGGCCCACGTATATGGGGAGTGCTTAACGCCTACTTTACCTCCGCCGCGAGTCGGCCCGGCATTGCAGTAGCTTCAGGATCGGTCCACGTATGGGGAGTGCTTAACGCCTGCTTCACGTCTACCGCGGGTCGGCCCGGCATCGCACTGTCTTCCGCATCAGCCCACCTATGGGGAGTTTTTTGCTTACCACGCCAACAACGACATGAAAATTTCCTTGGATGGTAGAGGTACACAGCTTCGCTGCAATATATTAGACGCTTGCCAGAATAGGCCAATGTGAGCGCACAGCAGATGTCTAGGCATACCGTTTCATTCGGAGCTTGCATGAGTAGTATTCTTCAGTAAAATACAGAATATAAGCCGTTGAAAAAATCACGTCAAAAGCAAAGTAACATTCACGGGCACACCATAGAAAAGGCACGTAAGAGAAGTTAAATCGGACAAAAAGATAGCATTATCTGCGTTTACTCATGGCGGCCCCTCAATTAGTGTATAGGCGCGTTCGAGTAAGCGCGAAAGCGAGTGCGTTTCACCAACACGTTGAGTAGGGCGCATGCCAGAAGTCCCCTCTCTTTTCCCATCTCGCTTCATGCGGTGCTCCAGCGTTTACATGGGTCGTGCGAGACTACTTACCCTTCTTCATTTACTTCCACCTGGCGAATTAATGCGCCTAATTTACTTTCCTAATGTATAATCCACCATTTCCATTGGTTAGATATCTTATAAATGCAATGCGATACGCCGCCGTGTAGCAGTCATGTAAATGCGGTGTATAAACACTCGCGGGTTCCCGTCGAATTGAGGGATTCCAGCAGCACTCTCTTTGCGTTCTGCACCAGCGACGAACGCAGTAATGCCCCAAAGGTCACAGCTTCTGTAACGAACCTTCAATCAATGGAGAAAGAATAGCATAGCATTTTATAGCAGCAGCAGTTAAGAGGCCGTATATCTGACGTACTTGTCGGAACTTGCGTTGAGTGAACCTCTGTTGAAAGGCCTGAATTGAAAGCTATGCAAACAGACACGTCGTGCGTGTAATTTTCTTTTCTTTTCAACTATACGCGCAAGTAACGGTTTGTGTTTCTCTCCTATCGCACAAGTTTTGTATTGTCTGGCTTCTTGTAACGCATACGTAAATCTTCACATTGTTTACCGCTTTGTGCAGCACGTGCCGGCCCGGGCAAGGCGTATCTTCATGGTGTTGAGAATGCGTTTCGGTCTCATGGTACAGGTGTAAAAATGCCACGCATTTCCACAATGCGGACTCTTATACGCCAATTCTTACCCCCTACCTCTCATCCACGTGACCCATCGGACCACGGATTACAGCATCTCCGGGATCGTGTCACTCCGCTTCGAAAGTTCGAAACTGAGTTTGCTGTGTGCTTCTATCTGTGTCCCTCCCGTCCTTTCTGTTACATAATTGTAGTTAGCGTAGCCCCTCATCCTCACTATCGCAATGTACAGTTGGCTGCTGGACGCGCTGATTCCCTTGAGCTAGCACGAAGTTTTCGAGCTCGATAATTTGGGTTGGGTTGTATGGCCGCCACGCACTTTGGGAGAGTGGTGGCTTCTGTGCATGAATTTCGGAGGCGACAGTAGGCGAAACTGCAGGCGACGTTCTGTGAATTGCAATGAAGTCGTCCTTGTGAAGAAGAAGGAGCCGTGTTTTGGGCGCACAACAACAACAAAAAAATGCCATGATGGCGCGTGGCAAGCCCTGTAAGAGCCTGCTGCTGGGAGTGTGTGCTGTCAGAGTTGAGCGGTCGTAGTTGTCGGGAGGACCTTGGCTCTTCGTCGGGACTTAGGAGAGCAGGATTTATTTTCATATTAACATTTTGAACAAGACATACATCGACAGTCTAGCGTGACTCCCAAATGGAGCCAGCAAGACGACGCATACAGCAAACAGCTTACGAGCACACAGCTCACTAGTACATTTCGAGCATGACAACGAGCACGCAGCTCACTAGTACATTTCTAGCATTACAACGAGCACTCAGCTCACTACGACGAGCACGCCCTAGCAGCCTGCAAACGCTACTTATAAGCACTTGGTCTCGCCCTTGATTCCAAGTGCACGGAAACGTTCGTCCAGTCATCGTTCGACGTCACCGTTCGACGTCACCGTAGATGACCCGCCCTTTTGGAGGAGGCGGGCTCACATACTCGTGTTGCACAGGTTTCAGTGCCGCACAGGTTTCAGTGGTCCGGAGCCGACGTCAGAGGGGCTTCGTAGAACTCTGAGCCGTCCCTGTTGACGCGGCCGGATAGCACATTGTCTGGTTTCTCGAAAAGCTCATGGGGAGGTTCTGCCAATTACCTCCCCTGGAGAACTCCCTTGAGCTGACCCCGCGCCACGTGGCTGCCGGTTATCCGCAGTTCTCTGAAGTGCGCCCCGTCCGGTTGGATTGGAACACGTGCAGCGGGCTGAAATAGCTGGCACGTTGTCACCCCGTACGGCCATTCCTAACAGCGCTTATACGGTCGTCACACCAGAAGGCAACGAAGGCGTTCCTACGTTCGAGTAACTTAGTTGAACGGCGCCAACAATACCGCGTTTTCTTTCTCTCTCTTTCTCTCTTTGTGCATGCGCAGTCCTTCTGCGCTTTTCTAACTTTTTTTCTTTTCCCCGTGTAGGGCAGCAAACTGGATGTTTGTTATCCAGTTAACTTCCGTTCCTATAACATCTGATTTCGCTCTTTTTTTCTCTGTTGCTGCTGCAGCTGTAAATGGGATCAGAGGCAAGAGAATATTAGAAGTGTGCGATTTATCTTTCTTTTTCTTTTTTTTAACCATGAGGCATAAGTGAACCTTACGCAATCTCCGGCTCCAATTGGTGACCATGGCTGTGACCATGATCTGCAGCACTGGCTAAGTGGTGGCCGCAAACCCGAGCAACGGCACTGAAATTTTTCTTGCGAAGCAAAAGAAAGGGTTTCCTCTTTGTAGCTTTGTCCGTATGGACATTTCTGGTATAAAGTTCTGGAAGACAGTTGAGGTAGGTAGCGTTTCCTTTGCCTATAGCTTTGTATGTAAAATTGTTTTGTTTTTACCGTTTCTGAAAGATGCTCCTTTGCCCACTTGTCCGCCAGACAAAGAGCAGCCATGACCAAGGCTTAAAAAGAGAGAAATAAAAACGAACAACAAGATTCAAGGTGGGGATTTGCTCATCCACTGAGGCGCAACGCAACGAAAGCTTTGTCCTTTCTTTTCTTTTTTTCGGCCTGGGCAGCAGTAATTGCGCAACGAAGGCGACATCCATCAAAAGGCTATACACATCGCTATGCTGACGCATCGCCACTCGAGGTCCCCACGCACGTGCGAGATACGCCTTTCCGCGTCGTTCTCTTTCCGCTGGCTGCCCCGAAGTGGCGCTGTCGATCCCCTTCGGAAAGCACTGCTTGAGAAGCGCCTGTGGCGTTACTTTCCACCGTGCCCCACAGAGCCCTCCACGGCCCTACTGCCTTTCACACTCGTTCTCGCCCCTTCTGATTGGTTACCAGCCATGGCGGATGCTACGGCCCGACAGCATACTTATGCGGTGCTTTCTTCTTCCTTCCATACAGGTAGCACATGCTGCAGTTATGAACAAGAACAAAAATTCGCCTCTGTTTCTTTTAACTCGATGGCGATAACATATTTGCAGTTTCTTCGTATATATTTTTGCGTTGCCATTATCCGGCTGCATTTTCACTGAGTCCTTCTCTTTTTCAGCGGCGCCCCTTTAACCTACCTCCCACGACCATTTGATATCGTTGATTGCGTATTGATATAGGCCAGTTCATTAATGCGGGATCTACTTAGTTAAGGCGAACGTTGCTTAGAAGCGATAAATATCACCTTTGCGTTTCGTTGCCTCAAACTCTTAAAAGACCCTTTCGCTTTTCCATGAATGCCGTGTTGCGTTGAAAAGCCTGTCGGAACTCAGTTTGTTTACAGGCTGCAAGATGTTGTGGTAACTGAGGGGACCACCCCCACAACGCTCACATCTACCGCTTAGCGAAGGTAGTTTTCATAGTGAAATGGCCACTGTGACGGAAATTAATTTTAAATACCGTGGCATAACGAAGATGTTGTGCGCACAATATGGAGAAACGGATACCAGTGGTCCTGTTTTCTAGCGACCCATTTACTTTTACATTCTTTTCGCACTTCGTCATCAGCTCAGACGTTACTAGCACGACGCCGCACCACCGTTATTACTCTTATCACCCGCTCAGCAGGACACGTGACAAGAAATGAAAAAATGAAAAAAAAAACTGACATGGAATACAGAGTTCGACGGAGCACCGCCTGATGAGGTAAAATCATCGCTAGTAGGACAGGGGATTGAACCAATTTAAAATCATAGGCCAGAACGTTTTTCCGCTAACTGCAATAGCATACTAAGAACGTGATGACTCTGAAGTTTTGAGTGCTGCCGCGCGTGTGCGTCCTTGCATAATCTCATTCATGAAATAGACGTTTCATTACCTCGTCTGTCTTACAAACTTGCAGCTTCGTGCCCACTGTGACGCGCTCGTGTACCCTCAACACACCTCGAGTTGTCTGTTACAGGTACCGCCAAAGTGGGCGATGCCCAGCTATAATACCATAATGAAATGAGTGACCGATGGAGCGATCAAACCTCTGTTGTGCAGCACAGCAACCCAATGCTCTAACCATGCTGTTAGGCCACGATCGCTCGCAGGCTTCTCTCGTGCCAATTTCTCGCATTGTTGCCTCGTGACAGCTAGCGCTTTGAGACGCTGTGGCGGACAACACAGCCTTCGGGATCAGGCCACTTTTTGGTCAGAGGAACGTGATACTTCCAAAGGGGTTGAAGTTCGTCTATAATGCTGCCGCATAAAGAACAATACTTGACATTTCAGGACTGTACAGATCCCTTGTTCAGAAGGAACAAGTCATCACAAGATTTGTTTGTGTGTGCTTGAGCATTCGTCCCAGGGTTCGAGAATGCAGGTTGTCCAGATTGCCTTGCGTCCTGTTTAGCTTGTTTTCTGCAGTAATTTGAATAACCGGCTATTCCACACGTAAAGTCTTGATGATACGTTCCTTATTGTGATGGCGTTTGACTCTTCCCTTTTTACTGCGTCGCACGTGTTCCGAACCTGCTCCGCGATGCCATGTCATGCCGTATACGGTACTTCGCAACATCGCTTCTGTATTCTTTCTGTCGGGTTTAGAAGTGCCCCGTTACTAGGATGCAGGCAGTCACAATCAGCACAGGGAAATATTGTAAACCACTCGCTGAAAATTTGAGCTGGACATAGAACCTCTCGTTTTTACAAGCTCATTCATTAACTAGCTACTTGGCACATGCGCAGTAAGAATGGCGTGCTTCTTAAACGTTATAGCGAACATTTGGCTTTTCCCTTGAATATACGGTATATAGCTGGGTGCTTTGGTTTGGAGCATGATGAAGCGTCTTTGAATGCTCCCTCTGCTGCCGGTTCATGACTTACCGCACCATCTTCTGAATGAAAGGCGTCGGGTTGCCGTTCCGTTTCAAGCACTTCTGTATTGCATATTGCTACTCTTTCAAATGTGTAGTTGTGGAGCATACCTTTATTGCTCGGTTCACTAGCGCTGTAACGACCGAACGCTTGGGCACGGAATGAGGCGCAGCTTCGAGTTAGGATACCAGGCAAAATGGGCCAGTTTTCTACAAGCGGTGAACTCTAGACCAGCGTCTGGACGCGTAATTATAGCGTGCAAGCGACAAATAATTCCACTAACTTCTTCTACGGCGAATGTGATGGAGAGCTTCATACTATTAGGATGCGTAAGAAATTGTTGAAGGCCTTGTATTTTCACAATGCAAAAGACAGTTGTCCGCGTACCTAACTACCTAGGACCAGCAAACGAGCTTATCTAGCACGTCAGTGAGCGCACCTATATTCTTGGTAATAAAACAATAAATCACGACATAATACTTCATATAATATATGTATTGATACGACATATTACTTGTATATACATCGTCGGCTCATGAGTAGCTCTTAGGAACATAGACATGCTAATTGTACAGTGCATCGTAATGAATCGTTTTATTAAAGCTCTATGATTAACACCTAAGTATATAGTTGTAACACGGAAGATTTTACACGTGCACAGATCCTAACAATGCTACCACTCCCAGAGTCTCTGTGGCGCCCAATGCATTGCTGAAAAACAGAGCGTGAATGTTGTGATAGCGCAGCCGACAGGCTTGACCCGCAGATCACGTTTTCGACGATGGCCGACTCTGTTCGCCGCTATTGTAGTTCTTAGTATGTGGCCTATTTTTGGTGGCGCAGGTTCGCCCAATAAAACGCTTTTCATCATTCATTGTGTTGCTGCTTTCTGCACCGTCACTGCTACGTGACGATATATATATATATATATATATATATATATATATATATATATATATGTAGAGAGAGAGAGAGAGACGAATTTCTAGGACAGAAAGCCCGATACTCTAAGAATAAGACCCCATATATTTGCATCAGCCGGGGGAATAGAGCGCTATGAACAATTTCCAGTTACTAGGCGAACATAAGACAGGCGTAGAATAGATGGCTAGGATACTTTTGCTCATTAGTTTCAACGTTCCCATGAGCTCAGAAAATTTAACCAAATAAGAACTCACAAACATGAGCTGTTTCCGCTGTCCGGGTAATGAAATTCTGAAGCATTCTGAAACATTGCTTAAAATTCTTCGGCATATTGCTGAAAAGGTGCATTAAAAAAAGTCTTACACAAGAGGATCTAACACGCATAAAATACGACTTTATGTAGACATTGCATTCCTCAATACTTCGTTGGGTGCAGCTAGCCAAGAACACGTTACTTTTTGTTATATTCATGCGATCTTTCTGTCCTTATTATTCTAGTGGTCTCATTGTATTTTACACATCTTATGTGATTTAATAGGGAATAGTGTTTTCTATCGTTGAGTCCTTCGGTAGAATCTCGCGAGTCTGTGCTTATGCCCCTTCCGGATGCACCAGCTGGATGCCGGGGCAGTCGAAATTCGCTTGGCCCTGCTAGAGAACTAAGAGCCCGTAGAGCCCTTTCTTTCCCTCTTTGGTAAGCCATTAACACAAGGAGCTACAGAAAGTGCTCTATTATAGGAAGTGCTGACTAAAACTTGAGAAATATCTGGGCTTGACTAAAACGAAAACGTAACGTTTAGTGTCTGGGAAACCACCACAGTTATGGGTTTGTCTTAGCCGAGCAGCGAAATCTGACTATTTCGTTCCTGCCCTATAATATAGACGAGCGGTTGCAAGGAAAATAGGAGTGACGCAGTTCTTAATAGAAAAGTGTGAGAGATAGTTAGAGAGAAAGAAAGAAAGAAAAAGAGAGAGACTCGATGATCGGCCCGTGTTTACGACGTTTTGCTCTGACCATTACTTTTCATCGTATCTGACATGGGAAGCGAGCGTGAAGCAAACGTCAACAGCACCGGATGGAGGTCGAAATGAATAACTTCTGTGTACACCTTGCGCACTCGACGTTTAGCGCACCCATCTTTCTCGGTGTGGTGCGCACAACCCTCGTGCAAGATTTACTGACGATGAGTGTCTCGTGGTCGAAAGAAATTGATGCGGCCACCTGGTGCTCGCTGTGTACTACACGACAGTGTTTCGTCAATCCATTTATTCTCCAGAATCCCGACAGCTTGTCTTGAGAGAAGGAAAAAGAAAAAAAAAACAAGTAAAAAATAAAATAAAAAAGAAGGGGGAAAATTATGCGCCATTCCACCCTGTGGAGGCGGATGACCAGCGAAGCTGTTTAGCGCACGACGGAGAGGGGACAGAATTATGAACAAAGGTACGAACACATTTATTGACCTGATCGGTGATCATCGTGACGATAGGTATGCACAAACATTCTCGTATTACCTCTGTTATTAACTGTGTCCGTCACGTAAGACAATGAATGGCTCATACCGCCTTAAGCAATGGTTCACCACCGTAAATAAAAAAAACACACAACGTGGCCTGCCCATTACGACGATAGAAAAGAAATCAAATTTTTCGCTGGAATGATGAGCGGCAACGGATCCAGATGTTGAAGGAGACGACAATGCTCGAGCCATTGCTGATGATGATAGTTCGTGATGATGATAATGATGTCGTTGATGACGTTGATGATGATGAATGGCTGCTCTTACCCCCTTAAGCAGTGAGCGGCAACGGAGCCAGCTGTGGAAGGAGACGACGAACGCGTGAGCAGCGACACGAACGCGTGAGCAGCGACACGAACGCGTTCGCTTGGTTGCGCCGAGGGGCGTCAACTAGCTAGTTCGCGGGTTGTTCGCGAACGACGGAAATGCCCTAGCCATATACAACTTCGCTGCAAAACGGTTTGTCCTGCCACTGATAAAAGTGTCTCTGGCTGGTTGGTTTTTGACGATGCTCTCAACAATGCCAGTGCTAAATTTATGCCCGAAGGGACAATGATGGCAAATGGTATTCTATGCTTAGGCAATTCCCGTGCCAATTATGTTTGCCTATTTATGCCAATGAGTCATGTAGTGACGTATAAGAAAGGTAGGTTAGCCTTTTTGGACTCTGCGAGCGCTTGTGCTACTGCACAGCGAATGGAGCTGGAGGGGTTGCTTCCAGGATGAAAGTGATTGAATGCGATTCCTTACTTTTTCCCATTCGTTTTCAAAGTACACTTGCGCTAACATTTTCCGTACCCTTTATAGTGCGCGTTTGGTTCCATCCTATCTAACGCCACCTCTACATGTGTTTTGTTACTACGATCAGGCGCAGATACCAGCAGCTCTAATAATCTGCTTAAGTCCATTAGGAGGCTTTTTTTTTCATTTTCGTTTCTCGCGCGTTCTCTTTTTAAGCCGGGCAGACTGAGGGTAGGTAGCCCACATATAGTAAAGTGAAAAGAAAAGAACGAAGGCACCGTTGAATATCATGCGCTATTTCATTTAGAGGTATGTGAGCTTAAGAGATACCTATGAGCGGACAATATTTGTACAGGTTTTATTCTTAATTTACTGATTGACTATGCAGAAAACAGGTGCGCTAATTTGTTGGTCAAAGTTCCATGCTATACAAGTCTCAGCCTTCAAGGCACGTAGCAGATGCCAAAGAATAGGGTAGCCGGATTAATAAAAAAACTGAGAGCCTTGGCTTCCAAGCGCTCGTCTATTAAGAGACCTGTCTGCTTTACTATGAGCCGACATTATATGTGCAGGTCTTAAGTAACTACGGGAAGTACCGGTGGGCACACTGGCACTATTTCTTGGGTCAATTCGGTGTCATATACACTTAGCTTATATGTCCTAACATGCAAGATACCGACCGACCGACACTAAAACGCACTGAGCTAGGCAGAGATAGCTTATAGGTAGCTTAGAAAGCTTCGTTAAATACATATATTTCGTGACTCTAATACAAAAATGCCAAAACCTCCCAAGCACGGTGTGAAAGCAAATGGGACGACCGTATTTTCTTTCTTTACTCCCAGGCGTTGAGAATATTACAGTGGACCGTTTATGATATCAAATGCGATTAAGGATCAATAGAATATAGCAAATGCAATACATAACCCTCCTCCCCCCCCCCCCCCCCAATAAAGACAAAGAAAAGATTGTTGAAGCGCAAGCGGTAAATGCATGTATGCACTGTTTGCATATCAGTTCTATAACAATTATAATAGTCAAGAACAGCGGTTTATTGCTTTCAAATGAAACTGTTCGTCCGTACATGCATTTCGTTAAAGACACTTCTCGGCGCCAAGTAGCCTCTGGTTGTAAAAGAAAAAAAATATAGTGAGCATCGTTGCGCAGCATTGTTGCCAACTTTGCTAACATTTTCTCTCAAAAAATCTGAAAAGCTGAAATGAGCAGAGTAACAGTGATTTACGTCGACAAGTCGGGGATCTGGGACTCTCGAACAAAGACATCAGCTTTCAAGCTCTTATCTCAGATTTTCAAAAACTACTCCGCCGCGTGCAATCAGCGCCTGGAAGGTATTGCGCGAGCTTTTGTTCATTAATCACGCGACGAAAGTGATTACATTGCCTCATTCACGCACAAGTTTTGAACGTAATTGGTTGCAGATTATGTGGTGCCGCAAACGCGGAGTCTCTGAGTTTGCAGCTTGCGCAAATGGAAGACGGATGGTTTAAATGGCTGCCGGTGTCGATGATGTCAGCCGCGTAGTGCTGCTATGTCAGGCAGAGGCCGTCTGCTACGCAATTAAACAAGCATTTAGCGACGCAATCACTGTTGAACTTTTCAACAGCATTTAGCGACACAATCACTTTTCAACTTTTCAACGGTGAGCAGTACTCGCACTATCCTTCGCGCGCGACCGCACGCACGCACGCGCACAAATACACACAAACACAGACACAAAACACAAACCACGTTTACATCCATACGGTACAAAGCTTACCGTATTACTTTACCGTATCCCATTTACTCATACGAGGTCTGCTAAAAAAATATCAAACCTGTGATCAGCGGAAATGCATTTATTAATTAGTAGGTACAAAACACTAATCCCCTTCAAAGTATTGCCTAGCCGGGCTGGTTGGTCTGATCACATACTTCAGCAAACAGTGCACACTCGGGACACAGAAAAAGGGGCACACGACACAGGCGCTGTGTCGTGTGCCAAAAATTCCGACACAATATTTGCCGGTACAGCCGGTGTCGTGTGCTCCTTTTCTTTGTCCCTTCTTCTTGCGCTGTTTGCTGAAGTATCCCTTCAAATCACTGTCCTTTGTAATGCACAGTTCTCTTAGCGCTCCCGTCATTGTTGGAAACACTTCTGGAACGTCTCTTTTGCAATTGTGATCAGCCGGGCCGTTGCGTTCTCCATGATGTATACTCTTAACTAAAATCGGGTTCCTTTCTCCGGCATTTTCAGCTTGGGAAATAGCCAAAGTAACACGGAGCCATGTCAGGGGAGTAGGCAGCCTGAGGAACCACATAAATGTTATGCTTGGGGAAGACAGACTGAATCAGACGCTCAGAATGGACAGATGCGTTATCATGATCGAGCTGCCAAGCTTTTGCTACCGACAGATCCGGTTGTTTGCTCCGCACCGCATTATGAAGGCGACGAAGGACTGCCTGGTAGTATTCAGTTGGGATGTTGTGTCCTTGTGGTGCGTACTAATGATGCACCGCCCCACAGGAGTCGAAGAAAACTGTCGACAAGACCTGGACATTGCTGCGGATCTGATGTGCATTTTCGGCCTCAGGGGGTGTCGGATGTTTCCACTGTGACGACTGCATCTTGGTTTCTGGCTCGTACTCATAAACCTGCGACTCATCCCCTGTGACACTGTTTTTAGAAAGTTAGAGCGGCTGTTTGCAATGTCCAGCAGATACTGTGCAATTTTCAGACGGAGTAACCCCTCCATTGTTAGCCGTTTCACTGACACTGTCCTCAAACCCAAATACTCGGTCAAAATTGAATGTACAGATCCGTCGCTTACCCCTACCTCGTTCGCAAGTTCTTGGGCTGCGATGCGACGGTCCTTCATTACCAAAGTTCGCACTTGCTCTATGATGTTCCTGTTTCCAATCATTAAACTACTTCTTCTTCGGCTTGTTAAGTGTCTCCCCGAACGCGGTTTACTGTCCACTGATGAGCAGCCATTTTTGAAGTGGTTGTACCACTCCTTTATCCCTCAGATGCTCATGGCATCGTAGCCGAAAGCCAGTTGAATCTTGCGAATGGTTTCCACTTGGGTATTGCCAATCTTCTGGCACAATTTGATGCACTATCACTGCTCATGTTGATCCGTCATTTGACAATTCGTTGGACTGCGACGAGCGCTCACTACACGTCCTCACCCATAGGCCGGCTGCCAGCAACTGACGCTTTCGGCGAGCGGGAAAAAATTCACGCATGCGCACGAATGTCCCTTCATATCTCCACCGAAGAAAGCCTCCCACACTTCATTGGTTTACCTGGGAAAGAAGAAGATGGGATAGTTTTTTATTAACACGTCGTACGCCACTGTTTACATAAATGCGCATTTTCTCTTCCAGCCAGCTAACGCCATCTGGTCTCATAGTTAAAATGTAGAGCTCATTTCCGATACGCGTGCTTTCGTAGTCACGTTGTGAAATGCGTCGGAGGTACCTGCCGGGTGTCGGCAGGTTTTTCTTCATTTGCTCGCGTAGACAAATTTACGCGATGTTTATTTTGTGGATACTTACCGTATTCCATCAGGATAGGGAAAGTTCACACCGTGCCGACAACTGTAGCCATGTCCAGTGGTAGCCGAGCGCGGCCGTCACGGCTTCCACCTCCTGAAAGGGGACATGGCTACGTTAACGCCGCGAATCAAGTAACTCACTGGTGTTATTTGCATTTATTATTGACAAAGAAGACACTGTTTCAACGCGCAGTGTAATCTTGTAATGTACTCACGAGGGAAAAGAAATTGCATGCTGCCTTCAACGTAAGCCTCAATTTTTGTTGTGGTGTCCCGCATTGCGGCGTTGGCGGCTGCCGGTTAGTTGGCCGGTTATCATCCCGCAGCGAATGCGTTCGCACCATTCCTGATACGATACACTTCTACTTCTCAAACCGCTCCTGCTTGGCGCATTTGATGCGATACGCGTTCCTAGCGAATTACCTCGTTTACATGAGATGCTGTACGCTAGAAAATTAATGCGATACGCTTCTGTCGCATTCATGTAAACGTGGCCTAGGTGTAGAGCGGCCGCATCGGCTGCGGGAGGCTGTGAGTTCGATTCCCGCCACCGCTGGTCACCCACTAATTCAAATGGCACACGTATACGCCGGCATGGCGTTCGGCTTTCTTCAGGGGTAATATGCTTGGGTAAGGTGCCTGCTCTCTAAATTCCCGTCGAAACCCTTGTGAGCACAATAAAGGAGGAGCTTTGGGCCGCTCCAATGGCGACAAGATGCCATTTGGCGCCCCAAGTACGCCTATCGGGGCGGGGACGCCTTGGGATGGAGGCCAAACAACCTTTTCCAAGCGTTGAGGTGCCATAATTACAGAGCACCAGGCCGGGAGCCCGCTTGCACCTATTTTACCGGTAGCTACCCGGCTGCATGCAGCTCTTGCCTCCCACAGCCGCGGCAGATGCTCTTCAACAAGGCCGTCTGTGGTTGGACAAGAGACGCCCAGACACGTGCACATAATTGATACTCTTCCAAATGTGCCTTCCCATTGCTGCTTCCCCCACCCCACTTTCTTCTCTTGCGCATGTGGCAATATTGCTATGTTCCTGACGTGCTTTGTAGGGACAGTGAAACAAATTTTTGCCCTACCTACGCCTGCATAGTGTAGGCAGACATAGGCATCCACCACTCCCTCAGGAATACTGTAATACTGCACACAAAGGCTGACAAGTGTCCCGATTCCATGACACCGTCAAGCTGCTTGCCGCTCTGAGAAGAGTACCGAGTAGCGCAGCTCTATTGTAAAGCGCATCCCACTTTTGACCGTCCACCCGTCGTACTTCTGAATTTCAAGCTTTCGTTTAATGCAGTTCTGAATCCGTGTGCCACCGTTACGTTTCTGTATGTGCCTTGTATATCTCGACGTCTTGCTTTCTTGATAGCGGCGTTAAACGAATTGTCGGGAAGAAAAATTTATCTGTTCCGAGTGGACCTTGCTTGAGCCAAGTTTGTTCATGCCTTACTGGGACTTTTGCCGTCTTTTTTCTACTCTAAACAGTGGCACAATGGAAATAGCGTCGTTCTGATGAAAATAAAGTCTCAGGCTTGATTGCCGCATTAAATTGAATGGAAAAACATCGTACTGAAATCGTAGAACACGTTAAAAGACCCTACGTGGCCATAAATAAAAAAAAAGCCTGCAGTCCTTTGCTATACAACCTCCCTCGTACAGTTTTAGCTTTAGGATGTAACAGTCCATCAGTTATATATGCTTTCCAGTTTAGCGTCTTCCTTTTTTTTTTCAGAACATATTTTGCCTAAGGTCTCCTTTGTCACATTTTCACACTGTCAGGGGGAAATCTGGCTGTGGCCGCAGTTTATATTATTGCACCAACGATACCGCAAAAGCATATATGATTAATTATTTAAATTGTGGGGTATTACGTGCCAAAACCACGATCTTATGAGGCACGCCATAGTGGTGGACTCGGGATTAATTTTGACGACCTGGGGTTCTTGTACCTACATCGAAGTACACAGGTGTTTTTACATTTCACCCGCATGGAAATGCGGCCGCCGTGGCCGGGATTTGCTTCCGCGACGTCGTGCTTAGCAGCGCGCCACCAAGCGAGAGTGACATAGCGAAGAAAGGAAAGGCAGGGAGGTCAACCAGACGAGCGTCCGGTTTGCTCCTTTGCACTGGGGGTCAGTGAAAGCGGGAATATAAAGAATAAAAGAAGTGATGACTGTGTGTGCATGAAGCACCGTGACACCAAAATGGAGTTCCACATCTGGGACGACCAAAGAGCCATCTGTTGTTGCGCGAATAGGAGGCTGCGGGTGAACTATGAGGCTTACTGGAGACTTGCAAGCACTGGATTAAGAGCATCCAGCACTTGCACTGCACTTCGAGCTGATGGAGTATGCAACTTGCTGAAAAGAACACGAAGGGACCGAAGGACCGAAGCTGACACTGAAAGACACTGAAGCTGACACTGAAGGACACTGAAGGACACTGAAGGACACTGAGGGACCGAAGCATCACAACCACTTGCCGGTCTTCTTCGGACAATTTATCGGGAGTCGGCGCTGTGGGCTCTACCGCGGTGCGCTGTATCCTTTGGTGGGACTTTCTCTCCGGCTGTTGCTCCGGATGGGCTCCGGCTGTGGCATCGGCTGTGGCATCGCCTGTGATGTCGGCCGTGGCTGCGGCTGTGGCTTCGGCTTTGGCACCAGCTGTGGCTTCAACTGTGGCTTCAGCTGTGGCGTGGGCTGTCGCCTTGGTAGTGCGGGCCAATCTTCAGTATTGGTGTTGTGCCGTACGACCTTAGACTCAACTCCGCCAAGCCTAGGGGGCATGGGAGGAGGAGGTGTCGGCTGCAGCGCGCTCTTCACGGAGGCATCTGCGCTCTTTGAAGTCCGACGGCGTCGGGAACGTCGCTTTCTAAGGGCCGCCACAACTTCCTGACGAGACGAACGGTCTCTCGCCATCTGTTTCAAAACCTCCCTTTTCTTCTTCTTTTTGAGACAGTCGTTTGAGGTAGCATCATGGGACCCAACGCAATCGGATCACTTGAGAACCGTTGCTACACAAGAATCTGCAGCGTGGTGCTCTGCGCAGCGCAAGCAAACTCTCCTGTTGTCCCAGACAGCGCTTACGTGCCCCAGACTCATGCAATTGCGGCATTGGAGTGGCCTTCGGATAAATGATCGTACGGGGTGCCTAATGTAGCCCACCTTGACGTGTGAGCGAAGAGATTCGCCCTTGAAAATTACCTTCACAACAGCGGTATGCCGCCAAGTTCCGTAAGTTTGCTCAAAGTTCGCAGCGCCGTCTCATCTACAACGTCAACAGCCAAGCCATTTTTTCGTGTGCTAACTCTGACGTCCGTGGCGTGATTTGGCATCACTGCTTCAAGGAACACCGAGACTGACAGTCTGTTGAGTTGCCTCAGGTTGTCGGTAGCGAGTTTCGGTGCAAATAGAATCGTACTGACTGAAGTATTCCGAGTTGGTCCTACAGTCGACGTGCTTGGAGACAGGTAGGCCCTGGTGTTTCTTCGTTTCGTCTTGCGGCTCATCACAAGCTGAAGGCCGTCATCGGAGACGTCCTCACTGCTGAGCTAGTAGACACTGGTATCATGCCGGTCGGTGTCTCTCTCGAGGCCAGTCCGCTTCCGAGACGCAGCCACCACTGAAGTCGCCATCCACAGCAGAGGCGTGGGAACGTCAAGTTGCATCCGTGCCACAACCCGTGGCGGCTCACCCGTGATATACACAGAAATGAGGCGAAAATAGCTGAGCTAAACAAAAATAGCGTTCTGGCTCGCAGTCACTTCGTCTTTGAGCCGCGCACCACCAAAGCCACTAAGCGACTATGGCGGATCAGCACAGGTGACTCGCGTTATGACGAGAATCGCTAGAACATTGCTGAAGCATTCTCGTGTGTTGGGTGAAAGGTTATTTTGTATAGGCTTTAGTATTTGTTCAAAATTTAAAATGTAGATGACCTATAAACAGGCATGCGGACCAGTAATTGGCAGGACAGAGAGAGGGTTAAAGGATGGAAGAAAAACTCTACGGAAAGATGTCGGGTGCACGTTCACGGAAAGAAACTGGTCAAATCCTAAACACAATGAAAGCGCTCTGTCTTTCATTGTGTGTTTTTTTTTTCTTAAGACGTCCTTGCGCTATTAAAAATATTTTACCATCGTATACCAACAGGCCCAAATTGCTGCGATTGTGAAATCCGAAACATTCGCTGGACTCTTCATGGCGGTTACATTACTTCTACAAAAACGGCCGTGAAAGACATTAGAACCGCATTAAAAGAATAAAACAAAGAAGAAATCGCCAACGCTCACTGCGAAAACAGCCATATCAGTCTCCATTTACTTTTTTTTTCTTCTTCTGCGGTTTACTCCCCATACAACACGCATTAAAGGATCTAATGGTAATCCTGCTTTGGAGAACGCTGCGACAAAGAACAAGAGCAGGAAGGCTGCCTGAGGTAATTGCTCGAATTGCCCTGATTTCTGTCATTATCGCCTCGCTCACGCGGAAAGGTAAGAGAGGGCAAGAGAGGCATGCGGACGTGGTTAAGGCGCCCGGGGCAGGTAAACGGAGCGTGTGCTTCCATGTATCCAAAAAAGAAAAAAATGAAATCGTGAAAGACAATGTAGCATCTGAAAAAAAAAGCGAATAACCGGGCTGAAAAAAAATAATAATAAAGAAGCGAACGGTCACAGGAGCCTGTAGTAGGGGGCGATGCGCCTATTGGGTGTCCGTCTGTCATGACCCTTTATTTCGCGTCGTAACTGCCTCCATCTAGCTTTCTCTTACTCTTTCTTTTCTTTTTTATCATACATGCACATCTGTCGGGACCAATGTAACACACTTTGCTATTCTCAATCATGTGCTTTGTCCTACGGCTTCCTGTATGTGCAGCTGTTTGCTGACCAGAGATACGATATCCAAATTTGAAACGCTACAAAGAACAATGCCCGAGCGCGATGCCAGGCATCTCTGCGTTGAATTCGTTATCTCATTTACATAGGAATCAAGTATGAAAACAAAATTTTTCAGCTTTCGCGGGATTGCTGAGGTTGAAAGCGAGTTAAATACGAAGAAAACAACGGTATGTGCTGAACTATAAGATACACAAATAAGCAGCTGTGTCCAAACAAAAGAGCCCACGTTTTGACTTTGCCGAAGTGAATTATGAGCTCGTTAATTTCTCGAATATCAACCCCACTGCGTCGCCCTGCGTATACAAACGTTCCGTCGGCTCACACGAGTGATTTATGAAGGTAGTGATTCACGCTTCGTTTTCCTCTCCTTGACTTTACCTGTTTTCTTTCCATCTTCCTTTTTCTTTGTCTAGTTGTCAACCTTATTATTTTTCTACCCTACATACACGACTATCTTAGTGGCGATTCCTTCTCCTCTTGCGGTCGCTTCCACTCGCAGAGGCGTGGTGCCTTCGTAATGCGTAATATAGGCTTATACACTGCCAATATAGCTCATTTGCCATGCCGGAAGCTATACCACATCGTCGACATGGTTGCAGAAAAGACTCCCACCATAGGATGAAAAAGGGGAGGGGAGCGTCTCGTTTTCGTAAAACGCGAGCGTTCAATGAGCTCGCGAAAAACACCGTGCAATTTGATACCACTTCGTATTCGTAATGGTCATTGTAATTCTCGCTGATTGCGTTTGCCGCTCGCAATGACCTCGCGGCTCTCTTGTGATTTTAGGAATAATCCAAGGCGTTATCAAGCACGCTGCCCAAGAGCCACCTTTGGCAAACCCTTTCAGCACTATCCCTCTTGTAAAGCAGAACTTCGCGCCCCTCTGCCCGTTTCTTTATTAGCTTGCGCGATCTCCCATTAGCTGGTTGAGCGAGGATACATTTAAGTTACGTAATTAACGTGTTTATATATATGCCGGGTTATACACATCTTGTAAGGGCAAGTGTACGTCACTGCAAACCGTTTCTCACACGCTACATAAACGAATGCTATAAAATTAGCACCCTTTTCATAATTCTTCCTCCCGGTTCAAAAGCCCAACCTGTGCTATGAAACCCAAAGCACATTCAGAGCTTCGGAGTAGTCGTCGGTACTTTAATCGGCTTCTGCGACGTAGCTTGCGCAGGTCCGCATTAGCGCTCGGCTTTCACGGAATTATATAATATTGAGTACTTAGGCGCGGTGAAGCCTTTTCGCACTGCACCAAGCAGTTATATGAGGAAGCAAGTTCCGTAATGAGCAAGCCAGTTCCGTAATTTGGTTAGTATACGTTACGCTCAGAGGTGCTCGTCTGGAGCCGGACTCTGACGCCAACGGTGTCGCCCAGCTCGTGTCTGCATCTAACCCATGTCCCACTTGTAGAATTCGCGCTACCCTTTCTACCCTGCAGTAGTACCGTAGTTCAGTGACGGTGCCTCAGGGTGAGAGGCAGAGGTGTGTGCGGCACGATGAAGCCGAGACCGATCTGTCGCGTGGGCTGGCCGATGCTGAAGAAGCCGAAGCTCACCGTGCTACTGCGAGGGAGCCCGCTATAGAGCTCACAAAGGGTATATCGAATCTATTCTTTTTTTCATTGAGTCATTCGTTTAGCTTGTGATTTATATTGCGTGGTTATGTCTGAGGTACCTGTTGTAAACGAATAATAACATTTTAAGTGACTAAGGCGAGTAAGCATTTCCTGTTGCACGGCTACCTCAGGATATGATAGCGCTCGAAAAAAAAAAAGCACGGTATACTGCGTGTTCAAGAGCAGACGAACAATAGAAGCCTCGACCTGAAGCCAACATTTCGACAAGGGAAGTTGTTCTTCGTCTCCTTGTTGAAAGTTTTCTCTTGTTTGGATGTTTGTTGGAAGTTTTTACAACAACAACAAAAAAACAACCACTACTGTCACTACTACTACTACTACTACTACTACTACTACTACTACTACTACTACTACTACTACTACTACTACTACTACTACTACTACTACTACTACTACTACTTAGGACGACGAAGGCAATGTATGACGCTTCGAAAGGGAAGAACTTTGATGAGAGGTATATAGGCACAGGAAAGTACGACCCATATCTAAATACATTTAAGGCTTCATAGCCCTTGTGTCACAGCGGCACATGTTGGGGGTTGGCTGAAAATGGGCACGTACCCAGGGGCACATACCGAGCAGTATATACACCGAAGTTTTGTGTTCGCGTAAATACCCAGTTGCCCCTGTTGTCTACTGGGCGGGATAGCAGCAAGCGCAATCCGAGTGGCCAAGCTGTCGACATGAAACCACAAATATATCCGGCGAGAAAGCGACTACGAACGACAAAACCCTCGAGAAGAGGCAAGCTGGCCAAGAAAGTTTCGCTTTAAAATCACATTTAATTGCTCGTGAGCATCATGGCCTAACGACGCCGCCAACGACGCATTCTGTTGCGCGAACGCTACGAGAAAATGCGTGCTTATGAGGCCCTCCTTATGTCTGGCCTTATTCTGCTGCAGCACTTTTTAAATTCTGTAGGAAGTAATTCAGTGTCTCCGCTGACCGGAAGCGTCCTTTGGCTGGCAGAAAAACTTCATCAGCCCTTCCACTCTGTGAAGAAGTACGAGCAGCGAAGCTGTGTTGTGTTTTATCTGAATCGACGCATCTGTGTAATAGAGGACTTATTATTATTATTATTATTATTATTATTATTATTATTATTATTATTATTATTATTATTATTACAAACATGGGGCCGTCCATTTCCCTCCCGTAGCAGCCCATGTGTTGAGAGCAGGCGGTCATTCTGTGTCGTTTACAACTTCACTGTGAACTAATTAATTAGGACAAGTAAATGAAGCTCGGCGTAATGATAAGAGTCGACTTAGCGGGCCAATTTCAGTACGATTTTTTTCCAAGATACCTGCATTAGACTGAGAGCTCCAGAGCATTCGCGAGAAACTGGAGACGAAAGTTTTTTTTCGTGTCGACGCGACGCGTAGACGGACGGACATGTACCACCGCTGGAGGGTTTCTATAGTATACAGTTTCGCTGCCAAAGACCAACAGGCTCCTGGATAGTTTATGTCTCCAACCGACGAACACGCAAGTGCACCAATTTGGGCAAGAGTCCTAGTTCGGGAAATGAGGTGAAAATAAATAATAATAATGCGGACATACGATACGGCAAACCGTGAGCAATAGAGAGCTTCGAACGCCGAATCGCAGGTTTATTGACTATAGTCCGAGCAGCGGGAACACGGAGAAGCTCAGAGACGAAACAAGAGTTACGCTAGATGTGCCGAGTTAGAACACTGCTTAGCACATTGTCGAAATGATATAGACAGTGTAATAACAGTCTGCCTTTGCGCCCGCATGCGTTACAAGCGTAATTTTTCTGCCGACGTGTCACACGCACGCGAACTGGTGAGCTCGTTCACACACGCAGTAGATGCAAACTGTATCGCTCCCTCGCATTCGCGCAGATGTAATGCTGACTAAGGTATAGTAATCCCGCACGCGAAGCAGTTTTTTCCTTGTGAACGGCTCCCGTTTGATCACATCTTGCTCTTTCTGCATCTCTTCTCTACTTATTTCTCCTCCGCCAACCGATTATTAAATTACTGAAGACGAGTTCAGCTGTATAAGAAAAGCGAGAAAAATATGCGCAGGAGGATGGGGCTTTTGCGATGTGCAGGCGTGGGCCGAGCGGCAGAAGAAATAGGGTTGTGGAGACGCGCTAAAAAGTACGGGCACGAGCGGTTACCTAACTTAATTTAGGTTCCTCTTTCTAGTGCAGTCGCCAAACCAACGCATTAAAGAAGGAACATATCGTTAAATAAATAGAAAAAAAGGAAAACAAACGTCAAACTGCAAACCACACACACACACACACACACACACACACACACACACACACACGCACACGCACACGCACACACACACACACACAGACAGAGGTTGCGGTTATCCAGAAAGTATAAATTCAACTTTGGCGTATTTCCGTGTTTGCACATGCTTCCATGGCGAGTTGCTTCGCTTGCTTAGCATGGCTCGCCGGAACAGGATACAGAGCCAACTTTCGGCACGATCGCTCACGTTGACGGATTCGAGTTGCTGAGTTGCCGTCCACAATCGTGTACCCTAGGTTTGCGTTGCGACGTAAGTCTTCAGCTGTTTTTATTATTATTATTGCTTAGCTCATTATGGCTTTGTTTACACCCCCCCTCCCTCTTTTTTACTTGCACACGCGCAGCGAAATTGGCGTTCAGCAGAGAGTTATTGTGATGGCAAACATAAGTACATGTTTTACAGAAATGCCAGCATGCTCTTGAACTCCTGCGGTTTTGCTTTTCGTTTTTTTGTAACGTCACCTGCATCATCGTTTGGAACCACGACGGATGAATATTAGACGTAAATGCAATCACCACAACCGACTTCTCTGCTGTGTTGACGCTGTACCGCTGCTAGAGAGTAACAATACTTTTATCAGGTCTAACTAATTTTTGATTGGTGTCAGAGCCACCCTGTTATTTATTGCGTCGCATAACGGTTACAGTTTTTGACAAACATAAAGTAAGATAGGAGGTCTCGTCGTTAATGACTGTATTGGGGCCTCATGTCATGGTTGAATGTTGAAAGGAACAAATATATAACGGTAAAATAACGAAAGATCAAAGCATGAAAATATTGTTTCTGTGAGAGTAAGACAAATATCATAGAAAGGTTAAGCACGAATATACACAAAGCATGAAGAAAATAAGTACCATAGTAAAAAAACACACAAAATATATGCAAGAATCTACGTTCATACATACGTTTACCAACCTACGTAGGCAAACGACGAAATACACAGAAAATAAATGTTAACAAGCGACCGAGAAGTGTTGTACCTTCCACTTCTTATCAGAGATCAGCTGCCGTGTTCTGCCTTGAATGCAGCCTAGCAAGCTCAGTCATCCACAGCTCACAAAAGGTAATGCATAGATGGTGTTGCTAAAGTTTGATTCTGAGTGTGGACGCTCTGGATTTCCAGGGCGCTTGCAGAAAGCTGCCTACGGCGTGCTTTTGGCTTCTTGTCTGCCTGTTTGCCTGTTCTAGAGAACAGGCAAACAAGCACACTCGGTGATGTACTGCTCCTGCGCTTTCGTAAAAAAACATGACAACCATTTCACTCTGTGACGGTGAAATGGTAGCAAAAGCAGACCACAGTCGAAACTCTCAAACGAAAAGCAAAATACTTTAACTGCCATTCCATCTCCACAGAGTGGAATGGTTGTCATTTTATGCGTTGCGAGTCTGGCGTCGTTGCTCGTTCGGAGGCGGCCGAGATCGCGATTGTCGTTTTCCTTCAGCATCGCGGGAACGTTCTTCTTCGGTGGTCGTTTCACGCCAGCGCCGTTTATATTCTCGTTGCTGTTCGCTCCGGTGCTCCTGGTACGCATGTTGTTCTTCGGGTGTACGAACTATAAGTGTCCGCCCTATTGATAACGCAGCTGTTTTAGCGCCGATACCTCTCCTGCTTAAATACTGCGATAACCTTGACGTCACGCTATTGTTCACGGCGAGCGTTCTAATCTGCTCTGCATTTTGACATCTGCGCCGCCGCGCTGCACCCATATGGGTTTGTTAGAAATCGCTAAGTCCGTTTCTTTCGAGGGACGTACGAAAAAACTACGGAAGGTTAGTCATATACAGCTTCCGCTGTAAAATTCTGTCCACCTCGCACAACTATACTTTCCACCCTCTCTTGATGCGATCATCGATTTCCTTCGTAATGCGTATATCACCTTTCATTTATTTTGTCTTTTTGTGTTGTTTATTTCGGTTGAAAGCGATTTTTAAAGAGCAGCGTGTGACAGCGCTGTTACGCGTTACGAGGTGGATTTCTGGAAAAGAAAGAAATTGCCTTCACGAGATATCGCAAAGTTCGGGTAGCTAATGGAAAAGATTGACAGAAATTTTTTTTTTTTAATTTACTCGCTTTAGGGCGCATGCTGGTATTTTCAATTTAAGCCGACTAGTATTGAAGTCATGTCTGCTTACTAGAAGTCGTATGAATAGCGCCACTTAGAACTTGTGCTATTTGTCTGTGCTTTATTTTTCACGGTGTTTTCCTTCTTATGTCATGAATATACAGATCGAAACTGTTTTTGCAACACTCACTTTGACTGGATGCCAGTATGTCGCCGATACAGCGCGCTCTATATTGCGTGGTAGGCTGCCCAATATTTATGTGATGTTCTATTCTCCGCTATTTTTCCTTCCACATTTTTCTTCCTTCCTTTTTTTTCCTTTGGTTTGTTTATTTCGTGCAATCCTTAATAGAAGGTGTTTATTTTTCATGATATGGATAGCCAGCCGCTAGGTGGCCTATTCCACTGCCCATCATTTAACAAGCGAACAACAATTTCCGAGACATGTGCACTTCAAGTGTGCTACAAATTACATTGGCGTTTTAATTCACAGTTTCCCGAAAGCGTTCGTGTAGCAGTTCTCGATCACATTTTAGGTATGGATATTTCGAAAGGGGTTCTAGTCGTGGGATTTCTACTAAGCAGGCGTGACTATACCCCTGCTTCTCGACTTCAATTTCCCACTTTCAACGCGTGCCTCGAGTAATTAAGAAGTTAATTAGTGAATCCTTTTAGTTAGCTGCCTGGGTATTGCAATTTTTTGTACATGTAATGTCCACGTCTTTTGGTAACCCACCTGAATACGCGGAATCACGCTATGTACTCGAGGATTGTGTAAAATCTGCACAAACTCATGCGGTACGTAACGATCTGTTTTTCCTTCTGCAGTACTGTAATAGTGGGACGATTCATCACTCACAAGGTCTACAAGAACTCTGATGGGGCAGGAGCAAGGGTCAGACGGTGCCAGCGCATTCCTGCACCAAAATCCGCGACAGGCTACGCTAGTGCGAAGCTGCTGATGCGGTATCGTGATACCCCTCTCAGCCACCCCCCCTCCTCGGCCCCTTCTCTTTGCTCTTACGCTGATGCCTGTGCTACCCCCGGCATTGTGGACAACTTCATTAGCATCTGTCCAGAAACGAACTCTCAGTCTTGAAGCCGAAGAATATGTTTAGGGACCATCGCTTGGCGCGGTCCACGGTTTGCTTGGTTTGGTACGACTGACTGCTAAACGTTTGTGAGTTCATGCCGATTGATTGGTAATTCACAGTAATTGCACTCACGACTGTTCCTTTGCACCCAAGGAATCACTCATGCAGATTCTGGGCACAGGAGACTACAAGCGACGACGCCAGGTGCACAGCAGCTCTGCTCAATGTGTCTGTATTCTGCCACTAGCTCCATGTCATAACGCAATTCCTACACCGTGCAATTTACAGCATATATATATATAGCCAGAAACAGGGGATGGTTTCGAAAGCGATACACAGATTCCGAACCAGTGAGACTTTAAGAAAGGCAGCGAGCAAGCAGGGGCAACAGACGTTTCGGCAGCGATGAAACTGTCGACGCTTTTTGCTTCTCTACACGGTATTTCGAGAACCTACAAGTTCAGAGATGGCGAAACTACCGAAGGCTCATCACGAAAATCAAAATCCAATTGGCTTCTTTGTACCGGCTGATATAAAAAAAATGCAGAAGCTGTAGAAGTAAGTCAAAACGCCGCAGCAAAGGAAGTTGCGCTTTACGAAGTAGGGGCTCTCAGAAAAGCAACGCGGCCACGAATCGTTCAATCGGAGTAAGCAATAACGTACACAGGAGAAGCACTCTGGCACTCAAAACCGAATCGGGATGCTACGTATCCCTCTCTCTCTCTATTTCTGAAAGTGGCTGCTAAAGGCAAAATGGACATTTGTCAAAGCCGCTTCAAGGGGGTATCAGCTTCTTTTGTGGATTTTTTCTTTAGAGAGCAGCGATTAGAGTGCCGGAAGAGGGGGGGGGGGGGGGGGGGCAGTTGGCGCCGGCACCTTTCGCTTTGCATCAGCGTGGGCCTCTGGCAGTGCGAACCCATAACTCGCTTGCGTGCCGACCCACTGAAATCGGAGATTTGAGAGGGCGCGGAGAGGCCGGTGAAGCCATTGGGCGCTCCAGTGGTAGAAGCGTGGCGTTGCGAAAGGAAAGCGCCCGGCGAAGAAATAAAGTCAGAAAACCGACAGCGTGCACCGGCTGTTTGCTGCTTCAGGGTTTCGAAACTGATCAGGTTGTCCTATTTGCTTCCCACTCCTCTTTTTCTTGAGCTTCGTATAGCCGTTTTTTACAGTTTCACTCCTTTATGTCGACAACGCGTCCTGAGCTTCTCTTAGGGGCTGCAGGGGAATCTTCGCAAAGCGCCGGAGAGCTCTGTTATTTCTCTTATCGTACAGATTACACAGTTGCAAAACTGACCGCGGTTATACGCATATAGACACCCTTTGGCGAGAGATTTGACTTTTCTTTGGAGCATAGGATACATAGCATCCGGTTGGCGAGCTTTAGAACTTTGCAGATTTTCTTTTCCTCTCTCTCTCTTTTACTCTATGGTTCACACTGACGTTTGCATTTGATTTGTAAGAATTTAGACTAGTCTCTACGAGCGCCTTTGGGAGGCAGCTAATTTTTTTACTTCGCTGCTAAAACGTCTTCTTTCTTCATGAACCTTGTTGTTCTGATTACGATATCACACACTTGGTAACAGAAACGATAAGTATTATTGCATGAATATAATTGCGCATGCCTGCAGCACTCTTCACGATCAGAATAATAGAGATAGAGAGAGAGAGAAAGGAAGTTAGACAAAGACGTTAAATATGGTATAATTATGGAAGTGGGCGTCTGGGAAGGTTTACAGGGTTTGTATGGCTGTGCTAAAGGCTATAAGTCTAATAAAATGAGAGGACGTGGCTAAATCATTATTATTGTTCACCGCTCAGAGAGAGTTATGCTACTCCACTATTCGACCAAATTGCATATTTCGGGGAGAATAAGTATTGGACTCCGAAAGTCTTAACTGCATTCAGAAAAGTATACCAGTGAGAAAGGTACAGACTTGGCTAGGAAATATTATTCAACGCATTAAAGTTTAGCTTGCGCAATATATTGTTCTTCGTCATGAAAAAGCTTCCTTTATATGTTTCCACACACACACACACATATATATATATATATATATATATATATATATATATATATATATATATATATATATATATATATATATATATATATACAGCCATTTTTCCTGTGATATCTATACATACAAGGTACCGCGAATAAATTTTGCTGATTTCATTCATAGTCCACAATAACAAACGCGTAAAAGTAAATAACAACGACAGAACCAGTCATTCACTTACATGCTCTGTAAGAATTTCCAATATCCAAATATTTGCGGTTTCGCATAATTGACCTTTAACTGAACTATGCGCCAGTGAACATGATTCACTTTCATAATTCAACAGCAAAATTCAACAGTGAGTGCAGCATGTAAATAAATATTCTGAGTATCTGAAGCCAACTATGGACAATTATCCTTTGGTGTCGTCAGTCCACGATGGACCACTTTTTTCTTAACTTTTAATGTCTGCTTTCGTGAGCACGAAATGCATTGTGTAGTGTCATCAAAACTGATAAGGCCAGATTACAACCAATCCCACTATAACATAAAGCTATTCCAATCTGGTTCTATTCCATTTCTGCCACTAGCCCTCCACGATTGGTCAAATTTTTTCCGTCCACCCCACTTCGTCTGTCTGTCACGCGACGTCATGAATACCGCGAAAACTCACCATCTGATAGAAAGAGAGAGAGAAACGAAGGGGGAGAAGTAGGTAGGTTAACCAAGGTCGTGCCGGTTGGTTACCCTACTCTTGGGGAGGGGGAACGAGGAAGAAGATATAAGGAGAGAAAAGAAAAATAATAGTCAGTCACTCACAGAGTCATTAGCAGGATCTCCGCTGTCACAATCCTTTGTACAATCCAGTATCCTTCACGAAATGCAGGAGCGCTTTTGTGGCATTTTGCATGTAAGAATGCATTGGCACTGGTCCAAGGATCTTTTCTTCTGAGAACGCTCTATCATCTAACAGGTCGAGTTTAACTTGCAGAGTACGTCGTTGAGTGCCAAATGATAGGCAGTGATAAAGAAGGTGCTCTACAGTCTCATTGCACTCGCAAAGTTGCATGCCGCGCTGTTATCCATTCCCACTTGGAATGAATAGGCATTGGCAAATGCGACGCCCAACCCCATGCGACACAGTAAAGTTGTTTCGCGACGGGAGAGTCCAGGTGCCAGGCGAAGTCGCAAGTTAGAGTCGAGAGAGTGCAAGTGGGAGTTGGTGAAACCCAGTGAATTCCATTGTAGAAGTCTGATGTGGCGAGAAAGTAATCCAAGTTCCCGCGCAGCATCCGTTCTTAAGAGTCGTATAGGAACTCGCTCATGTTTTTGATGAGCCGAATGCGCAGCTTCATCTGCTCTGTCGTTGCCGACAATTCCGCAATGGCTCGGCAACCATTAAAATACAATGTCATGTTCTTTCGCAAGCGTGGGATTATGAGCGTGCCTTATTTCGTACACCAGTTTCTAGTGTAACTCATGACGTAGGGCAAACTGCAGAGTTTGTAGGGCTGCTTTGTAATCGCAGAAAATGGGCCACCGATTTGGTGGCTGCCGGAGCACGTAATTGAGTTCACCTTGAAGAGCCACAAGTCCTGCTGCTGCCTACATAATGTCGTGCAATTATTTAAATTGCAAAGAGATGAGGTCCGATGGAACAACTACTGCTCCGGTAGAACTGTTGGAACCATCCGTGTAAATGTGCGTGCTGTCAAAATAAGACTAGTTGAGGAGAAGCAGAGACAGCTGCTTCAGGGCTACCGGTGTCAAGGCTGCCTTCTTAGCAATCCCAGAAAATGAAAGGCCCACGTGAATTTTCCGGAGACACCTCAATGCCGATTTTGCGCGTTTCGCAGGCTTCAAGCCAGATGGTATCGAGTCATGGTGTCTCGTCACAATACCACAGAATGTAGCCTGTGGTCGTCGCGCTGGAAAACCGGCTAAGTGGTGGAATGGTAGCCGTGAAAGGTGCGGAACGGGCGCTCTTAGCGTCTCAACGACGATATGAGTAGTGATCGGGTGCTCCTGTCCAATGGCATTCCTTGCAGCTGCCGAATAACATCTTGGGAGGACAAGACATGTCCGGAGTGCTTACGCTTGTATGCCCTGTAGTGCAAGGAAATTGGTGTCGGATGTGTTGGACAAGGCAGGAAGGCTGTATCGCAAAAATGCAATAAAAAGTACCGTGTATAGCTGTAGCATGGAGCGCATGGATGGTTCCCACCATTTTCCAGCTAGGAATTTAAACATGTTCTCAATACAAATGAGTGTTTTCTTCATGTAGGAGTCATGGAGACTACAGGCTGGTATCTCCTAAGAGTACTCATCGCACAACAAAGCTGTGTACCGGCTAATCCACCAATACGAGGGATCGGACCTCAGAACTCTTAGAGAAGGTGCGAACCAAGTTCTTTGGCAATATGAACCTGCCAAGCTACATAGGGACGTACTGGGGAGACGGGAATGCTAAGCTGGACAGCTCAGTAACGAAAGAAGAGGTCTACGCGGCAATACGATACGCCAATACGCCACCAAGAAAATGGCTGCAGGTGCGGATAAGATAAACAACGCGCTAATCAGCCACTTCAGTGATGAAATGGCTACCAAATTGACCGAATTCATCAACAAACGCTGGGAAACAGAAACAGTCCCGGAGGAGTGGAATCATGCCTAAGTGGTAATGATACCTAAGCCAGGCAAGAAACCCCAAATAGAAAACCTCAGACGAATCTTGCTTACATCATGCCTTGGGAAGATGTATGAGCGAGTAGTAACCCAAAGGCTACAAATAAGTAACCCAAGACAACAAGTAACCCAAGACAACCAATTAGTCCCCCACACAGTGTTCAGCTTCAGACCTAAGCTATCAACACAGGACGTACTCCTCCAAATATATGAAGAAGTACTCCACAACGTTCTTAGGTACGGAGAAAACGTAATAATAGCCCTAGACATCAAAGGGGCATTCGACAATGTAAGCCCTGAAGCAATCCTCACGGGCTTGGACCACCTGAACTGCGGACGAAGGATTCACGGCTACGTCAATGCTTTCTTGTCAAACAGAACAGTAACCATAGGCATGGGAGAACTTCGGTCGGAGAAGGTTCAAACACCTAACAAGGGAACATCGCAACGGTCGGTCATCTCGCTCACGCTATTCAACGTGGCAGTGATCGGACTGGCACGAAGACTATGGCATACAACACGCAACTTGTGCCGACGACTTCTCCATATCGACCAACACGGGCTCACTTATCGAAAAAGAAGAGAAGCTGCAGAAAGCGGCCACCTGTGTAGAAAACTACGTTGAAGAAAGAGGACTAGCGTCCTCGACCGAAAAATCAGAGCTCCTACGAGTATGGAGAAGAAAACAAAACCGAACGGTCCCGACCATTGAAGAGCTGCGGCTTAAAGTCTTCTCGGAAGGAACGCCGATACCCGACAATAAAATCATAGGAATCCTAGGGATGTGGCTACAGTCAAACCAGTGCTGTTCCCACACCCTTACGCTACTAAAGGCATCAACACTCCAAGTCGTACGCATGATCACGCGGGTCTCAAACAGACGCCATGGCTTGCGAGAAGAAGACACACTCAAGCTAGTTAGAAGTCTGATGGTCAGCCGAATGGCATACAGCCTCCTGTACCACTGCCACATCAAGAGCTAAATCCAACAGGTGGATTCGATTATACGCAAGGCGTTCAAAACTTCGCTCCGACTACCCCACAACACCTCAACCGAAAAACTCCTAGCGCTGGAACTGCAGAACACGTTCTCAGAGCTGAGAGATGCACAGCTCATGGCCCAAATATGCAGACTACAGCAGACAGCCATAAGCCGAGCCATTCCTTTAGAGACTCGGCTACGTTGAGCAGATACGGGAAATCTCGAGGACTGAAGCTATCACCGTCGAATACCACAGCATGCTTAAAATAGCAGCAATTCCAAGAAAAATGGACCCCAACCTCCATAAATGTCCCAGGGAGGCAAGGGCCGAATAGCTCCAGAAAACTTTCACTCCCAAAAAGACAATGGTGTATGTAGACGCAGCCATATACACCAGACAAAGGGGAACCAAGAGTGCAGTAGCAACGATGGTCGACTCGGCGCAACGAGAGAGAACCAGCGTTTCGCTACAATACTTCACGGTAGTCGAGGATGAAGAAGTGGTGGTTGCTATAGCGGCAGCGGAGGAATATCGGATCGGATAGTCGCAAACAATACTCTCGTATTCGCAAACAACCTGCAGTAACTACTTGCGTGGCAGAATCAGTCACCGAGCACTCCGCATACTCTTCTCAGTAGACTGTGAAACACAACAATAAACCGGCACAGAACTAAATAAAGCGATCACACACACGATCGCATGGATACCGGGACACGTGCGGGTGGCAGGGAACAAAGAGGCGGACAGGATATCTCGAAAATACACCAATTACCGAACGTCCAATGTCGACAGCCTCGAGGAACCTGCGCCTGTACCTCAAAAGTACTCAGCCATTTTAGAAAGGTACAGAGGCAGCAGGAAGCGGTACCCCGCCGCCGCACCACTCCTTTAGCAGGGAAGAAGCTGCCGCATGGAGACAACTACAAACAGGGTCGCACCCTAACGTTAACATGCAAAGTAAGATGCACCCCGCACTATATAAGGACAAATGCCCATGGTATAATAAGAAACCCACATAGTACCACATACCATGGGCATGTCAACAAAGTGACGTAGTCCCAATCATATCACACCCAAGTGCTGAGCAATGGGAGGAGCTGCTGTCCAGCGACCGCTGCGAATACCAGCTTGGTCTATTGCGGCGTGTACGACGGACAGCAGAAGCCAGCGGAGCCCTGGACTGAGGGCCGCCGACCATCGCGATAGAGGACGGACGGAGCAGCGGGGGAAGACCTCCGGGGAAGACACAAGGAAGAAGACTGCCCTGAAGAATACGCCTCAGCCGCAGAAGAACACAATTACAGGAGCTGAATAAAGTTTTCACCCACTCACTTACTCCAGGAGAGGTCACAATCCACAATAACGTTTAAGAGGAAGCTTTAGTTTGGGCCCCACTCCGATGCGGCCTATTCAAATACATGTAAAACGCAGAAACGCTTTTCTGAGATAACCCCTGGACCGAGTTTAATGAAATTTATTTCATTTGAGTGAAAAAGTTAAATGTTATTGACTGTTGCAAGCGGACTTTCGTTTTAGGGCCTCAATTTCATTTAAAAATTAAAAAAAATTCGACAGTCCGGAGAAAGTAGAGGCACGAAGTTTCCAAATTAATAGCTCTGCATCACGAACAGATATCGAAGTTCTGTAAGCGGCATCCCTTAGATCATTCAAAGCGGACAAATGCAATATGTCAATTTTTATATTACATGAATTCGTTACGTTCTGTACAAAGGTTCTTCAAAAGCTGTATTCCCACATTCGTTTTCTGGAAATTTGACGATCTTTGACAATTTTTAATTTAAAATTGACGCCCTAAATCAACAAGATGAGACAAACAATCACTAGAGTTTAAGTTTTTCTTTCAAATGCTATAAACCTCATCAAATTTGGTGCACTGGTTGCCGAGAAAAACAAATTTTCCCTTTACATGTATTTAGATAAGAGCACCCGAGCTAAAGCTTCCTCTTAACAGTCTGTCAGTTTTCTTGTACGCCATAGACTGGCCCTCGAAGCACACCGGTTACGAAGACATCGGTTTTCGTGTCAATGCCACTAGTGCACATTTTTCTGTAGATATCGTCACACCTTGTCGGCGAAGGTATGCCGCTTTCTCTATCCTGACGCGCACTTAGGGCCTTGTCACGCTGGATGCTCAGATGCAAATATCGTCAGCATGGAGCGAGACACTAGCCGTCTGTGGTAGTGCTTCGGCGAGCCTCACTAGAACGAAATTGAAACGATTCGGGCTCAACACTCCGCATTGTGGGACACCTCGACTGGAAATTTATCTATTTGTCGGGCCATCTTCTGTAAGAGCAAACACATATCTCCGTGAGAGATAGCTCCTAATCCACCTAAAGACGTGGCCTCCAACTTCCGCAGCCTCAAAAGCTTGGCGTATGTCTTCGTGGGTTACGTTGTCATAGGCACCTTTTACATCTAAGAAAAGTGCCACAAAGAGGTGCTCCATAGCTTTTTGTTGCCGCACGGCCGGACGTCACAGGATCAATGACGCTGTCAACTGACGACCGTCCACGTCGAAAACCAGCCACAGCCTCGGAGCAAATGTTACAGTATTCGAGAGACCATCTCATAGGTGTCAGCAACAGCCTCTCCATGACCTTACCGATGCAAGAGCAATCGGCCGGTACGATGTAAGGTCCAGCGGAGACTTCCAAGAATTCAGTTACAGCTCCAATAGTAGGGGACTGTGCCGTCATGCCGAAATTTATTGAATATATCCACAAGCTAGCATTGTGCTGTTGAACCTAGGTGCCTTAAGGCAGCGTAGGTCACCCCATCGGGACCGGGTGATGACGACCGCCTGCATGTTGCCAAGGCCGCTTGCAGTTCCTCCATAGAGAAAGACACTTCCATGCTTTGATATCTCGCTACGGGAACGTCATGTAGCGAGAAGTCAGCCTGCAGAACGAAGTCACCAGCAACTAAATTTCGCGCAAAATTTACCCGCGACCTCAAACTCTGGACGACTGATGTAGAGCCAGCGCTTTGAAAGGACAACGTTGTTGTGGAAGTGAACGAAGACCCTGAAGAGTTTCCCACACAAGGTATAACAGCTATGATATGATCTGACGTGTACACTCTGATTATAAATGGTTAGGCCGAATAAAAAAAAAGTAACCTTTACCTATTCTATACCTTTTTTACCATTAGCCTACCGCTATTGGTCCAACTATTTCGGGCTGCGCCTACTTCATCTCGAAAACTCACTTCGTCAAACTGACGCTGCGCACTAAAGATGTATTAGTATGCCAAACAAAAGTGATTTCCTTTAATAGGCCGGGACTCTCCGTTCCGAAAGAAATAACACATCGCTGCCCAGCAATCGTTCTGGCACTGGCTACTGGGGTCTGCCGGGATGATTGGATTTCGCTGCGTATAGTAAGAATTTTCGCGTGATATTATAATGGTGGTGGTAACAACTTTATTGAGTTTCTGCTCAGTTATGATCTGGCAGGCCCGAGTCCTAGGATGGCCCCTCACGAGGAGCGACCCTTTGTTATCGAGCCCTTCCAGCACATTTACGACGTCGCTCTGCCAACTTTTCTATAACTGAGGATCCGTTCTTGTGGCATTTTTAACATTCGGTTGCAGGCTGCCCTCATTTTCGACCAGCCACCGCAAGTTAAGCAAGGGGAAGCGGACCAGTCCAAGGCGCCGGCACCACTCTCCTCACCCGATTATTTACATTCACTGCGCCAACTAAGCCTCATCCAAATCCTCTACTGCGCACTCCTCGCGTCTCGTCAGGCAATTAGATATGAAGAACCTCTCGTGGTTGGCAATGCTATTCGCTTTAATACCAAACAAACGTCACATCCCATAAATGAGGAGAGCGTTTGATCGGGTGGTTGAAACATCGCTGCGGGTCCAGACTCGATGCTTGCGTCGGCGGTTACGTAACTTTGTCGTCAGGAGAATGGAATAAGATCAGAATGAAATAGTTTTACGTTAGACGGCCCCAACAATCTCTTTTAAGGGTTGTTGGTTTTTTGCGTTCCTCGGAAACACTGCTTTTCACAGTAGACTGCCAGAAAAGCAACCGCAAAAAACACACCCATGCTTTTGAAACAATCGTGCTTTCACACAAGTTATGGACTCTCCTCAAAAGTGTTATCACAAAGTAGTCAGTAAACGGCCAGTCTTCAGTATAACAATTTCTTTAGAGTGCTGTGCAAATTTTTGTGTGCCGTGAGCCCTCACAAAAGCGAATTTGGTGAAGTACATAGAAAAACGCTAATCTATGCTTCCACAGTGTCACGTGTCACGAGGATCTCGATGACTCTGTTAATTAATTCGAAGGAAAAAGTTCTCGCTCGCCTGCTTGGTGGCAAAGTTACCATTTCTATGCATATAAGGTAAAGCTATTGCGAACTTTTCTATTTCAATTCTGCCATCAGCGCCCCACGATTGCTCAAAAAATTTTCGAGCCACCTCCAACTGCGCGTGTTTGTCACACGACCTCACGAAAACCACAATAACTCCTCATCTGATACGGTATGTGCACACTGATTATGCATGATTAGACCGAACAATTTCTGGGTCGACGCCTTTTTCACCATTAGCGCAAAAGGGCGTCGTTTGACAAATTGCTATTTGTCAAACATTTTCGGGTTACGTCCACTTTACCTGTCTTTCACGCGACGTCACGAAAACCACGAAAACACACCACGTCAAAGTGATGTGTACGCGTTAAAGATGCATTAATATGGCAAACAAAACTTCAAGTTTTTCTGAATAGCCAGAGACTGCCCCATTCCAAAAGGAATAGAAGGTGGCTGCCCGCCGATTGCTGTGTCACTGGCAAGTCGGAGCTGCCGAGGAGCATGCATTTATTTCCGTATAACAAAATATTTTGCGGGTAAGTATAAGGTTATCGAGAACTTTCGACACGTATACGAAATCGCTCTGCGAATTTTGTCTTGCTGAGGATCCGTTTTAAGAGCGTTTTTAACCTTCCGTTGCACACCGCCGTGACTTTCGACCGATCACCGCAAGCTAAGCAAGGGGAACCGAACCAATCGCAGGCGCTGGCACCACCCTCCTCATTGGGCTATATACTTTCACTGCGTTGGCTCGGCCTCATCGCGGCGCTGTTCGAATACTTGGACGGCGCCGACCTTTACGAGCGGCTGTAGCCGCCGCGCCTTCCTTGACGTGCCTTACCGCACGGCTATCTCTATCTATGCACTATTTTCTCCACTACTCTTTTAATCCCTTTCCCCTTACCTGTACAGCGCTGTGGAGGTGCCCTCGCACGAAAGGCAGTAACGGCGCTGTACTTATCTCTTCTATTTCCTCTTTTAAAACCACTCATCATCATAATCGGCCTCGTCGAAACTCTCTCTACTTGAGCGTGCTGCTCGCCTCTATTTAGCCAATTAGATAAGAAATACTGCTCAATGTAGGCAATCCTATTCGGTTTGAAAGCAAAATATTATGCCATCCTTCAAACAAGAAGCGCGTTTGATTGGGCTTTTCAAACAAGCTGTGGGTTACCGCCGGATGCTTGTGCCAGTGTTTGCGTATATCTGACGTCAGGCAATTGGACTAAAAACATAATGGAAGTTTTACGTTATAGGGCGCTGAAACACGCATGTTCGCACATATGGATGCCTAAATAGGCTTCACGATGAAAATTGAAATGTATTTGAAATTGCTTCTTTCATTTAAGATTATTGTAACATCAGTGCCTTAATATTTGTGTAATTTGAATCCCTATCGGGTGTAAATTTCGAGGAAATAAATGGTGACGCATTTTAATTGCATTTCCGCAGCAATTTTGCCGTGTATCATATGAACGCATTTCGCGTGACACTGTCTGTCCATTGCGTGTTGAATGATGATTTAATTTAAGTATATTGGCAATTTTGGCAGAAAGTCTGTCGCTGACTTCTCGATAAAACAATAAATAGTTCAATATTCAAAGGATGCTAGCATGACGTGATATGTAAGAGTGTTCTGGCAACGGATACGTGCGTGCGGCACAGTCGATATAGGAAAATAACAGCAACAAAAGTGCACGTTCCGCACTTTCTGCGATTAGACGCAAGCTAATTGACTAACTAAAAGCAATAAGATATAACAGAAGAAACAGAAAGCATGCTAAGTGCTAATACGTAAATCCATTATCACTTTCGTAAAGAGGAGGCTGTGCAAGCTTTTAGAAGACATCTCTGCAAGGAAGCGTTAGTCCATGCCCAAGTGTGTGTGTTTTTTTTTTTTTTTTTTTACACGGGAAAGACGATCATCAACGCAATGCATTGCCGATTCCAGAGGATGTCTTTGTTGCTCAAACGTACAGGATAGCTTATGAGGAACGTTTCGCATATGTGTTCTCCTGACCCTGCGTACTGTGTCTCCGTTCAGTTCAGTCACAAGTCGGAAACAGTACTGGGGCAAGTTTGTTGTTCAGAGGTATTGTATTATTTGTCCAGGGACAAATTACACTCTAGCAAGGCAAGGCGTGTTTCGTGGCACCACTTCTACGTCCTTCGCATGCTATTCTTTTTTTTCTTTTCTGCGCTTATACAGCGTTCAGTGAACGTCATTCCAACTTACTGACTCAATGAAAATAGTGGATAGTTTTAGTTTCCAATGCCGTTGTGGCACAGTCGCGCTTCCCTGAACGTTGAAAATTAAAGCAGCCGCTTCAAAAGGGCCAAGAAAAATGTTCATTTATTTATTTATTTATTTATTTATTTATTTATTTATTTATTTATTTATTTATTTATTTATTGAAGAAAAAAAAGGAAATTAAAAATGTTGCTCAGGCGAGTTGTAAGAGCCCATTTTGTGGTGCCATTCATCCCATGGGTGCAGCGAAAGCTTTTTTCGTAATCGTACAATGAGTAGCTCGTATCAGCGAGGCAGTCGGTGAAGTTCTTTTTAATAAAAGCACTTCAAAGAACACGACAATTAGAAATTCCTATACCCCTTAAACCCTTAGCGCCCCATAACTATTGCAGCCGGGTCGATGGAAAGGAAATAATAGCTTAATATATATGTTCAATGTTTCCCCAGTTCACTCTGGAATTTGGAAAACGCCATACCGTTCGAACTCTCTGTCGCGGCCTCTGCGTCATAGCAAAATCTATTCGCCGGGAGTGGAACACACCTATTGTCCGGTGCTTCTCTATGTTGAGCCGTGCAATCATAAGAGAGCATGGACCCGCTGCGTTCCGAATATACCCCCGGGTGGCCGTCAACATGAGAGGCGAAACTTTAGGCAAGAAAGCTAAAGGAGCCTTAAGCGTAGCGTAAGCGACACACACACACCTTGTTCCTGTGTCTGGTACCCTGTGCGTAATGCTTTGAATATGACGCACCAAGGAGCCCAACACCCAACTAGAGTTGGCATGGGAAAGGAAGCGCAAATTTTAAGGAAAAAAACAAAAACACATAGAGAGAGAGAAACAAAAGGTGAGGGAAGACAGGGAGGCTAAAACGAAAAACAGAAAAAAAAAACAGAAAGGGGGTATGGGGAGGATAAGGAGCCAGCAACGGGAAAAGGCGAAGGCGGTGGCGCGAAAAATAAAAGAACAAAGAAAGAAAAGGGCTGCAGGACAGACTTCCTACATCTCTCTCCGCGCCCCGTTATTCGCGGATACATCGTACGATGCGTGCCGTGCATGCGAGGCACACGGGCGAGCAAATAAAGAGCGAGAAGGAAAGGCGCGAGCGCTTCTCATGACCTCGCAAGAGGAGAACGCTAGCAAAAGCCGAGGGGAGACATGAGAAATGCGTCTTCGGCATTGAGATCCGGCAAAAAAGAGGCCACATCGGGCCCCTTGCCACCACCGCCGGGTCGAAATGGGGCGGCGGCAGGGCGCCGTGACCGCCCTGCCAAAATAACTACGCGACGGAGAACCGCCACCGTTTACGCATGTATTGACTGCGTCGCGATTGTCGCGAAGAAGAACGATGCGCCAACGACGTATCCATTCAGGGTATGTGAGGAGGTGCCGTGAGCAATAGTTTATGCTGGAGCACTGCACTGCTTGAGTTCGGAGGGCACGACTCGGTGCAGAAAGGGCGCGGTGGATAACGTATACGGGAAATCGAACAGCCTTTGCGGAGCATCGCATAAGGCGGACTTTTTCAAAGTTATCCAAGCTTTCTCCGAATATGAAACTAAGTATGGCCATTAGGGAGCGTACAAACCTTCGCAAGTGAGCGCGTTGAATCGACGGGGGCTTTGGATATCAAGTGCAACCATATAAGACAGCAGTTACGAGAACGTTTTATCACCCATAGAGCAATAACTTCGGCATTAACGCGACCGCGTTAAGGAGCCCGTGTCGCGGAAAATCCGGCGCCTGCGCCCCGCGCAGGCGTCCTGCGCCCGGCGTCGGACGTCGTTTCGGCAAAAAGATTTTCGAACCACCTATACCCAGGTCATCCATGTGATATGAATTTACTGAACTAATTGAATTTCTCAAGCTAAAATACGTGGAGAAATCGTAAACTACGACAGACACACAACCTGCAGGCATGAAAGCTCGCGGATTGTTTTTGACTATACGACAAAACATTATTCTGTTACGCGAAAACTCAATGAAGCCCCTTTCCCCGCGTTTCCACAATTCACAGACCGACCGCGGCGGCCGCCATTTGCGTGCACCGGCGCGTGGGGGTGCCTCGGGGGCCACGGAGCGACGTGCCTGGTTCCTTGCAATACCTCCAGCTGGCGCTCGCCTCCGCCGCATCGTAATACCGCATCGCGGCCCACGCAAGAGGCCGTGTTTATACCACAAAGCCCGCCTTCGTGCATAGCGTTCACGGCCACCGTTTCCCGGTGAACATTACGGTTACATACGCTCCAGTTGCCGGAAAGCGTGAGCAGTCAGGAATCTCTGAATGCTATAGCGTTCCACTCTTAAAGGCGAAGCTTAAGCGTCCTCGAATTTTTTTTTTTACACACCATAATTCTATGTAATTTTCTTGTCTGTTTAGACACCGATGACAGACGCCTCTAAAGCTGGTTACCTTATACCGTAACTGCAAAGATTGTGATTGATTGACTGATTGATTGATTGATTGATTGGTTGATTGATTGATTCATTGAATGATTTATTTATTTATTTATTTATTTATTTATTTATTCATTCATTCATTCATTCATTCATTCATTTTATTAACCGTCCACACTGGCACACGGGCTATAACAGACGCCTCAGTGGAAGGCTTTGCAACAGTTTGGACCACATAAGGTTCTTTAACAAGTGCCGGAAGCTTGCATGCATTCCAGCCCAATTTGAATGTGGCCGCCGTCATGTCGAACTTAATTCGTGTTCTCGTACTGCAGCACCAGAACGCCATAGCCACTGAAGTAACACGGCGCGTTTTGCCCAGGAACCAGTAATCGCCTAATGCTCTTAAAGAGAACTTATTAGTTCCTTGTTAGTAGCTCAGCCCGCTACGGTGACGACTGAGTGCGATCTCCTTCAACTGTTGAACATTAGGTTCAACGCTGCATTCTAATTGGGCCGAACTGAAAAAAAAATGCTCGTGTACCATGCTTAGCGTGCAGGCTAAAGAGCCCCAGGTGGTCAAATTAACCCGCAGCCCTTCCCTCTAGTTTCTCTCGTAGTCCCCTGAGTTGCTTTCTGACGTTACTAAATGAAGTAAGCAAAATAAAAGAGAAATCACGAATGCAGATTTTATCTCTGTGCGAATGGATGCTCTCCTTCGCCACTACCGGTTTAGTTTCGTGACGCCATGTGTGCGTCTAATTTTACACTTCTCTATTTTAGTGCGAATTCACGGAGGAACTCACACTTAAGCGTTTACGGCATAGGCCCCTTGCGCTGCCGTTTCGAATCGGACACGCAGCGCCACGGTGGTGAGTGCTGGCACAAATTCTGTGTTCCCTGCTCGCCGCCACGCAGGGAATGGCCACTAGCGTCACGAACCCGCATACGCGATGAAAAAAAATCTACATATGTCTACTGTTGCGTGTATAGATGTGACAACGGCTATAAGAACTCCGTCGGAAAGCTGGCGAAGGTTAAATTTTATCCATTTCCCTGGAAATCTTACAAGGCTGGTTGTAGCCGTCCAGCGCGCGCAAGGTGAACAAACGCGCGTCATTTCTTCGCTTGTTTTCCTCTGCTTGCTCTCTAAAATATTATGAGCACATAGTCGTGTCCCTTGTTTTCATTTATTATTGTTAGTCAACGTGTGACGTATCGAAACTTGAGCCACTCGAGCCATGCAGGTGCACCGAGCAAAAAGAAAAGAGCTTAAGCTGCATCTGCCTTCGTTGACGTTCCCTATATGTGACGCCTCGAGCGCGATTTCAAGTTGGGCCACTATTCGCAAAAACTTCTTAAGCTAGAATTGTTGGTAAGCAGCCCATAATGATGCCTGACATATTATTAGCGACAGCAGCCGGCCGATGGCAAACAGCACTTACGAAGGAGAAGATTTGTGAATTCGGGTCGTGCCCGGGCTCGTGGTTCATCGTCGGTCCGGGCCGGCCCGCTTACTGTTAGCGTCAAGCCCGGGGCCGCCAAACTACGGAACGCGCACGTCCGTAGTGCCGGAGACCGCGTGCTAGCAATGCATGCCACACATGCATGGGCCAAGCGGAACCGCCAAACTTTCCATAAAACGTAGCTTTCTAAGATGCAAGCATCACAAAACAGGTACTACAATAACAACCGGAACGCGCAGCAAGAAAGCAGTGCACGCTCACGTCTAAGCGCATGTCGTACTCCACTCTTCTTTGTATGTGTGCCACGCACTTTTCGCATATAGTATTACGCTATCATTGAGCGATGCTCAAGGGACGAGCCGCCGCGAGAACAACGACGAAGTGGGTCTGTGCCCTTGGCGCGGGCGAGTGTCGTTCTTCGTTCTGGATACTGGCAGATTGCTGTTGACGATATGGACAGAGAAAAAACCGCGTTGATCACACCTGATGGCTTATACCAATTTAAGGTAATGCCGTTTGGATTATGCAACGCCCCTGCCACCTTTGAGCGTATGATGGACTCCTTGCTCCGTGGTTTCAAATGGTCCACATGTCCCTGCTACCTCGACGACGTCATCGTCTTCTCGCCCACGTTCGACACTCACCTTGAGCGTCTAACAGCTATACTTGATGTATTTCGAAAGGCGAAGCTGCAACTTAACTCGTCGGAATGGTGTTTCGGCCGCCGCCAAATTACTGTTCTGGGCCACCTCGTTAACGCTTCCGGAGTACAGCCTGATCCCGACAAAACTCGCGCTGTCCGAGACTTTCCGGTTCCGAAAACAGCTGCAGACGTTCGAAGTTTTGTCGGGTTATGCTCGTACTTTCGTCGTTTTGTTTAAGATTTTGCGGCAATTGCTAGGCCCCTCACTAATCTTTTGAAGAAAGGCGTACAATTCTCGTGGGGTACTGCAGAAGCCGCCGCCTTCTCTCGTCTCGTCACTCTTCTCTCCTCCCCACCCATTCTCGCCCACTTCGACCCTGATGCCCCTACAGAATTGCTTACAGATGCCAGCGGTCATGGCGTAGGTGCCGTCTTAGCCCAGCGTCAGCGTGGCCAGGATCGCGTTATTGCTTATGCGAGCTGCCTCCTCACACCATCGGAGCGCAACTATTCCATTACGGAACGAGAATGCCTTGCTGTAGTCTGGGTGGTTGCGAAGTTCGGTCCTTACCTCTACGGTCGCCCTTTTTCCGTAGTCACTGACCATCATGCTCTCTGCTGGCTCTCATCCCTTAAAGACCCTACAGGCCGGCTTGGTCGATGGGCTTTGAGACTACAAGAATTTTCGTATTCCGTGGTCAACAAGTCTGGCCGCCTGCACCAAGACGCTGACAGCTTGTCACGTTACCCTGTTGACGACCCTGACTCCTCCAATATTACCAGTGCTGCTTGTGTATTCTGTGTCGCAGGTGCTTCATTTCGCCGACGAGCAACGTCGTGACGCCTACATCAGAGCACTCATCGACCGTTTTGAACATTCTCCGGCCGACGCCACTCTACGCCTCTTCGTCCCCCGCGACGGTACTCTGTACCGTCGTAACCTTCATCCGGACGGCTCTGAGTTCCTACTTGTCATACCTAAACACATCCGCTCAACCGTTCTAGAAGAGCTCCACGACGCACCAACGGCAGGACACCTCGGCGTATCTCGAACCTATGACCGTGTACGTCGCCGTTTTTTCTGGCCGGACCTTGTCCGTTCCGTACGACGTTACGTCGCCGCTTGTGAACTTTGCCAACGACGCAAGAAGCCTTCCCAGCCCCCCGCTGGTTACCTGCAGCAGCTCGACATCCCTGCCGAGCCCTTCCATCGTGTCGGCTTAGACCTTCTCGGCCCATTTCCCGAATCTACATCAGGTAACAAGTGGGTTGCCGTCGCGGCGAACTACGCGACCCGCTACGCCGTAACCCGCGCTCTTCCGACCAATTGCGCAACTGATGTTGCGGAATTCCTCCTGCATGATATCATTTTGATTCATGGTGCTCCGCGTCAATTGCTAACAGACCGTGGCCGTACGTTCTTAGCCAAAGTCATTGACGACATCATGCGTGCCTGCTCAATAGAGCATAAATTTACCACCTCCTACCACCGTCAAACGAACGGCCTCACTGAGCGTTTGAACCGCACCCTTACAGACATGCTATCTAAATACGTTTCAGACGACCACTGTCGCTGGGACCAGGCTCTACCTTACATTGCATTTGCGTATAACTCTTCCCGTCTCGAAACTGCTGGCTTTTCGCCTTTTTACTTCTTGTATATATGGCCGTGAACCGAAGCTACCACTGGACACTGTGCTTCCGTCCACCACAGCTTCAACTAGCGCTTATGCCCGTGATGCTATCGCCCATGCTGACCATGCTCGCCAACTTGCGCGCACTCGTCTACAAGTCTCTCAAGGCAAACAAAAGCAACGCTACGACCTCCGTCACCGTGATGTCCATTTTGTGCCCGGCACCCTCGTGTTGCTTTGGTCACCATCGCGTAAAGTTGGCCTTTGTGAAAAACTGCTTTCCTGCTACACAAGCCCATATCGCGTGCTTCGCCAAATAACCGATGTCACCTACGAGATCGCTCTAGCCACGCCCACTACGTCCTCCGCTGTGACAACCAGTGACATTGCCCACGTCGCCCGACTCAAACCCTACAACTCTCCACGCGGCTTGGATATTTAACAGCACCGTGACGGCGCTTTTTCCGCCGGGGGGTAGTATTACGATATCATTGAGCGATGCTCAAGGGACAAGCCGCCGCGAAAACAACGACGAAGTGGGTCTGTGCCCTTGATGCGGGCGAGTGTCGGCCTGGTGGTCTGGCTCCAGTGTAAATACCCTGTATATAGCCTCTTTCATCTGTGTTTTTGCACACGTAACAATATATTCGACAAACCCGACGGCACTGTTCATTTTTCCCTCACGCAGTGATTAGCGGCGAACAACTCAGCACCGCGAACCAAACTGCTTCGTTTTAAGTACTCGTCAACCTGATTATCCTGCCGTAGCCGCAAAACAACAGGCAGGGCTCGCTTTTCGACGCCATTATCACACGGCGAAAGCCGCCTCACACAGGATCGGGCAACGCTCCGTGAAGGGAACACGGGAAATGTACTCGGCTTGGCCGCAGCGGCGCTGTCGCGTTCGGGAGCGCTGGGGTCTCCTACGAGCACACGAGGCGTATACATACAAGAACTGTAATTTCAGTGAGTTTGAAAGGATCCACACTTAAAGCGGAAAAAAAAACGAGGACACAATAAGGAAGACCAGTGCTCGTCCTGTCTTGTCTTCCTTCTTGTGTCCTCGTTTTTTGGGATTTAGGCCTGTATACATGCGTGTACCACATGCATGCATGTACACATGGGTGGATTATACTTACGTATATATATATATATATATGTATATATATATATATATATATATATATATATATATATATATATATATATATATATATATATATCAATGGTGCGATGTGTATGTGGAATATAGGTGCATGCGCTTCTAACCTACACAGTAAAAATGGTCTCCCATGGTAAAACATTTACCCTTAGGGCAGTAAAATAAAATTGTAGTGTTCACAACGTCCAGCTCAAACTACACCTGCGATAAAAGAGGCTGTAGCTGAAATCTGTGCATTCATTCTGACCACTTGGTGCACACCGAGACAACTGACCTGGCAAATTGACAGAGACAGCCACTAAAGCTTATTTCATGCTGTTGTGTCGTCTGTCACAACTGGCATCATGCTTACTTGCCACAAAAATACGCCAAGAAGGAAACGCTTATTTGTACCCATCAACGATCCGATCATACCCCTTAAGAGTAAGCGTGTTAGCCATAGGACAAAGAAGCATCCTAAAGGGTCCAAACATTTTTACTCTGCTAAGTGTGCGTATATTACCACGACATTATTTTCGCTCGTCCTTTCCTCTACACTTACAATTATCTTCTCTCTTCCTGCATTCCTTCTTCTTCCTACGCCGATGACAAGTGCGGATGAAGAAGCCAGCGTCTTATTCCAGACAGCTCTACGTATCTTCCTTACTCTTCTTTCTTCAATGTTTTTGATATTATTGTAGCATATCCCTGCTTGAGATTGTTTATGTTGTACACGCGTGAGGAAACCGACGCGGTCGCTGTTCCTGTGCAGTGCATGGCTGCGTCACTTTCGAGGAAATTCGAAGCGAAGGGAAAAGCGACCAGAAGCCGCTCCTTTCGTCTACTTACTTCGACGAGGTTAACCGTCCTTTATTCGTTCGCCAGCGCGCGGGTTATTCCCACAACCGCCGACAAGTGTATCCATCACGCGGGTCGGAGATAAAAGCGCTCGAACCATGCGGCTACCAGCGCACTGCACGCGCTTTCTCTCCACCGCGCTTCCCGCGCGCTCGTCATAAATCTCCGACTCTGTATCGGCGCCGGTAATTACTGGCCGCGGCCCGGTCGAATCGCGACCGCGAGTCGAGCACGATATGTCCGCGGGCGGCACCGTGCCACTGCCAGTGCAGCCGTATCTCGTGCCGTGCCTGCTCGCAAAAGGTAAAGGGTGAGGGGCAGGTGGACCGGGGTAGGGAGGTGGGGAGGAGCACGGGCATCGCAAGCTAACGACCGTTTCGTTCGGTCAGGCAGCGCAAAACTAGCGATCCGCGCTGAAGCGGCAGTCGGCAGAGCGCGCAGGTATACCTATGTACACGGGCAGGAGGAAAGGTATACGCACGAACAAAAATTGCGTGCTACACGGGGAAAAAAGAACGAGAAGACGCAACGACAGGGAGACGGAATGGACGAAACAAAACACGCTGCGAAGTGTGTGAGAAAGAAGGCGGGAGGGGAGGGGGGAGGAGAAGGTCATTGCGTGGAAAATCGACTGCAGTGCGGTAAGGCTTGATGGATGCAGGTCTCGCCAATCGCTCGTTTGCGGCCCATCGGGCCAAGCGGCGGACGTTGTGCGAGCGCACGTCAGCGTATACGACGAGGACGACGGCCACACACACGCACACACCGAGACTTTCCGCGCCCGACTCGCCGGTCGCCCGACACCCCTGCGACGTTTTGCCGCCCCCACCCGTCTGATACTTTTACGTTTCTTCGTTGTTTGTCTGCATCGTTTTGTTCCGTTTTCTTTTGTTTTTGTTCTAGCTCGTGCCTTCCGCACGCACGTCGTCTTCTCGCTGAACCTTTTTTTTTTTTTTTTTTTTTTGCTGTAGTCAGCATGAACGCACGATGTATTTCGGTACAAAGCGCATATGTAACTCGTCTGAACACGACATGCAGGTGGGACTGCGATTCCTTTGCCTAGTAAGGTACGCGCACGCTTGCTGGACTGATTTGAACGAGAAGGGATCGTTTGTGCGCTCGCGGGACCGCGATGGGGGTGATTACGGATCGATGCCGAACTCAACTACTAGTCGTGCCATATGTGCGGAAGGCCTGCTTTCGCTACATCAGAGTCTAGACGGTCTTTTTCAAGCAGAGACTACATATATATACATTAAAAAAGAAGAGAACTGCTAAAGAAGGCAAGTAATATTTCGTACATTTCTATCAAGTTGATCAAGTTGAAACTGCTTCGAACCAGTTCTATGCTGGGGAGCCTCGTTAAATATCGCATGGTTCGTGGACCATAGGATAGGGAAAAGGGAATAAGGCTTCCTACTAATGACATGCGATTCGCGGCAGACATTGGTATAATCACGGATTCTCTGGACAATGTATAAAAGTTGGGGCTAATCAAAATGCCCCTTGAATCGAAGTTTTCAGGTGCACCTTGCAGTCTTGGCCGCTGTACGTGGGCGTACCTATAGGTTGGAATATCTTTGGCCATCGCGACAAGTAGCTGATTGTCGTGCATGAAATGCTCGTATGTGATATATGCACGAACTTTCAAAACAATTTTCCGATCTAAAATGATTTGTGTCGTATAGCAACTTTCATACACACTCCTTGCAATACTCACTGTTATAATGTTGTGCGAATTAAAACAGCTGGTTTAAAGGATAGAATGCGGGCAAGACAGGGGAAGGGCAAGATGAATGAATAGGCGCGAGTGCATATCGGTAATTTTGGAGTGGTTCGTTGCCCTGCATGCGAATGTCGCTTGCCGAGACAGATTACTCAAGCCTCGTGGATCCACCTAAAATGCATCCTTCGACAGACAAATGACTCGCCGGTACGGCTTGACCGCCATAAGCATGGCACGTTGGCTTTGAGGTACGCACAGGGCATGAAACCTGGAAGTAATTTTGAGAATAATTTACCGCGCAAAGAAAGCTTCACTAAGGAGCAGACTTGTACGCAACGAATTGCATGTAATTAATTACTTTTATTCGATTACATTTTAACGCGACAGATTTAAGGGCCCCGTATCGCAGATAATGCCTCGTCAGCGTCGGCGGCGTTGACCGTAAGAGAAAAATCATCGCCAACCACGCAGGCCCTCTGCGTAACGGATAGGCATTACTGAATAAATTGAATCTCTCATAGTAAATTGCGTCAGAAAAGTCCTAAAATACGATTTACACACAACCTACCGACATTATAGCGTCATATTGTAATTTGAATATACGAGAAAACGTAATTGTGTTACGCAGAAATTCAAACACAAACCCGTTTTCCAGCTGCCGTTTGAGGTCTGTCTTAGTGGCCGCGGACGCTAAGCGTGGATGCTAGGGAGACCTAGTGAGAGGATTGTGGCCTTTAACTTAATGAAGTGTCTTACAGACATGCACTGATGTGTACGTGAGTCATTATGAATATCATAATTATGAATGGGGTAATTACGCAATATTAATGGCGATTGTGATAATTCGTTGTACTTGAACAATCCGATGCGTTTGTATCGCATAAAAATTCAATTTTCGAGAAAGGGAAAGGCGAAGTAACCATCTTGCTTCTCGGTGGACACCTCAACCGTGCCGTGAGGGAAGGAATGTCCGTGCGCGTGGCATTTAGACAGGAGCAGAAAGCTTCTACTGCTCGCGGAGTCCGCTAGGAGGAGCGATGACGTCAGCGCCAGGGTTTGTGTTTGTGCGTAGTGAGGGAGTGAGTGAGATGCGTGTAAACGCCGAAGGCACAGGAGAGCAAGGCACTTCGTAGTGGGCACAGAGCAGTGAATTAATGTAGAATGGGAACATCACGGGTCACAACCAACACTGACAAGAAAGTCGTACTGCGGACAAAGAAAGCAATTTTGTGTCATGCAAATTACGTAGTTTTGTGGCTCAAGACCATGGTAAGCGAGTGAGAAGTCGTTGCGAACGGGGCCCGATAACGCTGTCGCGTTCCACTCTTAAAGTCGCAGCTTAAGCGTCCTGCAAGTTTTTCGCTAATTTTGTAATTTAACGATTACATTGTTTAATCAGTAACGCTCACTGTAATTCAATTACTTTTTTTCAGTAACAAATCCCATGTAATCAATTGTTTTATTTTGGAATCAAGGTGTAACACCTGACTTTGGTGGGAACTGCAGTAGAAAACCCGAGATCGTTCCATGCAGCAGCCTCGCGTATTTCCAGACACGCAAACTCTGGAGCTCAATATTCGTTTCGTCATCTTAACGCTCCACCTGATGTGGGCCGACGAATTCAACTGGTACTGGCATATCCACATTATCGACGGTCACCTGTGCCGTCATTCCCAGGAAATATAATACGAACGATTTTAAGCATGAAATGCTTTTAGCTTCTGCAGTCGGCGACCTTCAAGTGACCTTGAGCCAAAAGCCAGCGTCATTATCAGTGCACCCAAACGAGAACATCCGGGTAAGTTGCGAGAACAAAACGAGATCATCCGGGGAACCAGTCAAAACTTCAAAAATTGGGTCTTCGGCCCCTAGCCCTCTGTGCAGGACCGCATTACATACGCGGTCCCGAGATCGCAGCGTCTTTCTAGAGAATGATGCAGACGGCAGGTATGCCCAAACTCCTGGTTTGTGCATTCAATTATTGTTCGAACATATGTGCACTCAATTGAATCGAGAATTTATGTATGCTGTAGACAGTTACTCTACAGCATGGCGCAAGTTTTTGTCCTGATTTTTAACCACAAATTTGTGACAATGCGTTGTCAAATGTCTCTCGACGTGCTTTGTAACCACGATTAGAATTGGATCTGTAAAATGAACGACGTCTTTCTCCTGCATCCTTGTGAACACGCAAGAAAAATGTTTCGTGTGTGACAAGCTTTGTGCACAGAATAAATGGCCCTTACAAAATAGCCGTAAAAAAAGCCTGTTGCCTCTCTGTTGATCTTTTGTTGCTTTCAGTTGACTATCTCTTGATATGCAACAAGATACCATCTATAATTTTGCCAAGATGTTGAAGCCCACACTTCCACTTCAAGAAAAAAGGATGAAGTTTCCCTGCAAAGTCTCGTCTAGCGCTGATTCGACAAACTTTCGCTAACTTTCGGCGCGATGTCCCTAAAGTAGCAGCGCATGATATGCAATGTGTTTCATATTCCGGTGCAATTCAAGTTCAGAACATTGCCTCGAATGTTTATTTTCATCTCCACAACTGACTAGGATTCCTCAGCAAACATGTAGTCACGTACTGACAGTAGCCAGCTGCCTGAAAAAGGCGCCTCACAAATTTTCCTTCTGTATCCTCCACACAACTTATTCGCCTGATGTGTAATATAAGCCACATTAAAGCAGGAATGGCTCTGTCAAGTTTAGACGAAAATTACTGAGCACCTATTTCCTTTCGCACGCATAACCCTCTTCTGGGTTGAAATTGGACAGAAATTATACAGACGGCAGCATACATGTAGGTGCCCATATTTTTAGGTAGAAGTAAAAGCTGTCGGTAGTATCAAATATGCGTGCAAGGCAGGTTCTTGGTATGGTTGGCTGGTTCTTAAGACTCGCTTAACACGTAAGAAAAGCGGCGCCGGCGAAACAGTGCCCCCTAATTGCACTAACAGGATACAGCTATCTCTGTCGCTCCTTTCCACACTGAAAGCAATAATGTAAAGTAATTTAGCTGTTGTTGTTGTCTACTGCGCATTCAGCGAGATGTCTTTTAATCAAGGCGCTGGAAGTAGGCCTTATCCTATTACTATTATTTGTTTTGAATATATATGTGCATTTGACAGGAAAGGCAAAACGAGGATCAGGCTGGCAAGTGGTCACCTGAATGGGCACAACGCCTGCCTACTCTTCCGAAAGGACGGGACAGAAACACAGAAATCGAAGTTAGGAAGGAGGGGAGGAAAGAGGAAAGAAATAGCAACAGGACAAATCTAAACGAATAAAGTAGAACACACAGTACATGTCCCACACAGCAGGGCCGGTCACTGAAGGTTAGCTACAACACACTGTTAAATAGAAGAAATAGTGTCTGAGCTGCAAACGTGAACCTAAGTTAATTGATTATAGAAAAGTAAGTAGAGTACGATGAGCCTGATCGCGTTGAGATGCACAACCACTGGGGTACAAACATTCGTCGAGTGTCGTACACCGCATGCCAGGGAGATGATAGTCACTCACTAGCGTAATGCGCTGCGCACTGAAAGCGGGACACTCCAATATCAGGTGCTGAAGTGTCTCGCAGCAACCGCAAGACGTACACGATGGAGTGACCACACGTCCTTGTCTGCATATAAACGTTCGCAAGCGCTCGTACAGCCAACCCTCAGCTTGAGTAGTTGCACTCTAGTTGTTTCACGTGTACAACACATTTATGAGGCACTAAATCTGCACGCCACGCTCTTTATTAAAACTTAGTCATCAAAACCCTTTAGTCAAAACTTCAATTTTCTGTGCAACCAAGTCGTGTCATGGCAAGAAGAAAAAGTCGAGATATTCCTAAAAGAGTAACTAACGTTAGACATTGATTCAATGTCTATACATGTGGTGTTTATTTACACATACAGGGATAAAGGCATGCCCGCTTCTAGGGCGGCTGGATAATGTAGCGATTCTATTCAATGTCCTTGCTTCTTGCGCTTCGTCGGTAATGCAAACGGTACTTCGCCCACGTTATCAACGGTATCGGCCGGTCGAGGACGGTGGATGATAAAAAGGACTAGAAACGAGCAATATGAATTCCCATACGTGATACCGGCTGCAGTTGCCGCTCATACGTAGGACCGTTTATTTGGATAACGCGCATGCATAAGGACAAAAAGGTACAGAGAAAAGAGGAGGTCCTCTCTTACACAAGTATTCGCGAACGCCCTCGCCGCTATGTCGTCCCGCTGATTACGTACTGAAAAACAAGTCCACCCGGAGAAACAAAGCGGCGAGATTTCCTAGTGGCAGCATGCCCCGCCCCGTGTCCGACACGTCTCATCACATGGATATAAGAAATACGTCGCATTGTCATGACACATTTCATAGAACTCTGTTTACTCGCTGTAGGGTATAGTACGCTTTATACGGGAGTTTGTTATATTTTTTCCACTGTTTGTTGCAAGGGGAAGAAAGAGGCGACAGAAGCGAAGGGACGTGTCACTCTTTACGCGACGGTGAGACATTTTGCACGACAGTCTGTAAACGGATAAGTGAAGAAGAACCACGCATATACGAAAACAAGGAAAGGAAGAAGAGAAGTCACGATGCCACAAGCGCGTAATACTTCCACACAGACGTCCGCTGGTTATGATGCGGAGACGTGGACCTATACGCCACTAGTATATAGACGGAGGAAAGGCCCGTGGTGGCGGTGGCGGGCTATAAGCAACCGTGTTTCCTCTACTCCTTCCGATGCCGTTTCCTTCTTCCTTCCGTGACGGAAGCAGGGGCTGTTGACGGCGCGGGAGGCGGGCAGTTACGCTGAAGTCAGGAAGCGATGGGAGGTGAGGGAACCAAATGCGCGAGCTAAGGACATCGGAAGCGGGATTCTTATCGCTTTCAGTCCCTCCCTTCCTTTCGGTCGATTCTTTCGGACGCCCTTTTCTCCGCCCGCGTTAGCCTCCTCCCTTCCTCCGTCTCTCTCTCTCTGAACCCATCTCTTTCACCACCGTCCCGTCAGCGCATTGTTTCCTTCCTCGTTTGTCCCGCTCCTTCGCGTCTCTTCGGGAAGAACAGCGTCAACCATTGCGCAGAGTCGCGCCTATATGCACTTCGGGAGCCCTCCTCGCTTCCCCACGAAGTCACCATTAATTACCAACAAAGCTCGACCCCCTTGCGTAGTCCTTCGTCGCGCGGCAAGTCCCCCTCCCCTATCCCCCCCCCAAACAATAAATAAATGGGCACATACATTGATGAGCTTCCCTTCACGCTGCTCTTTCGTCGCGCCCCACCCTATCTGCATTTAACGGAGTCCCGTCGTTCCCAGATTGCGAGGTCCCACCGGTCGGTGCGAGTTTCCGCAGTCCCGGCTCTGTCACGTCGCTCGGATGCTTCCTCACATACCTTATTTACGCGGCCGAGTGGCTCTTTCCCCGCTTTCGCTGCATTTCTGCCTTTCAGACCTTCCTTGCAGGAGCGCATTATGAATGAACCACGACTTCTCCCAAAACAGGCCTTCAAGACGTACACAGAAGGAAGGATCTTTGAAAATTCATTCTTCGGCACGAGGCTGTGCTGCGAACGTAGCGCACCTTTTCGTGCATTCTTCCGACACTGTCATTTTTCTGCGCGATCTGGAGATAGTACAAGGATGGCGAACCGAGTCAAATGGAACCGTGGCTCGGGTACGGGGGACATTTGTGAAACGTATCTATTTCGGACAACCAGTGCACATAGTTGTCTAGGGAATCGTGTAAAGGCACAGAAAGCCTCACAGAGCGACGATCAGCCGCTTACGCACATATGAATAACCAGTCATACCTAAATATGAACATAGGTTGGAAAAGAATGCACATCGTGATTTTTGAAAGAAGTCATGCCACTATTCACAAGATGTGTATATAGAGATGATTTGCACAGGAAAACAAACGCAAGAAAACCTTATACACAGCAGTGGCTAACAAAAAAGAAAAAAAAAACAGGTATAGCATATGCAAGTTACATAAGATAAAAATAAATGAATGGAAAGTGGTGTAAAGTTAGCTTTGGATTTTTAAAGGGTAGACATGCATCTCAATTTTTAGAGATATGAATGGAAGAGCTTGTTCAATTCATGTCATTACGGTGGGGTGTTCGTTAAGGAAGTCAGGAATGTGGCATGTTAATTTTTATGCGCCTTAGTTAATACGAAGCGTACCTTTCTTGCAGATGATGTGTCGTAAATTGTGGCTGTGATCTTTCGCTAAAGGTTTCGCTAAAAATTCAAACTAGTTCCCGAAACTGCCACCACGGCGCGTCCCACCGTAAACGAATGGATATATATATATATATATATATATATATATATATATATATATATATATATATATATATATATATATATATATGTATATATATATATGTATATATATGTAATGGAAGTCGGCAAAACGGATTCCAGAAGCAGGAACGGCACTGCACCGGGACTGGGCGAGGCTCGCCACCGTAAGAAGCGGTCCGGCCGAGCCCGGACCTGCGTCGGGACCTTCCTGTGGAAAGCAACAGCTGTGCATTTTCCGTGGGCTTCGCACTTGAGGTTCTTGCTTCGGCCGGCAGAAAACAGCCAACTCAGAACTGGTACGGACCGGGGGATTCCGACAGTCTAATTAGAACAAAGCATTGCGAGGGCCGTTGACGGTGCTGATGCAACGTGATATATATATATATATATATATATATATATATATATATATATATATATATATATATATATATATATATATATATATATATATATATATATATGCATTTACGGCGGGAGGCGCCGTGGTGGCAGTTTCGGGAAAATTCAGCATCAAACAGAAATTAGGCCCCAAAAATGACTCGCGCTTATGCATACTCGAGACCTTCTGGAAGATCCTGGTGAAGTTCCAGCAGCGTGCCACAAAGCGCGTAGGTTCCTAGGCCATTTGGACTTTTTTATTGGGCCGTGTTGTAAATATTCGAATCGACCGGCGGATTCCGGCTGCGGAATCGTTCCGCAGCCGCCGTCGAAAGGTGGCGCGACGTGCACATGTCCCGAAATCCTGGGGATGCCATCCATAAGAGCAACGCGTAGTAAACGACGACGTCTACAAAGAGACTTGACGGGACAAAAGCTCTAGCAGAAGGCAAGAATATACAGGCTAGTCACGTAAACGCAAGGCTATAGTGTGTCGACGAGAACTTCCATTCGAACTACGAATACGAACTGTACAAGCAAGTGTGGCACTTGGTTGTATGCGGGTGCCGTTTCAGCATTAGTTACTTACCAGTTAAGTTCGTCAGGGGCAACAGAGGTCACATCCTGCAACATGCCATTTGTGCTGTCGCTCATACTAAGAAGTGCGCGACGCAAATGCACGGCAAGCTCAACTGCTCGTTTGTTTTGTGCCAGTTGTGTTGAGAGCGAAGGGGAATTCTGTACCTCCTGTTTGTGGTGAACGCTCGACCTTCGTTTACTGAATGTATTTAATTATTATATGAATAGTACAACGTTCAATCGGCATTCGTATATGACTGCCTTCCGTCACCGGTACGTTGCGGGAGAGGAGGTAAGAATTCTGCAACAGGAAACGCTGTACTGCGCGGCAGGCATAATAGGCCCGGGTCGCGGGTGCCATGATCGATGTAAAATCAATTAATACTCTGATTAACTACTGTATGGTACTTCGATCTTGATAAGACTATAATCACTGATCCATCAAAATCATTGAACTCACTCGCATCGCAAACCACGATGAAATAGCCCCCATGCCTTCTCACCCATGTGAGATAATGGTCACCTGAAGTTTCTTTTTAACAATGCGCATATAATGGCCGCAAATTATGTTGCCACATTCCGCGTTAATATGTCATATAAAGAAAGAGAGCCGTTAGCGCCCTTAATGTACCTTGCCGTACCTATTTATTTATTTATTTATTTATTTATTTACTTATTTATTTGTACAATACTGCTAACCTTGAAAGGCTGTAAGCAGAAGTGTGGGAAATATTCACCAATGCATAATCATAAATACATCTTTAGCTCCTTACGGCACTTGCGCACAAAACTAGAAACGAATTAATTCTGTGTGCATTCCGTTTATTTTTTGTTACGCACAAACCGCACGCACATATTTAATAATTTGTGCTTACTTGCACAAATCAAAGCAGCGCTACTGTTAACACCTTTACCGTGAGGGCCTTACAAAAATTCACAGCGAACGACAGCGAAGCTCTAACTAGGCGTACGCTGACAAAGGACGTATTTGAGAACTATGCCATCATTCTGACAGCCTTGGGCGCACAGGAATATCCGACAGGAGAGTTTCATATCTCTCCCTGTGAAATTCTCTTGTTGGATATTTCAACGCTGTACACATATAAACGTGTAGCCCTATTTACACTATAAACGTTAGACACGTTATGCACTATGCACACGTTATAAAAAATTACAAGAAAACTTTAAAAAGTTGTAAACGTTACACACGTTATACACTATAAACGTAATAGCACGTCTAACGTTTGTCGACGTTATACGTGCTAGTCAATTTGTTGCTTCTTTTTATCCAGCTGGAGGGTGCACGCTCTTGCAGTGGCCCCTCTCTGTGAGCCGCGCCGGGCGCAATAAAACCGGATGTCCAAAACACTGCAGCTACGACATGATTTTGTAACGATTGTCGTCTCCTGTCTCTTTTTTTTTTTTCAATTATGTTTGCCCTTTGCTATTAGTTCCTTTGTCGCCGTTATCGCCAGCAGGCACCACTAGGTGCAATGAAGGATCATAAAAGCAGAGTAAAAGAAGATAATAATTGTTAACAAATGCGGCTCCATGGACCATATTTTGCAACTAGTTATTCCGTTTGAAAGTTTACTTACCATAAATAACGTATACAATTACAAAATACACACTTTTGAGACCCAACAAATTTGTTAAAGGGTCCTTTGTCGTTGGCTCGGAAGCCGCCGCACCACCGTCGCCGACATCGGCCACTCGGTGCGAAAGATCATGAGAAAGGGAGAATCTAAAGCGAAAGAAAATAGTTGCAAAATCTCTTCTGCAAAAAAAAAAAAAATGACACGGGGATGCCTATATATAGGATAAATAAATCAAAGAATAATAGGAAATAAAATGGATCCTTACAAAATGCGGCTAGACGAATACATTTATTTATCTTCTCTTATCATTCGTCGCGTCGACCATCCGATCGGATCGATAACACCGGCGCTACCGTATACGAGTCAATAACGCCGGGTGAAAAGAATGCAAAGTTAGGTGGATCGTTACAAAACGCCTACTCGTTTTGTCGTTTCATTGAAGTCGGCGCCAAGAAGTAGCTGACAGCGCACCGTCAGCGAATGCCGTAGGTGCGGCGCAATACGCAAATGGCTGTGCGCGACGGTCGTTCTATAATCAAGCAATGCGCAGATGGCGGCGTTAAGCGCCACATGTGCGACAGCCCTGGCGCAAAGTTCACTAAACCACATCGTGCGTCAGGCGATCAACAGAACCTCACAAACGATGTCGCTAGATTGCACCACAACTCTTGCCGCTTTGGCTATCGCTTCCATTCTCAAAGAAAGTTGCGCGCTAACATCATCCTGCACATCCACAGCAGCACTAATAGCGCAGGGGTTTTCAGTATACCGAGAAATTGGGCTGCTGGCGTCCATCCTGTACTGCGCTGCATTACAACTGAGCAAAACTAATTACTACGATAGGACACACATCACACTATCGTGGGTATATTCAGTTGTAATCAGCGCATCACTGGGTGAAAGAGCCGTTTTACTTATACAACAACCAGTGGATAGGTGAAGTACCAGAACAAACACTTGAAGAAGTACGAGCGGTGGATATGCAGTCTCCGTGTACGATCAGTGATATGTGCACTCTCTCTCTTTGTGGAGCTGCCTTACTAGTTCTTGCGAAGTGATAGATTCAATACCAATAAATATTGAACTGCAGACTTTGAAAGACTGCTCAAATTCACTCTTGCATGCCCTGCACGATGTGCAAAGAAATGAAAAGATTAAACTCTCTATCAAGGTAACTAAAAGCATACACGAAATGACCCATGCTTGAAGCATTGCTATGAAAGACATAGTGGCAGTAAAGCATAGATAAGCTATGCGGTGTTATACAATTAACGGAGCCGCCGCTTGCCAGCAGCCAAGCATGCCGCCAGAGCCGCGTGCTCCACAACTGGCCGCGCAACGTTGAGGGCCCATACGGCGACGTCCGCCTGAGCGTGCACCGACAGTGGAACGGACGAGCTACCGGGCGCCCCCGTGGTTGTTGTTTCCCGTCGCTGCCTAATCGAATTCCTTCCGACCCGTGCACATGTCCCACTTGCGCAATGCGCTCGCGGCGAGGTGGCAGCACGGCCACTTCTTGGCCCGCGTATGCGGGCACAAAGACAAGCAGCCGCCTCACGGGCCTCCTCACTCCGGGCGGCTACATTCACGCCGCGCGGCCGTCGGTGCATTCCTGTCATGTCAGCTTCCGAAACGCCGTTCAATACTGCTACTCCGGCTCTGCATGCGTCTCGGCTGCAACAGTGTCAACGCGCGTGGCGATGTGAGCTCGTGTTGGCGAGCAGAATAATGTAAAACTGAAGGGAGAGAACGAAAAAAAAAAAAAAGCTGCCGCCCTTTCGATATATCGCTTGGTAGCAAGCATGCGGATCGCGTTGCCCCGATTGAATACGCTTAGTACATCGTTCGAAGAGTGTCTGTTCTACTTGCCGGGATTCGCTAGTAAGCGGTGTTGTGCCGCATTTTGCAACAATACATGGTTATGCATACCTCCCGGTGCCTCATCATCTTCCGATGCTCAACATCGCGGAGGAGCGACTAGTCGCGCCTCGCCTTCCATTTATGTGCGTAAGGCGTTTGACGCACGGCAATGGACAGTTCGCCATTAAGGGGCCCACACTACACAGCTTCTCTGGTCATCTGCCTTCACAGAGTGGAATGGCAGTGTTTTTTTTTTTCATTCTTTTATTTCGTAGAAGTGGTGGAGGTGTTACTCGAGGAAGAAGTACGGCTGCGCGCGCGCGTTTCTTCTGCGACCGCTAAAGCTCGAGCTCGAAAGCTATAATGATGTGCCACTGCGCGCCCGGTACCATTTCGGTGCATCACGCTTTGACTGCATAAAAAAAAAAAATATTCCTGTCACGTCAAAATGTACTGCGAAAATTTTCATTGATACAACGCAATTTTTCTACTGTAAAGGAAAACGTAGTCACATAGAAGTTTTCTCTTTGCAACGGAAACGCTTTTGTTCACTTTTTCAGATTGTATTTTGTGGTTATTCTGTCTAGGCAAAAAAAAAATGTCCCCAGAATTTCAACTTGGTTTGGTGTTGCGGCGTGACTATGTAAACACGAGAAGTAAAACAATATTGTGAGCGGATTACCTGCGGAACAATTTTTGTTTTTCACAAACAGTCTCTGTTTTTGTCGTTTACCTACTTCCATCAATCTTCAATCGCCTCTTACTAATCTCTATTGTGGACATGTTTACTTTCCCCCTGCTCTCGCTGACCCCAAGGGCTTCAAGGAGGCCAGTGGTGCCTAGATCGACCCCTAGGCAGATATCTTCACATTCTAATAAAACATGCTCCATCGTTTTCCTAGCTTTATCGCAGCAAGCACAGGCTTCTTCTTCCTTCTTATATCTCGCTTTATAGGTGCGTGACCTAAGGCATCCTGATCTCGCTTTGAAAAGTAACGATCTTCCTTTTGAGTTATCATAAATTGTTTCTTTCCTGATTTCGTTTTTTCCTCTTAGGTAGTTACTCATGGCAGGTTTCTTTTCCATTGCCGCCACCCATGAGATTATTTCAGCGTATCTGACTTCCCGCTTGACGTTCTTTGTTGCTGTGTCGCTCACCCTACATGACGCATATTTGCTGGTAAGCTTCCTAGTTCTTTACCTCCCCTGTGGATTAATGTTTTTCCTGCACAAATACCTGAAGAATCTCCCAGCCCATTCACTTTCTTCCATATTCCTCAGTCGTTCTTCACAATCAATTTTACTGCGAGCTTCCCTCACTTCAAAACTTGTCCAGCCCATATCACCCTGCACAGCTTCATTTGTAGTTTTCCCGCACCGCAGCGCCCCTGGCGACTGCTCACCATATGAACTCCCTCGTGCGTGCCACCCTCTAGATTGTATCCGCTTGTAAGCTTACGCCTTACCAGAGTCCTTCAATACTTTTCTGGTCACGGAACTCTAGCCGCAGTTTTGTACAGGGACAGAAGCTGCCGCTAGGGTCGCCGCTGTTAGCGTGGGGGCATTCCGTGTGTGCGCGCACCGCACTCGGCTGAAGCTCCGGTGCCGGTTCGAAGCAATTGTTTATCTTTCATTAAACAGCTAACAGTCTACTACCACTCGCATTTCGCCTTACATACAATGCGGTTATTGCATGTGTGCGCGAAAAAGTTACTTTCGCTTATCTTTGCAAGATAGACAAGGCTACGGTGGCGGCAATCGTGCCGACGCAGCAATATTGATTGTATGCGTCGTTGCAGCGCAGCTCCTTATCGCAGGCAGAGGAGCACGAGATTATTTATTGAAGAACAGGTCGTTTGTTTGGGCTGGTGACACTGTGCAAGCCTAAGAAACGCGCCAACTACTCGCAAATTTAAGCCTCGCAGCCAGACCTGAAGCAGCGGCGATCGCGCTAGCTATTTGCAATGAGACCGTCTACGCCGCGGGAGTTTGCCGCTGCCGCATTACAAAACAGAAAAGCTGCTACATTTCCCGTGTTTGAAGTTTGTAAAAGCCAACTTCACTCTGCTGCAACCTATTGCAGAGAGCGTCGGCAGCATTTCACAGCGGGAACGACGAAGCTTTCGCAAGGCAACGTCCGTGTGTCGCGTGATTACACGCTGATCTCTCTAACCTAGTCTTAACTCCGAGTTTGCAACCACCGTCTGTTCATTTCCAACGCGTAACCTTGACAAGTTCATGCTACGTAGGCGCTGCACGAGCAAAAGTGCGTCTCACTTCACGTTGCGCAGCTACGCAAGGCCACCTATGCAGCTCTAATTCTCTTGTTGGTTGCGCCTTCACAAATGTCTCGCCCTCTGGGACGAGTCCTGCTATCACCTCCACTCCAATTTGGCATGCTTCATAATGACAGCGTGCGTTGCTTGGACGGACTACGCTTGCATGGCGTGAGATTGCGTAATGAAGACTGCAACGGGCAGGACCTGATTAACAGAAACGAAGCCGCGTTTCATGTCACTATAAGCTAAAAAAAAATAAGCACACTTGTTCACGAGCATGACGCTGCTGCACTGCCGATATGTTCAGAATGTGAACCACATAACATGGGACAATATATCCCAAAACGTGTCAAGCTGAGGAGACACTAATGCCCATTGCGTCACAAGCTTCACTATAATGGAACATTTCATTGCATATGTTCGTGAGCATGACATTATTGCTCAAAAAAAAAAGTATATTACGGTAAGTAAGGCAGGAATGCAAAATACATATGATGGAAAGCATCTAAAAAAACAGCAAGCTACGAAGTAGTTCTAATGAGGTAGTTTAAAACTAGAAAAATGAACATGGTTGACATAATAGTGAATGAAAAGAGGCAAATGCATTTTTTTACGATTATGTATCGCATTGAGAAAAAACAGTGGGAAAAAAAAACTGCTCCTGGGGGGTTTGCATGGCTGAAACCGTTAAGGAAGCAATTCAGCACATCACTTTCTTGCCCCCACCGGCTGGGCATGTTGCGCGCTTACTTGCCCGTGCAAGTTTGTTCTTTTCCCTTGTGAAGAAGGGCAGACGGCATCTTAGAAAAATATTCACAATTGCTGCCGTGGTGTCTAGTAGTACACCGTCAGCCCTTCGAACAGCCAAGGAACGGCGCCGGGCAAGGACACAGCGTCTCCTTTCACAATGAACTTATCGCTTCGAGCAACGTCCGTGGTGTCAAAATGTTTTCGCACACTCGACGTGTTGAGAGTCGAAGGTAAAGGCGCCAGCTTCCTGTCGCCGTGCTGCACGTTTCCACTTCTCCCGCGCATCGGCGTCAATAGCAAACAAAACAACGATACCCAGCGCCGCCACGTGGTAGCTGCGGCAACATAGCAAGCTCTCCCACAAGGTTACGGCGGAGTTTCGTGACCAGAAAAGCATTGAAGGACTCGGCCCTCACTGTCGCCACTCGTGGGAAAATAATAATTCGCTCGATATCCGTTTGTCATCGGAAATTTATAGCATTCAAAATGAGACACATAGTGTAAGAAAGAAAATATCTGTTTTTTTTCTTTACTTGTACTTGAACGTATTCGTATGAGGAAAAATGTAGGTGCAAGGATGCGCCGCATGTGCCCTGTTCGCATTCGACGAAGGATAGAACGATAATGCCCGAAAGAGGAGGCACGTCCTCGACGAGCACGATAAAGGCGCGACAAGTGGCTCACGGCAAGTGTGCAGGTAGACAGCCGGACAGTCACGGTATTGCTAAGTTTCGATAATAGAGAGTTTTAGCAGAGCGTTTACGGTCCGTTCCGCTCAGGCCGGAATATCACAACAATTGGCACGCAGCCGCTCAGCAAAACGCTACTGGGAACACTGACGCGCGTGCGCACAGCACACATAGCGGCAGCGGAACGTGGGACGCTGACCACGTTCCGCTAGGAAACTGATTTAGCGGTGCGTCAGGGAGCGTGTAGTTGCTTTCGTAATCGTTTTACCGCCAAGCTGAGAGCACGTCAGTGGCATCTCTGGAAGACGCTCTTGTTAGATAAGCGAAATCAATGCATTCTGTGCAGCCACCGGTGCGCGTGAAACGTGTGCGGAGCGGAGCGCAAGCAAACGCTCTGCTAAAACTGTCTAATACGTTGATAACAATACGCGGCGTTGGCGCATTTCGTTGCGCAGCCTTCTGTGCTTGAAAAGCGGAAGCAGTGTACCGCGCAGGGTGCCCTCATGTCACACGGGGCTTTTTCTCGATAATAATAATAATAATAATAATAATAATAATAATAATAATAATAATAATAATAATAATAATAATAATAATAATATTATTATTATTATTATTATTATTATTATTATTATTATTGCCTCGTGTTCTTGCGCGTTGCATGCCATCTCCGTTAACTGACTGTCATCGAGCAAACTCGGGTAACACTCGTGCAACACCCCAGCAGGCTTGCAATTTCCCATTTCGTGGAATGAACGTTCAGGCACGGTGTTGTATAGTACTCGCGCCTGCAGACACAGCTGGTTTTGCGCGACCGCGCAGCAGCACCTATAGGTGCTTCACCGACGACAGCATTTCCACCGAAAGGTTCGCTCTGTAAACAAACTAGGCAAGTATTAAAGCTTCTACTTTCCTAGGCCTTCTTTCACGATTTCGCGGAGCTGTTACGCTTCGCCGTAAACGGATTCCCGGCAAATTGAGCGCTTATCAGAAGCCGTGCACGCGTCTCCGCCGCCTTAAAGCGCAAGACAGCGTGCCGTTGAAAAGAGGCGACGGTAATGTCGAGTAGTTTCCTCGATGTCGACACACTGTGCCCGTTCGAGTACAGAGCCAAAGGTAAATGCGCGTTCCTTTTTCACTGCGCCCAAGATTTTGAAATGCTACTCGAAGTGAATCATTGCTTCATTTTCCTCTGAACGTGTGCCTCTAAGGATGGATGCTCTTTCTTTGAGCCGCGACGAGTTCCTCCTTGTATATATAAAGGACATCGTCCCGCCCGGAAGAGAAACTGAAAAAACAACAACACTGAAAGTATAGACAAGAATGAACACTTCTCTGCTGTGACTGAATAAAGGGACTGCAGGTGGCAGATGTACGTCTCAGGTAAATAGGCGGAGGCATCCTACACGGGGACGGTATTGCTGCTGTTGTGATTATTATCATTATTATTATTATTATTATTATTATTATTATTATTATTATTATTATATGGGAAGAGCAAGATATATCGGTGGTTAAACGAGCCCCGCGACCGAGAGGCATTTTTCTGTCCAGACCCTCTCGTGAAACCTCGCCTGCTGATCTGACTCCGCACCTCTCAAACGTCGGAGCAACGCCCATTACCTGAAACGCCTTTCACGAGGCATGATTCCTGTGCCTTGTTTAACACCTGCACTGATGAAGCCGTCGATGATCAAGCCCTTAAGTGCCTGAATAAACCGTCAATATGGCCAATGGGATGCCTGTACCAAGCTGTTCATGATGACATGCTTCATGACGACATGCTTCATGCTTCCGAGATAAACCCCAAAGATGAAAATGGTGTGTAATGTGGGCTTCTAGCAAAACGCTCGTGGAATTCGCACAAAGCACGTGGCTTTTCCTTAAATTTCGCTTCTTCTTTTCCTTCTTTTTCAATATTTCCGAAGCTTAGCTCGATCTGCAGTTAAATTTAAGCTTCAGAGTTTTTTTCACCATACTACAACGTCTTCCGCGGTGACTGCAACTCTTTAACAAAAAGGTGGCGGCGTACTGATTGCTGTTGACAGTTCATTGAATTGTGTTTGGCGTAACGGCATAAAAATTGCACATGAGTTGATTCGGTTGAACTCAGCATACTGCGCTGTGAAAAAGTGTTTATCGGAACCTCCTATGTACCGTTGAATATTTATTTATCTTGTCTTGTTTGATGAGGTCATCTCACCTATTGAAAGTGTCTTGTCTTGCCATAGCAGGCACAGAGTAATAATTTTTGGTGATTTCAATAGAAATGGAATAGATTGGAACACGCTTAGATATTCTCATTGCACAGAGAACAAATGCGGCCTGTCGTTGGAATTTCTGTCCTTTTGTTCACTTCAGCAACATTAGTTGATCGCCAATTCCTGTCGCAACGTCTTAGACCTTTGCCTCTAGAATGTTCAAGTTATAGATGTCTCTCGTTCTGATATTTCCCTCTGTCCCGATTAGTTTCACCCGTCACTAAAGATAACTGCCTCCGTGTCAGCCCTGATGCAGAGCTCCTGCAGTGGCATCAGTGAATCCTCTCACTTTGCTTCCAAGTGTGGGGATCACTTGTAGACCATCGATTGGTCACAGGTTACAGACAAAAGCAATGTTGATGACCAAGTGGATCAATTTATGAACCTTGTTTTGAGCAGTATGCGCAAGCACATTCCCCAGTACAGCACTAAACACTCTAAATATCCCCAGTGGTTCACATCTGAACTTACAACAGCCCTAAAGTATAATCATCGCGCGACCCTTAAATCCAGAAGTCCTGTGCCTAATGAGCGAAGAGAAGAAGTGTGCTTCTATGGGGCTCTCCGCAAACGCATATATAAGAGGGATCACGACTTATATATTGCATTCTTGGAAAAGAGCGCCTCTGACCGGTAGGCGCAGTTCTGGAACTATATCCGCGAGTGATCTATCAAACGTGGAGAGTGTTTCTGCCCGCTCGACTCTTGAGGAGTAGAAGTCCAAGCGTTAGCGCATTGTTTTGTTCTCCGTTTCTCATGCATAAATAAAGCTTCAAGTTTCAACGCTGGTGTCAGTCAGCAGCACGCGACGATTCCTACATTTTGGGCTGTATTTTATGAAAAGGTCATCAGCAAATGCCTTAAGCGCTTGATGCCTTCCCTATCCTGCGGCCCTGATAGCATCCCCTCCCCACTATTAAAAGCTTACGGCAGTATATATGTCCCAGTATGGATATCTTTATTTAATAACTCTCTGAATACTTTTGCTTTGCCTCACATGTGAAAAACTGTTCGTGTTTTTTCTGCGTTTAAGTCTGGCTGTAAAGCCGATGTCTTAAATGATCGCCTGATTTCTCTTCTCTATGCTACGTCTAAGAGTTTTGAGCTTGCTTTTGACAATATATTATCTTTTACTGTGAAGAACTTATTGATTCCATATCGGCATGGATTTCTCACCGGCTGCTCTACTATTACAAATCATAAATTTCAGTACACAATCTCTGCGCCGGTACTTGAGAGGGGGCAAGTTGACACCATTTGTTGTGACCTCAGCAAGGCTTTAGGTGTAGTCAGCCACTCACTGCTTCTGATCAAGCTTACGCACTCGTCAATTGTTAATCTCTTGCGAAGTTATCTTCTCGATGGATGATGTTATCATATCGTCAACGGCCAAACGCGTTCTTTTTACATGGCAACTGGCGGCGTCCTGCAAAGATCATTATTAGGACCACTCCTTTCTAAATTTTTTTTTATTAATGACGTTCTTGCCGCTATTAGGAATTCCTTATTCCTTCTGTATGCCATTACATCAAGATTTATAAGGAAATTTATACTGTTGATGACTGTCGCATCGTGTAATCTGAACTGTATCTTTTTTCGAAATGGTGCAAAGGTGCACACCTCACCTTGAATGCTGCGAATACCAAAGGCATGACCTTCACACGAAAAATAACAAGCATTTCTTTTTTTTATTCTGTAGATTCTGTACCTTCGTGTAAGACCTGTAAGATGAATGATCTCGGTATACTTTTTGATATAACCTTACACTGTTCAGCTCACACAAAGCGCGTTGCATTGTGGGGTACGGGCTCTCTTGCCTCTGTTTGCAGACTATCGAGAGAATTCAATTCTCCTACACCGTTGCCCACATTGTACACAACAATCTGTCTTCCTCAACTCGAATATGCGTCGGTCGTCTGGAATCGCATTACTAGATACAACAGTGATGTTATAGGTCACATCGAGAAAATGTTTCTAAGCATATAGTACAATCACCGCTTTGCTGACGCGGACACTGGACTTTGTACTAAAAACACCCGTGTACTTAGATTTAGGTGCACGTTAAAGAACCCCAGGTGGTCGAAATTTCCGGAGTCCACCACTACGGCGTGCCTCATAATCAGAAAGCTGTTTTGGCACGTAAAACCCCATAATTTTTTTTACATTGTTCTAACACTGTTTGATTATTGTCACTGCCCTTACTTCGTTGCCGAAATGATCGCGCTAACCTTTTGTTTCTTCGCAAACTCCTTCACAGTATCCTCCTCTGCCTAGAACTCCTCAATTGTATCGTGTTTCGTATTCCGTGCAAGATCACCAGAGAACATAGACTGGCCATTCCAAGTTCCTGCCCGTCTCCACCAACACTCAGCCGTCTACAGAATACCGTCTTTATAACGCTTATTTTCATGATCCTAATATTCTTCATAACTCGCTGGCATCGTTCTTTTCCGAGCTTTTCGTTGTGTCATGGTTTCACATATTGTTCAAGTGCCCTTCTCCTCCTTTTCCTTTTGTATTCACCTTGCGCCTTGTTGCATGTACAGTATTCTTATCGAGATTGTTATTTTTGTTCATTGTTCTCTTTTTTTCACTAATTCCGCTGGTGTTTTCTTCCCCTATTGTGTGCGTGCGCCAGCGCTTAGACTTCATTGTTGTTCCTTGGGATGATAAATAAATGATTTATTATTATTATTATTATTATTAATATATTATTATTAATATTATTAAAGGCGTATTAACGCCTCATAGCAGTGCCGGCTACTCCCCGGCCTCGACATGCAATGAATAAGAGAAACATCCTGAATAGAACGGAACCACAAATGCCTAGGAATAGTTCACAAGTCGCGACTCATAAGCCACAAGTTCACAATGCCACGCTTTTCGCAAATTCGAACACGTATTTGCGTGTGAAAGCTTTATGAGCATAAAGACAATCTTCATCGAATTGTTCCACTGGAACCCGACTACTTTGGTGGCGCCTCAGCGCAAGAGCTGCAACAAGGCTAAGAGCACCAGCTGTGATAGCCCTGTGACTATGTGGCTGGGCTTCTGAGGCCGAGGTCGCAGGTGCGATCCCATTCGCGGAGGCCGCATTTTGATGGAGGCTAAATGTAAAAAAAAGTATCGTATACTTAGGCATAGGTGCACGTTTTAGAAACCCAGGTGGTCAAAATTAATGGGGAATCCCCCGATACGCGTCGTGCCTGATAACCAGATTGTGGTTTTGGCACGTCAGAACCCCAGAGTTTCATTTAAATGCTAATTGCTGTGTCGGTTGTTTATGTGATCAACTAAGACCTTTTGCGCTCGTTGTCGTCTTAGTCGGGTATACGAGTGGCACCTTTGTGAGCCGTTGCGAAAGCGGACAGAGACATTCTGTCGGATTGCGTTTGTCCCTTTTGCGCAAATTCGGCGTGCTTCCTAGTCGTACTCCTCTTGTTTCACTGTCCTAAAATATGCGTCAGATGTAAACCAACTAGCCAATCGAAAATTCTCGCCATGACAGAGGCGTTATGCTGTCGCGTCAATAACGGTTGAATTTTCGTTTAATTGCTGCTTCTATAGCACGGTTTAACTTTGGGCACTGGGTGCTTATGGCTGTAAGCCTAGCAAAGAGCAGATTTACTTAGTTCCAGGGGCTGCTTGCCTATATATAGATAAAGGTCGAGCCACATCACCTTAGTTCTAGGGTTTCTTGTTTTCCTCGTTTGCTTCATCAGAAGCCGTTTTAAGCAGCAGTCCAATAGAGACATGGTGCAGATATTGCGTCCCTAACATGACTTCACGGTCGATTTCAGTCATATTGGCACCTACGTCTTATTGTAAATTTCTCTTGATGCATGCAGGCTTGCAGGCTTGCAGGCTTGCATGCATGCAGGCTTGCATGCAGGCAAGCGAAGCAACTAATTTATTGGTCCTGCTCAGATGTAGTAGTGCTCAAAGGGTACCTGGTTTCAATTCTTTAGATTCTTGCTTTTTTTACATTCCTCTAATTTGTTATTTTGAATGCTATAGTACAAGAACTCCCGTAGACGCCACTTGTGCGTGGGAGAGAGAGACCGCGAGAAGGGAAGAAGGAAAGGCAGGGAGGTTAACCAGATTGAGTCCAGTTTGCTACCCTACACGTGGGAAGGGAATGGGGAGTGAAAGAGCCAGAGAGAAAACATGAGTCTATACCGCACTTTCACATGCACTAAGTTAGGTGTAGGATGTTTATAGTCGGGCACTCAAGTCTGTTGCCTTCAGGTAGTGAAGCTGGCTATTTATAATGACCTCCGAAATTCAACATCCGCTAAGCTAACTAAAGCAAATGTCCTGAAAGGTACACGAGACACTTTCCGTTGGTGTCACTTCCTCTTCGCATGGTTTCGTGAACAGCGCGTTGACAGGGTGCCCATCGGCTCCGACGAAACGTCAAGCTGCACGCTACGTCACACTGAAGTGGAAGTACTCCAGGAAGCGATCGATCGCATTCCCTCCTTAAGTATGTGGCCGCCTTGACTGCTAGAGGCTGTGGCTGCGACCAAACAACGGCTCTCCAGGTGTACCAGTCATCTGTACTCTCAGGCATGATGGACGCGTCACCAGTCCTGAACATACCACTTAGTTTGATGACTCAACTGGAGCGAGATCATCGCGTTGCCCTTCGACTAATGCTTGGATTACCTCTTGAGGCGCAATCTGTTGCATTACTCACTGAAGCACATCAGTTACCCCTGAGGCTGCAAGCAGACCAGAGAGCTCTATATCGTATTGAGCGTCTGCACCGCGCATCGAATGGTCAGTCGCTCCTTGATCGTCTCATTCACCGCCCGTTATCTCGCATGGGAAAAACGGCGGCATTATTTATGAATATCACTGACATTTCTGAACATGCTGCCACAGTTACGCTTTCACCTCCAAAAGATGTCCCGAAACACGTATTCCCCATTTACCTCACAATCCCTGACATGCACAAAAAGTCTGATATGCCTGTTTTGGCAATATTCCAATTGGCTCAGTCTCACGTGTTCGAAAAGTTTCCAGATTATCTTCAAGTATTCACAGATGCATCTGTACACAGCGACAGTCAAGGCGCCTCTGCAGATTTTTTCTGCCCTTCGGCTCAAGTACGGCGTATCTTTCAAATCCCTCATCCAACTTTGTCAACAACTGCTGAGTTAGCAGCGATTAATGTTGCAATGAAATACGTGCAAGATGAGTTAACTACATCGAACATTGCCATCTTTACGGACTCCCACGCTGCCCTTAACAGGTTATAACGCAGTGAGATTGATTGTCCACTTGTGCACAGCATTACTGACTCTGCAAGCAAACTTTCATCACGTGGGGTATCTCTCGTTGCACAATGGATACCTTCACACGTAGGAATCGCCGGAAATGAAGAGGCTGATCGGCTGGCTTCAACTTGCGCTCATAACAACTGTGACTGCCCAGAAATATTGTGCAAGCTTGATGACGCTCGTGTGCTGATTCGTCGCCACCTACTCAAGCAGTGTCCATAGCAGCGCGTCGCCAATGGAACGTTCCCGCCCCGTGTTCGCGGTCGAGGCTTGCTTCGTCACACTAGAGCGCAACTACTGAATCTGAGGGTTGGCTGCGTGAACTTGCACGAACGTTTATACAGACAAGGACGTGTGGCAAGTCCATCATGTACGTCTTGTGGCTGCTGCGAGGCACTTCAGCACCTTACATTTGAATGTCCCGCCTTCAGTGCCCTGCGCATGTCGCTAGTGAGAGACTATCAGCTCCTTGGCTTGCGGTGTACGACACTCGACGAATGTTTGTACCTCAGTGGTTCTGCGTCTAAACGTGATCAGGCTCATCGCGCTCTACTTACTTTTCTAGAGCTAACTAAGTTAGGTTCACGTTTGTAGCGTCGAAACTATTCTATTCAATATTCTGTAGTAGCGTGACCTTCAGTGACCAGCCTTACTGTGTTCTACTTTATTCTTTAGCTTTCTCCTGTTGCTCTTCCTTTCCTCTTACATCTCCTCTTTCCTATCTTCCATTTCTGTGTTGCTGTCACCTCCCTTCTGAAGAGTAGGCAGGCGTTGTGCCCCTTCCGGTGACAGTTGCCAGCCTGCTCCTCCCTTTCCCTTTTCTGTTAATTGTATATATGTGTTCAAAACAAATAATAATAATAATAATAATAATAATAATAATACGGCGCCAAATCTAGGAGATATCTTGAAACCAAACATCAATGCAGCTCGGCAAAGTGTTCCTTATTGAAGAGGATCATGGGCAGAAAAATAACGAAACGCATTTAAAACGCTCAATTTCAACCACATAGTCTTCTGTAAAAATTACTATAACACTTACGCTATGGGCCTACTGTAACGGCAGGAATGACAGGTCAGACATCATAGGAATGATAAGCAGTACATGGATTTGCCTAAACTCGTCCTTCTAGCTTCGAAAGGCTTTGTGATTTTGCAAATTTATCCATAGTTTGCAACAAAATATTGCGTTAATAATGAATCAATTCCCTATGGTTATGCATAGATGTACATCCTTATTGCTTTTCACGTTTATAAAAATTGAGTTGTTTCAACATTGAGGCCAATAAAGGCAGATAATGAGTAGTAGACAAAGCCACATGGACGTCTGAAGCCACAAGCATGAAAATGAGACAAGTTCAAGTACTAACCACCATTCCCACGGTATAGCTCAACAATCGCAGCGTCATAGTTTTCTAGTGGGAAACTGTGGTTTTAATAAGAACAACGCAAGCCAATCACAACATGGCGAACTGAAGTTGCCATACACGCAAACGAGCGATCATCACATGCTGGCGCTGACGGTGAAGGAGCCATGCATATAGTAGTACTAAAGAGACCACCCTGCCATAGCCGTAATTATCACGTATACGCTGATGCAACTCCTACGCGTAGACATCACCAATCAAATATTTCTCGTCTTCATCAATCTCATTCCTGCTTCGCTCAGGAATGAGACATGCACGTATGTTAAAGTGCATGGATGTGGTGTACTCTCACATGTATGCCGCAGCAGAGGTATAGATGCTTGTAGTTTCATATGCTAAACCATGCAAAGGACGTCGGCGAGCGGTAGATCAGGAGAGAGAGAGAGAGAGATAGCAAACAGAGAAAAGGCAGGGAGGTCAACCAGACGAGCGTCCGTTTTGCTACCCTACACTGGGGGAAGGGAAAGGGTGAACAGAAAGAGGAAAAGGAAGTTGCTTCGACACCAGTAGAGGCAAGCTAAAATGGTTCTGCCTCATAAATTTTCACATCATGCCAATAAACTTTGGACTAGAGTGCGGATGTGCGTGCCCATTCTAAAGCTCCGCAGAGGCACAGCGGACTTCTTATCCGAGAAGCCACACAAAAAGTCAACTGCAGCTCTTGAATCCAGTGTCGGAAAAGACTCTCCTACAGTGCGGGACTTGAGCTGTAGGTGTATGTGTTGAACAGGATATTTCTCGCGATATCAGAGTAGCTGGGTGGAGAACAATTTTCAGGGCCAATAAACTGTGTTATTTGTTTGCCATTAGCAGAAAAAGAAAAAAAAAACATTTTCGCAGTACAAGCGGCTTGGGCGTACGTGTTCATTGCAGGGTGCGGTACAGTGCGGCCCGTCGTGCCGGTGCAGCAGCAGCGGCCCGCACGAAGGTGGCAGCGAAACCGCCGGCTGCCCCGAGGGCGTGAGCCTGGTGCGCGACGGCTGCAATTGCTGCAGCATCTGCGCCCGGCAGCAAGGCGATACCTGCGACGCCGTTCAGCTGTGCGATGCCCGGCGGCAGCTGCACTGTGTCTACCCGGACAGGAACGCCTCGGTCGGCACTTGCAAGGGTACGCTGCAATGTGTGTCGTGCAATGCGCGAGATATTTATGTGCAACACCTGTCCGCGGTGGCTCAGGAGCTATGGCGTTCCGCTGCCGAGGACAACGTCACGGGTTCGACTGCCTGAGCAGCCGGGAATCGAACCCTTTACTACGGTCTCTGTCTAGCCCCAGTGCTACTATAGGACGTCAAACTCCATGAACGAAATCGAGGAAACAACGAATGTGGGTTTATGCTACGATTAGTCGTGATGTGTGCATTCGAATCTGACGTGTTGGTGGTGAAAGAAAAATAGCTTTCCCGTTTAATAGTTCATTTTTGTGCAGGGCATCCTTGCTTAGCAACTACGGCATTTCGTAGGGCAATTTCGGAGTCCCTTTGCATATTGCTCGAGGGAGTACACAAGGATCGATTCATTGACTTACTGATCTATGGTGGGATGGATTCGTTGATGTATAAACGAATTGACTGGTCAACTAATTGGTCAAGAAGCTATCTGAGTGGCTTGCTATTTCCCAAAAATAGACCATCCTACAGTAAGCGCACGGTCATACATCAGCTAAAATCGGTTGACGTGCGACAGTACGAAATGTAATTGGAAAATAAATATATGCTAATGGACTATCGCTGGCAACGAGTTGTCAAGAGAAATTTTACATTATATTTCACAGATTTAAACTACATCATATTTATTACATACGATAAGGCAGTTCGTTCAAATACGAATGGTCATAGAACGGCGTGGACAATATTTTTCCCTAATTGGGGGACATCTTGGAAATTGTGTAACGTAATACTTCTTTCGGTGGCCTTGGCGTCTCTTGATGTCGTTGGAACTCAGCAGCAAAGTAATGCCTGAAAATAGAAATCTGGATACACAGATCTGTCTGTAATTCTCGTTATCCTGCCCAAGGGTACGCAAACACCACCGAAGAAAATAAGTGAAAAGTACCAGCTTTGAAGTTGCACAGAAATCATATGATATCTTAGACTCGCCGAAAGCTACACGTTTGATTTGACGCAAGTATCTGCATGCGGTGCAGCAGCCCCAGCTGCCTTGGTTATTGGGAATTTCGAATCGGCAAGCGTTGTCTCTTGTGCTTACTCTGCTATATGCAAGACAACGCACTTCTTCAAATTGTGCTTTCTATTTGTATTCTGACAACGAAACAGCGCAGCCTTATCTCTACTAACGTGTATCTGATTTCCAGTATATCGATCTATCATTCTGACATTAGTTTATGGCATTTGAAAGGAATCATCACTACAATCAAGCTCTACCAGTATTATGCGGCCGCCAGTGCACTGGTCAAATGTGGAATTTAACTTGAGATTAAGTGCCATGACATACATAAACACTAAATACAAATGGTCCATATGCAAAGCAATGTATGAAACATGTAATTTAAATGAAACAACGAAAGGATTCCTCTTACTTTTACCACGAACGCAGACATAAGCACACAAGCGCAGACACATACACATTCGCATCCGTAGGCTTGATTCATTTCAGTATATGTGCTCTACAACAGTATGGAGTTCGATTGGCTTCTTTCCAAGCTATGGCATCGCTCCATGAATTCGTGCGTCCTTGTGGTATGTGTGTGTAGTGGATAAATCGCAGGCAAACGACAATGTTTAGCCTTACGGGATGAGTAGTCCTGTTGAAGAGAACTGAGGGGAGTTAGGTGGCACAGAGTCAAGATTCATCGGCGGCACTCCATTGTGTACGTTAATTAATGCAGTATCAATCTCCTCTCCATTAGCATACACAGGCACAGCCTACAGTTAACACAAGCGCCCCTTTGTATGGTTCTCGTATTTGCAAATCTTTAATTCAGTGTAGGACAAGAGACTTTCCTCCGTGCTGTTGATTGTGTTGTTTCCAAAAAAATCGAATATTCTGACACCCGTGACCCTAACACAAGACTCAGCTTTCGAAGAGCTGTTGTTGTGTTTCTCTTGGGCGTGACAATGAGTAGGCGACATCAGAAGTGACTATTCGATGTGAAACCGTTTCATTCTCGTGAAACAAACTAAAAAAAAAAGCGAATGGATCGCTTTTTTCATTTACTGCGGCCTAGATATAGTGTGTATCAAAAAAATTCTATCAGAATAGCATCTTGCACTCCGTTTTAGTGAAATCGTTGAAGTGCCACCAGGCGTCTCTAGGTAGAGAGCTAAAACTGCTGGCATGAACAATCTTTGAAGTAGGCCTCAGTTTCAGTTTCAGTTTATTGATGCGATTGAAATTTTGTACGAAAAAGTAACTCTAGGAAGAACAATTACGAAGAAAAATTACAAACCATATTACTAAAATAAATATTCCGAAAAACTGGATAATGAATCAAAGCACGATCGACAGATATACAAATACGATACAACTTTTCCACTTATTTGTGCAGTGTCTTCGATGGCGAAACCAGTCTCTGTAAAAGACTGTGAGTCGGAGAAGCTGGTGTGCATCAATGTATTGAAAAAAAGAAGAACAAAGAAAAACTGCGCATCCGGCGCGGACAAAGCACTAGACGACGACGACACAAGCTGTGACTTGCAGCAAAGGGTTCTTAGTTAAAGGTTTAGTTAAAGGCTATAACTTTTAGATCTGAGTCATCGTTTTTGTTGTCGCCCAGTCTATTTTCCTTTACCCCCATTTCTAACGCTGTTGTTTTTTTTTTTTTTTTCGCAACGTGGACAAGGGGTAAATGTATTTCCTAAATAAAGGTTTCTGGAGGAACTCCATGAATTTATATAACTGATTGATTCGTTTAGTAATGAAACAAAGAAACGTTGCAATTTTCCACCATGAATATAACAGCCTGGTGCCCGTGCAAGCAGCGACATTTCAGAGCAGGTACACCTTTAAAGCGATATGCCATAAAAGCGCCCTTATTTAGAAAGGTGCTTGTCGAGGGCGTGTACAACCGGCATCGCCGTATAGACTACCGTTTCTAATGTGCATATTCATTTCTTATTCGCAGGCTAAAGAAGTCGTACAAGTAACTCAACTGCCTGACAATTATCGCCCGAAGCTTACAAATGTAGATGCACGGCGGCCTTAGTAAACACGCAAGCATAAATTAAATGCTCCAAATTAGAACTTCAATTCCACTTGAGCTACAAGGCCATACCTACTGATCTGTGACTCTCATGGTCCATAAGGTTCCCACTACCGATAAGAACTGACTGGCGCGACGCTTTTGTGAGAAACACGTGTATACTGTCGGATTACGAATGCTCAAACTTTCTTATGGGCAGGAAGTAAGGTAAGAGTGATTTAGTGAGCCCCGGATTCACCGCGCACACTTTTCTGCCACGGGTGTAGCTCGCCTTTCTTATATGCCAATTGACAGATCTCGGGTAAGCCATAGTAAAGAGTCGTGAATACGCGCACCGACCAATCCTGTTTGCGCACGAGATAACGGCGAAGTCGCCGAGCCGATGACGAGCCCAGTACAGCGAACGAAAAACCTCCACGGCAGCTGCAGTGAAGAGCCGCATGGCCGTGAATTGCCGAACAACGCCTCGTGTTTTGTTCTTACCCTGGCGCCTCTCGTTGTCCGACAGTGGTGCAGGGCCAGTCGTGCCAGGTGGAAGGCCTCGGCCAGTACAAGGACGGCGCCACTTTCAAGCTGGACTGCCGCACTCAGTGCTCGTGCCAGAACGGCACCTACGGCTGCGTGTCGCTGTGCCCCCACGAGGGAGTGCGGCCGTCGGCCGAGTGCCGCAATGCCAGGCTCGTCCGCCTGCGTGGAAACTGCTGTCGCGAGTGGCTGTGCGACCACGACATGATGAAGCAGCGTGCGTTTATTGCCCATTTATTTCTCTCTGAATGTTCGCACATTTGCACGCATTTGTTAGGCGTCATATATATAAAAAAGAAGTCTTTCCGGAGAACAGTCGCGCATCGAATGGGCTGCATGTGCAACACTGCCTGCCCTTTATACGCACTACTTATAGTGCATATTGCGGTGTTAAATAATACGATCCATAGTTTCTTCCTGCTTAAATCTTTCTACAAATATATAAAGCTTCAAAGACACGAAGCCGCACAAGGCAAAGGAAATGCGCAACGTGGAAAGAATGAGGGCATGGATATGGCTCACGAGGGTTGCAATGTGGGCTTGTTGGTAATGCATCTTCAAGGGGAGTACGGTAGCGCGATTCAAAGACGGGACAAAAGAAGACACAAAGGGACACACATAGCGCTGTGTGTGTCCCTTTGTGTCTTCTTTTGTCCCGTCTTTGAATCGCGCTACCGTACTCCCCTTGAAGATGGATATGGCGCGGTACAGTGCCTTCTTCCACAGGAAGCGAGAAAACAACATGCAGATGAGAAAAAGAAAGCGACAGTAAAAATGAACCCGGAGAGCCGACACCACCTGGACGTGTATCTTGTTTGCCGGATATATATTTTATGCTGGTGCTGGCCGGTCTTGAAAACGGTTGCGAGTCGAGGACGAATGTCACCTTACATTACGTTCTTAGTTACCTTATAACACGCTATCTGCAATTTACGGCACTGCTCAGTCGTAGCGCTTTCTTTTGTGTGAACGACTACATCACGAGCGGTGCAATTCCACATACAGGTCTGAAAAATCTTCGGGCAAAGATGACCGACGGCCAGGATTGGCTCAATAAAATGACCTGCGCAATGGTCAATGATGTGCGCGCTTTATGACCTGGTTTCAGCGCTGGCTCTGGCACGCGCCTCGTGCGAGCGGCACGCTGGCGACTGGAGTCCCTGCTCGGCCACGTGTGGCGTGGGCACGTCTCGTCGCTTGGTCACCGACTTCCACCTCGGCCAGTGCCGCAGCCGCAACGAGACGCGCATCTGCAACGTGAGACCATGCAGCGGCCGGGACGCCGCCGGAATCGCTGGGGCCTCGGGATCACGCCACAGGACCAGGGTGAGCGACGTGTGCGCAGTTTCTGCCGGAATTCGCAGCGCTCGGCTCTCTCAGAAAGCCGTAAATCACCTGAAGCCCTACACTCCACAAAAAAGAATGCTAGCGGCGGTTGTGTTGTTGCTATACTATACATGCGATGTTATCCTGGCCCTCAGTTCCTGAAACATCTCTGCCTGACCAATAGAGCGGTAGAACGACTATACTATGCCGCTACAAACGCAAAGTGCGCTAAATGTCGATGAACAAATTTCTGCGACTCGCCGAGAAGTCCGGTATCCTTGTCAAATAAACGGAAACATGACGGCGTCCGTCTTGCTCCTGGCAGACATAATGTCTCCCGCAGTGGCTACATGCGGCCAAAATCTTGCTGTGCTGGCTTTATTTTTGTACATGATAGAAGATATTGACTCTTTTAAATAGTGACGGTTACTCCTACTTTCAAACAAATATTACATACTAAAACATACAAGAACAAGGTAGCACTGGACGAAAGAAAGGACACAAGACAAAAGGTAAAAAAGAAAGAAAGAAAGAGAGACAGAAAGAAAGGAAGAAAGATACGCGCAAAATATATTGAAAGTTATAGTAAGGTCACATAAATGCAGGCTCACAGCAGAGGCCACACAATATACACTTTAAGACGCATGGCAATGAGTTATGCTGTTTTCCTAAAAGATGGCAGTCTTGAAGAAAGTGCGCGAAATCTCTAAATTTGTCAAAGCGCTGATGCTTCAAATGCGCACGCACACACGAGTATGCCCCTATTGTCGCACTGAGCGCGTATCCAATGTGCCACGTCAACGCAACCCGCCACTAATGTGCAGTAGGCTATCAACTGAACTTTGTAAGAGGTCTTGTTTGTAGACTGGACAGAGCGGAGCTCCGCGTAGGGAAAATGAATCATTCGTTAAATCTGCTTAGCCATCTTTGACAAACAGCAGCAACAGCCACCTGCGTTTGAGAACCCGGAGGCGTATACAGGTCGAAATAAATGAACCATCATTTTTACACGTTCAGTAAAGAATAGGCTGCGTTCCCGTGACTGATTTCAGGGTTCTTTTTTGCCACGAGAAGTCGTCGCTATTTAACAACGCCACGATCTTGCGCGCCCATCTTTTTTAGGTGTTCTGCTTGCACATTCGTTTATTGGAAGTGTCGCTTCTTGCTCGGAGATTCCAATGAGTTTCTGTTGTGGTAGCGTTTTATTGATGTCATAATAGCTCTGTCATTTGTACGCCTGCTCTTGCTCAGTATCTTCCCTATTAATCACAAATCCTTTCTTGCGCAAAAGAGTTTTCCAGATGGTTTCAACGTTCAGGCGCCCACAGCTCACGCACAATAACTGCGATAACGAGACACTGGCCTCGGCAGTAACCAATCGCGAGCGGCACTTACACTATAAAAAAGTTTCAAGAATACGGCTTGTGATGTACAAACCACAACCGCTAATGCAGGGACGATTAGATATGTCGCACTTTGTCTGGCAGTGGAATTCCAGCCGTTGGCGTCGAATTTATTTGTGACATGGGCTGTACACGCTAACCTTTGTGGTAACCCCTTTTTTTCTATTCCGTGATAACTATCAAAAAGAAAGCACAACTGAATCTCTAGAGATATTTACATACTATCGGTTGATCCACTTTATTCGGAGTTTGCACATTCATGACAAAGACAAAGTTGTGGTCTTCGAACACTAGATTAATTAAGAGAGTGCTGGCTGCTAATGCTGTCGAACAGATGTCATCAGTGAGATGAAACTCTCTGGTTGGGAGTGACTTTCACGAAGGCGTACCCTACTTCGATTGGAAGGACCGACAATGTTACGCGCGACGTCTGCAGCGGCGATGAGAACATCGAACATATATTGTGCCACTGTGATCGATTCCTGTCAGAAAGACAAGCATTATCTATCGCATTGCGATGACTGGACGATCGGGCGTTGGCCGTTCAAGTGCTACTTGGAGACCGTCCCCATGGCTTGTCGGCCCACAAAGTTGTGAAGGCACTTTTGTCTTTCTTGAGGGCGACTGGCTTTATGCGAATGCCTTTGACTTGCTCAGGCCGTCCACGTGCGTGCGCGAGCTCACCGCGTCTTTCCTGTCTCAGCTATCTCATCTTTCTATTCCCTCTTTCCCGTCCCCCAAAGTAGGGTAGCCAACCAGACGCATTTCTGGTTAACATCCCTGCCTTCTTTCTTTCTGCACTCCTCCTCTTCCTCCTCTGGTGAGAGAGAGAGAGAGAATAAACGTATCTATCGGACCAAAGGTCTGGACCTTGGCTCTGTAAATGTCGTCGTGAAAAGGTTCCTTGAAGTATTTGACAAATTTTTGCCAGAGTTCTACAGCCAGTCAGGGTGCGATGAGAAGTAAGCACTTCCTTGCGGTTCACAGCCTCGCCAAAGAAGTTGGAAACTGCGTGCAGAGGTCTGAATCAATATAATTTTAAATGGTAAATAGAAATTAAGACTTCGGTAACATTAAGCTATTGCATAAGCGTAACCAGAGCTTGGCACGCCAGTCGGAATGCGAGAACGTGAGATGGATGACGATGCCATATTGATATTCCCTCACAACTACGTGTCACGTCATGAATTTTTAGACAAACCCTGCTCTGGGCTAATGAATTGCACCTTGATAGGAAACTATAATATTGCTGAGTTATCTCATAAGTTAAGCAACGTTTGTGAACTTACACAGCATGAAAACGGCCCCATTCCGCAAAAACACTACGTAATCCCTGATGTCAGACAGACCTTATGGGCGCAGTGTCTTAGGAGCGAAGTTCAAGAGAGCTGAGACGTCCATTTCTTCGCCAATGATCGGCCTTTCCCGGCGACCGAAATGCTTTTCCCGTCGAAAAGTATTTATCTTGTCTTTTTAGTGTTCCCTTAAAATCATCATCATCATCAGCCTATTTTATGTCCACTGCAGAATGAAGGCCTCTTCCTGGGATCTCCAATTACCCCTGTCCTACGCCAACCGATTCGAACTAGCGCCTGCGAATTTCTTAATTTCATCTCCCCACCTAGTCTTCTGTCGTCCTCGACTGGGCTTCTCTTCTCTTGCACCCATTCTGTAACCCTATTGGTCCAGCGGTTATCTAGCCTATGGGCATTACATGACCTGCCCAGCTCTATATCTTTCTTTTAATGTCAATTAAGATATCGGTTATCCCTGTTTGCTCTCTGATCCACACCAATCTCTTCCTGTCTCTTAACGTTACGCCTAACATTCTTCGTTCCATCGCTCTTTGCGCGATCCTTAGCTTCTTTTCGAACGCCTTTGTCAGTCTCGCAAGTTTCTACCCCATATGTCAGCACCGGTAGAATGCATTGATTGTACACCTTTCTTTTTAATGATAATGGTAAGCTTCCACTCAGGATCTGACAGTGTCTGCCGAATGCGCTCCAACACATATTTTATTCTGTAAATTTCCTTCTCATGGTCAGGGCCCCCTGTGAGTAATTGACCTAGGTAAACGTACTCCTTCACAGACTCTAGAAGCTAACTGACTCTTGTTCCCTTGCCTGGCTATTGATCATGATCTTTGTCTTCTGCATGTTAATCTTCAACCCCACTCTTATACTCTCTCTCTTAAGGTCCTCAATCATTTGTTGTAACTCGTCGCCAGTGTTGCTGAAAAGGACAATGTCATCTGCAAACCGACGGTTCCTGAGATATTCGCCGTTGATCCTTACTCCTAAGCCTTCCCAGTTTAATAGCTTGAATCCTTCCATGCACGCAGTGAATAGCATTGCTGAGATCGTGTCTCCTTGTCTGACCCCCTTTTTTATAGGTATCTTCCTACTTTTCATGTGGAAAATTAAGGTAGCTGTGGAATCTCTGTAGATACTTTCCAAGATAATATTGCTGTCCCGGACCAGGATGACTTTTTCTTCAACTCCGAGGCTTTTCTTTCATGGAACCTGTATGGGTTTTCTTTGTAGCAATTGCTGCGATTGGCTATGGATGTCTCATTTTTCCTTTATTAGATACTTTCCACGATATTTACGCACTCGTCCTGTACTCCTTGATGACGGAATGCCTCCATGACTGCTGGCATCTCAACTGAATCAAATGCCTTTTCGTAATCTATGAAAGCCATATAGAGAGGCTGATTATATTCTGTGGATTTCTCGATTACCTCATTGATGACATGGATGTGTTCCATTGTAGAGTATCCCTTCCTGAAGCCTGCCTGTTCCTTTTTGTTGAGTAATGTCCAGTGTTACCCTTATTCTATTGGAGATTATCTTGGTGAATATTCTATATGGTACTGAAGTGAGCTAATGGACCTATAGTTTTTCAATTCTTTAACGTCTCCTTTTTGTTGATTAGTTTAACGTTGGCATTCTTCTAGTGAGCTCAAAAGAGTGCAAACGATGCCTCTCCTGGTTCCCCGCTCACATGGGGAAAGACATTCACCCGCAAATACCCAACCTCAATGAAACGGCCCACGACCATGCGCGAGAACTTTCCCGCCGCGACGGTCCCACGGCCTCCGATGGGCTGGACATTCAGTTTAATGACCCGCTACTCACTTCCCAAGAAATCACCTTACACTATCGAAAAGGCAGAATGAAATACCCGCTCCCGCACGCCAAACTCGAACGCGTGCAGGCGGCCGCGTTTCGAATGCTGCAAACGGACTCATATCGGTCACGAGGCCTACTAAGTCACTACAACTCAGAAATCCCGGCAAATTGCCCAGACTGCCCAGAACTCTATTGCTCACTCTAGCACATGCTCTGGCAATGTACCGCGTTACCAGAGGGCCCTCTCTCCAGTGAGCCCGAATGGGAAGAAGCCCTCAAAAGCCCGGACCTCAAACTCCAACTCAAGGCCGTCCAGAGGGTCCAAGAACTGGCGGAGCGTCACCACGTTTCCGTCCCGACTTGGGCGTCACCTACGGTTTCGGCCCAAGGAGCTCCTCGCGTGCGATCTCCAACGGTTTAAACCTCCTCAGGACCTCAATAAAGTTCTTGAATGACTGGCATTCTTCTAGTTAATTGGGACCCTTGATGTCGACAGACAGTTCGCATAAAAGGCCACTTATAAACGCTAAAACAGGTTAGACTGATAACGTATATTTGAAACGTTTGTCCTTGTTGGTTTTCCGGTGATTTTGATTAATAGAAAAAATAATAAAAACCATACTTCAACTCCTTAAAATTTGGGCCGTAAACTAAGCGCCGATAAGTCGGTGTTACGTCATGAACTTTGTCCACCCCACTTCCCACCGTGAAAGTTGTCGAAATTCTCCAATTTCTCTTTTTTTGCCCATGGTTGGCTCCATTCTTTGGCTCCTATTCGGGATATTTTTCGCGATATAAAAAAAAATATTAACAAAGCCGGAGCCGACACCGTCAAAATCAATGACGTCATGGCGCGATAATGCGGGAACTTCAAGGTGGCGTCGCCACCCGTCTTTCGGCTTTTTGGCGTCGTTTCTTGGATGCCGAGCCTTTTCTTACTGTTAGAGTAGTTACTTAGTGCAATGTAAAAGCGTAGTTTATTCACACATCTCAACGTATCCTCATCCTTCGTTTCCCTTTAAGAACCTGCCTGCTTTTTATTTCCAGCACGTAAGGCACATGGGCGACCTAAGTATGCACATTCTTTCTGGAATATTTCATGGACGCTCTATAGCCTTCTGTTACTTCTCACGCCCGAATGCAGCGTGCTTCAGGTGCATGTTTACGCAGCGATGCAACGCTGCAGTTCGCCAAGCTCTCAGAAAGTGACTGGTCTTGACGAAGATAAATGTCGGATGGAAATAAGTTGTCTGGTAAACAGGCGCAAGTAAAAGCAAAAGTGCGAGTGTTACTGAAAACAACAACAACGCTTTAACAGTTTCACTTGATGTGTGGGGTAATTGCCGGAAGTTCCAATGCAGTTGAACAAAAGAAAGCTTTTGCCACTGTTTCTCTGTTTCTGTTTGCTCGTTGCTAATAAACGCGAAACCCATCAGTCGTTATGTACAGATCTATACTATAAAGAAAAAAGAAACAATGAAGTGGGCTTTTACTACACGCGTATAGTCTGCTAAATTCAGTAGCTGCGACATAGTGAAGTCCATGTGCCCTCGCACAACTTCTCTTGCTAATACGGAGAAAATGAGGCAACTGGTGGTCAATAATAAACGCAACCGGCGGCGCTGCGCTCTTCGTGAATATGAAATTACGCGAGTCTTTGCATGCCCTTGTACTTGCCGACGGCGCTGGGATGAGGCCTAGTAAATTATTGACGCCAACGGCGCTTCGAGCGACTGGTGTGGTGAATGCGGGAGACTGAAAAGGAGAGAATGAGAGAGAGAGAGAGAGAAAAAAAAGGAAAGCCGGGCATAAGTCACGACCACCGTATTTGATCTTATTCCAGTCGTTCTACAGTTCCCGAAATGGGAGGGGGAGCGTGGTGGCTGCCAGCGGCCGGTTCAGCTGCCTTATAAGTGTCTAATATATTTTGACAGACATGCAGGCAGACAGCAATGAATATGTTTTGTTACAGCATGCAGAGGTACTGTGCCTTTAGCACAGTATTGCACATGCTTGGAGAAGATAATGTAGGACTGGTGGATAAAACACTTAGTTGGTGTGCGCGTGTGTGTGCGTGCATGTGTGTGCGCACGTGTGTGCTTGCGTGCATGTGTGCGTGTGTGTGTGCGCGTGCGTGCGTGCGCTACATTTAGGCTCTGCCCGTAAGTTCGGCTGACGAAGTATCTTTGAGCTTTGAGCGGCATCTTGGGCGGGTTTCACGTATATATGCGGGAGCCACTGAGCGTGCTGGCGGCTCTATTAATTTTGGTTGCAATTGGAGTCTTTGCACAATACAATACACTTTCGGTCCACCTCTTATGGCGCGCAGATCGTGACGTCTATCACATACACAAAGGAAGAGGGTAAGATGAGAAAGAACACGAAGTGGCCTATGCACAGTCATTTTGTAGCTAGGCGGCCGTCTTTATTGCCGGGAACCGCGCGAAACAATCGCAAAATGAAAGCGAGCACGGAGTGATCGAGGCAGCACTATACACGCCTGCCAGCAGCACCATCCCTGTCGGCGGTCTCTTGCGTAAAGCGACATCCAAGCGCGTGTCTGCAAGCAGCAAAATGGCGTAGCCGTGTGGCATAATGGCTCCAGTGGGGATTGAGTGCGGGGATGCGGAGGTAATATTTCGATTGATACGTCGGAAGACACGAGCACGCGAGAAGGAAAATCGACATAACTGCGAGAGGGAGACGCGGGAATGGCCATGAAAGGAAACGGCGACTTGGAGGAAGTCACTGGAAGTGAATCGCCACGGTGGTTCGCGAGGGTACTGTAGCAGCCAGAATTGCTCTCGGTCTGCGATTAACGGCGCTCCGGTTGATGTTATCGATAGCGGTTGATTCGAACGATGGAAACCTGCCTATAGTGTGAAGGTCGCCCTTGTTGCACGTGCACCCGATACGTCTGTCCAGCGAGCCCGCCACTTTATAAAGAAGAGTTAAAATGACTGGCCTCGAGTCAAAAAAGAAAAGAGAAAACGCCTATACGAAGCTTTTTGTGGGCAATAAGTGTTTATCGATTGAGCAGTCTCTTCGCTAAAATTCAATTTTGCTCCCATTAGTAACCGGTTCTGATAATTACGGAGCGTTCTTCTGTAAGAGTACTTTTCAAATCCGCCTCCGCGGACTGATATTACAGATTTTTTGCGCCAGTTGTACAGTTTCTTACTTGCTGTCCTTCTTACGTAGCGCCTCACAGCCAACATGTATATAAGCTAATTGAATATTAGTCCCATCCGTGCGCTGGTACTTCCTAGTTGGCAATTCTTTGCGAACGCGGCTACTTCGGGTGTACGCAAATAACTTTATGACAGCTGTTGTACATCTTGGGGACAGTAACTTCTCTGAAATGTCAAACTTTCTAGATATTCTGTATATATCACCGGCGAATGTGGCCTCGATCTTAACACAATGTGCCATTTTTGAATCCAGCAGGAAACTTTGACCGCTTACTAAATTCACGTATAACTTAACCACTAAAAGTTCATTCTTCTTCATGCAAAACAGCGCTGATCCTGTAGCTTAGAGGACGGCCACCATTGAATGCCTTATGGCTGTGTTTCTCCAGAGCACAGTGCAGCGCATTCAGCAGTGAGCCATGTTTACTCTGCTCGAGAGTCAAGCCCCGTTTGCACGACTTCATAATTCTAACATTAAGGCCGCCATCATTTACTCTCGTGCCAGTCTCAACTAGAATAGATGACGAAGCCTCTTGGGCTTAGCTCTAATCCAAACTGACGAGAGGTGGATGTCAGTGATGTCAACAGACGACGGGTGGATGTCAGATAGCAATTGCTACGAACAGGTAGATGTCTAATTCCCCCCCCCCCTCCTTTAATTAAACTGACGAGGTATGTACCCGCGAAACGCAGGAAAAGCCGTGCGTCGCTAATATGCAGGTAGCTAATTTCGCTATCGCAACAGTGCATAGAAAACTTGGCGCATATAACTTCGAAAATTGATGTTAGTTAGCCGCACTGTTCTAACTTTAATAATCGCAAGTGTGTTTTTATGCATCTCCAGGTTGTGACGCTCGGTATCACTGAGCATCAAATGTTTAACTCCCGAAGATCCTTTAACGCCACACTGCTTTTACGATGATGAGAGAAGGGTCCCAATGCAGCCTCTGACTTTGCGATCCCTGTCTGCATATAATTTGCATATAGCGGATACACATGACATGAATGAGTAATAAACTGTAACTTATACTGAGAATGGCGCTCCGTAGGTTGTTCAGCATCACAGAGCAACCTCACTGGGGCGTGCAACTTGTTTCGCTACATTACTTCTCTCAACAAGTGAAGTGAAGTTAGGTTACCTTGCGTCGCAAAGGTAAAGCCGGCGCTTTAAGTGGCGCTTTCGAATTTTTTGATGAAGATGTAAAGCACGCGTCCCTGCCATGAATTTTTAGCCACTTGCAAATGTGGAAGTAAATGCAGACTAACGGTCCGCGACAAGTGCATACGCGACCAAGGCAGGCGGATGCATATACCATGTCTCAATTACCATGTAGCATGCAGATGCTTGCGTAATACTGCACCTTGTGTCGTAGCCGAAAGAATACATTAAGTTTTTAGGATGGGAATTGATGGTTTTGTTCAAAAGTGCAGATGAAGCACTGTCTGCTGCAGAGCCTGCACATGAAAAGGGATGGGAGCGGCGAAACCCGTCATTGCGAAATGATGGATCTTAGGTTAGTGTAAATCAATAAATGTTGCTTCGCTTTTCGTGTAGGTTCAAAAATAAAAAGAAAGCTTGCGCCTTGGCTGTGGCAGCTGGGAATAATGGCGAAGTAAGAACTTTAAGACTTGCTATCGCTAAATTGACGAAGGATCGATAAATTTCGCAAGGCAGAAAAGGGGGAGCTGAATCATTATTCGTTTTTGCTGCTCTCACGCCGACGCTAAGTGACCTGACAGAGGGGAATTCCACAGAATGCCCGAGAACATTAGGAAATTAGCAAGAGTCCAAGCAGAATACTTTTTTCTTTGGATTTGTGATTGGTACAAGGCGTCTGGGCAAGTAGATGAAACTTTTGAATTTTCATTGCGTTGTTACGTGAATAAATTGAAGCAATACCCTAAGCGCGATCGAGATGCTTTGGCTGTGTATCGTATAAAATTATGGCTCGCATATTCTACCATATCCTGAGCGTGAAAGGAGCCCGCGAATACACGCAAAGTGCCTCGAGCGGCCAGTCGCGCGGCAATTTCGCGTGCATTTGCTGGCTTCTTTCACGCCCGGAAAAACGCTTTTATGTAGAACGTATTGAGCAACAAAGAGCTGTATCGGCAGTTTTTCATGTCGGTCTACAATTTTCTCATCGACGCTTTTAATTTAATTATATTATTTTAGAAGTTGATTAATTAAGACTATTTATCAAATTACGCGGAATGAAAAAAAAAATAACAATTTGAGTACCTCCAAGCGAAAGCTAACAACATTACCTTGATTCTGTCCAGCTACGTGGCATTCGCACATTTTAAAACTCTGGCTAAAGTTAGCTGGGACACGCTGTATATTGCCTGTGAATAAGGGCTCTCGTTTCAATATTTACCGTCTCTTTTACATCGTCGCTGCAATGCTTTGCTGGACGAACACAACGGCGAGAAGGACAAACTTGCGGAAATGTCTGGAGCCTGACATGTTCGCTTGCGCGGAAAATTACCCAAGATTCAAAGAAAGAGAAAATGTAAATAGAGCCAACAGCTAAACAACACAAACGCTGCGATACGTATTCAGTCGCCCTGACAGCAATGGTCTGGTACAGATATTTGAAGGTTGTGATACGGTAACAAAATCCGAGCACGCTCTGCTAGACGTGCGATTTGAACGCGAAAGCGTTAAGGGCTGCCTGTCGCATAAAATCTGGCGTCGGCGTCGTAGCCAGGCGCTGGCGTCCTGTGAGCGAAAATTGCCGCATATATTTAGGTAGATGTATGTGCTAGGCCTTGTGCCTATACATGCGGTATATACTGGTTATATTGACAAACCATTCTATCACTGAACTTCCTCATACCTTGTCTTACATTCTTTACAAAGTTATTTCACGGAATTTTGATAATGACAGCCGACAAATGTCTTGAAACAAAACAGACACAGCGCATGCTTATGTTAAATCTTCTCAAACTGCGAAACAATAATCGGCACCTGTAAATGATGTGACTTTTTTTTTACGCGGCTCTGCACTATCTCGGGGTTCGGCCCACGCAAGAGGCCGCGTTTCTACCAGAAAGGTCGCCGCCGTGCATAGCGCTCGCCGCCAGAGTTTCCCAGTAAACATAACGGTTACATAAGTTGCAGTTGCCAGGAAGCGCGAGAAGCAGTCATGGATCTTTGATTGCTATGGCGTCCCACTCTTAAAGGCGAACCTTAAGCGTCCTCCAAGTTTTCCCTAAAACGATACGTCGAGAATGAGCCTTGCGCAACTGACTACTTGGCTTTGATTGTCTGTCGTGGAAACTGGTAGAATGTCTTTGCTAACCGTATAACGCTAACACATCAAGTTGGCTTTTCTATAGTTTCCGCTCTTCTTTCATTCGCCCTAACGTGTTTCTTTGTTTCTTTCTCTCTCTATCCCCCTCGCCTCTTTCTCTCACATGACCGGCGCGGCGAAATTCACGGCACGCACAGAGGAACCACTTATGCCGCGCCACCGTGCGGGCCTCGTGTGCCGCGCCGCTGACGGACGGCGCCAACTGCACCTCGGTGGCGCCGCAGACGCCCAAGTACTGCGGCAGCTGCCCGGGACGCCGGTGCTGTTTTCCAGTGCTCACCACGACCACCACGCTACCTTTCCACTGCTTCGAGGATGGAGCCTGGGTGACGCGCCACAAGGACGTCATGACCATCGTGCGCTGCCGATGCAAGCCCAAGTGCTAGCGAACAACAACACATCGGCGCCATTTCTCCCACTCCCTCCTCCAGCTGTGGCTGCCCCTCAAGTACTTGTCACCTGTCTTCAGTGCGTCGCCAGAAGACAGCCGCACTCGGCGACTGTCCCCAATGCAAGCCCAAGTGCTGGCGCTCGGCGCCTGTGCGCGCATTTCCCTCCCTCACGACGAGTGCCCTCTTCCATGGGGCACTCGTACCTTGTTATCCTGCGCATGGGAGGGCGGGGCTCGCATGGACGGCGGCGTGAAGGCAGATAAAGGAGCTCATGTCGCCAGCCGCTATATTGGAACAGTGACCAGCTGTATGGCAACCACTGAATACCCGAACTTGTGCGCGAACAGTGCTGGCAGCCGCATTTGTCTTTCGCCATCGCCACGCGCGCACTGCCACCAGCTGCTGTGTCGCTAGCGCCCACTCTGCTATACTGCGAGCGTTCGAGACAGCCGTCGTGGTGGTTCGCATTACGCCGAAAAGTGTCAGTGAACTGTACAACACTAAAGTGTTCGGTGCACGCGTGACTGTGGTGAACGCCTCGAACGGTACCACTGGTGGCGAGCGGGCGGGTCAACTTGCGAAACCGTCTCGCCACCCACGCACCACTACCTCAGGTTTTGAGGACACGTTTGAAAGATGTGGTACGCTCGATCAAGAACAATGGACGACTTGCACCTTCTTCATTTTGTGCGTCCCAGGCAATATAATTGTTGTGTGGAGACACTTATAAAGTCGCAGCAAAAACTGTTCACTGATCCTCAAAAAAAAAAAAAAAAAAAGAAAGGTAACAAGGACGCATAGCGAGTGACCGGCTCCTGAGGGAGTCACTTAAATGAAACATTTGATGCATGTGTGGGCAAATGTTAATTTTTCTTTCTGATCAGGAGGGGAAAGCTGCGATGCACTCGCCGTAAGATATCATTTTTACAGCTGTTTTAACGTGAAATATGTGGTAAATGTTTAAAGCCATGGCATTCGCTTAAACACTGTCCCTAATTATAAACTGTGTACGCAAGAATACGGCGCGAAATCCAGTGTGTTTGCGTACACTTACCATTCACAGCCGCAGTTCCAACGAACGCCGTTTCTCAAGCGACGTACGCAGAGGTAAAGCGCGAAGATGTCTGGCCGACTAAGGCATGTGACTACGTGACGTGGCCTGTAAATTCCACAACCATGACGTATCATGAACAACGTGGTGGGCCTCGTGGAAGCTTCTGAGAACTGATGCCTCCCACACCGTTTGGTGTTTACGAAAACGTGCCCATTATCTAATATACAACGTTTCAGCGGGAGACTGTTGTTTCAAAAGTTATGCAGACATCAGTGTCCCGCCTTGCTTGTTGATGTTGATGCTCCTACGTGAAGACGGCAAACGAAATACCGAGGACCATGTAATACCGTTACGCTGTGGGAAAATGTTCTTGTTCCTTACAACGTTAAGGTAGCGGCGCTATTTTGTTGTTGAATTTGAAGATCTTATTTTGTTTCATTAATTAAAGACAGAGTAGTTCATTGGTATCACACGAAGCCGTATGTCGGTTCAATAAAAATGATGATATAACTTGTCACTGCTTCGTTCATCCACTGCATGGAATCACAACTTTCTCACTTTTATGTTGTGTGAAACACGGACAGATAAGGCGCATAATTTCGTCGGTTTCAGTCATCAGAAGAGGGACGCCAGAAAACACGAAAATTCGAGCCCAATGTTACAAGGGACTGTATTTTCTAAAAGTTATTTTCCTCAGAGTCTATTCATATTTCTTATGATCCATGCCGCCGAGTGGCGTATCTTGTGTCAGCGGGTCACTACTTCGTGGTACCACTGACAAAGAGCAAGAAAAAGAAAGAATATTGAAAACAATCTTTACAACATCCGTCAGCCGGTGGTTCCAATATGCGTAGAATTAGTGTTATTTTAGGCCTGCTGCGGCACATCTGTAGAAGGTTAATAGAAAATAAAAAGCGGTGTTTCTACCGTTTTGTAGGAATTTCGGTGCTTGCTGAAGCATTAAAATGTTCATGATGAAGGTTTAACAGCGCGAACATGTGACCAGGACAGGACGAGTTGGCGACACAATCGGACACTATACAAACAACGCCTGTTTCTGTCGCCTATGCTCCTTGTCTGCTCTAGCTTTCAAACGTTCGCCATGATCCAGAACCAACTAGCCTGCCAACAAGCCGTGACGAAATTGAATGTTATCTTTTCGAACAATGACACTTTAAAATTCGGGTGAGCTCACAGTTGATGTGGTCGTATGCGCGCCCGCTGATAGGTGGTAAAAGAACATTATGTATATTCCAACCAGTCTGCATGCATTACCTAGGCATATCGGCTGTTAAGAAGAAGATCAAGAAAAAGCATAACAAGGAGTATATATCGATAAGTCGCTCTTCAGGAACTTTCTCGGCATAAAATGTCAGGATGCCCCTTGCTCGATTTTCTTCTTTTTTTATCATCCACCGTTGACGGTCAGCTCATCTTGGTGACAACGTGAGCGGAACGCCGCTCTTCCAACGGGAATTCAGGTGCCGTTTCACTGCTACAGACGCCGGCTTTCTCGCTCAATGGGCCATTCGATGCTTTCGAATCAATGCTATTGTAATCGAACCGTTACATTATACCGGCCCTGCTCTCCTAGAAGCAATACTTAACATAGCACTTCCTCAATTTCAGTTGCACACGAACATTCGGGTAGGATGGAATGCTTCACGTCGCGAGTCTCGTAGCTTGGGTGACGCAAGCGAATCGGTGAAGAGGTAACGCCGAGAAGACAACGCATTGGGTCTACGAGGCTAGCAAAATCAGTTTCTGTAGGGGCCGAAGAAAGCTAAATATGCAAAAGGGCGAGGATAGACAAAAAACACATACACAGCACAGACAGACGCAACAATACGACATAGAAAGCGGAGTGTGTTTTACGTGGTCTTTCCCATGTAACAGTTCTTCAATGCTCACAAAGACCGCAATATATTGTCTTTGTTTCCTGTGGGTCGCGAAAGCCAGTTACCATATACAAAAGTTTTGTCGCCATCTGTCTGTCGCCTCTACATAACTTTTTTTTTTTTTTGCAAGACTACGCTATTGGATTATCTCATTCATGATCGCTAAGTTGCAGCGCACGAATGCATGACAATAGGTGAAGCGCGGCGTTTTATTTATGTTTGTCTTTCTCAATCTCCTGCATTCGTGCGATGCAAGTTAGGAATCATTTTTGGCCGGCCTAAACTGGCGCTCACATTAAGTAGTTACCCGCAATGTTAGAATCATTATCTGCAAACTGCAAACTTCTTAATCTCATCCGCCCACCTAACCTTCTGCCGCCCCCAGCTACGCTTCCCATCCCTTGCAATCCAGTCCGTAACCCCTAATGACCATCAGTTATCTTCCCTCCTCATTACATGTACTGCCCATGCCCATTTCTTTTTCTTGATTTCAACTAAGGTGTCATTAACTCGAGTTTGTTCCCTCACCCAATCTGCGCTTTTCTTATCCCTTAACGTTACACCTATCATTCTTCTTTCCATAGCTCGTTGCGTCATCCTCAACCTAAGTAGAACCCTTTTCGTCAGCCTCCAGGTTTCTGCCCCGTACGTGAGTACTGGTAAGACACAGCTGTTATACACTTCTCTCTTGAGGGATAATGGCAACCTGCTGTTCATGATCTGAGAATGCCTGCCAAACACACCCCAGCCCATTCTTATTCTTCTGATTATTTCAGTCTCATCATCCGGATCCGCGGTCACTACCTGCCCTGAGTAGATGTATTGCCTTACCACTTCCAGTGCCTCGCTACCTATCGTAAACTCCTCTTCTCTTCCGAGACTGTTAAACATTACTTTAGTTTTCTGCAGATTAATTTTTAGACCCACCCTTCTGCTTTGCCTCTCCAGGTCAGTGAGCATGCATTGCAATTGGTCTCCTGAGTTACTAAGCAAGGCAATATCATCAGCGAATCGCAAGTTACTAAGGTATTCTCCATTAACTCTTATCCTGAATTCTTCCCAATCCAGGTCTCTGAATACCTCCTGTAAACACGCTGTGAATAGCATTGGAGAGATCGTATCTCCCTGCCTGACGCCTTTCTTTGCTGGGATTTTGTTGCTTTCTTTATGGAGGACTACGGTGGCTGTGGAGCCGCTATAGATATCTTTCAGTATTTTTATATATGGCTTGTCTACACCCTGATTCCGTAATGCCTCCACGACTGCTGAGGTTTCGACAGAATCCAACGCTTCCTCGTAATCAATGAAAGCTATATATAAGGGTTGGTTATATTCCGCACATTTCGCTATCACCTGATTGATAGTGTGAATATGGTCTATTGTTGAGTAGCCTTTACTGAATCCTGCCTGGTCCTTTGATTGGCAGAAGCCTAAGGTGTTCCTGATTCTATTTGCGATTACTTTAGTAAATATTTTATAGGCAACGGACAGTAAGCTGATTGGTCTATAATTTTTCAAGTCCTTGGCGTCCCCTTTCTTATGGATTAGGATTATGGATTAGGATTATGGCCCTCCATTATTGGTCAAGCATTTTCGGACCAGCCCCGCTTCATATGTCTGTCACGCGACGTCACGAAAACCGCCAAATTGCACATGCACACTGATTGTGCATGATTAGACCGAACAAAAGAAAAATAATACCGATTCTACACCTTTCTTTGCCATTAATCATCGGCTATATTGGCCAAAAGCTCCCGAGCTGCGCCCACTTCTCTTGTCTGTCAGGCGACGTCATAAAACTGCGGAAGCTCACCACCTCAAAGTGACCTGTACGCATTAAAGATATAATAATATGCAGAACAAAAGTGAGTTTTTTTCGCAATAGCCGGACATTGCCCGTTCCGAAAGGAATATATGATGCCATCGTGCCACTCGCTCGGACATTGGCTACTCAGAGCTGCCAGGAAGCATGAATTTATGTTCGTATAATAAACCTTCTTGCATAGCAGTACAACGTCGTCGAGCCCTTCGGGCACGTTTACGCTCTGACAACTCTTCTTCGCTTAGGATCCGTTTTAGCAGCATTTCTAACCTTCCGTTGCACGCAGCCGTGATTTTAGACCAGCCACCGCAAGCTAAGCAAGAGGAAGCGGGCCAATCGCACTAAAATCGCACAAGTCGACACCGCCCTCCTCATCAGGGTATCTACTTTCACTACGCTGGCTCGGTCCCGCCGAAACCCTTTCCACTTCTGCTGCTCCTCGCCTCTTCTCAGCCAATTGTATAAGAAAAACCTGTAAAGATAGGGAATGCTATGCGTTTTGAAAGCAAACAAAAGTGACCTCCTACACTGTAAAAAAAATTTTCCTTACTTTACAGAAAATTTGCTGGTAATTTGTGACCGAACACTCTTCCGTAAATTAAGAACGGTCATTTCCGTAGAACGGACAACTGTAAAAGAGAGACCGTAATACAAGATACGAGTGCTTCTGTATCTAGAAAACGGAAGACTCTGTATTCTGAATCTGTACTATAACCGTTAAAGTACGGTGCTTCTCGTATTCAGAAAACGGAACACACTGTATGCTGAATTTGTACTATAACCGTTAAAATACAGGTGCTTGCCGTATTCAGAAAACGAAAGACTCCGCATGCTAAATCTGTACTATATCCGTTAAAGTACAGGTACTTCCCGTATTCCCGAGCATATCCATTGTTCGAAGAATGTGCCATCGGGGACAAAATTGCCCAGGACGTGCGAGAGTCGACCGAATTTTATGGTGCACTATTTGCTGGGATCAGCCGTGCTACCATCTGCGTTCGGAATGTGCATACGTGACCCACTGTTTTCAGCGGTCTTGAACAGAAATGCAATTTGGTCAATGCTCGCACTTCCAGGGTACTTTTGTCCACGATAGTACATCGCCTTTAATGCAAATGTCATGAAGGCAGCTCATAGACAAAGCAGCAGGTCACCATTGAGAAAATTGTCTTGCCAACAGACTGACATGGCTGCAGAGATAAAACACTTTGCACTTTGTGATATGAATGCACTGCATAGCATATATAACAAAGGTGCAACATTTCAGTCCTCAAGTTCTTAGATCACAGAAGCAACTTTATTTTCTTCAATCACTCGTCTTGCACTTCTTCCTGGTGAAAGTTGTTCTTGACCCAAAATGCTTGCAAGGATAAGCTTGCTGCTGTTAGGAGAAACAAATAGTATTCGTGAATATCCATCCTAAAGAAAGCGGCAAAAAAGTATAATCACAGAACACGACAAAGCAGTAACTTCTGTGTTAGAAAAACATGTAAGTAGACCAACATTGTTGGAACAAGGGATGTTGCTATAGCCAACATTTCGACATAGGTGCTTGTCATTAGGGTAGCAAATGTTTTCCTTGGCTGTGTTGTTTTGGATTGTGCATAGCTCAGTGGCCCCTAGCCTCATTGGGGGAGAAGAAACTGGTGCATATAATAGGTCAAGAGAAGCCAAAGTGTTAAAATAAAGGAAGGAAGGGTGTGCTAGCAGTGGTGATTGTGATGGAGCGGGTATGAGCACTACTGTCAGTTCTTGCAAAGAGTAGGGGTGACCAAAACAGAAAATGATGTACACATGTAAGCAGTCATTAATCCAGTAGACCTAATCTTCCGAGAAGACAAAATAGGTATCAAGATAAACAGTTTGCAATTTTGGAAAAGGAAAACGAAGAATTAAGGAAAATAAATTTTGTATCAAGATGCATCTGGTTAAGATCACTGTAAATGGTAAATGAAGGCACATTACGAATATATATTTTGTTAAAAGCCGATGAAGAAAAGATATATTAACGAAATATTAAAAAATAGGGACATTAAAATTAAACTGGGTATGACCATAAAACAGTAAAGAACAGCCTGTGGAAAAAAATGGGATGGACAATATGATAACCAGGTGCAAGATTGCAAAACGTCGAGCGCTGTTTATATTCATGCTGCAGTTGACGGCTTCAAGTTTCTGTCTTCCTGTGGAATCTTTGTCTTACTTGAACAAGGAAATGGGTCATTTTTTAAACAAGTCAGTTGATATGCAGTTCAAAGCTTCATCATTATTATATTGAAAGAAAATATTATGGTCAGTTCTCCTGGGTGTGCTTTCATTCACCAGTTATTTCCACCGGTGTAAGCTCAAAATTCAATGGTCTAAATGGACCTTAGCTCCTCTCAAACCATTAGCTGGTCTTTTTTTCAACACAGATGCCTGCACATTATATGTGTTGGCAGGAGTGCTAGCGAACTACATTAAACTTGTTGCCACAACCAAAGTGAAACTTGGTAACAGTGATTGAAAAAAAAAGCAGCATTCCACAATATTGATTCAAGTCGTCTGGAAAAGTCGCTTAAGTTAATGTACACCCCCCACCCCACCAGACACAATTATACACCACACTCACTCTCATGGTGTCAACCATGCTATTATAGCACTAGGCATCAAGTAGGAGAATTAGAAGATAACAGGGCACAATGCTTTTTGTTAGAACATCAAATGTGCTTTACATAAATGCTACATTCCAACTAACAAAGGAGCAGCCGATAGTGACCAATGCATACGAAAGCTAATGACATTCTGTGAAGCAGAATGTTAACGATGAGGTGTTATGCGCACAAGTGCACTCATTCACACAAAATGACATCCTGCAGACAAACCTTGTGCCAACATTACGGTTTGAAAAACACCAGTGGAAAGCAAAGAGTGCTAAATTTGTTGAAATTTACTAAAAATTATTCGATTATTCATTATCCTTACTGTTCGTTAAAGATTTACAGATTGTTCCCTACGGGTGCTGTAAACTGCTTTTATAGTGGTAGCAACAATGATCTGTGGCACAGACAAGAATAAATGCTCATGAAGTTTATTCAAGAGTATACCCTACAAATTACATTCCAATGTGGTAGAAGAGGAAGACGAAAAAAACTACTTTCTCATGGAGGATGCATACCCCAGAACAGAAGAAACAAGTGTACCCTAACCATTGCTGCTGCCGATGCCTGTGCACTAGCAGTTGCATATAATATGGCGGTTACAATTGTTTTTCCACAAGCACTGCAAGCTGCTGCCAGTTTACCAGTACAGAGCTGTAATAAATTTAGGGCAAGTTAAAGCTCTCTAATGGATTCATCTGATATGACACAATTGGAATGCAATATTCTGCAAATAAGTGAAGAGCGATGTGCCATCCCACACAATGTAACCCCTTTGAAGAATCTGAATCACCACCTGCACTCTTAGGCAGTTACACCCTTTGGAGTGCCGCTTCTGCCACACAACAATAATCATTATCTGCCTTGATGTGTTTCCTTTCTTTAAAACGCCACGCCCGCTACTTTCCTTTCGGGAATGCTATCATGCTGATAACGCGCATGCCGTTCGTTACTGGAAAGTACAGGGCTCGCAGCGTTAAAAAAAGGCAACGCAACAAGGCAGATGACGATTATCGTTGTGTGGCAGAAGGGGCACTCCAAAGGGTGTAACTTTGCCTAAGAGTGTGGGCAGTGATGAGGTAAAAGAGTGTGTTCTGTGTAAAGTAGTGCACCTGTATAACCTAAAGCTGTGGAGAATGCATTTAGTATCAGCTGTGAAGGTTTCTAATTTTAATTGCACACAGTAAAAACCTCCATGCAGTTTTGCAAAACGCAAACCTACCTTTTTGTTGTTCAAAGGCAATGACACATAGGGCCATAACATGTACATTATGAGTTTTGTTCCCAAACAATCAAAGTGAATAGCACCACCTTAAGTGTTATGTGCCTTCTGTCTCACATTTTCTGTCAAAAATTGGTAGTGTCAAATGCTGCGATCGGCTGAAAAACGGATTTCTGGAGCAATATAAAGTATTAAGTACCGTGATCTCAGTTCTTTCACTGCTGTTTAAGCATTATCGGGTCTTAAAGTAAAAAAAACGAGGAATAAATACACGCATATTTTACGTCACAACCCTCATGAGGCATTTAGTAGTCTGGATTATAAAGGATTCCAGATTTACAACGCAGGACAGATTTTATTCCACTGAAAGAATGGCATCATGCCAATGATTCTGCATTTGGTGCTATATTTATTTGTATTTAGTTCCGTTGGAATGTGTGTGTACTGTCAGCGATATTGCTTGACATGTTTTAGATTGACTGTTTTCTAAATTTAGGCAAATTGATACTCGCAAATAACCTTGTATGACACCAAGAACTTGCTTAGCAGGAGTATTTCTAATATTTGCAAGATATTAGGCTCTTGAATGCATATCTAAGCCTGGGGTGCACGCCGCCCCCTAATCTCATCAGCAAGTTTCTGGAACTCATCTACAAGGTATGTTATGATGAATGTAAAGTTGCTTGAACGGGAGAAATAGGGAATTTAAACAGGTGAATTATGCAGCATAAGAATGATGTCAGCAAGAAGCAAGCATCAAGAAGCATTGTCACTCAATGCGCATAGACTATCAAATGCAAGAATTATTTGGGATGATTTAAAATTCTGGCATTGGAACGAAATGTCTTTTAATCTATATATAAACTGATTATTCACTCTACTACCACTACCTTTACCAGAAACATTCATAATCATTATCCTATCTATGCCACATCATCCTAGCTAATATTCAAGCCTTCATAAGCTGCTTTTTTTACTGCTAATTCTCTGTGGGAAAGACGTGTCCGTATGAAGACCATATCATATACTTATTACCCGTTTTTTGATAAATGATAAGGGAAAAACTTCACACCAAAAATGCGTTGAGCTTGAGCAAGTTCTACGTTTGAAGCTGTTGATTCTTTTTTTCCTTTGCCATCATTGACCCACCTGGTTAGCTAAGTAGACAGAAAAGCTGCAGGAGAAAGGTAGGAGTGCCAAATTAGACTTGTGCCCCAGGGGACCTTTTCACGGTCACTGGAGGAACTGCCTGTGGCCTCGGCATCTTCCTTGAGGGCCATGGCCATGTCTAAGAAACCTTGTCTCCACAGGCTGCATAAAGAAGGATAATTTTCTGAGCCAAGTCTTTTTCTTAAAAGAACCCATTTAAGGTGTATTCGTGGCTTTGCACCACAAAACTGACACATGACTGGCCACTCAAGGCACTTTATGTGTATTCGCAGGCTTATTCCTTGGAAAAACACTTTTATGTAGCACACAATGAGTAACAGTAACAAAAAAGTGTATAAGGAGGCTTTCATATTCTCTACAACTTTTCATTGACACAATTCATTTAATTATTTGAGATATTTATTAACTAATTAAGAATTATGTAATTAGGCAGAATGCAAAATTAATCAGAGTATCTCCAAGCGACGGCAAACAACATTACCTTCATTTTGTCTAGTTACATTGCATTTACATATTTCTAAATCTTGGTGCACGATAGTTAAGACACCCTGTAGATAAAAAAACAATATTACAATTTTCATAATCATCTCTTGCGTGTTATTGGTGGCTATGGCTGCTTCAAGTTATTCTTTCAGTACGGTACAAGCAGTTTTGAAGTGAAATTGTTTTGCATCGAGGGCGGTAATCTAGAAAATCAAGCAAAAGGTCAAGTTGTGTTCACTATTCAGATGTTTAACTAAGAAGCTGCAGGAAAAGGAAACAGAACACAACACCTAATAAACAATGCAAAATTTGAAAATTTGAACTGAACAAGAAACCAGTTTTTGAAAACACAGAAAAAAGCCAGCAGCTTACGTCGAATACACCCTTGCTATGTACTCCAAGTGAAGTTGTTACCGCAATGCTTGGGCACCATACGAACGTAACAGTCAACAACTTTGAGCAGAATATTAACACCACTAAATGAACTGGCCTTTGAAGATTCTTGATCTGAAATCCTCAACGACTTGTTCTGGCGTTTAATCTGTCGAGCTCAATCTGTATTCTCAAAAGCTGGCTCTCGACCATAATTTCTCTAAACGCAACATCAGCTTAAATCTCAAGATAGGGTTGACCTGTAAATAAAGTGGATAATGCATGGCAAACATCATGAACACTCTTACATGTTAACCAGAGGGTTCACTCATGCAGCCATGAAATTGTGATGCAGACACGATATATTGAAGCTGGTTTTGTGAAGTGTTTCATGCTTCCAAGACTTCTTCTCCAGTTGTGAAAGCTGTCTCCACTAGCTAAATAAGCGATGAGAATAAAAAAAGAACTTCAACATGCTCACAATACGCTGGCCATTTGCAAGTAAACAGCAGCCTTTTTGGGCGCACAGGTTGCCTGGTGCAAATCTACTATGCCACAGTACTTGCGTTACCCAGTACCAGCCACTTTAAAATGCAATGTGTTCAGAGCCCTTTCCTTCTGTTTTTTTGCTTTGGAAACAGCTTACCATGTGTTCAGTAGGCGTCGAGAAAGGGGACAGAAAACACTGTGCACCAGTGATTTCTAATGTTTTGCTGGATGCAGCACACCGCACCGGATGCAGGTGAAGCCAGTGGAAATGCGGTGTCATGCAGGCGCTTGTCCTGGAAGCAGGGCATATGGTGGACTAACTAGTGCGTGCGATCAGATAATATTGCTGCTGAAAAACTTTTCTTTGTGGTTTTTCACATTTTAGGAGGTCTCTACATGTCTGGTAAGCGCTTTTATGACAATCTGAACCCGTATACGATAGTGTTCTCTTACATCAAGTTTTTTCTCATTTACCAGTGTTTCCATTGCACGCCACTTATGTTAGCTACACTGTAGACACTGCAATGGAAAAATTCTGGACACCTCGAAACACTGCTTGGGTAGTTTATGGCACATCAGGCAGGCATGTTAGGGGAAGAAATGCCACACACCCGTGCAAACGAAGTGCTGCCGCAAAGTTGTGAAGCACCAACTTCCGGGACAAGGTTGGCTTCAGTCGAGGGTGCTCGATGTGCTGTCCATGCCCTGTAGTAGAGATCAGTGGTGTGGACCCTTTTATACTGGCTGTCTTTTCTGGTCGGAACCTTGGCAACAGCTTCCACCATACTTTTTTGAACCTGCAACATGTGCAAAGAAAGTCACATCACTGTGCGTTGATTGTATGGCTTTATTGTTGTACACATTCTATCAAATCATTAAAAAATACAGTGCGCACATTTTTACTACTGTATATAGACAGTCTAGTTGCTAGACACGCGAAACATTACCATCCCTCTGACAGAATGCAACAATAGAAGCGTACACTGTAAAGCTACACTAAAATTTAAATTGATGTGACACCGTATGAGCATACAGTATGCTTACTGTATGCTCTAGCCCTGTGTCAAGTAAAAGTTAATCGTCAATCATTTATGGTGTATTTCTACTTATTCTGGGTCATCAAACTGTACAATCAATGTTCCAAGTTTACACATTGTTGGCTTTTGATTGCCTATGTGATCCGTTTCCTACTTACACATGCAGTAATCCCACTGTAATAAGGAAAAAGAGTTAGAAAAAGAAATGCCATGATAATCTTCCACATTTGCTGAGGGCAGGAACAATGGCCAATAGCATGTGGTTGAAGCTACATAAATACTCAGTTTTCACACAGCTTAATTGTTCAGCAAGTAATAAAGAGGTACACTGTGCGCCTCTGCATAACCAATAAAATCTGACTACTTGACACTGTACTAAGGCTGCTGCTTGATAGTGTTTGGCAGTTCGGCTTTGGTTTTCTGATATACAGAACTGTTTAGGTACCAGTAGTTTACTTTGCGATAAAATGAAACTTGGAGCACTGGTCATTTGCACATAAATAATGCGACAGCAAATATAACACAAGGATAGGAATATGGGTCTCTTAGAAAAAGTACATACACATTATGAATATAATGTGATGTGATGCCACAATGAAACAGAAAGCAACGCATAGAAGTGGACGGCACTTCCATGCCACCAAGGTTATTGGACAGACAGTACTTCAGAAGTGCCCGCAACACAGTCAAAGAAGGCAAAGCAGCATTTCTTTGCGTTCAACACAATGCATTGGCGGGCTAGCTGGTGCGAATCCATAAATACTTTGTTTAGCGCAAAACAATGGACACAAGAAAGACGACCAGCACAAGGCGCTACTCTCAACTGACATCACTTTATTGCGTCACTCCTTTATAGATAGAATCTAGAAGAACATGTGCAGTGAGCACCATGTGCAGGGACCACCAACAACCGATCACAAGAGCGCACTCATGCGACGGGATCCAAAAAACCATATTGAGCACCGCACAAGGCTAAAGAAGGCACACTAATGCACTGTGACCCCTATGACTGTATGAAGAAAGCTTCCGATAACTCTCGGGCGGTGGTATCACAGCACGTTTTCAAGATCATAGTATCACGAAACATGGCTTTGCACTTCCATATTTTACAATGTTGAGCCAAATGGGAACCTGTGCCTGTTGGTATGGATTGCTTATGTTCGCAATGTTTCGTGATACTACGATTTTGAAAAAGAGCCGTGATACCACCGCCAGAGAGTTATTGGAAGCTTTCTTCATACAGTCATTGGGGTCACAGTGCATTAGTGTGCTTTCTTTAACCTTGTACAGTGCTCAATATGGTTTTTTTGGATTCTGTCCTGTGAGTGTGCTCTTGTGATCAGATGTTGGTGGTTCCTGCACATGGTGTTCACAGCGCATGTTCTTCTAGATTCTGCTGTCTACAAAGGAGGGACGCAATAAAGTGATGTCAGTTGAGAGTAGCGCCTTGTTCTGTCGTCTTTCTTGGGTCCATTGTTTTGCGCTAAAAAAGCAATTATGTATTCCTTGTGTGTGTTTGAAGACAGCTCCACACGCAGTAGCGATTCCAGTATTGCTGCCCAGTGGTTTAGCTCGCCGCAGCTTGAAGTGCCACAAAATATAAGGAGAGAAACCTGCATTATAGTTTTGTTGCAAACAAGAATATAACGTGAAGTGCATTCTGAGGCCAGAAACTATAGAAAGAAATTTCATGATGCACCACTGTGCAGGGTTTTATAGCAAAGTCAAATACATTTAGTGTAAATATCACACTATGATGGTACACAATGGTGGTAATCTGTAATAATATAAAAGGTCCCTTAATGTTACAACAAAAGTTGACATTACTTAATAATAGCCCTGTAAAATTTAGCATGCAGGGGCACCACTGGGTAAACAAAAGTGATGTAATGTCTATGTACACAAGTATTGCCCATGCATTTCTGCCATTGTCCAAATGGCATAAATGAATGGGTAATACTTGTATACATAGATATTACATCTCTATTGTTTAACGAAGTGGGTAAACTATGTCTGCCTCATACAAGATTATTAGAATTAAACCATAAATTATATATAGTCACTCTAACAGTAACACCTCATTTGAACTTCACAGTAAGTAGACGTCACCTATTCAAAGTTCATATGTTGAATGTAACGAACCCTCATTACAGCATCGCAGAGCATTCCTCACATTTCCTTACGTACTCAGAATTCAAGTCATCACCGCAACACATATGCTACAACATCGTCACACAGTGCAACTCACGCTTACACTACAGAAATAAACCAAACATGTTTAGGCCACTTGTACTGCAGTATGAGCAATAGTGTCGGGATTATGAAATTCCCCACGAAGTCCTCCAGGTTGCCAAGAAACCAGAACGGTTGGGCCCATGGTACGATTTCACGCAGTTGTGCGACTGGACATTAACACATTTAAGGAAAAGAGACACTCCTCACGACCACATTATACAAGAATTCCGTGCTCTTCAGGACCAATATCAAAATCGCATGCAATTCTACACTGATGGGTCCAAAACAAAACAACACGTGGGTGTAGGGGCCGTAACAGAAAATTGGGAAAGAAGTATTCGTCTACCAAAACATGCCTCTGTTTTCACTGCTGAAGTTTACGCTTTATGGGTTGTAGTGAAAAAGATTATCACTGGCAAGCACAAAAACACAGTCATTTACACTGATTCCTTAAGTACACTGAAGGCTCTAAACCTAAAATCTGAGTGTGAACCCCTATTAGGGGACATACTAAACATGGTCGCACTTAGCAAATATGGGAGATCAATCCACTTCTGCTGGGTACCAAGTCATGTTGGGATACCGAGTAACGAAGCAGCCGATAGATATGCATCGATGGCAGCGAACAAAGAGACAACAAACACAACACTTCCATACAAAGATAGCATCCGCGCGATTAGAAATGCCTTAACGGCGAAATGGCAACGTGAATGGGACCACTGTGCTGACAACAAACTACATCTCACGAAACCCATAGTTGGCGAGTGGAAGTCATGCTACCATCAGGAGCGGTTCATCAATGTAGTTTTATGCCGACTGCGCATTGGGCACACACACCTCACACACAATTACTTACGAAAGAAGACACACCAACATGCGAGAAATGTCAACAGCCACAAACAGTTATGCACATATTACTCACATGTACGCAGACTGAAACACACAGACGAACACTTTTGCACAAATTATATCAACTACACATACCTTTACACCCTGCTCTAATTTTAGGTGATGATCCGCTAGTCCCATTATGTGACGTTTGTAAATTTCTAGACGACACTGGATTTTTACATAAAATATAGATTATTAACAAAGCCTATTCCTTCATTAACTGGATTTTAAAACACCTCATGTTTGGCGCAGCATAGCCTTAGCCGCTTTTGCGCCATTAAACCCCATTTAACTAACTAAGTAAGTAGACGCCTGTTGATGCCAGCCTCCCCCAATGCTAAACTGTGCTGCATGCTTTACAGAGAAATTATAGTGGTATCACTAAACTCTGAAGCTATTCAGGACTGCAGCATTGTAGAAGACATCTACAAATGTCCCATTTCATGTGTAACAGCCTGAATTGCTTGCACATCTTACCAAGTGCAAATTAAAATTACTTCTTGTTTAGCATTTTTGCCTGCTAGACCACAATCCAATGTCATCAATATATTAACATATTACCTCACATAACCTAATTTGGCTTATAGATTAACACCTTTGCATACTGCCACAGCTACACTCTGTCATATGCATTGCAATCATAAAGGAGTGCTTGTCCACCAGCACTCCAATGTCACTAACAATGATCACCTACACAGCTTGATTCAGGTGGCAGGTGGCAGTCATGATTCAGGTGGCAAATAGCTAAGAGAAAAAAAAATCCACTCACTTTGAGAGCTACAATACTGCGATAACTTGAGAGAGATGGACCCATTGCAGGCAGCAGACCTCTTCTCAGCTCCAGCACAACAGCAACTTGCCTTTCAGTAAAAGAAAAGGATTGATTAGTAATGATAAGTTACCTTGTTTTTGCTGAGTATCAATACAATCTGACTTTCATGCATATCCACTCTCCGCTTTAGTAATACAACTGAATTATTCGTAAAATAAAAGAGTCAATGATGATACCATTCGCTTCTCTTGTATGTCCAATTTTTTTCGCACTGATACCCCGTTTACTGCTTACTTACTGACACGAATGCCTTGACTGCCCAGACATCATTCGAAGCAACACGTCTTGCTGCACTGCAAAAAGTTGCACCGAGGAAACACAGCAGAGCAGCCAGAGGAAAGAACTTTTTTTTCTGGTCACAATTAAAACGTGCACCCAAACAAGAAAGTAACGATCACAGGTAGTGAGCGACTGCTATTGCCTCGAACGTTTATTTCCGTATTTTAACAGAAGTTCTTGTATCGGATACAGTATGCTCTCAAGCCAATACAAGCGTCAATACAAGTGCGCAACTGAACGCAGTTTTATTCTACGCTTTTAACGCGAGTGAGCAAAAGGTTAGAAGTACCTCACGGAAACTGCGATCGAGCCGATCGCGCTACGACTGGAATCGATCTGAAAAGATAGGGTGATCCCTTTCCCCATTCATGCGTCAGTTTTGCCCTAAGAAGTTGCATAGTGGTCTTTTGAAACAATATTTCTGTTCGCGACACCGGCTTACCGCACATCACTTTAACACCTACGTTATGCAAACCAAATAAGATTAAAATTGGCTTACCTCATGAGCAAGTTACGAGTGCGCGGAGACTGTTGAACACCCGTTGAGGGCAAGCAGGATATATCCGTGTCCAAGCGCATACGTGCACCCAAACACAGGACAACTTCTTCGATGCCGCAGCGTGCAGAGTTTTGTAAACGAAGTGAAAGACATCCAGCGCAAATATCTCCGCGCGATGACGGCAAATGACGAGCGCACAAGCGTACAAAACACAGCGACAAATTCGGAACTTTGCCAATTCGAACGTGCCGAGACCCAAGCAGCGTAACCATCCATTGTTTCTGTTCTTCGCTCCCGATGCGTCAGTCTCTCTTCCTTGGAGTCTTGCTTCACTCTTGAGTACAAATCAAGAGATATTTACGGCAAATTAACAACTTTTACAACACGACACGAAAAATTCCGGCTGACTACACATGTGCAGCTCCGTCTGCCACTCCTAACGGATGGGATGGGATGGATGTTATGAGCGTCCCCTTTGGAACGGGGCGGTGGCTTGCGCCACCAAGCTCTTGCTACTATGCTGCTTAATATCCTACCTAGGTTAACCAATGAAAAAACAAAAAACCCCACTATGAACTACCACGTCCAAATTTTCTGATACCCTATTGCGAACTGTGCTTTTGTACGTCTCCGTCTTTTGTCGTTTCCCTACTTTTCTTCCACCAATCCTCCAATCGCCTCTTACTGATGTCTATTGCGGACCTGTTTGCTTTACCACTGCTCCCGCTGAACCCAAGGGCGTCAAGGAGGCCAGTGCCTAAATCGACCGCTGGATAGACGTCTTCACATTCTAATAAAATATGCTCCGTCGTTTCCCTAGCTTTACCGCAGCAAGCACATGCTTCTTCTTCCTTCTTATATCTCGCTTTATAGGTGCGTGTTCTAAGGCATCCCGATCTCGCTTCGAAAAGTAATGAGCTTCCCTTTGAGTTATCATAAATGGTTTCTTTCCTAATTTCGTTTTTTCCCCTTAAGTAGTTACTCATGGCAGGTTTCTTTTCCATTGCCGCCACCCATGAGATTAATTCAGCCTCTCTGACTTTCCGCTTCACCTTTGTTGCTGTGTTGCCCACCCCACAGGCCACATACTTGCTGGTAAGCTTCCTAGTTCTTTTCCTCCACTGTGAATCAATGTTTTGCCTGTACAGATACCTGAACACTCTCCCAGCCCATTTTCTTTCCTCCATATTCCTCAGCCGTTCTTCATACTCAATTTTACTGCGAGCTTCCCTCACTTCAAAACTAGTCCAGCCCATATCCCCTTGCACAGCTTCATTTGTAGTCTTCCCGTGCGCGCCCAATGCGAGGCGACCCACTGACCTTTGGTTCCCGTCGAGTCCTGATTGTAACCCTTATTTAAAGCAAACAACCGCATTTCCAAAAGTGAGTCCTGGAACCATTACCCCTTTCCACATACCTCGGAGGACCTCGTACCTATTGTATCCCCATAGCGCTCTGTGCTTCATTATGGCTGCATTTCTCTTCCCCTTGACTGTTATGGTTTTTTCCTGTGTTTCCATATATCCGTTGCCTTCGTTTATCCATATACCAAGGTATTTATATTCTGTTACCCGAGGTATTTCTTGGCCCTGTATCTCCACTGTCTGTTCACTGTTTTCATTGAATACAATAACACCTGATTTTCTAACACTAAATTTCAAACCTAAATTGTTGCCTTCCTGTCCACAGATATTAGCCAGACGTTGCAAATCACTTTGCTTGTTTGCGAGCAACACAATGTCGTCCGCATAAAATAAACCTGGGAGTTGCTGCTCTATTACTGTACCTGCCTGTTTGTATGAGAGATTAAACCCGATATTACTTCCTTCTAGCGCCCTCTCCATCCTCACCATGTACATCATAAACAGCAGCGGGGATAAAGGGCACCCCTGCCTCAGTCCCTTGTTGATATGAACTTTCTCCGCGCTCCTCATCCCTTCCCATTCAACGCAAACAGTATTTTCTAGGTAAATCTCTCTCAAAAGCTGTATACAATCGTTACCTAAGCCTTCCCCTTCCAGAATATCCCACAAAATGCTGCGGTCTACGTTGTCGTATGCTCCTGTAATGTCCAAAAAGGCCACATACAACGGTCTGCTTTCTGCTTTTGATATTTCAATGTTCTGGTGCCGCACTCTGTGAGCGCGGGTAACAGAATCGGTTTCGTTTTCGCATTTGTGCTCTAGTTACTGTATCGTATCAGTTCAACGCGCACAAGCTATCTTGGCACGCTGGAACGACACGTGCCTTTCCTTGCCCTCTATTTCCACTACCCCCTTTCCCTCGCTCTGGTATAAAATGCCCAGCGCAATAAACATAACAGTTCACTGTTGTCTTGAAACGCGTGCTGTTGGTTTCTTCTACCGGGACCCGGTCGATACAGTTACTGGAACTGCAATATAATTGCTTGACAATTAATTGAATTCTAAAAGAGGAGAACACTTTCTCTCCCACAAGTTAGTGCGTTTTATACAAAGGGAGAGAGAATGCAAGAAGCAGAAAGGCCGGGAGGTCAACCAAAGCGTTCGCTACGGGGATAGCTAACCCCTGTGCTGCAATGAAGTGCAAAGCAATGCACTGCGATGCGTCCATAATCTCTAGTATAGCGATAATTTGGGCTGGTTGGTGCATGTAATGAACGGGTAAATAATGAGTTGTGTCATAACATTACCCATATATAAAGCACATGGAACTAATGGTGTTGCATTCTAGGTCAAAAAGAAATAAAGCTTGAATCGTTACATCTCGGCACTGGGCATTCTTTCTTCCCGTATTATTTTTTTCTTCTTTTTGACAGTACACACAGTACTAGCATGGTAATAGGTCCTTCATCTTCAGTCACCTTCCAGTAGTTTACACACATGTCGGTGCATGTTCGCGTTCTTTATTCTACCGTACAAGAACGAGCGCGCTTACCGGTCTTGGTTCAAGATGAAGCGCCAAATGTTTGCGATTACATCTTATCGCAAGAATTAACACATGAACAGTGAAGATTATGCGTAATCGATTTGTCTCAATGAATGGGCAGTTATTGTCAGAGACGAGATATTTTGTAAATATTAGGGGAATGAGTTAAACCAACTACATTGCAGTTCAGCAATGCCCTTTGACACTTGGGTTAATTTCTTGCCGCATTCGAAAATTTCATCCGACCGTTGTACTTGGATCTATAGGCCGCCAGCCCCCTTCGAGACCATTTGTTGCAAAATGTAAATGCCGTTACGGTCATTATACCACTCCCTGCATTTCGGTACTGATTTAGAGTGCACACAATTTTTGGCGTATACAGAGCACCAATGTCATTCCCAGTGCACCAGCACCTGAATGCTGCAAGCTTGTTTACGTATGCACGTATGTCCACGGCTCTTCGTTCACTTAAACTACAACTATTAACTACAAAGCGCTTAATTTGAGAACATTGCGAGAACACGCATATATTTGCGCATATGATCAGCGAGGCCCATATGCGCGGCAAACTGCGACCGCAATAGAAGATGCGTATATATATTTATACGATCTGTTATTGCAGCTTTTGGTAGAAAGCTAGCTCTCACATTTTGTACGCATCTTCATAATGCGTACAGTTTGCGTGTTCAATAAAATATTGTTGGCTGAAACTTTACGAGTACGAGCGCTCATTCAGACAGCTTAAGTTTTCTCACAATAATAGGGATGTTCGCATAACAAAAATACGGAATTCTGTCTGTTTCGTCCAAAACAGTGTATAGCCGTACATATGATTACAGTGAAAATGTCCGTAAAGCTGAAAACGGAGAGCACTTTCCGTATATTAACGGCAGATTTTGCCGTATTTTTGAAATATGACATAGTTTCCGTATTTTTACACTGCAGTTCTCCGTATAATGACGGAAATCCTCCGTATAATTACGGAAATTTTTTACAGTGTATAAACAAGGAAAGCCTTTGTTTGATTGGTCGGTTCAAACGACACTGCGGGACATCGACCGATGCTTGCGTCGGCGGTTACGTAAATTTGAGATGAGGAGATTAGAGCAGAAACAGAGTGGAATTGTTTTACATTATATGGCCCCAGAACACGTCCTTCGACCTTTGTACTTATTTGCAGTCACTGGTAGAAAATATGAAGGATTTCATCTAGCTATAGGAAATAGGAAGACTTCCATTCATCAACGGAAAAAGAAGTGCAATTTGTTTTTCCCGACAAATATGAGTGCTTCCTACTATAAAACTAGAATCATTAGGAGACCTTGAACAGAATATTGTGATATTTCTGATTTCAATGAGCACTTTGCGATTTATTTGGTCGCTGACTACAAATGCTTTCCTGCCTCATTATCGTATTACGCGGACCTTTCAACCTAGAAACTGTAAGAACAAACATGTTTAAACCTAACGCTTTTGCGAGGTATTTTGTCAGAGGCTCTTCAGAAGAAGTACCATTTCTGGGTTCTCCATTGGCTTTGCAGCACCCGCGTTGTCATCCATCCTCTTTGCTCATTTGTGCGCTGCCACAAGTTTGAGCAGTTACATTAAATTATGGAACTTTACATGTAAAAACCAGTATCTTATCGTGAGACATGCCGTAGCGCGGCATTTCGGATTAATTTGCACTACCTAGAACTATTTAGCGTATACCCAATGCAAGGTCCACGAGCGCTTTTGACTTCCGCCCCATCGGAATGCGGCCGCCGCTGCGCGTATCAATCCCGCAACATCGCGCTCAGCAGTGCAATTCGCAAACCCACTGAGCTACCGCGGCGGGTTGCTACACGTTTTTAAGGATGCACCAAGTCGCCCAGCCCTCGGTTCCCCTGCTCCTCGGCCCTCCACTAGCTCCTTAATTATATATTATTTTTTCTAGAGAACTGCATCATAATGGCAGTTTTTTCCCTTTTCATATATAGATAGGATGCTTAAAATACATAAATATGGCTGCAAATATGAGTACTGTGGAAATCTTTACTCAAATAAAAAGTCGCAGTTTCGCCCGATAAGCGAAGCACAGATTGCGACAGCTAATTATTAGATACCTGTACATAGTAACGATAGTAACTCGTGAACATTCGCTAACTAACTAAATTAGTAAGCATGCATGTCACGCACGCGCGCACAGGCAAACATGAGCACATCTCACTTGATCACATGTTCGTCACATCTTCCACATCTCACTCGATCATGTCCTCCTCACGCACATTTCACGCTGGTGTGAGGAAGTGCCGCAGCAGCAGTGAGCGGATTGACCTTCGTACTGCCTCTCACTTCAACGCGAACTTAGCGGCCAGAACACAGCACATCACGAGGCCATCGCGCCCCTAGAACACGTACCCATAGAATATCGCTTGCAAGGTATAGGCCCGCGCGGCCGCGCTCTGCCCCGCCACACGTAACAGTCGTCGGGGCGCGCGATGGAAGACGGCGCGCTTCCTCCTCGCCTTCGTCTCTTGCGCGAGCGAGATCTAGTTAGCATCCTGGGCTCACCATCGCACGCTTTCAGTCGCACCCACAGCAAACGGCGCGTGGCCACGATGTTATCGCACTTGGACTTTGTGGAACATCACGGTGACGCCGATGGCGACGACCGAGGCGGAAATGCGCGTGGAGCGTCCACATAATTGCTATTGCAATGAAAGCGAAACTGACACAATGTCTACCAATATATTTGCCAAATAAAAGCAATTACGGCACAAACCGTTATCGATGATTATCTAAGTATATGCAAAACGTTTCTGTCCTTCACGTGGCGCAAAGCCCCAAGGAACTGACGCCCTCCCAGTGTAACGCTCGCTCGAGGACCGTCACATTCGCGGGTTCCAACACTTTCACGACGTATGATCGGAACCAGAGGCGGTCACAGACGCTGCATGCCGCACCAAATTAGCCTTTGACAAAGGGCTTTTGAAAGTACGCGTCAGCGTTCCGAAAGTGCTTGTCCTGCAATTGGCGCTGCTTGTTCTGTGCGGTCTGTTCAGCGGCCGTTCGCTTGGCATGCCACTGTATTTCGGCCGCACGTCGCTTCTTTCTCATCCTCCCCGTGGCAGGCTCCTGCCTCGCCGCGTCGGTACGCTTGGCATAATCTTGCGCTCCTCGTCCGCTCGATACTTTTGAAGGTGCATTGTTGTAGCTGCAAGTAGAGGCCTACACGTAACATTGCTTAGCTAGCGCAACCGAGCCATGTCTGCTTGTGGCACGCGCACAGGCGAGTGGAGCAAGCAGGCACGAAGCTAGTAGCGGCGGCCAAGCGGTCGCGAAGGAGAGCACGCGCGTGGGCGTGGAGGAAGGAAGGGCCGCGCATTAGCGGACAGCGAGTGGGCGCTTGGAGTGAGCGCGCATGGGCGACCAACTGTGTGACCTTGCACGGCCTCGTGCGTGACCTCGGATCCGACCAGGCAAAGAAATGCTTCGCATTTACAAACACTGTTCGATGTCTCCTGACTTGATAGGGTCGTCATAAGCCAAAAGGTGGCGATCACTCATGACGAGCTGAAGTCGTTGAAATCACCTAAGGATCTGGATTATTATGGGGTTGAGATTCAACGAATGAAGAATATACACTGCGCTCGACATTCATGGCTCACCCCTAAAATTTCCGAGGAGAGCATTGCGATGTCTATTAGAAATCGTACCTACTCCAGTCGTAACTTGGCTTTCGCGTGGGCCTCGCCAATACCGTGACGCTACGAGCCAAGTGCATAGTTTGAGTCTGCCACATTAAACAATGTATTGATTAATGCTTTGACGTGCATTCCAGATTAAATAATGTCAAGGCGGCTTTTCACTGGTGCAGGGACGGTGACGAGAGGTGCGGGAAAAGTGAAAACTAAAAGAAAACAAAGAAAAACGAAAAAGATAAAGCGCTGTCTGCTTAAACATATATGAAAGCTCCAAGGTCCAGCAACTCCTGTTACTTGAAAAAAAAAAAATCCTGCCGTCTCGCCACCGTTAGATAACTGCATAATTCTATGTCCGGCGTTCAGAGCACTTTCGCAACGTTCTCGAGGAAACATCGCTCGCCTATACAGCCGAGTGCGTTGCAGCGAAATTTGATCAGTTGACGCCATTCAACTGGTTCCAAGACGCACGAAAATGCTGGCCTACACAGGTCTTCTATATTTACCGCGCTATTTACCTCTGCTATATAAGCTTCCAATGGAATCAACATGCCCAGCACGTTCGCTTCTCGTACGCGTACTTACAGTTTCATCGGGGTTTTCGCTTCGGCTCTCTTCAATTGAAAAACTTTTTCGCGAACTACTTCGTTCATGCTCATCAACATTATTCTGGGGCACAAAGGCGAGATAAGCGGACAAGCAAACAAAAGCAGTCATCGGCATTCCCAAGGTCCACCGCGAATTGAAACGACGCGATTCGTTTCCCCCAAGCATTTTAACCCAGAAAAAAAGCTGACTACCATAATAAAGGGCGATTTGACTCATATTTACGGGTTTATAACACAAGCATCAACCCGTATAAAACCCGTTACTTGTCTTTCGGTGCTTCTGCTTCTGCACCCTATCCGATCCGTCACAGTTTATTGAGCAAGAAGGAGTTACTATAGTCGCGAAATGCTTGACAGGCGGCCTTCTCACACGCTTGATAGCAATGGCGGCGAATCGACAAGTTGTACGTGTTTGTGAGCCTGCGGGCCTCACAAACACGTTTCGAGAGTACAGTCTACACGAGCAGAAAACGGACGCATGCAATTTCAGTATATCATGAAGCGATGTATCACATATAGTACATGACTTGGGTAACTGAAGCAGAACGTAGGGGGCTGGGTTTCCTTCGTTATCGACCTGCACTGGCAAGCGCCTAAAGCGTGTCGACGCCATTAGTGTTTTCGGGTGAGGTGCGTATACGGAGGAACACAAACAGGCAACTAATATGGAGTACATGTTCGCGCGCTAAAATGCCGCTGAAAGCCACGCTGTGGACCGAGCTCTGCTCGCTGGGCCACGTATACAGTGAGGCGGTGCGAGGCCCCGCGAATGGCTCGAAAAATAAAGCTAGACAGGAGCCATCGCACCCAATACCCGAGCCCGGATATCGTTGACGTCTTAAAAGCCTTCCGAGGAAAGTGCTCCAGGTGTCTTACCTCTGTAGTGCTCCGGTGTGAGTCGTTATGTTTTTCTTTCATTTTTATTTTCTTTTGTCATTCACCGTGATGAAGAACAGAGGCAGCCGCGACCTGGGTACCAGGATCAATTGAATAATGTAGTCTGTTCCTTTTTGTTTTTGCCTTCCTGAGTCATCGATCGCACTGGAAAGGTAAGTGACGATGTGTTGTGTGTTTTTTTCTTTTCTTTAAAAAAGTAAAGTGGCACTCGCTAATTTTGTCGTCCACACTTTGCTCCGAGGGAAAATAAAAAGAGAAAAATGGGTGGGGGCAAGGAAGAGGGTTACAGGAGAAAGTGTCGCACTGAATGGGGTGCGAGCTGCAGCAAAGGAGTAAATTAAATAAATAAAAGCAACCAGTAAGAGAATGAAAAAATATATATGTACATGAACACCATCGAGGCCAGAAAGTCCGCCGCCGAGACAGAAACGGGGGCAGGACAACAGAGAGAAGCGGCACGCGATAAGGCACGGAAAACTGGACTCTCGCTGATACTTGGAATGACGACGAAGAAAAAAAGAACACCCACTTGGATAGGAAGGGAGGGAGGACGACGAAACGCAGCAGCTGACACAGAGGCGCGTCGTCTCTCGCTGCGCGAGTGGTTTCGGTCGCTGCAAGGGCAGGTGACAGCTGGAAAAGAAATGGTGCACACGGGCTCCTACTCTCCTTTCCCGGGCCATTAGTGCGTGCCGCGGACGCGGCGAGTATTATGGCGCGCGTCATACGCGACGTGTGTGTGTGTTGTTCAGCGAACGCGCGTGTGGACCCGGTTTGGGAACGAGGACAAATTTATCCCTTTCTGATGCCTTTGCCTAGTGTTCTCCTGCGCACACTCCTCGTTTTTCTTCTTCTTCGTCTCTTTCTCTTTTTTTTCTTACACCAGCGTAACATTGTGGGAGATCTCTCCTATAACTGTTGCGTCTCCGAACTCGGGCGGCATGCTGTGCGGCGTCGAAGGCCAGTGACCAGATGATGCGGATGCATTCCGGTGACGTAGGAAAGAGAAATCAACTCACAACGGATGCCATCACATCCTTTTTCAGTTGAGATGGAAGTGAAACAGATCTTTTCTTTAAAAGAAAAGAGCTAATGTTTTCTTCAGAGTGAAGAGCTTTGCGCAATCTCGAGAAAATGGTGGCTCGCGCAGACAGACGAGGCAACATTAAGACACACATCTAAAAGGCTGCACCTCAGTAGCATCTGTGACAACGCGCATAGGTTTACTGCTATGATGGCATGATGCATACTACACCTTATACACTTATTTGTATTTGCTTACTTTGTTATTGCCACCATAAGACGCGAGGAATCAATTTCGTGACTCAAAAGATCCGTATGTCTCGCGCATAAATAAAAATGCTACAAAATATCCTGAGAATTGTCTGCTAATGCGTAAGCATTCTTTGGCTGGGCTGTTACTTCGCTTTTGCTTGCTTATGTTGCTAGCTTATATATGTCTACCCGTCGCTTTTTCCGGAGACAAGGAATGTTCAGGCAATTCTCAGAATGTCTGTACCATTTGTTTATCCAGCGTCACCCTATAACGGAATTTCCGAGCCCTTTCTGGACACCTCCTTTCCTCTTCTTGCTGTTGATTATCTCCTAGTTCCTGTCGCTGTTCTCGTTCTTCCATCTGTCGAATACGGTATTCCCGTTGTCGTTCAGCCTTCCTACGCCGCTTCTCTGTTTGACCAAGCTTACGTTTTCTTTCTTTCTTTCTTTTTTTTTTGTCCAATTGCAAGAACTCGTCTGAGCACATCCGACGTACCCCTTCAAGGCGATCGTATAAACTGAGCCTAACCGCTACAGCATCGCGTTTTGCTTTTTGCCAAATCACATCTACCCATCAGTCGTTATAATTTTATACTTTTTCATTGCATCAAATGAATACGTCGAGGTGACGGCGACGCGACCACTTTTGTTTTATCAATTCTAAAGCTATCAGTCACCCACACTTACATTATTGTAATTGTATTGTATTGTAACCTCCACAAAAATGTTATGCGAACGAAGGATTAAGACTGGAGACTATTTACAAAGTATATTTGCAAGGGATAGCTGCAGCGCTGGCCACTTCAGCCGACAGCTCGAGAGCCAGAGAGCGTTCGTCGTCTTCGTCGGGGCGCCCGCGTGCATCGTCCACAGGAAACACACAGTAGGCATGTATCATTATTTATCGTAACTTGACCAATTGCGCACTTATTTCCCAGTTACGAGAGGTTACGGGAATGGCACGGTTTCTCCGGTGTACTCGCCAAAGAATGCTTGCGCATTAATAGCATGATTTCTTTCCAATATGTATGAGTTATAATACTCGTAAGCAAGCGCCGCAATACCACTAAAATATGCGGAATGAAAATGAAATCTATCGGTCCTGTATTATCCCATTCTTGAAGTATATATGAACTGTCTAAACAAATAGAGCTTTTTGTATCGCTGGTTTGTGCGACCATGCTTTTCGTTTTTTTTTTTTTTCTGCGTGCTTGTGCGCACATGAATATGCACAATGTGCAATATACAGTAAACCCTAAAAATGACGAAGTCATGGGGACCAGACATCGACTTCATTATAGGAAGTATTTCGCAAAAAACTGAAAGGCTATTTTCGAGTCGTAGTAATGTGGAATGTACTTTCGGCACAAAGTGAAACGCGAGCAAGCCGCACACGACCCCAATGTGTCAACTATTTCAATGCGCTTTTCCATTTCCCGAATAACTGATACCAGCGGTTTAATTCAGATTTTAAAACGTACGCTTGGCACTACTCCATGTTGTTAAGAACGGCCAGCTGCAGTGCAAGTTTTGCCGGCCAGTTGCGACAGTGGCCGCAACTTTCCTGGAGCGCCGCCGCCAACCTCTAGCCACGGCGTGACTAAGTGGACTTTGTGTCGGGAACAATACGCGCGTCCTCCACTCTCCGTCGCTTCAGCTAGGATGCGTTTGACGAAGCAGGCTTTGTGCTGAAACCGCCACCGTTGCGCTTTAAGCCTCGTCGCCGTTGTGACTGAATGAGTTCGGCGGGCCAACTATTGTTACCGAACCCACCAACGCGGACCTGATCTGCTATGAGTGGTGGAGTTGCCGCGGGTACGTCGTCGGAGACCTCTTCCCACGCGCCGACCAAGACGCAAGACAATGGCTACCCGGGCGCACTGCGAGGGTCCGCTCAGAGTTCTACAAAATCCGTGCGATGTCGGTTTCAGACCGTGAACCTGTGTGTGTGTGTGTGCGTGTGTGCGTGTAAACCGTCCCGCGGAGAGGCGGCGTGTTTACGATGAACGGACGAACGTTTCCGCCACCTTGGAATCGGGGGAGGACCGAGTGTTTATAAACGGCTGCTGTGCGGATGCTCGATGCATTTTCTTAAGCAGTCATGTTAGACTGAGACACTCTCTCAAGAAGTCGGGTTAGACTGGCGTACTTTCTCTCGCAGTCATGCTAGACTGATGAACTGCATGTAAATACTGTAAATAAACCCTTATTCCTCGTTCTCGATGAGAAGCAGTCCTTCCCTTCATCAACGTCCTCAGCGTAGATAAGTTGGACAACGACATGGGCCAGCCACCTTGAATTCATGCCGGACTCCAATCTTGACAACGGATCACGAGCGATGGGATTGAGCCCCCAATCCTGACAATGTTTAGAAAACTGGTACAGAGCGATTACACGTCGCACCTACACATAATTACGCGTAGCAGGTGTTCTGAATAGATATTTCCTCTTAGCGTTCCAGTTTCTTCGCATGGTACACTCCAACCGCGCATGAGCTCGCTAAACGAAAACTGAAACAAGGCTGCACATGATAATACCGCCATTGTACGGCGGCGAAATTCGGCTGAAACCCAAAGACAGCTGCCTTACCTGTTGGTTATTATTACCACGTGATACAGTTAGTTCCGAGGAGCTGCCAACACGTCGCGGAGACACTTTCGTAGCGTTTTTTCTTCTCCTTCAGCAGGTTGGTACGCAGAAACAAAAATAGTCGTCGCGCATGCTGCACCCCGTGGACGTTTGCGGATTTTTCGCCTCACACTTCGTACTAAGCGGAGCGCGATGATACCGAAACTTCGAATAATCCAGCATAAAATACATGCGTGGAGGTAGGGACCGCAAACAAACTTTGAATAATGCGATAGCGTTATAACGAGGTTTTACTGTATAAGTAAATATCACTCGCATTCTTTTTTTATGAAAATTTCTGTTTGCCACGGTTTCGTACTTGTATTTCTCATGCGTAGTCAGCGTCACTCCGGTCATTGCTGTGCAAGTGCGGACGTGCTACGTTGGTTCGCTTTTAGTGCGGCCTGCATGATGTCTATCATGTATCCAAGTTGTCGCTTTGGGGCGTTGAGTTTACTGGCCACATCAATAGATGAAACAGCTTTTCAATTTCAGCTACTCGCTATTCGCGTTAGATTTGGAGCAGAGAAATTCAGTGCGACACTACAACTCAGCGCCGCGGATTAAGAATATTGCTCTAGCACTTGAAGCAATTGAGTAACAGCTAAAATTTTGCGTCAGCGTGTGTCATGGATAAAATTACGAAGGGGCGCAGCGCAGGTATTTGAAGACACATCAATTAATGGCGAACCCGGACACGCAATGTACCAACTATTAATCTTAAACGAAACAGGTTGTGAGGTGGCGTATAAGAATGCGAGAATGTTAGTACTGTAGAACGTGAGTGATTGATTTCTTGTCAGGGAGCGCAGTTTTATTCCAGCCAGTACATCATCAAATATTTACTCTGGGATATTCTTTTGTTGAAAAATGACCAAGCAGGATGCGGTACCAGAAAACTCGCCAGTAGCTCATCGCGGTTTCCTTCCTTTTTCGTGTTATAAGGAAGCTTTTATTTTATTCACACGACAGGGTTAAGGGCCCCGCGTCGCAGTAAAACCGGCGTCGACGTCCCGCGTCGGCGTCCAGCGTCAAACGTCGTCTCGGCCATGCCAGGCACTCCACATGGAGCAAGGAAGCTACTGAATTAATTGAATTTCTCAATCAAAAATACGTAGAAAAATCGTAAAGTACGACTTACACAAAACCTACAGACATGATAAGGTTGGATTGTAATTTGAATATACGAGAAAACATTATTCTGTTACTCGAGAACTCCAACTCCTTTTCCAGCGTTTCTACCATGCATAGACAGGCCACGGCGTCCGCCATTTCCGCGCGTTGGCGCACGAATATCTCGGAGGCCACTCAGCGGCGCGCCCGTTTTCTAGAAACACGTCCAGATGGCGCTCTGTTCCACCGCATCGTAACCGCATCGTAACCGCATCGCGGCCCACGCAAGAGGTCGCGTTTTTACCAGAAAGCCCGCCTTCGTGCATAGCCTTCGCCGCGAGCGTTTTCCGGTAAACATTACGGTTACATACGTTGCAGCTGCCGGGAAGCGTGAGAAGCAGTCAGGAACCTTTTAATGCTTTCGCGTTCCACTCTTAAAGGCGAAGCTCCAAATTTTTTCAGGTTTATTGTTTCTCCGACAAACGACGCGATGGTTCGGTAATAAAGCGAAGAAAGCCTGGCACAGGTCTCAAAACTTTTCTAGACAGTTCCAACTGGGCTTGGACAAATGCACAATGTAATGGAAGTAATAAGTGCCCAGTGCAAGGTAATGTAAGGCAGAAATGGGTTAATTTTAGCGATTCACAAGCCGCTCTCACAATACTACAAAGCAATAAGAAAAATCCTTCGAACACTTTGCTATTGTATGGGACACTCAAAGAACACACAAAAGCAAGCGCAATGAATCACGTAATTGCGTTTTGATAAATACCCTGATACTGCAATATTCCTGGGAACACAGCAGCGGACACAGCTGCAAATCGAGCGCGCAATAACACAGAGGCAATTATACGTCCTCTTTCGCGCAATGAAATCCGTCTGCTCCTGAGACAGATATCCTGTCGTCTCAGCAAAACTACCTTTTTGAACAGCAATCTAAGAAATCGGAGTAATACTTTATAGGCCCATCTATAAACCTATCAATTCCGTCAAACCTGATAGAAAACAGAAAATTCGAAACATTATTGCACCGCCTGCGGCTTGGTACTGCATTTACGGGACACGTTTTATACAGGATATAATGTGCCTCTAGTGCACAGTGTTTTTGTGGCCATCCAGACAAAGATGTGCCTTCTCTCCTTCTCTACTGCAAACAATATGATTCACCACCAAGGGTATTGCAAGCAAATTTGTTGCTTTTTGATAGGAGACCATTCACACTAAAAAAATATACTTGGTCCATGGCGAACAGCGGGCCTTGAGAAAAAGCACTTCTTGCCTTCAAAACATTTTTGAGAGACGCAGACATTTTGAAATTGCCGCGCGACTGGCCGCTCGAGGCACTCTGCGTGTATTCGCGGGCTTATTTCACGCTCGGAAAAACCCTTTAAGAAGTGCGTATTGAGCAACAGAAAGCTGTATCGGGAGTTTTTCATGTGGCTCTACAATTTTCTAATTGATACTTTTCATCTCATTATAATATTTGAGATGTTCATCAATTAATTAAGACTAATTATGTAATTGTACGGATTGCAAAAAATATTCCCAGTATTTCCAAGCAACAGCAAACAGCATTACCTTGGCTCTATCGAGCTACACGGGCACGTGCGCATCTTTAAATGTCCGTGTATGATAGTTGGGACACCATGTATGTCAATGAACACACGTGATCTTAAACACATGATGACCCGCCGTGGTTGCTTAGTGGCTATGGTGCTGGGCTGCTAAGCACAAGGTCGCGGGATCGAATCCCAGCATTTTGACGGGGGCGAAATGCGAAATACAACCGTGTATTTAGATTTAGGTGATCGTTCAAAAACCTCATGTGGTCCAAATTTCCGGTGTCCCCCACTACAGCGTGCCTCATCGTTAGGTCGTGGTTTTCGCCCGTAAAACCCCATAATTTCTTTAGACATATGATGACTCAGAAATGATGAACAGTTGGCGAACTAGTCCCCTTGGTGGAACGTTGGATCTGGAGACATCCATTGTTTGCCCACTCTTGATCACTTCGTTTCCTTCTTTTTGTAAACACTTTCTTGTTTGAAAAACTCGGAAAGAATTATTTTTTTATGATGAACTTTGAGGGCCAAAGCTATACACAAAAACGAGAAAGGTTGGCTGTTGGAATGAATCCGCATATCTTTTATTCAGACATCGCAATCAAAACGACGTCTCGCGTCAGGTTCAGCGCTAAAGAAAAACATAACAGAGGCAGCTAAGGTACACGTCTCGACATTGCAAAGCTGCGAATAGAGCGCCGCTTACAACTGTAAGCGAAGCGAATAATCGAAGTGAGCAAAGCAGCGTTGCACGAATCCTGAGAAGAAACGAAAAAATAAAAATAAATACCATGAGGTTCAACGAAGATGAAAACGTTCGCAGCTAAATCAAATAATCTCATTCCCTCTACGAGTTAGCTAGAAGTATGCACTTCTCGTGAGAGGTGCTCATGAGGTTCTCTCGATGGGCGCCTCTAGACAAGCCCTTAAAAAAAAAAACGCGAACGTTATTGCACCTCATGTAAAGAAAAAAAAAAGTAAGAAATGAGTTGGTGGTAAGCGGCCTACTTAGCTCAAGGCATCGCTACGTATTTTCTGCGTTCGCTTGTGCATCAGCTTATGCGAGGCACATGCGGGTCATGTCGCCACACGCACACGCGCGCGCGCACGCACGCACGCACGCACGCACGCACGCACGCACGCACGCATGGCGTTTCAACGACGGAACACAAACTTCGTTCAGCCGTTTCTTGCTAAGATGATGCACTAAGTAAGACACGTTGTTGGGCTAGTCGGTTCATAGATGCAGCAAAATTTTAAAGTGCGCGAAGAAGACAGGAGACGAACAAAGCGCACGCAAAGCGCAGTGTGCGCTTTGTGTGCCGTTTAGTTCTCTGTTCATGTTCATGTTTTCTGTTCATGTCCCGTCTTCTTGCGCAGTTTAAAATTTTGCTGAATGACGCAGCTATCCGGTGTGCCTGTATGGACTGTTAGTCTAGGTGTTTTCCTCGTTTTAACCCTACATACGCGGACCTTGGTCAAAGCGGTGCGATGGGCCTCAAAACGATCACCACTTGCTCGAACAGCTCCGTTGCGATGACTCGATATTGGTCCGTTGATCTCGCACGGAGGACGCGGAACCTTCCAGACTGGTACGTCGCCAAGGGACAGCGCTGATCCCCTCACCATTGACTACATTCACGGCACCCTGAAGTGTACATCTACATATTAAAGACTAGTATAATAAATAAATAAATAAATAAATAAATAAATAAACAAATAAATGAATAAATAAATAAATAATTAAATGAACAAATAAATAAATAAGTGTGATAACTGAAAGTGTGACAGAAATATACAAAGACGGTGCGCGCGCACTCCCCTGACCTCTTCATTCCCTCTTGCTTACACGTCAGACAATATATGACGAAGCACGAGGTCGCGAGTTGGATTTGCGGCCGCGGCAGCCCCATTTCGGTGAGGATGAAACGCAAAGAGGCCCGTGTACGCAGGCTTAAGTGCACGTTAAAGAGCCCCAGATCATCTGAATTTATCCGAATTTATCTGAATTTATACTACGTCACCTACACGCCCTCGCACGTTTACTGATACACACTTCAAATACACCCTATCACGAGGCCCACTCGTTATAGCGGTGTCCTTGTCTCCTTTCTGTCGCCCCTGTGTAACGTTATAATGGCCAAACCAGTCACACTCTTTGGCTAGTGCGGGTGCACTTGGTCGGAGGGTCACTGTATACGTGAAAAGGACCGATATTCGTTCGGCTCCGTATTAACTTCTGTGGAATGAACAGACTTTTCGTCCCGCACGACTTGTACTGCGGACATAGCAAATGCATTTTGAAACCTTCTGCGTGCGTAGATTAGGTTAGGGGAATTCCATGTGGACAGTGTCTTTCAAAAGCTGCGGTTTTTTTTTCTCGCCATTGGTATGACAAGTTTCTTATGAAAACGAATTTTCATTACTTTGGGTGGAAGAGATGCGAAGGACAAATTTTGCTACCCGGTTTTGATTAATAGCAGAAAAGGCTGCGTTGATGAATTATAAGTTGCCATCCAGGTGGCGTAAATTGACTGGACTATACAATTAGCTTTTTTCACCCAGTAAAAGTCATTACGGTAGCTATGAAGCAGCGTTCACTTCCAAACTATGGGAGCGAGAAAGAATGTGAGAAAGGGACCTCTCAGGATGGATTTCTCTTCTTTTTTTTCATTTTCTGCCCGAGAACCTTAATTTCTCTGTCCTTTAGAAGATCCGCGCTACGATGGAAAGCGCAGCAGTTCGATTGCAGACAGCGATAAAGCTTCGGAGCCTCCTAGCGCCTCATGGCCAAAGTGACGACCTTCTCTACTTAGGGCGCTTTTCAGTGGGCGAAGAGGGCCACTTAGAGCTGTTCCAGAGGTGCATGCCCAAGGGCTGGCACTGGTCTCGCAGGGACTACCGAGAGGCTGGCGCGTGCACTCTCGAAATACTTTTGGAACAGCTCCAAGCACTGCTGTCCGCCGCTCTAGTAAGCCCCATCAGACGCTAGAATTAAAAGAGTTCGCAACATGATAAGTCAAATGGATCTTTCCTGATTAGAGTACAGAATAGATAATCATTCACCTTTAATCACAGTGCGCATTCGGGTTTCGTGCGGGTGCATCTACACGCTGAATATTTCAACACCCTTATGAGGGTGTTAAGGAACTGTGCAAAGAGCGATTGGACGAAAAATGTTACGCGTAACGTTAAGAGACAGGAAGAGAGCTGTGTGGATAAGAGAGCAAACGGGAATAGCTGATATTCTGATTGACCTTAAAAAAAAAGTTGGACAGGCTATGTAATACGTACAGCAGATAACTATGGCGGTGGGGGGGGGGGGGGGGGGGGGGCATTAGAGTTACAGGATGGATGTCGAGAGCATTCGAAGACGGCGGAAACTTGGGTAGAGTGATCAAATTAAGAAATTTGCAGGCGCAAGTTGGAATCAGCTAACACATGAGAGGGGCAATTGGAGATCGCTGGGAATTGGAGGCCACCTTCCTGCAGTGGACACAAGAAGAAGAAGAAGAACGTGATGCTGATGATGGTGGTGATGATAGTGATTAATGCAGCCGTGTCCGCATAACGGCTAGTGAACATATTCACCCTTCCGGGTTACATTTCGAAACTAGGAAATTAGGCGCCCGGGTGCAATCCCCAGGCGATGCAGCCCAAACACTATCGGGCGCCGGGTTCGAGAGTGCCTGTACCCATCTTTATTTTTTTCGGTGGGTGCCGGCGGTGTGTTTCGAACTGTCCACCTACCGCTGCCGTGGTGGTGATGATACTGCTGATGATGGTGGTGGTGAATGTGCAAAGGATGCTCGTTTGTCCCATGCTAACACATTCATCCATAAGGGGCTGGACTGACGTTGATGGGGACAAATTCGGTTTTATTTTTTACTGACTTCTTTGTGCCAAGCAAACATGACAGCTGCGAGAGACGACACGGAAAAGGCATGATATAAACTTTAATAGTTGTTTCTGTCGAACTCTTGCATTTTTAGTGGACATCAGGTGGTCAGAATTAACACACAGTTTTTAACTACGGCTTCCCTCGTTGCAGGTGTTGTTCGAGCTTGATGTCGTGTGCCATAACATTTGTTATAGCCTTGAAGGTAAGGGTCTTAGCCATGGAACAAGCCAACATCCTGAAGCAATAGCGCCTTGAAACGCACTCTCACGCTTTGCATGGCTCCTCCGATTTCGATCAGATTAACCCATGCAGGTCTTCTTTCAGCCAACAAGCAGAAGCTCCGTGTACTCTCGATGCGTCATCCAGTAATAACTCCGGGTTTGGAATGATACAATAAGAATTAGCTAACTAGGCATAAATAGCAGCGGACGGCGGCTCCTTGTTCTGCGAACTTTCCAAAGATTGGAAACAAAAAAGGCCATGTAGACTGACAAAAATGTGAAGAAAGTAATTAGAAGGGAAAATACCTTCGATAACACAACGGGCAGGGCCTTTCTATTTCAGGCTCGAGCTGGTTGTCTAAGGACAAAAATACACCTTAGTAAATACTCGCAACAAGATTAGGCATGTTCATGCCGCCGCAAAAGTCAGGGGACCAGCCTGCACACCCTAATGAAATGCGAAGGGATTCACCCTAGTGAGACCCGTAGGTAACGCAAACCTTCCAGAAGCGCATGGAGTTAATATAGACGGAAGCGTCAACCGATCAGCAGTCGGGATAAGTAAGAGACGTTTAGACTGTTGGTGAATAAATAAGCAAGGAAGAGATTGACACTACCGCATATGTTACGGGCATAGGTAGTGGTACAAGGTAGATAAATATTGAGGAAGACAGAACAGATTAAGGAGATGAATACAATAATGCTAGAACGAAAAGCACATATAGGATACCTGATTAACTCAAGCAGGCTAGGAAACTATTTTTCTTCGCCCCGTTTCAAATGGAATGCCAATAAACCATCATCATCATCACTGTGGCACTCCTTGAACTGTTCATGAAACTAGTCTCACGAGACAGATGGGATCGCTCAGCATCCCCATTGCTTTTATTCACAAAGGCCACACGTGCGAGAACCCTTAACTGCTACAAATGCGAACTGATGCAGAGCGAAAGCGCCAATATGCACGAAAAAAGCGACATATGCATGCAGTCAAAGGGCAGTGCCAGTTCCCAGGAAGTGCGCCAGGAAAACTGCAATCGAACGAAAGATTCGGCAGGGGCACTCGCAGAAGCCTCTCACTAACGCACTGCACTGACTTGGCTTCTGTGGTGCGTGATCATTCGTTCCCGTAGAAGTGACCGGATGTCCAACTTCCCACGTCTAGACGGAGACGTGCTTCTGTACGGGGTTCAGTGAATCCCCGTTCTTCTCGGGGGCAGGCGGCAGTGCCAAAATGCAATTACAACCGAAAATTAGGCTCCCAACCCCCTTGACGCGTGTATTGGCTTTCACCGTAGCAATAACCTGCTGTTCCCAATTTCTAGGTCCCATCCGTACGCGAAACATGCCTCACTTGCCGTAGGACACGGAAAAATAAAACAAAATCACCAAATCAAGGTTTACGACGACCTTGCGAAGCCCCTTGAAGAAAGCTCTGTTACAGACCCACCCCACCAGCTTATAAACTGTGATGTACGGCCTGTCGAGACTCAAACAGCGTGAATAAATTCTCGCTAACCCCTCAACACAGCATAAGGGAAGCTGTCCTTCATCCGCCGGAGTGGTGCAGCGGCTTTGGCGTTGCGCTGCTAAGCCCGAAGGCGCGAGATTGAATCCCAGCCGCGGCTGCTGCATTTTGATGGGGATGAAATGCAGAAGCGCCCGTGTACTGTGCATTGCGTGGTCAAAGAACCCTAGGTGGTCAAAATTAATCTGGAATCTCCTGCTACGGAGTGACTCATTATTAAAATTAAATTATGGGGTTTTACGTGCCAAAACCACTTTCTGATTATGAGGCACGCCGTAGTGGAGGACTCCGGAAATTTCGACCACCTGGGGTTCTTTAACGTGCACCTAAATCTAAGTACACGGGTGTTTTCGCATTTCGCCCCCATCGAAATGCGGCCGCCGTGGCCGGGATTCGATCCCGCGACCTGGTGCTCAGCAGCCCAACACCATAGCCACTGAGCAACCACGGCGGGTGACTGATTATCACATTGTGGCTTTGGCATGCAAAACGTAAATATTGCGGTTTTGGCACGTATCGCGAGCTGTCACATTACCCTGAAGATAGTGCTCGCGCAGCGACCGTCACTGCACAACTGATATCGCTATGTGGTTTAGCGGGGCGAGAATCCGCAGATGCTGTGTGACGCGTCGTTTTCTTCGAACCTACGTGCCTCGGATATTAAAAACTGGAATCATGCGTAGCCCGCACCCCGCTAAATTTCAACTGTTGTACCCGTATAAACCACTGATCATAGTCTGGTAAATACGGCAATTCTATGTTTCTTTTTTTTCTCTTTTTTTTCTGTGTTGGAATCACGGGGGGTATTCACGTCAGTTATTTGTAGCGGCGTGTCTTCTTCTGTCCACGTCACGAGGACGAAGGTCGATGAATGATGACTGTCGATAAAAGAATGTTGATGAGAGGTGTATCCACTGAGATGTATGACACAAATCTGAATACATTTAAGGCTTCTATATTCCTTGTGGCACAGTGGCACATTCATGCCGGAGGATTCTCCAAGAATGGTCGCGTACCCAGTGGTACACCCGGTTGCAAACACGCAGTGGCCGAAGTTGTCTTCTCAGTAATACAGAGAGAGAGAGAGAGAGAGAAACGCACCAGCATAACCAATGACGCCAGCACATAACCAATGACCCAAGTTGTACATGTGTACAGTGTCGATCATGTATAACGAACGCTTCAACAACAAAATGACCTGTATGACAAGTAAATTACCCTGTCCCGGTTCTATTTTGAGCAGTGCGGTGCCTGACCTTTACAACGAATTGATCCTGTATAACGAATGAGTTCGGAGGCCCCAAGCACTGCGTTGTAAAACTATTCGACTGCATCCCCACAAATACGTTTTAGATAATACATATTTAAAAAAAAATGACTGTAAGCGCAGCAAACGTGCCGTCTTTATTTTCAGTTGAGTTCCTAGGTGAGGTGGATATATTTTGCCGCTAATAAGGCAAGCTTCAGAAGACTAATTAAGAAGGATTCATTAAAAAAAATTTTTTAGGGCCCTGGGGGCATTTGTTTGAATGGCATATTTGGAAGCAGTCGTATATTAATGCACCCTTACTTTTAAACATATTCAAAGCCACACCTAATTCTAAATATTCATCATCGAATTTCAAGAGTAAATCCAGGCATTATCGAAACCGGGCGCGACGCGAGCGCAGAAAAGGCGGTCCCTCTATCATAACAGACCGAAACGCCCCTGATTATCATTTTCCCCAATTCGTTGAAGAGAATATTAAATAAGAGCGGGGAGACCCGTTCCTACGGATTTGTAATAACGGGTTTAAGGCCAATTAATAAGTGAATGTGGGTTTCGAAATAATAACCAAAGTGATTGTTTATGAGGTGAAAAAGCCAATTGGAAAAATAATATGTGGGCCCGGTAACTCATGGTGTCCTAAAGTCCAGCCAGCGAGGGCGCAAGGTCTTCGCCTAGAGCGTGTCGAGGCGAAGACAAGCGCCAGGAAGTTGGAAACTGAACGTCTCGGCCATTCGGGGGACCAACTGGCATGTCACGCTTTGCCTGACAAGCATGTGCTGCCACGTGCCGTGTTAAGATGTTTCGCGAAATAGCATTATTCAAACTTCGCCCCACACTTGGTTACGGGGCGTTGGCGTCTGACGCACCCCGGGGCGCGCTCGGTATTGATATTGCCTCGATTGAGCTTTCGAATTCGGTTATGAATATTGCGAATTAGCGGCACAGTTTAAGATTTTAGAAAAATTAGTGTGCATTAAACTGCGACTGCCGCCAAATTCGCCATTCAGACAACTACCCTGAAGGTTCTAATTTAAAACTTACTAATTAAGTTTTTGTTAATTAGTCTTCTGAAGCTCCCGTTATTAGCGGCAAGCTACGTCCACCTCGGCTAGGAATCCCTGTGTTAAAACACTAAGTCCGCAGCACTCATAATTTTTTTCTCAAAATTACTATGGTTCGAAAAAATAAAATGCTGTATATCCTACCAGGAAACGACGGCAAACGCCAAACTACAGGAAAGAAACAAAAAAAGAAAAACAGGAACGTAAGAAATTCATTCACCTGTGGGCTCGGCGATTCCTTACCTCGTCATATTATTTTCAAATAAACGTTCCGTTTATTTCATTCCTCCCTTTCCGCACTAACACTAACTTATGCGTTTAAGTATTTCATTAGCACATGATAGAGACGGGGCGCTTTCGTGCACTGGCTATTAAAGATACTTTACACTTTAGGGTGTTCCTTTAGCACGCAGTAATATCCTTCATCATTCTTACTGCCATCTCATTCCAGAAATTTTAAGCATCGGCTGCCTTCCGGACAGGAACTCTGTTGACATGCGCCAACGATTCTTAGATGCCCAGCACGAGAAGTTGCGGAAAGGATATTCCCGCTACGGTGATGGTCACGGTACAAAAACACACCTCGAGGCCTACAAGATTTTAGAAATAAAAAATCTGCCTCACCCGTCACAGGCGCCGGAAACCTGTAGTTGCATTGTGGCTTCCCCCTCCTCCTCTCCTGCCCCACCTCCCTTAAGGTTGCTGTTCACTCGTTGATGTTAAACTATTTTCAAAGAGGGAAAATAAACCCGTCTAAGTTCTCTACAGGGTGTCTCAGAAGAGGCTTTCAATATGTTCTGAATGTAGAAAAGATGCGATAATTAAGCAATGTCGGGCGGGATACATTGCCACTGGGGCATACATATTAAAATAGCTCGATATAGTGATTAGACTCGTAATTATGCTGCAATTAGACTGCAACTTTTTGACTGAAATAGCCATACAATCGATCACACTGCGAGGCTTGGAGCCCGTCATCCAAGGAGTTAATAACCATTTCCAGACATGCAAAATGGAGAAGCTACTCATTTCTACAGCCCAATAAATCTGAGCCAATTCTACCTAGAAAATCGAAAGTGAGCTGCCGAAGAGCACAAGTGCCGCGCCCTGAGCAGATAAATGACGTGACTGTGCCTCACCTTCGGGCAACAATGCAGCTATAGAGTCCTTATCAAGCCGCTGCTGTTAACTGTTTGCCTCCCATGCACATTCTGCATGTGTCAAGCTTGTTGTGTCAAAGCATGAAATTCCACCGCATTGATCACGCTTGCTCTGTCGCCCGAGCTGATCAGCTTATGAGGTGACACAATAGGCGACGACAGTATTCTGTAAAGATCCAGCTCTGAGTGGCTGTAAGGAATTACGAAGCTCTGAGACGAAAGGGAACGCACGGTGCACGCACAATAATAACAGGATGCCAGAATAGTTTCGGCATGCTTCACCTTAGGGAGCCTACATGCAAGGCTTACTCAATTGCTCCCTGTACTCCGCCTCAGGAACAGCCATGGCAGCTCGACGCTTCTGAGCAAAAGGCGGCGGGTTCGATTCCCATTCGCAGGTGCCGCACTGCATTGATGTTGGCGAAATGCATAACCACTCGTGCGATTAGGTTTAGTGGCGCGCTAAAGAAGCCTTAGGTGGTCAAACTTAGTCTGCATCCCCTCCCACCCTTAGGGCTTCCTCATAACCCCCTGTGCCCGCTTTCGGGAAGTTAAGCCGCAGAAGTTAAAATACGGCGTTATCTATAGAAGTCGCTTTTGCAGTACAAAGCACGTAGTTCGAGCGCTCTATAAACAACGCGCAAGCTACTGCGAATGCACACTCAAACTGGGCCTAGGCAAAACACTCTCGAGTTATACTGCACGTAAAAAAAGTAAATTATGGGGTTTTACGTGCCAAAACCACTTTCCGATTATGAGGCACGCCGTAGTGGAGGACTCCGGAAATTTCGACCACCTGGGTTTGTTTAACGTGCGTCTAAATCTAAGTACACGGGTATTTTCGCATTTCACCCCCATCAAAATGCGGCCGCCGTGGCCGGGATTCGATCCCGCGACCTCGTGCTCAGCAGCCTAACACCATAGCCACTGAGCAACCACGGCGGGTATACTGCACGTAATAGTGTGATAGCCTTCATTGTAATCGATCGCTATGCCCTCTGTGCGGAACTGCAACATTCCCCTGTGCTATAGGAATCACACTGATGATATGCGCATACATTGCTTACTTAATTAGCCCGACGCAAAGTTCGGTCGATGGCCGATTGCGCAATATATTATCGGGCTTAGGACAGGGGACAATTCTTCCTGCTTTTTTTCGCGCAAACTATATATGTGCGCGTACGCTGCTTGCTAGGGACCTTGCTTCTTTATCTTCCGCTAGCCCAGCAATACGTGAAAGGTGTTCAAGAAAAAGAGCCCTTAAGAGAAACTTGCGACTGGAGTCCATTAACAAATTAAGGCCTCATGAAAATAGGAAGTTCCGATTCTCACGTTCTTTTCTTTTCCTTTTTTCTTTTTTTTGACGGTACACCGCCTTTCTCAATATAGGGTCGAGACCGTAGTTCCTTAGACTTTCAAGTTTTCCGAAATAATGGAACCGTCGACACTATATCGAACGAAATTGACAGGTTCCTCCTTACTTGCCTGTTTTCTACGTTCAAATCTTTCACCGTCTAGTGCCTCTTTAGTGAGACGGCAGTTGAAAGCTGAAAAGTGGGTGTACCTTGATCGTCGGTCCTTTCCGTTGCGCAGTCGCCGTCACTTCTTGATCCTCGGTTTCATCCTCCTGCTATCTAGCGTTGATAAACGCCACCACCGAGCCGCTGCACAACGTGCAGGTGAAAGTCGGTGGCGCTAAACAGTCAGCTACGCATAGTCCACGGTTCGACGAAAGCTCATTTGGTCAGATTGAATGCTACAAAAAGTGAAAAATAGTGTTTGCTGGCCAAGTAAAGATTATTATTGGACGTTTCGGAACCCATACGTGTTCCTTGTCGCTACTGTAGCGCACATAGTGTCGAAGTACATACTGCGGCGTACATAGTGTTACGTACATAGCAGAGCGTACATAGTGTCGTCGTAGATAGTGCAACGTACACAGCACAGCATCGATAGTGAGGTCGTACATAGTAAAGCGTACATAGTGCAGTGCACTGTGCTGCAACGTCCTATAATGCAGCGCACATGATGCAACATAGCACAACGGACATGGTGTCCTCGTACATCGTGCAATGTACAGAGCACTGCCTCGATAGTGTCGTCGTAGTGTCGATAGTGTCGATAGTAAAGCCTACATAGTGCAGTGTAATGCAGTGCACTGTAGCGCAGCGTACTATAGCACAGCGCACAAAATGCAACATAGTAAGGGACATGGTGTCCTCGTACATCGTGCAATGTACACAGCACAGCGTCGATAGTGTCGTCGCACACAGTAAAGCATACATAGTGCACTGCACTGCAGTGCAGCGTACCATAGGGGAGCGCGCATGATGCAACATAGTACAACGGACATGGTGTCGTCGTTCATAGTGTAACGTACACAGCACAGCGTCGATAATGCCGTCATACATAGTAAAGCCTACATAGTGCAGCGCACTACTGGGGGCGAGGACTTACGGAGTCGCCCTCTGTGAGAAGCACCTCGCTTGCGTAGTATGAGGGATAACGGGGCGTGCTCCTCATAAGTTTGGCTGGCGGCGCTCAATAAAAATACCACGCGCGAGCCTTCCTGCACATTTCTGTAAGTACTCTAGAAACGAGGGAAGTTTTTTACTGTCAAAAATAATAATTTTCGGCAAACGAAAAGCAGGCAATGGTTTACAGACGCTACCTTTTTACCGAATGCATACAGTGAATACCCACTACTCGTGGTTGCCGCGATAGAGTCGCCCGAACCGACTTCTTGCGTTAAAGGTAGGCAATCGCCGAGCTAAAACTAGACGAAATATGTTCTTACAGTGGGCTGTCTATTTACCCAAATGGAGCGTGACAGAATAATACAGCGATCGCACGGGTTCACAGCAACGTACCGACTGCCCGTCTCCATGAATGTCCGCGGGCGATGTTTCGCTTTCGCGGCGAGCGCGTTTTCGAGCCGTGCTCTGCGCTTTACGCTGCAGCATACGAGCATATGAAAGTACACAAGCAACCATTGTTGCGTGGACGCAATGAAAGCTGTTCTAAAATAATTTCGCGATGTGCCGTCGCGATGATTCAATCTTTCTTTTCTTTTCTTCTAAATTCTTAGATGTTTCAATACCATTATTTCTCATGTTGCGCCGCACTGTATGTTAATGGGTCTTCTCAGTGAGCAATTTCCGCGGCTTCTTTTTCTTAATCCAGTACATTCATTGTTTCTTGCTAACAGAAACATGAGCATATGCCATGCCTTTTCTTAATGAACTTCTTACCGTTCCGTTTTCATTCCAGTGAACTTGCAAGTACATCGCATCAACAAGTTCGTAGACCAAAGCTTCACGACATTACCACGGCAGCGTGCGCGGGTAAGCGTCTCAGTGCGCGCTTTCCGCTGCTCACCGAACATCACAGCCTCGTCGACGTACCAGAAATCTTCCTCGCGGAAGTGCTTGCTGCACACCCAAGTTGTAGCCGATGGCTGCTTGCCGGTTCTAAGTTTCTGGATCCAAGCTTCACGCAGCTTGTTCTTCGGGTACCTGTGAAGGCTGACACCGAGCTCCGGTGCGTACGTCCGGCGCTGCGGCACCGAGCAGTAGCCTACCATGTTGGACGCCTTGCAAGGCAGCCACTACCTATGAAAGTGCTTTCAAGTCTTGTCAAGCAGACACCCGCAGCGGGAAAACCTCCCCACTTAATCAGAACCCCAGCGCAGATAGGACTTCAAGCTTGCGTTTTCAGCTCGCTTCGGCGCTTCCGAAGCAGCCGGCGTGGCCGCTGTGCCCACGTGATCCCTCATATCACGTCACGCCGACGGAAGCGTCAGCTTTTCCAGTGGTGGGGCGCCCCCAATAGTGCAGTACACTGTAGTGCAGCGCACTGCAGTGCAGCGCGCATGATGCAACATAGTACAACGCACATGGTATCGTCGTACATAATGCAACGTACACAGCACAGCGTCGATAGGGTCGTCGCACACAGTAAAGCATACATAGTGCAGCGTACTATGTTGCGTCGCACATGATGAAGCGTAGTACAGCGAACACATTGTCGTGAAGACTGAGTTATCCCGCAAACTTCGCGCTCGGTAATACGTATGTGCGGACTTTTCTGCAATACGGAAGCTCAGAAAGTGTTGGCACGTGTGCTTGCAATTCAGAGGGCACAGCGAGGTATATACTCTAGCTAACGAACGCAACGTTGTGCGTATAGGAAAACACGTTGTTTTTTAGAAGATTGTGCCATTATTTGAGGCAGGTAGATCTTAATGAACTTGCTTGTAATGTGACTTCAAGATTGGATGATCTGAAGTGAAGGCGCTAAAATGACGGAGGACAAAGAAGAAACACACACGCACACAGGGCGCCACTTCCAACAATGTTTAATCAGGAAAAAACGCCACTGATTTGTACTAGGAGCGCAATCACAGAAACTGTGGTTGCGCTCCTAGTATAAATCAGTGGCGTTTTTTCCTGATTAAACTTTGTTGGAAGTGGCGCCCTGTGTGTGTGTGTGTTTCTTCTTTGTCCTCCGTCCTTTTAGCGCCTTCACTTCAGATCATGCTTAACCAACACGCCCAACTATCCATCCTAACGTCAACATTTGAATTTCAGGACACTGACAAACAAATGGCTAACCTCCGTGGAAATGTCAGCGGGTAATCTCTTATGTGATCAGAAAAGAAAAGTTCTCTGAAGAGCCCGAAATGCGTTGATTCTCAGTTACCTCCTCGTCCTGCACCCTCGTGAACAAATTAAACGTAAAGCGGGAAGTGCCAAATCAAAACAGCTAAACCCAATAACTATATGATTCAGGACCCTCATTTTGTCAGCACAAAAAAAAAAAAAGAAACATATTCATCCGCGAATCCGCACGAATGAAAGATGCTTGTGAGCTTGATAAGAATTTTGATTGTGTCACACGGCATCCTGTGGAAGGATGTTGAGTTCGTGTTTTAGTTCCCCTGTTCTGCGCTCATTTGTCCACGCCAGTGCGTTTAGTGGTTTTTCCTTTGCTTGCTCTTTAAACCATAGCGCTTACCCACCACCGGCGATTTACCAAGAAGACGGAGGTTCAAGGGCCGAGGGCAGATGAAACATAAAAGACGAAGTAAGGCGGGCGAAGGTGGAAATATACAGGGTGATCTTTTTTAAGTTTTATGAAATTTTTAAAAATAGCCTGTCACAAATAACCTTTCTAGTTCTTGAGCTGGATTACTCATAGAGCCGGAGATTATTTGCACGAGAAATAGAAACACATATTCAACTAATTAACGCAAATACTCTAATGATCTTTTGAATTAATTACTTTATATATATAGAAATTTAGGAATTGTAGCCAGCAAGGCATATCCACTTGGAATGAATTTCCAGGATGACGCCAGTTCGGAGAAATGCGCCATCAATGCTGCCGTAAACATGCGCTGTTGTTCCACTTAGCTTTTTAACAAAATGACCTTTTATGCATTGAAGTACAGAAGTAACTCGAGCGCCCATGTATTTCGTTCCACACTATGGGAAATCATATCTCGAAACTGGCGTCATCCTGGAAATCATTTCAAGTGGATAAGTCTTGCAAGCTCACTGGGTATCAATTAGTAAATTGCAATGTGTGCTGTAAATCACATTATTAAAAAGTGTTTAAGGGAATTCCTGTGACTTAGTTGAACATGTGTTTTGATTTCTCGTGCTAGTAAAGTCCCCCCCACTTCCAGTAATGCAGCTCAAGGGCAAAAATTATCTATCTGCCAAAGACGATTTTTGAAAATTCCATGAAACTTAAAAATGATTACCCTGTATAAATAATATTGAAATCCACAACTTTTAGAAATGCAATTTTCTTTTTTAGGAAAACATGTGAGTTAGAGCGGAAAAAAACATGACGGTTTTAAAATGATTTCGAGTACGTTCGACTATTTTTGTGATGGATACAATAATTCATTCAGGAAATTAGCATGTTAATTTCCTTGTGTTACAGAGATATTTTCATATGCTGTTAGGAGTGGCCTGCCAAGGTGGCAACGTGCAAGTTATTTCAGCCCGCTGCACGTGTTTCGATCCACCCGCGGTGGGGGCGCCCTTCAGAGAACCAGCGAGGACAGTGCTAACCAACCGTGAACTTCCTTTGGAGAACTTGACTACGGCGGCGTTCATTCACGAAGCACCTCGTTTGGAGAACTGGAGAAAGGTGGCGGTGGTGCAGCTCTGGAATTTAGAGGCGCCGGCTGGGGTCGGGCGTGGCCACCTGGCTATGGGGACGCAGGACGACTGCGCTGCAAAGTTCGTCTGCCCGCGGAGGGGGCACTGAAACCTGTGCGTGTGGGTGTTGGTAAAACGTCCCGCAGAGAGGTAAAATGTCCCGCGGAGAGGCGGCTGGTTTACGATGACGTCGAAGGTTTTGCCTCGCCTAGGGATCTAGGGAACACGAAGTGGATATAGCGAGCTGTTGTCGGCGGCTAGAGTGTGCTCGTCGTCGTGCTCTGTGCTCTTCAATGTACTCGTGAGCTGTGTGCTCGTTTGCTGTATGCTTCGTCTTGCGGGCTTCATTTGGGAGCCACGCTAGACTGTGTAAATGTATCCCTTGTTTCAACTGTAAATAATGTAATAATCCTGCTCGCCTAAGTCCCGACGAAGAGTCAAGGTCATCCCTACAGCTACAACCGCCAAATCTAACATCTGGTTGACAGCGGTGGAATCGGCCTACTGCTCCTAGATCGGCCTACGGCTCGTAGATCGGCCTACGACTAGGACACAGCAACGGCAGCTCACGGACTTTGGCACATGGTGACCGACCGGTATCCTGATCAAGTTCGACGCGACTTGGGATTGACCACCTCTTGCAACTGACTGGGTACGGCGGAGAAGGACTGGTGATATGGTGCTGCTTTAGTGGGTAAGCGTTTGGTTTTGGCTGTAAGATTTACCAGGCTTCAATTTCGCTGTGTTTGTTGATTTGGTTCGCTGGGATCTTTTACTTGTATTTTGATTTGCGTGGGTATCGCAGCAAGTATTGTGTGACAGCAGAGCCAAACCTTAATATAGCGACCATGGTCCTAATGTGTTTGACGAGAGCTGACCTGTTGTGGTTGTGTGAAGAGATCGAGGTAGACGTAGAGGAGGACTTGACGGAAGCAGAGATTCGTAAAACCATTCTCGAAAGTAACAATGATTTGAAATTCATAGAACAAATTGGTAACTGAATTCTAGGCAAAAAACGGGAACAGGAAGCAATTATGTAAGAACAGGAAGAATTTAGACAAGAACAGGAAAAAGCTAGGCAGGAACTAAAAGCATTTCGCAGGAAAACGACCTAATGGAAGTAACGAGGCAGTACGTTGCTGAATTGAACAAAGAGATTCAAGGTTTGGAGGAGGAAATTGAACGAAGTCAACAGCAGCTTGAAAAATATGTAGGCTGGACGCAGCGAAAATGGCAGGAAGTAAATAGTAGATTTCAGTCGAAAGCCGAGAGAAGGAGTAGCACCTGCGAGGTTGGCAGCACGTTCAGAAGTGAACTCAAAGTGCTAGAAGCTAATGATGCCTTAGTGGCAGCAGAGGCCGTTAAAGGCCGTAGTGAGAGCGACGAGGTGCTGTGCACACGGAGCACTGTAAGACAGCTAGGCCAGCTGTGAATGAATTGGCACAGTCACCGAGTGTGTGCGTCGCTTGTAATGTTCGCGAGAGTGTTAACGAAGTAAAGAGTACTGCTGACCCGACACACACGAGCACCCATGTCGAGTCAGATCTGCGTGCCGAAGTGAAGTGCGAGCTGGACGATGCAGTTGAGGGTAGTTCTCAGGATTGTGAGCTGCGTAGCTCAAGAGAAGACAACTGCATTGTTTAGGGATAGGTGCAGCTCTGCGCCAGTCTAGGTAGCCAAGAGAGGATTGATTTAGTTAAAGATCATTCGGACAGTGCGGGTAAGATACCGATCCGGGCCGAAGAGATTTATACCGGCCAGCACGAGGCGCGAGAGAGCGGCATGAAAGCGATATCAAAGAGAAAGCGCCGTAGAAGGAAGCGCGGTAAAGACCCAAAGACGGCGAAAAATGCAAAAAGCCGGGGCGTGATGAAAAGAAAGGTGCGGTCGTCATTAACGACGTTTGCGCATCAAGCACGTTCGAGCCACCGGTGAAAGAGAGACCGAGAAGCATGTTCTGCACGGACGCGGACAAAGGGCACGGGGCAGTTACGTTCCTCGTCGTTCCGTCGTTCTTTTCGGGGTGCAGCATGTAGTGCGAAGGAGCGCAAGGTGGAAAGACGAGACGAGATGGTACGGAGTCGTGACGCGGTCAGTCGAGAACGTAATGAAAGTGTGGCGCCAGGACGCAAATTGGCCAGAAACTGTAACGTCTTGAAGGAGCTGGTTGTGTGTCAGCCCTTTTGATGTTCCTGGGTAGCCAGAGTAGCTTTTGAACCACGACCACCTCGAGTAGGACTCAAAAGTATGAGTCAGCCGTAAACACTTGGAACGGGAGGCCAAGAGAGCTTCCGTAGAAGTGAAAGGTCTTGTTTTGTTTTATTTTTTAGCACTTGGAAATTTTCGCGATTTAAGTTTCTTTCAATATGTAAAGGAATTAGCTTTGTTTATGTTTTGGTTTGAGAAGCTCCGAGATTTGAAAGATGAAGATTACGTAAAGCTTTAGTTTCGCGAATGTTAGTTAATGAGTAAATAGGCTTTCTTTTTTTGTGTGCGTGAGTAACCTAAAGGTCAAGGTTATCGTTAAGAGGCCTATCGAACGCGCGTGTGTATTAGTTAACCTTCTTTTTTTATGTTTTTTTTTATTCTCTAAGGTTAAGCGCGTAGATTTTCAGTGAGTGCGTGATTTGCACTAAGCGTTCTTAGTTCCTTTAGCGCGTGTCCTGTGTGGACGGAAGGAAGCAGATTTATGACTGGGTGTCTCGTGTGTGTTTAGGGCGGCCGTATTCTGACTTCTCTGGTACGCGTGCGTAGAACGAGTTATTAGAAGACACATTTGTTTAAAGGTTCCTCTGTGTTGCGTAAGTTACGCAAGTTTGGTTGTTCGTTTAAGGAATGTGTCCTGTGTGGATTAAAGGAACGAATGTGAGTAAGCGTGATGAAAACTTTGGGTATGACGCAAGTACGCGTTCGGGATAGGGACCACAAAGCTAGCACGATTGTAATTACGTACCTGTGGAGTTCACCAGACTGTTCTGTGGCAGCAGTACGTGAGATAAGTACGGCACTGCGATAGGGTAAGAACAGGCCGTTCACGAAATTAGGCTGCTTAAGTTATGTTCGGGTATTGGTGGATGAGAGCTTTCGGTTTAGTTCTGCGTAAACCTTTACTCTTGTGCAGCGCGACAGTCAGATCTGGTTAAAGTCAGGGGGAACGTGAACGCTCGCTTTGGCGGCACAAAATTTTGGGGGCAAAAATTGGGGGTTCCCAGTTGAGTGGCTTGCATTAAAATTTTGATAAGAAGCCTGGTAGGTTAACAGCTGATTCCGGGCGTTTGCACGCTGAGTGGTATTGTGTTGCCGGGATCGACTCTTCTGTGCCAGTTGTTGTGAGATGGTTTAAGGCATTCCAAGTGCGCAGGGATTGCAGAGAGCAAAGACATCTTCTTGTTCGCCAGCCGTTCTCTTCCTGCCCAGCGGTTGTCAGCACTGGCCAGTCGAGATTTTCCGGGCCCTGGAGGAGCTGTTAGGAATGGCCTGCCAAGGTGACAACGTGCAAGTTATTTCAGCCCGATGCACGTGTTTCGATCCACCAGCGGTGGGGGCGCCCTTCAGGGAACCAGCAAGGACAGCGCTAACCAACCGTGAACTTCCTTTGGAGAACTTGACTACGGCGGCGTTCATCCACGAAGCACCTCGTTCGGAGAACTGGAGAAAGGCAGCTCTGGAATTTAGAGGCGCCGGCTGGGGTCGGGCGTGACCACCTGGCTAGGGGGGCGCAGGACAATGGACACCACGACGACTGCGCTGCAAAGTTCGTCTGCCCGCGGAGGGGGCACTGAAACCTGTGCGTGTGGGTGTTTGTAAAACGTCCCGCGGAGAGGCGACTGGTTTACGATGACGTCGAACGTTTCGCCTCGCCTAGGGATCTAGGGAACACGAAGTGGATATAACGAGCTGTTGTCGGCGGCTAGAGTGTGCTCGTCGTCGTGCTCTGTGCTCGTCAACGTACCCGTGAGCTGTGTGCTTGTTTGCTGTATGCTTCGTCTTGCGGGCTTCATTTGGTAGTCACGCTACACTGTGTAAATGTATCCCATGTTTCAACTGTAAATAATGTAAATAAACCCTGCTCGCCTAGTTCCTCCCAAGTTCCTCTCTACAACCTTCAACGCTTACAAATGGTGGCAGCGGCGAGATCGTCCGACAACTCCTACAACTGGTAACAGTGGTGGGATCGTCCGAGAACTCTAATAATGTCCAGGCCATATATTTCCTATACTGCGTCTTCTTCAAACGCCGCCAATGAAATGAAGCGACCAGTTGGATGAATAAAGAAATGCCCTAAAACGAGCCTTAAATGGAATACCGCCCCATGCCGCGCAAATCACTCGTCACCAGTGGTCCAAACGACGCTTTTCGTTCTCGAGAACTTGGAGAAGATGAGAAGGCAGCACCTCAGGGGCTGTACTCTGGAGATTAAACTTAAAGTTGGGAAAGTATATAGCGACATTTACGACGCTGTCTTTTAAATCCTCTGGCACTATTGGACACGTCTGTCCGGCTTCACTTTCTTAGATGATAGTGTGGTCATGCTTGCGAGCGCTCAGTCTTCACATATGTAACAAGTAGTGCTGCCCCCTGGCCGCAGCACAACGCCTGAGGGATCACATCGTTGCAAAATACCCAATATTGCCTCTCAGTGACTCCTGTAGTAGTGCTAAGCATAGCCATAGAGCTTTCTACAATAATTAATAGAGGGAACTCTGGCGCTGCAGTCGTTGACCCACCATGGGAATGATGGGAAACACATGGATTTGTCTATCCTTCATGCTTGTGGATTCAGACGTTCTTGTGGCTTTGTATATTACGCTTTATATGCCTCCATTTTCGTAAATTTAACAGCACTCTATACTCTTCGAAGCGCAGAAGACGCTGTGAACACGCGGAATCACTACTAATTGCGAGGATTTAGCTTGTCGGGGTGGTGAAATCGAAACGCGCCAAGGGTCTCAAGGCACTTGCATGCCCGCGTTAAATTCATAGGCGCGTTTCACATCGTTTGTCGTTGCATGCGTCCGTGGCGTAATAATTTCAAGATGAGGCTGCTGTGCTAGAGGTCATATGCTCGAATCCTGCCGTCGGAGAATTTTAATAATGTTTACCTAATTATTTATTACGCAGTACATTGTTGAAAATAACAAGTTTACAAAGTCAGGAAGCCGTTTGAAGCCAGGAGGACGACGTTTAAGCAAATCCATGTACTTCGCATAATTCCCATGCTGGGTCAACCCCTCCCATTGCAGCTCCCGTAGACACTAGCGCCAGAGTTCCCTCCACTGATTATTGTATGAAATTCTATGCATAGCCACATAACTGCTCAATCAGTTCTTTGAGTGGTCGCATAGGCTCATTTTCAAGCGGCCTTCCTCAGTACAGACGTGCTAAGCAACGAGACTGCTGCTTTGCATGCAAGAACGATCGTTCACACCAACGGCGAAAGCTTATCTCATTATCCAGCCACACCTAAATGAAGTTGTCGAAGACTGGTCGCTGCCGCACCAGGCCCCTTGTCGCATACAACACCCCCCCCCCCTTTTTTTTTGTTGGAATCCATACAATATTTGTATCGTGTGCTATAGTACTGCCTGCTGGAGCCTCTTAAACATATGCATAGGCGCCACCATTCTAAGGGCGTGCTTGGCGCCCAAAACGCTGCGCAATCGCTGCACAAATCACCAAACGCGAGTGTTGCTCTATATATCGGTGCTTAGCGGATGCAGTTTTCACAAATGAACGATGCTGCCGCGGCATGAGTTCAATGCACTGTTGATGTGGTGGAGGGCGAAGCGCTGTTTTTCTTCGCCATTTCGAGAGGGTGAATCCAACGATTAGCAGTTGGCTTGAGGGTGGTAGCATAATGGAGATGACGTGACGCAAGGGACCGAGAAAACCAAGCTTCGAACCCCTTCACAAGTGGGGCGCACAAAGAAAATTTAAGCGGGATTCGCACAACCGAACTGATCCCCGATTCAGCCGGCGTATCAGCATGACGTGGCCTCAGTATACCACCGAATCATGGAGCACACAACTCCGGCGCAGATGAGCGGCCAGCGGCACGATTCGTTGCAGCTGAGCCACGTCACGGTAGTCTGCCGACTGAATCGCCAATTCTTCCCGTCGTGCGAACACAGCTTTACAGAGAAATGAATATTAGGAAAGGAGTGGTTACAGGGCATATAATTAAAACGAGCGATGATGACGTATACGCGGAGTAGGCACATTTAGAATTTGCTGCGAGGGGAAAAAATATATTACCGTTACATTCGCCACACATGTAATAGAGTGCATTCAGATAAACAAACAACGCGTATTGTGCAGATTTTTACATGCGTAGGCATTATGAAGCCCGCCACAGCACGTCTGGCAAAACGAGGCATCCGGTAACTCAAGAGCACCTGGTAACACAGGTGAAAACTAATAGCGAAGACAGATTTGAACCAAGGCGCAGTATACTGCACGTAATCCATTCCTTGTTCGTTCGACGACGCGGTGCTGTGCCACCCACTTTGTTCACTGTGCTGGAATACTACATGCGCAGAGCGACTCCGCGAAACACCACGGAAAATGCAACGATTCCGCTAACTCTCGCGCTTTAATTTTATTGCGAAATTCCTTTCATCTTCGTTACAACCTGCGGAGTAAGCTTGTGTATAAAGAGGTATTATGGGGCAGACTGCGCTTTCTCGAAGTACGAAACAAACTACAAGTGACTGTTCTATACGCTGAAATGGGATTACGTGCTGTGCAAGTTCTATGTTGTGACGTACCATGCGCTGATTTGAACTTTATGTGAAATCTTCGTTAGTGATTTTGGAACTACAGTTACCTTTTACGACGATATTGTATCTATTTTTGTATGTTTTATCCGGTTTTACTTTCTTGCGTACTGTTTTTGTCTCTATTACTAATTTGTTTGTTCTTTCCGGCCATATTTTTATAACTACGGTCTGCCTAAGAGAAGCGGTGATCCCCCATGACGCCAACCTCTCCAACACACATTTAATAACAAAAAGGCACATTGCTTGGCAGGACGGTTGGCTATCGTTTGTGGCTGAAGTACCTCAGCAATTAGTAATGATGAATATCATCACTTGTGAGCGCTTAACTTGGATTGGTGGGCACGGAGAGGCGTCGTGTGTCAACTGACCAGAGTGAAAGTACTTATTTCTGTGATGTGGTTGAATAGAATCGATTCCGTTCAATAATGTCCGTCTCGTTTCTGTTCCGTACGACAGTAAAGGATCTGCTTTGCTGCATTTTGTTTGATTTTATTTCATTTGATTTGTGTGTTTGTTTGATGCGAAGGAGCAAAGACTAAAGGTACTTAGCCTGACAGACGACCCTGCCCCCTTCGATGCATTCGGTTTACTACACGCTGGAAACCGTAGTTTATAAACATAGTACTTAAGAGACATTGCGTAGCCGTGCTGTTAGTGGTTGTGAACGTTACCATAGGTGGCTTCGAAATAAATGTTTCAATAAATATGAAATAATTTTTAGATGATTTGGAAATAAAATTTACCGGTTATAACAATAAGGGTCTGATGGCAATGAGCTTTCGAAGCACTTTGTAGCTGCTGTAGCAGTGTAATTTTTTTTTTCTGACGTGAAACGTATTTCATTCCGGTCAGAATAGGGGGTCACTTGCTAAACCCGCTTGTAGCGTTACATGCATGTAACATTACATGTATGTAAAGAAATGTAACGGAAACATGCAATAATAATATCGCTTATATCTCTGCAACCGTCACACCTGCGCGCCTTACTTTGGTATCGTTGGGTTAGAGGAAAGCATCCATTAGTCGATCATGCATGTGTCGCGTGCACAGAAGGCGCCGTTGTCGCGCCACGCATGGCGTAATCGGAGCTAAATTTAGCCTTTCGCTCAGAGTTCAGAGACATAGCTTAGCAGTACGTTTGTCGGTACCAACAGGAGTGATCGCATTTGAGAGAGCCTACTTTGATATAGTAGGTACAATCCATCAAATTCAAACATGAGCTCACTAGGAGTTATGAGGCTTACGAAGTGTGGCAATATGTTGCAAAAATTTGGTGGTTTCTTGCTTATGGCGTCCCCTCGTTCGACACGTAGGGTCCAGAAATAGCGGGAATAGACCCGGGCAGCAAGGTCGACAGATGGTAATCCGCGCCCACTGCCTTTGACCACGGCGGCCCCACTACGAATATGAAGCCACCACGAGTGCAACGTTAGACTGTGGTACCCTCACTATCTGTATCACAAGTTAAGCATGCAAGCTTTATAATGCGTGAATAAACATCAGTTGAGTATTTGGTAACGCAATTTCTGTAACCTATAGTACGCATACACCCTCAGCAGCAGACACAAGTCTTTTAACGTTCCCCACGCAAGTCCGACCACTGTCGTACTACTGACCTACCGCGAAAACGGTCGAAAGAGCCAAATAAAACTATTTGCTTAAAAAAAGTAGGCGGTGCTAGTCACGTGAACGTACGTCCCTTATATAAACGACTGTTGAAATGTTGTTCGCATATTGTTGATGAATTGTTGACTGAATAGCCTTTCAACAATACCTCAACAATTATTGAAAGCACAGAGCGATAATTCAAAAATATAGTTGTTGGGTAGTTCGCAACAAAAAAGTCGTTGATTAAATGCTGTTGCCATATAGTTGAATAGAATTCACAATTATTGAGCGATTGTTGAGTAGTTCTCAACACTAAAGTTGTTGGCTAAATTCCGTTGATATATTGCTAAATTATATTGAGCATTATTAAGCCATTGTTGAGTGTTCACAACAATAAAGTCGTTGACTAACTTATTATTGAATAACATCTAGTCTTATTGAGCAATATTGAGTTTCGAAGTATATGTGAAAAACACATGCACGTGTCTGTGTGCGTCTTTCGCACATATATGTTGTTTTATTGATCACTTAATCACCAGTGCATATACACAGGGTGTTGTTTCACGTTACTTGAACCATAGGCGTATCTACCGAGTGGGCAGGGGGATTGTGCCCCCTGCCCACCATGTAGACACGCCTGCAGTTCAAATTACGTGTTTGAGCCCCTCTCCCACTTGAGAGAGTGGGGGAAACGATGTGCCCCCTTCGCGTTACTGGTTGGGCGCCCCCTGCCCACCCAGTAGATACGTCTGTGGTTCAAGTTACGTGAAACGCCCTGCATATATGACTTCACGATAGAGGCATCTATGGCTACCGCAAGGTTTTATTTGAAAAGTTGACGCACTTCTTGAGAAACTCTCTCTCATTCACACACGTTTTCTTATACTGGGTGTTCCAGCTAACTTTAGCCAGAGTATAAACATATGGGAATGCCACGCAGCTGGATAGAACCAAGGTAACTTGTTTGCCGTCGCTTGGCGATACTCAGATTATTTCTTTTTCATTCCGCCTAATTGGATAATTAATCTTAATTATTCGACTTCTCGAATATTATAATAGATGAAAAGTGTCTATAAGGAAATTGTTGAGCGACATGAAAAACTCCCGATACAGCTTTCTCTTGCGCAACACGTGCTATATCAAAGTGTTTTTCGGAGCGCGAAAGTAGCCCGCAAATGCACGCGAAATTGCCGCGCGACTGGCTGCTCGAGGCACTTTGCATGTATTCGCAGGCTTCTTTCACGCTCGGAAAAATACTTTTATGGGCACGTACTCAGCAAAAGAAAGCTGTATAGGGAGTTTTTCATGTTGCTCTTCAATTTTCTCATTGACATGTTAAGTTACGTAAAACACCCTGCGCGCTCACACACACTGACGCACATATGTATATATATGACTTCAAGATAGAGGCATGTATGGTTGCCGGAAGGTTTTACGTGAAAAATTTGCACTTCCTGGAAAACAGCTTTCTCTCTTTGAACGACAGAAAGCTGAGCAAGTTGCTAAGGAATCATGATGCAAAAAAGGGTAAGGCGTGCAGACACAGACGCAAGAGAAGATAATTGAGTGCTGTTCGTGTTGTCCACTTCTCTTCTCTTGTGCCCGTGTCTGCACGCCATACCCTTTTTTTCTCTCTTTCACGTGCATTCTTTCTTATACACGGTGTTTCAGCTAACCTTAGTCAAAGTTTAAAAATATGCCGATGCACTCTAAGACGACGCGAGCAAATGCATGTTGCTCCCTTTAGTATGTAGAGTGTAACGCTATTTTCGTATATTTCTTAATTAGATAATTAGTCGAGATTAATGGACCAACTTCTGAAGCAGTAAAGTTAGGCAAAGGATTCCAATTAGAAAGTTGTGGAGCACACTATATATATATATATATATATATATATATATATATATATATATATATATATATATATATTCCCATCAGTATGCATTGTAAGTGACTAGTACCCTGGCTGTGTGTTAGGAAACGGCATTGCCTCGGTGTTAAATATGGGCAAGATGGCGGAGAAAGTTAACAAAATTCTGGAATTTTACATGCCAAAACCACCCTTTGATTATGAACCACGCCATGGTAAGGAACTCCGGATTTATTTTCACCACCTGGTGTTCTTCAACCTGTATCAAACACACGGTACACGGGTGTTTTAGCATTGCACCCCCCTTGAAATGCAACCGCCGCGGTGCTGGAGAAGGCCAGGAAGGAACGCCGCTTGAGTCTGCTAGTCGAGGCAAAGCAAGAGAGTGTATCTGTTGAAAGTGACTCCAGCCTCCCGGCGGCACATTAACAAACAGTTCAATTTCTTCCATATTCTCCTATAATTAACCAATTTCGAAAATTTTGTCGGGAAGCGTACCCTAGATGGCGCCTCAGAATGTTCATTGTATAGCGAATATTTCCAGTGACCTGGTGAGGGTCCCTTTATGAATTGGAGCAGGGCGAATAATTTTGGAATGCCAACTTGCTAAACCATCGCAGCAGAAGGAAAAAAATGACATGTTCCCATAACTGCGCAAGGTGGTATACAATCTATTCATGCATATGGGGTAACATAGTAACATTTACAGAAGTGCATTGGCGAAGAGCAGACAGTCTTGGAATGCCGACATGAAATGTCATCGCACCGAAAGTCAGTCAAGGCTTTGTTGACCTTTTTACGTGGCATTGGCCTATTAGAAAGACTAGACTGATCCCGTCTTCCTTTTTTAACGCCTTTCTTTTTGTCCCCGCTCTTCTTTCCGTCTTTACTTTCCCTTTCCCTTCCCCTTGTGCAGGGTACAAAACCGGAGGCTTTCACTCTGTTTAACCTCCCTGGCTTTCTCTCATTTGCATCTCTCGCTCTCTCTTTACGGAAGTACGCATCCTCACACTTACAAATATAACACCGCTCGTACTTTAAATAATGGTAATAGCAGCGCTTGCTTTGATGTTCTTTTTTAATTGGTCGGGAGATGATATCGTCTTTAGTAAAACGTACGAGGGAAATATAGAGGTAACTTGTACGCTATAGATGTTGCGTTGTACGTAGTGTAGTTCGCCCGAGGAAAGTTTCCTACAATTTATGTTAACACTAGATCTCCTGAGAGCTGACCCAAAATTCAAAACTCTCGCGTTTGCTACCCATGTTAAAGGTACATCAATAGTGTTGTTAAGCGGGCTAGTTGGTTGCGAGATTATTCATTCATGCTACTAGTGGGACAGAAACGGGGCAAAAAGATGAGACGCTGACACCGCAAACGCTGTGGTCTACGTCTCTTATTTGTGTCCCATTTCTATCGCGCTGGTCACACGAATGAAATACAGGCATATAGAGCACCTTTTGTAACACTAGTATAAATACAGCAACAGAAAGAGCCCTGGAACTTTTCAGATGGTGCATCAATATACCTTACTCTATTACCTTCCTACAGTTGCTCGTCTGAAGTAAAGTTTCATGCTTTCCCTTCGAATAGCGCAATCGCACGTCGCTGTCATACTGAACAGTTCAGCCGGCCTCGCATGCCCTTTGTAATATCTTGCGATAAAGGAGAACAAAGATTTAAACGTAAAACGCAGCACTTCAACGGTCGACCAGGAGACCCGCCAGTATGCGTACGCGTAATATCTCCAAATGTTCGTAGTTTCCGCTTCTTGTTTACAGACACATGTTACCCAGTGCATTTGTGCTTATATACACTTTCACCCCCGTAGCTGCTAAAACAAGGCTTTCTTTGTGGACTTTTCTCATAAAAAGAAGTGTAATAGAGTCTTAATAGAAGATATCAAACTAACAGAGATAAACACTTCGCTACCGTGACGCGACGAGAGACGTGACAACCAGAGAGTGTTCAAAACTTACAGACAGAAATAAACGTACTACAAAGGTACCACTGCTCACAAGCAAAAGTTCATCGTGGCTTCTGGCTTGATGCAGCTGGTGTCGTGTCGATAAGCTCGCCCGCAAGAGACCACTACTATCGTTACTACAGTTATAGGTGTCCGGGCCACTGGCTTTGTTTTTGTACGGAATTACTCAGTGATGAAACAAACGACACCTAGATATTCTAATTGCAAAAGATATACGTCATGCGGAGCACAATTCCTTTAATAAAACAAACCTTTTTAACCTTTTAGTGCCTGCTTTCCTACCCAATAGGCCAAAATCGCATGGCATACTTCTGTTGTGCCAACGCCACCTGCCACGCTGACCTGATCAACGCGTGTGGATGATGACATTTAAGTCGGTGGCATTTAGCCGCCGTAAACCAGTGAATAACGATACGTTATTACTGCGAATTTGTTGTATTTTACGCTTCGCAATGACGCACTTTGTGTCGGCCACTGTGATCGCATTTGGACGGAGGTTCAACGCTGGTTCTCGCCGTATGTAGTGCGTATTGCCATCGGATACGAACAAACGGAGTGAAGCGAGCCCTGCTGCGTCGTATCTAGGTAAAGGCAGATTCCGAGAAGCAAAGGACCCCAGATTTATCTCTCGTAATTGACAACATGCGCATAAGGGTCCGGCAAAGGCGACACAGCTCTCACGCGTCCTGGCCCTTCCCGAAACGCAAAGTCGCCGCACAGCACATACCCACAGCGGGGGATTGGCCAAGAAGTGGGCGGTGCATTTGAGGTCAATCAGAAGAGACGAAGAACTACAAGGCTACATAAGAGTTGTCACACTGCGTGGAACGGGTGCGCGAGAGCACATCCACGCGTGCCAGCTTCCTTTACGCCAGAGACGCAAGAACAAAGTGAGCAAATTCATAACGTTTCATTAACCACTCCACGAAAGCTTCGCTTCACAGAGATAACTTGACATAGATACCAACTACCCTGTTTCTGACGCACATTATAGCCAGTTCGGGTTAATAAAGGAGTTCTCGGAATAAGGGAGTCAAGGCATAAGTTTGTTCCGCAAGAGGGCAGGCAAACTTTAGATTGTGGTCGAAATGAGATGATATTGATACATGCATATTGTGTTTCATGTGGACGATGCACGCGGGTGCCCCGACGAAGACGACGAACGCTCTCTGGCTCTCGATCTCTCGGCTGAACTGGCCAGCGCTGCAGTTATCCTTTGTAAATATACTTTGTAAATAGTCTCCAGTTTTTAATCCTTCGTTCGCGTAACATGTTGGTGGAGGGTGCCGTTCCCCGTCCTCGCCACGGATCTCCGCAACAGTCGCCCCGTCCTGCTTTCCTCCATGGCTCCCGGTGACGACACCTCGTCTCCTACTTCTGAGACCCCGACAACAACGTACGTTACGGTTACCAATCCCCGCGATCCTATCATATTCTCCGGCCAAGATAATGTCGACGTTGAGGACTGGCTCAGCCTGTATGAGCGTGTTAGCCGAAACAACCACTGGGACCTTACCATTATGCTAACTAATGTTCTATTCTACTTGGGCGGAACTACTCGTGTCTGGTTCCGGACACACAAGGACGAGATCTCTAGCTGGGATGCTTTCAAGGAGAAGCTCAGCGACCTCTTTGGGAACCCCACCGGCCGGTAGCTGGTTGCTAGAAAGGAGCTTGCTACCCGAGTTCAGTCTTTAACTGAATCGTATGTCTCGTACATACAAGACGTGTTCGCTCTTTGCTGGAAAGTAGACGAGAAACTGACCGAGGTTGTCAAAGTCGGCCATGTACTCAAAGGGATCGCGGATGACGCGTTCAACTTGTTGGTCTTGAACAGTGTGTCCACCATCAACGTCATTGTCAAGGAATGCGGCCGCTTTGAGCTCGCCAAAAGCCACCGCGTCATTCCACAGTTCTCCCGGCTCCCTAACACGGATGCGACGTCGTCTTGAGTCGACCTCACAGCTTCACCACCTTTAAATAAGCATGTCACACGTATTGTTCACCGCGAGCTCGAGGCTACAAGTCCTGCGCCATGCCATCCACGCCCACTTGACCCCACCATTGACCAACCAGCTCCAGCGAACTCTCTCATTCAGGCAGTTGTGCGGCAAGAATTTGCAAACCTAGGTTTCCCTGCTGCCTGATCCGTCTCTCGACCTGACGCCCGACCGGTGCCGACTGCTACACCTCACAGCGATCTGTATTCCCCTCACAGATACCGCAACCCTACCGAGTGGAACCCGCCGTGATTGCTCAGTGGATATGGTGTTGGGCTGCTGAGCACGAGGTCGCGGGATCGAATCCCGGCCACGGCGGCCGCATATCGATGGGGGCGAAATGCGAAAACACCCGTGTGCTTAGATTTAGGTGCACGTTAAAGAACCCCAGGTGGTCGAAATTTCTGGAGTCCTCCACTACGGCGTGCCTCATAATCAGAAAGTGGTTTTGGCACGTAAAACCCCATAATTTAATTTAATTTACCGAGTGGAGAAATCCGGACGACAAGCCCATCTGCTTCGTTGCCTCCGCATTGGCCACGTCGCTCGCCACTGCCGCACCTCCTGGACGTCGCCGTATTCGAGCTGCTTTTCCCCGTCTCCTCGCCCATAGGACGACCCGCGCCGTTACTCACCTCGCTATTTGCCTCCTACCTCTGACGTATCCGTCGATGACAGTCGTCCTGCTCCCTCGGCGTCACCTCAGCGCCGTCGGTCCCCGTCGCCCCAGCCACGCCGCTAATCGTTGCCGACCAATTATAGACCCTCCCGGACGGAAAACTAGACCACGACGCTCCTGGAGGTAGTCCTGCATTATCTTCGTCATGTTGAAATCCTCCAATGACGCTCCCAACGAACCAGAACTTACTAGATGTTCAAGTCGACGGGCATCACTTTGACGGCGTTAATAGATACTGGTGACCAGGCGCCCATAATGAGTTGTAACCTCCGTCGTCGACTGAGGAAAGTCCTACTACACGAGCCGTACGCGTGGCCGATGGCAGCACTGCTGACGTCACTGGAATGTGTACTTCCCGTATAAGTATCGCCGACCGCCACGTTACTGTTCTTTTTACAGTGCTGACCCATCGTCCCCATGACCTAATCCTTGACTCGACTTTCTTACGGCGCATTCAGCTTTGATCGACTGTTCTGCCGGTACCCTTTCCCTCGAACTTCCTCTACTGGCGCGTATTCGTGCCGAACTGCCGAACAACTTTCGCCGGACCGCCTTCGTCTGCCTGCCGCCTAAAGCCTGGACTTTCGTTGATTTGCTATAATCTTTTCCTGTGCCCGATGATGATTGCGTCGCCACACCTGTTCCTGATGTCCTATTGATGCGCAATATCACTGTGCCCCACTCCGTCGTCACCGTCGCCGATAACCGGACATGCCTCCCCGTTGTCAATTTTGGCCTGACAAAGGAAGTTTTACCCAAAGGCATCTTCCGTTGCAACGCTGCGTGCTATCGGAGATGACCACATCACGACGCTTTCCGTAGACGTCTGCTCAGATTCTTCACTATGTCCATAGGATGCTATTTGCCCTGACGCAACATTTCGTCCCATGATTGCTGCGGACTTATTGCCTGAACAAGCAGCAGCTCTGCGTCGCCTTTTGGTTTTCTACCACGGCATCTTCGACCTTAACAATCGCCACTTGTGCCAGACTTCAATTGTTAAGCATCACATAAATACTGGTGATGCCAGTCCTATTCATCGCGGGCCATATCGAGTTTCTGCTTCAGGGCGTAAGGTTATTCAAGATGAAGTGAACAAGATGCTTGCCAAAGGCAGTGTTGAACCTTCGTCGAGCCCTTGGGCGCCGCTCATGGTGCTTGTTAAAAAGAAAGATGGCACATAGCGTTTCTGCGTAGATTATCATCATCTAAACCGCATTACTAAGAAAGACGTCTACCCCTTGCCTCGCCTTGACGACGCCCTCAATTGTCTCTACGGTGCCAACTACTTTTCGTCAATTGACCTTCTGTCTGGTTATTGGCAAATTTCTGTGGATGAAAAAGACCAAGAGAAGACCGCGTTCGTCACCCCTAATGGTATATATCAATTCAGAGTTATGCCATTCGGTCTATGCAACGCCCCAGCAACGTTCAAACGTATGATGGCCTCTTTGCTTCAAGGGTTCAAATTGTCGACATGTCTTTGCTACCTAGACGACATTCTCGTATTTTCGCGTACATTTGAGACACATGCTGAGCGCTTATCAGCTGTTCTTCAAGTCTTCCTCGAGGCTGGGCTCAAACTAAATTCATCGAAGTGTCACTTCGGTCGTCGGCAGATTACAGTGCTTGGCTACCTTGTCGACGCTTCCGGTATTCAAACAGACCCGGAGAAAATTCATGCTGTCACGTCTTTTCTTGTACCTCAGTCTGTCAAAGACGTCCGAAGTTTTGTAGGACTCTGCTCCTACTTCCGACGCTTCGTTAAAGACTTCGCAGCGATTGCCCTACCACTTACTGATATTCTGAAGAAGGACGTGGTGTGGAGCCCCGCTCAAACTGCCGCGTTTACCCACCTCACCAACATTCTCACCATGCCACCTATACTGGCCCACATTGACCTGTCCTCTCCTACAGAGGTGCGTACTGATGCCAGTGGTCACGGTATCGGAGCCGTCTTAGCCCAGCGCGAACAGGGTCAAGATCGTGTTATCTCATACACTAGCCGCCTCTTCACAGCAGCGGAGCGCAACTATTCGATTACAGATCGCGAATGCCTGGCTTTCGTCTGCACGGTTTCCAAACTTCGCCCGTAATTGTATGGTACGCACTTCTCTGTAATCACCGCCCACCAAGCACTCTGCTGGCTTTCCTCACTCAAGGATACTACCGGCCGGCTTGGTCGCTGCGCTCTGCGGCGGCAAGAGTATTCCCATGCAGTAGTTTACAAGTCGGGGCGATTATATCAAGACGCAGACTGTTTATCACGCTATCCAGTGGACGAACCACCCGCCGACCCTGACCCCGATACAGACGCTTACGTTTTCTCCGTTTCTTAGCTGCTACACGTTGCCGAGGAGCAACGCCGTGATGCCACTTTGCGCGCCGTCATTGAGGGCTTGGAATCTTCGCCTTCTGATTCTTCCCTTCACCTGTTTGTTCTCCGGGATGGTATATTATACCGTCACAATGTACGCCCCGGTGGTCCTGCCCTACTCCTCGTCATTTCTAAGCACCTCCGGTCAGTTGTTCTCCAAGAATTTCACGATTGACCAACGAAAGGCCACCTTGGCGCCTCCCGCACCTATGACCGGATTCGCCGACGCTTCTCTTGGCCAGGCCTTACCCGCTCCGTCCGAACATACGTTGCGGCGTGTGAAAAATGCCAGCGCCGAAAAACACCATCGACGCTCCCTGCCAGGTGCCTTCAACCACTCGACATTCCTTCGAAGCCGTTCTTTCGCGTTGGCTTGGACTTATTTGACCCTTTCCTTCTATCCATATCTGGCAACAAGTGGGTCGCCGACACATTACGCCACGCGCTACGCCATCACCAGAGCACTTCCAACAAGCTGAGCCACAGATGTCGCCGATTTTCTTTTATGCGACATGATTCTGCAGCATGGTGCTCCCCACCAACTGCTCACAGACCGTGGTCGGACATTTCTTTCTAAAGTCATCGCCGACATCCCGCAGTCCTCCTCAACCAAGCACAAGCTGACTACGTCTTACCATCCACAGACTAATGGTCTCACGGAGCGTCTGAATCGCACCCTAACAGGCATGCTTGCAAAGTACGTCTCGTCTGACCATACTGATTGGGACCTTGCCCTACCCTATGTCACTTTTGCATATAATTCTTTGCGTCACGACACTGCCGGTTATTCCCTGTTCTTTCTTTTGTTCGGCCGAGAAGCCACATTGGCACTGGACGCATCCCTTCCATTCGCTGCAGCAGAGACCAGCGAGCTTGAACTTGACGCCATCACCAGAGCCGCCCAAGCACGCGAAATTGCCCGCGCTTGCCTCCTGACCTCCCAAGAGAGGCAACGGCGTTTGTACGATCGCCAACACAGAGACGTCCACTTTTCACCTGGATCTCTGGTACTTCTGTGGTCCCCGACTCGTCACATTGGCCTGTCAGAAAAACTCGTCTCTCGGTACACACGCCCATATCGAGTGCTGCGTGCCTTGACTCCAGTTACATACGAAATCACCACAGTCAGTACCAGTGCCTCATCTGCCCCGAATTCCACTGACGTTGTGCATGTCGCACGCCTCAAACCATATTACTCTCCTGTTATCACTGATATATAGACGCTCCGGGACGGTGCTTCTGTCGCCGCGGATAATGATGCATCCATATTGCGTAGTTCTTGTGGACGATGCACGCGCGCGCCCCGACTAAAACGACGAACGCTCTCTGGCTCTCGAGCTGTCGGCTGAATTGGCCAGCGCTGCAGTTATCCTTTGTAAATATACTTTGAAAATAGTCTCCAGTTCTTAATCCTTCGTTCGCGTAAGAATATATATCTAGGAGGTATTAGGAACAGATGGCTGATGATGTGGTTCAAGCTGTAAATCTTGTGCACTGTCTCCCTTGTTCTTTTCTCTTATTTTTCGACGCTTTTCCAATCTTGAAATAAATCGCAGCCGTCACCCGAAGGCTTGTTTTACCGAGGTCTCATCGACGCGTTAGAAGCTTCACTTACACAACGCAGCGGTGGCACAAAACATGCTTCCGCGACCTTTTCGCAGCCAGTCCGCAGTACAGGGAGCCCACATACGCTCGCGACTCCTCTCCCCTTTCCACAGCAAGCAGCAGCGATGCATTGTTTTGTCACCGCGAAGAGATCTCCTCCATTCCTACTCTCCCATTCCCTTGGACTCTGAGCGCCCTCTCCTGAACTGCGTAGTACTACAAGGACGCAAGCGGGGGTAGCTGAAAAAAAAAAAAACGCAAAAAAAAACGAAAAACTTTGGACCCGGTCACTCGCATGGTAGCGCCCACCTATAGACGCGACATGAAATGCCGGGCACGTCGCATTTTTAGCACGAAATATGGAATACGCCGGTGCTCACGGTACAGACGAGCTACTGCGGAGAGGGAGGGAAAGAAGGGTGAGCGGCGCTTCTGCTTTCAGCGCAATAGCGTGTCGGAAACCTCGTTGACCTCTCGGCGCACGCGACGGCGAAAGCGCGAGTGGTCGCCGCTCGACCGTTGCTTGAACACGGCGCCGGTGCTCGTCGGGGGGTCACTGGCCACCGCAGCCTCTTCTTGAGCCGTGTTTATACTACAGCACACCGTCGTATGTCGCGCCATTGCTTCGTTTTTGCTGACTTGTGAATTAATATCTGTGCCTCTACGTCGGGGCATAATTTATCGCACCCGCCCCGATACCCCTCGTTCTCACCGGCTTCCGTACCCTGCCGGTTTACCCCGTTGAAGAGTGTTTTGGTCTTTGAGATGATTCAACCCTTTTCCTCCTCCTTCACTGTCACTTGACTCCCTTAGATTATTTTCCCTTTTTGTAGAAGAAACCTGGAAGGCATATCTGCCTATTGTACATTCAACACTTCCTAGATAGCGTCCCGTCCATTGGTGCTTTAGCTCGAGCCCAACTGCGACGCGGCCTATTCAAATAAATGAAAAACGCAAAAACGTTTTTCTGAGATAACCCCTGGACCGATTTTAATGAAATTTGTTGCATTTCAGAGAGAAAGTTAAATTCTAGTGACTGCTAGATGTGGAATTTCGATTCACGGCCTGAATTTTGTTATAAGACTTTCCAAAAATTCGAAAGTTCGAAAAAAATATATCACGATGATCAAAATTAATAGCTCTGCATCAAGAACAGGTATCGCAGTTCAGTAAACAGCATCCATTAGATCATTGAAAGCGGACAAATCCGATGCGTCATTTTATATCTTACATGAATTTGTTATGTTGTTTACTAGGGTTCTGCAAAAGTTGTATGTCCATATTACTGCATTTTTCAGATTCATGTGTAACATATCAATTTTATCCGCTTTCGATGTACTATTATATGCAATTCACAGAATTGTGGTATCATTTTTCATTAATGAGTTACAGAATTGTAAACTTGACAGTTTCGTATTCTGAAAATTTTCGATTTTTGCCAATTTTTAATAAAATATTGCCGACCTAAATAAAAAATTTGAACAACATAGTCACTAGATTTTAAGTTTTTCTTTTAAATGCAACAAGCCTCGCCAAATTTCGTGCAGTGGTTATCGAGAAAAGCAAATTATTTTACATGTATTTAGATAGGCCGGAGCACCTAAGCTAAATTTCCCCTTAAAGGACCCCTAAAACGGTTCGGACAAATTTAGCAGACGTGTAGGGTGCAGATAAAGTTAATCATTCACACCACAATTTGTGTGAAACGTCTCATATTAAGAGAGCTACGGATCACTACAAGTTACCCTCTTCCATAGTCATGCATTTCCTCCTCAACTCGTTCGCCGAGTGATCGAGGCTAAGCTCCGCCTTCGCTGGCTCTGCGTCACGATGGCACGTCGTGTCGTCGACTTCCGGTTCTCTGGGAGCGAGCGCGCAAAGCCTCTCCAAACTCTCCGCCAGCTGCTTGGCAGACGACCCCAAGCGAGGGCTATCGAAGCAGCGGGCGTTGCGAGCGTCCTGTCGCAGCCCCGAACGCGTCTGGTATTCCGGTAACCACAGGCGAGCTGGGCGTTTCGACGGTTGGCTGGAGGCAAAAACTCAAGCTGATGAAGGAACTTTAGCCCAGACGCACGTGAGCGGCCTGATCGGTCTGCACGGTCCAGCCACCTGTTGGCGCAGAGCTTAACAAGCCAAACAAAGCGCTAATATTGCTCTAACCAAGTGTAAAACATTTTTAACATTTACAAAAACAACGTTCTAATGATTAAACTCCTGCGAAAAATTTACACCCGCAGCAAAGAAGAATACATTTTGCTACTGCTTTTGTGTGTGGTTGAGCTCTGTGCCACCAGGTGGCTGCACCGTGCAGGGCATTCACATTTGCGTTTCTGCTCATCCCGTGAAACGACAAGGTCAAACGGCCAGGCCCTGACCCCTTGCGATTGCGTTTACCCTAATACCGGACTCGCGAAACGCTATTGCGCTAGTATTCTTCCGGTGTAAAGTGACGGCCGCAAACGCGCAAATCCTGGCACCGATCGGATAGCGGCAGTCCGATGCGCTGCAGCCAGTCCGCTCGTCTGCTGCCTTGCAGAGGAACACGATGTCGCAGCTTGACATATTGCCAGTCGCTACGTTTGCAGTCCACGACGCAACAAAGTCGAATCATAGCGCTCGCGAAAAGACTGAGACCGACTCTGGCCGCGGAGGCCTCGTCAAAATGGAGCACGTTGTAACACAAGCAGACGACGCTTGCTGTGTGCCGGAAGTGCGTAAGTGTAGCGAGAAATTGTTCTTGTGCATTCTCTTTCGGTTACTTTCTTTTTATAGAAACAAATTAACGAACATTCCAACTATTACGAACATCATTTGGGCCGCTACCTTGTACACCTTCGAAAAGACGACGTTAGATTTCGCCTCGCGCGATTGTCCAGGCTGCGCCGATATCGCGGCCTAGGCCAATCTAGTCCAATCGCGTGAGGCGAAATCGAACGTCGGCTTTTCGAACGTGTACAAGATAGCGGCCTTGGTCACCATAAAGCTGGAAAAATTATCGATGAGGTGCCCTGGGCAGCCAATCAGATAGCTCGCCCTACAGACGTCAATTGGGTGATTTACGTCATATGGGTAGGGGCGGCTGAAAATCCCTCCGAGCAGTGTGCTGCGATCGACAGCGATGTACATTTTAAAATCTTACAATAAATTACACGCTTTGCGTGGAGCACTAAGATGCGTCAATTAATGATCAGTAACGACTCAGTATGGTTGTACAAAATCGTCAAAATCGTTTAAGGGTCTCTTTAAAGATCCCCTGGTGGTACAAATTAATCCGGAGTTCCCACCTCGGCTAGCCTGATAATCAAATTGTGGTCTTGGCACGTAAAACCCCAGAACTCAATTTACTCCCTGGATAGAAGGCATGTGCACTCTGCTTTATGACGTCACGCTACTTGGACGGAAATTTTCATTGCCAAGCCTGGCGTGACGAAAGCTGTGACGTCAAAATCACCGGGACTTACTATGGTTGGTAGTATCGATGAATGATTAGACTAATAAGTATATCCAGGAAAAGGAATTATCTTCATCAATGTCTCTCTTTCTTTTAATCGACTTAATAGATTAAACCTGTTCGATTAATTGTTTTCGAGAGTTTCACAGTAGTTGCATTGAAAATTTTGAAATTGTACTGGAATGGCGGCGCACGAGCCGTGACTGTACTGTTCTGGTAGAGCGAGTGCCAACTGTATTTTTCCGAGTCTTGGGTGTTGCCGAGCCGAGCGCTTCCCCTCTCTTCCTCCACACCGCGCAGGCCACCACGCCGTCCGAAGAAGGAGGCTTCAAATGCCCTCGCAATTCAAGGCATACTGTAGCAACCTAGTCGTTGATCGTCGAGTCATTTCCAGTCCACCAAAGACGTGGCAGAGCATGCGCGCCGGTTTGGAGCCGGTATGTGGCATAGCGATGGAGTTCATGCCGAGCCCAGCAAATCTATAGCGTCCGAGCATCTATTCTCGCATGCTGGTTGTGTGGCCATCCAAATAAGGTGTCGGTTTCACACAGACATCCCACTCCATTGACGTTCCTCAGTTCTGTAGAAAATAGCATGCGGTTGAAAATCCTAAACCACCAATTTTCTTTTCCCCTGTGGATATTGCAATTTCTTGCATATTTCACTTGAACTTCAAGTTTAACTTTTGCCATTTTTCTTATTTCTTCTTTAGCTGTACTGTATAGGGATTCACTAGTGCTATGTATGTTATTTAGTTATGCACCAACTGCTCTTTTGTAACATATATTGTTTATCTTTTTTCAAATGTCACTAGTGCCAACTACACTTAGCGTTTAACAAGTGAAGGATTATACTATATGAAACGTTTATACACTTGCGCTTCAAATTTGGTTCCACCTTTAAAACATTAAAATAGGGCCCTACAAAGGTAGATAATTGTCTTTCAAGCGTTTCTATAATGCCCGGCAAAAATTTCGATTGATCAATTTTTCGATAAAGAACCCTGCTTCAAAAGTGATTACTCTATTAAAGGCTAAAATGATGAATGATTAATCGCTAATCCAATAAAAAAGTTAATGGATCAACAATTCCTAAGGCCTACTCGGGAGCATCCCCATTAGAATACTATCGTGGTCGGGCAAGGTATTATTACGTCATGGATCGAAGTGCACGGGCCTTGCGCTATCTATAGAAAGCGTTGGTATATTGCGTGACTGTTCGCCGGTGCTCGCATGCGGTGGTGCTCTGATGAAGTGCGTCATGAAGATGAGCAATTGTTGGAAGTAATCCGTCCCTTGCCATGGGTGTCCTCGTACTGTCGTCTGCCTATGAGGCCTGAACTCAGACTCTAAACTTTGCGAGAGTGCGGCACTGAAATTGAAGAGAAGCAAGAGCTGGAGTGGAGATAGAAAGGATGGTAGTTTCAGATTTTCTACAGAGAAACAAAAGAAAAAAAGAAAGGCAAGAAGGCTCACCAGAGCAAGGGAGCGAGGGAGGAAGGGAGGAGGCGCTGGCAACTGTCACGGAAAGGCACACAACGGTTGCCTTTAGGATGACAGATCGCAAAGACTGTCGTCTTTGTGAACACACACGCACACACACGCACATACGCCCACGCACACACATGCACGTACGCAGTGAGAGAGTGAGAGAGAGAGGGTCGAATAAGTTACAAAAAAATCCAGAAAATAGAACAAACAAGAAACGGTGTCGTCATTCACAAAGAAAAAGTGTACAAACGTGAAGCCGAGTTAATATTGTGAAGAAAAATGCCACTGGTGTACATAAGAGAGCGCTTCTGGAAAAGCAGATGTCGGGAATGAAACTTCGACAGCGGAAATCTAGAGGCCTGAGTGAAGCACGACAATCGCGATGGAGACAGATACGAAATAGGTGCTATCAGACGTTTTAGGAATAGTGAAGAATAAAAGAGTGTTTTTTTTAGCAGTGTAACATTGCAACAACAAATCAGCGGGTGATTCTTCGTGAATCTATCATGGTGTGTGATAATAGCGGCAGACTTCACAACTCTTGGCAGCTACCGTGTCGACATAACGAAGGAATTCTTGCTGCGATATTTTGCTTCTGTGTTCGCAAAAATTCCTTAAAGGGACCGTGAAACAATTTTGAGGATATTGTACAAACGTACTGAGTCGTTAGAGTAGGTCCTTCTGATCATTAATTGACGTATCTAAGTGCTCCGCGTAAGGCATGTAATTTATTATAAGGGTTTAAAAATATACACCGCTGCCGATCGCAGCATACTGCTCGTCTGAATTTTCAGCCCCCCCCCCTACTTATTTGACGTAAATTGCCCTAATGACGTCAGTAGGACGAGCTATCCGATTGGCTGCCCAGGGCGCGTTATCGATAATTTTTTCACCTTAATGGTGAACAAATGATGTTCGTAATAGCTGGAATGTTAGGTAATTTGTTTCTATAAAAGGAAAGTAACAGAAAGAGAATGCACAAAAACAATTTCTCAGTACACTTAAGCGCTTTCGGCACACGGCAAGTGTCGTCTGCTTGTGTTACAACGTGCTCCGTCTTGACGAGAGCTCCGCGGTCAGAGTCGGTCTCAGTCTTTTCGCGAGCACTATGATTCGACTTTGTTACGTTGTGGACTGCAAACGTAGCAACTGGCAATATGTCAAACTGCGACATCGTGTCTCTCTGCAAGCCAGCAGACAAGCGGAGTGGCTGCAGCGCATCGGACTATTGGTATCCGATCGGCGCCAGGATTTGCGCGTTTGCGGCCGCCCCTTTACACCGGAGGATTACTGCCATAATAGCGTTTCGCGAGCCCTGCATTCGGGTAAACGCGAGCGAGGGGACACACGCCTAGCCGCTTGACCGTGTCGTTTCGCGGGATGAGCAGAAGCGCAAACGTGAATTATCTGCACAGTGCAGCCACCTGGTGGCACAGAGCTCAACCAAACGCAGTAGCAGTAACGAAGTGTATTCTTCTTTGCTGCTGGTGTAAATTTTTCTCAGGAGCGTAATCGTTAACATGCTGTTTTTGTAAATGCTTAAAATGTTTTACACTTAGAGCAATATTAGCTCTTTGTTTGGCTGGTTAAGCTCTGCGCCGACAGGTGGCTGGACCGTGCCGACCGATCAGGCCGCTCACGTACGTCTACGCTAACGTTCCTTCATCAGCTTGAGTTTATGCCTCCAGCCATCCGTCGAAACGCCCAGCTCGCCTGTGGTTACCAGAATACCAGACACGTTCCGCGCTGCGACAGAATACTCGCATCGCAAGCTGCTTCGATAGCTCTCGCTTGGGGTCGACTGCCAAGCAGGTGCCGGAAAGAATGGAGAGGCTTGGCGCGCTCGCTCCCAGAGAACCGGAAGTAGAAGACACGACGTGTCATCATGACGCTAAGCCAGCGAAGGCGGAGCCTAGGTCCGATCACTCGGCGAACGAGTTGAGGAGAAAATGCAAGGCTATGGAGGAGGGTAACTTGTAATCGTCCGTAGCTCTCATAATATGAGACGCATCACAGAAATCGTGGTGCGAATGATTAGACAGTTTTAGTTTAGCGTTTGCAACGAAACGTAATTAAACGCATTACATACATAAATAAATAGCGCTATCATCACTGCGCATGCTCTGAACGTTATTCGGTTTCTGAAGTTTACGTGCGATATGATAACTTACTTTATTTGGCGAGTTTAACATTCGAATTTTACGTACGCTAAGAAATAGCGTTGTTGAACATGGCGGCACCCATGGCTCCCGCTTAAGCGTGACATCTCCTGATGGCTGCGCTCTGACTCGCGTTGATCGCCAGTAACTATTAAAATCAGCTTTCGCTTTCTCTAAACTCACCTGAAACGCTAGTTATGAGTGCTTAGTGCATCCAATTTTTGAGATAGTTCCGCGATCCCGGCATCCGTAGGCTTAAACAAGACGCGTCCGCATGGCAACAACAGGATGGATTGCCTTCGTTTGGATACGTTTGGCACGAGGCACCAGACGGCTCCCTGTCTTCTAAAGTATTCCTTGCGTTTGCGTTATCGCACGTTAAACTAAAGGTCTTGAAGAGACGCGCATCGTAACGTCCCGCAAAAGTGCTTGTGTTTAAAGTACATAAGGAGGCAGGCGCTATTCTAAAATTGTATACTAGCCTTAGCTGTACCCTACGCGTCTACAAAATTTGTCCAAACCGTTTCAGGGGCCCTTTAAGCGTCTCGATGGGTAACGTCATATAATTGAGGTTATTGCCTTCCTATTAAAACAGCACTCTAACGCCTAATTTCTCCGTCTCGTGCAGTAAGTTATTATTTCTTAAATATTTTGATTAGATTGACCCTGACTTCTCAGAATGAAGACACACCAGCTATGAGTTACGCCACATTCGCACAGCCGCTCTTGAGCATCGTCATCAAGCTTGCAAATGAACCAGAACGCTAATTTGATAAGTAGCTGAACTTTAGTGACGTTTGTGTGCACAGGCTTTACTGAAACTCTATGTCACACAAGGAGAGAAAGAGGCTTTTAAGGCCCGACACGAATTTCAATTTCGCGCCAGGGAGAAGCAGAAAACACCGGTGACAACAAACTTCGCTCTTGGACAGTGCCTGTTCCTCGGATATGCCCCGTACACGCGGGCGCACGTGCGGAGGTAGGACAAAAGGGAGCACGTCGGTGGCTCGTCCAGAACACTTGTCCTGGCCGGGCTAATTAAGCGAGCCCGAGGTCTCGGCTAATCAGGATTTCAGCGGTTGCCACGCGGCACCCCCCGTGTGACTGCCGAGTGTGCGGCGCGTGAAGACCGTAGGGGACGCGCTGTCAGTGCTTCCTCGCAACCCTCGTGTTTATGTGCTACTGCGAGCATCGCCGAGTGCGAAGCCGAGGCGCCCGCGGAGTTGACACAATGGGCGCGCTCTGTTCGCGGACTTCACAGACATAGCCTAATTAGGCTTAGAAAAAAGCATGCAGGCTGCCTGCCTGGATGCTCAGTGTCCTGGACATATGACAGGGAACTTGACAATGGCGAGAAGAAGAAATTGTGCTTGATAGAAACAAAAACAGAAAGTGGAATGAGGGGGGAGGCTTTTTGACAGAGAGAGAGAGAGAGCGAGATAGAGAGAGATGGCAGGCCAAAAGCGCACATAGGTGCATACACTGTACGATTCGAATGCATTGCTAGAAATTAGTGACTGACTCACTTTTGGAAACACGCGTGTAAACTGAACTTACTATGGACTTCTTGTTGATCAAGATGGTACTTACTGTTGGAATGGGCTGTAGGAGGCAGGAAAAAAGAAAAGATCGAGACAGACTGAGATATACAGGCCAAAGATAGCAGTATATACGGCAACAAGATAGAGCACGCCTGAAATCAAGGACGCATGCGTGCATGCGCTCCTTCTCTCCCTCTACCGCAAAAGGTACGTGCTTTCTCGCCATTTCCCCCTTTCTTCTTCTCTTTCATGCTTTCTTTCATGTATAAACTGAAAGCCACAAGCCTGAATATGGACTCTGCTTAGGTGTCCAGATTTTCTTATTTTGAAAGACGAAAACGTATCGTTTTGCGCTCGCGTCGATCTTACCCTGCTTCTTTGTCCGTGTTTCTGACGCAACGCACAGTATGAACGTGTCTTTCGCACAACCATATGATTTGGCAACACGCCTCGAAAGTCAAGATGGACTGGTAGTCAACATTTCACACGCGCGGTATAAGTGAACTCGTCAACGTTACTTCTATGGATAGAGCTCATACGTGTTATTTCAGAGAGCCGCGGGCCTCTCGGTGTGAACGCTAACCGCAACTGCACTGTCTACTGCAGCAGATATCGAAGTGATTGTGCGGCACGGTGATTATCGCCCGAGATACGCATTTGTAACCATAACCACTAAAACTCATGCGTCAAAATTACACTGATTTCTGTGTAAGATACGTAATACGTATATGCAGAAGTGTGAGGCACTTATTAAAGAACCTCTTGCTCTAAGTATGCTACTGTGTAGTCCCGCTGTGGCTAAAAAATACATTATTCATACATTGTGTTTGGCCTGAACAGCACTGAATATGTCCTAACTGTCAATGACTGTTCTTATTCATAAAAATATTTGCGATAGATCGTTTCGTAGGGAGGAGAAGGAGGAGGAGGAGGAAAGGAAGGAAGGAAAGGTAGGGAGGTCAACAAGACGTACGTCCAGTTTGCTACCCTATGCAGGGGAAGGGGTTTAAGGGAAGAAGAAAAAAGGAGACGGAGGGAAGAAGGCGCTATCAGTGTGAATATATGTGGTTGTTGATAACTTCTCGGCTACAATCGCTCACTGAGGCCAGTCGAGTTCACGAAATGTAGCAGTGTCCGCGTCGCTTTGTAAGCCTACGACGCGTGGGGCCATGGTCCGAGAATCTTAGTCTCTGAAAATGGTCTGCTATCTAATCGGTTTCACACCCTCCAAAGAACGTCGCGTTCGATCTCACAGAGATTACAAAAACACATGTGCTCGATCGTCTTTTCACAGTTGCACGAGTCACACAGCTGTGTGTCGGACAATCCAATAAGGAATGAGTAGGCTTTCGTAAAAGCCACCCCTAACCAGAGACGGCACAGTGAAGTTGCATCACGGCGGGAAAAGTTCGTTGAAATCTGCAGCTTCAATGCATGATCCAGCTGGTGGAGACGGCAATTGGAGAAAATCGGGGTGTTCCACAAAGTTTGGGTCCTGGTTTGAGCAAGTAAATGCAGGCCCCTCGCAGCCTCAGTCCTTGATAAGGGTATAGGAAGTGTCAGGGTTTCTTTACGGGCTGACAGGGCAACATCATCAACAATCTTATTTGCGAAGATACCACAGTGCCCGGGAAGCCATTGGAAGATGATGTCATGTCCGTTTATGAGGGCTTGATGGAGAACCTCTCTGGTCTCAAACACCAGTTGTTCATGGGTCTTGCGTCGTAAGGCTGACTGCAGACTCTGAAAGACTGCCTCGGAGTTACAATAAACCACCCACTTTCGAGGTTTTGCTTGTGCGATGTAATTAACAGTGGCGCGTGAGCGGCAAGTTCTGTTGGCGTAGAGGACGTTATATGGGACACTTTAAATGTAATTGTGACTTGTAAGGCCGGAATGATAACAGCGCCTGTGGAGCTGGTGGCTGAGATAGATCCATCGGTGTAAATGTGCGTTCTTTGTTCATATGCCTCGTTCAAAACTGACTGTGTGAACTGACGTAGAGCCACTGTTGAATGACGGGTCTTCTTTGTAATTCCCGGAATCGTGACGCGTAGTTGTGGCTGTCGTAGGCACCACCGGGGTAACAGTAGTCTCGCGGCTGGTGTTAAGCCCTACGGAAGGTAGCCTTGATGTGTCGCAACAAGTTTGGAAAATGTGGCTTGAGGTCTTTGTGCTGGCAAGGCAGCATCATAGTGACTGGGTACGTGACACAGATGTCGAATGTGTGCTCTAAGGTTGTCAATCGTTATATATGCTGGAACCAAGTAGTCTCTAGCAATAATGATTGTTGCGTAAGTCGAGGTGCATCATGGTTGTCCAAGACATGTCCGCAGAGCCTGGCCTTGAAAACTTTCGAGGGTATGAATGCTTGCTTCACATGTGTTCGCCAAAACCGGCAAGCTGTACTGCAAGAAGCCCAGAACAGTGCTCTGTACAGCTGCAGCATCGACCATACCGACGTGCTCCAGGTTTCTCCGCATAGGAACCTCAATATATGTACAATCGAAATTAGTTTTCGCTTGAGGTAGATCCCGTGGGGGCTCCATGAAAGGTTCCTGTCAATAATCACACCTAAGGAGCGGTGAGACTTGTGATAATTGATAGCCTGGCCACTGAGAGAAAGAGGTTACGGTGTCATGGGTTTGCGCGTAAGCACGATTAACGCGCATTTTTCAATGGACACATCGATGCCTTATTTGCGGAGATACGAACAAGTTAAGGTGACTTCAGGCTGAATTCTCGCGCGAACTTCAAGACGAGTCCCCGCAGAATACCAAAGACAAATATTGTCAGCGTACATTGATAGGTGAGTTTTCTTGGGTAATATTTCAGCAAGAACGTTTCAGAAACGCTGATGCTGGCCAGTTGTGTAATGTTGGATATAGTATAATTAGCGAACGCGTCCTGGTGAATGACAATGAAGCGCTTAGGACGCAAAGCTTTGTGAATTTGACAGATTTCACAAAACACGTTTTGAGTGGGCTGCTTTTCAGCTCTGCACTTCTATTTAAGAGCGCAGAACGCACAATGAATTGCTTGCGCTTCCCTACAGTAAACTACACTCACGAAGTCCCCAGCGGAGCGGTCAGTGAAGGCGTCCTGCCGTTCATTAGAGAAGCAGTGGCGGTCGATGATCGTCCGCTGCCTCGAGGAAAAATTTTCACCATCGGTCAATTCGGCGCCCGCTTCGTCGCCTCCGTGGCCTTGCAGTGTGGTCCACAACGACGGCGGTCGTGCCCGACATACGAGTCCCTCAATACGCTGTCTCCGAGTTCCTGGTCCCCACTCCCCTATAGTTCTCAGATCGAGCGAGAAGCTGAGGCGAGTGGCTCCTTCTGTGTTCCCCTGGCATCCCTAATTTTGGTGCTTTCAGCGGTTGCGCGCTGGCGTCGGCGTGCCGCTATTGCAGTCCGCAGGCGTCTGAGTGTCGCGTACGTCATGCACTGTTTGTAAGCGGATCGCTGTCTCTCGGCGGGTGTTGTTGACGGATCAAATAAATCTTGGTGGGTCAGGAAGCTGCCTCCAAACAAAAACAAAATATCTAGACGTGTTCTGCATCTAAAAGAGCTAGCAGTCTGTGTAGGTGGGGGAGGGGGCTTGAAAGCGCGTGCTTGCGCACACGCCTTGTTTATCTCTCCTCCCCCCCCCCCAATAAAAAAAAAGAAACACCAAACGAAGCTGAGGAAAGAAATCTTGGGCATATTTGTAAAAATTTTGTTTTTCGTAAACGATTCTTAGCAACGACTTCCTCATGTCGACAAGACAGTGTGATAGTAGTGCCAGCATTGAACGTAAGATAGGCGTTTGGGAGCGATGAGAAATAGCGAGTGGGCAGGAAAAGCAAGAAGTGGGGACACATGATCGGGTGCACTACGCGTCCGGTGTCTGGACTATGCCATGCAGTGTCATGTGATGCAGTGCTACTTTTAGCCATAGGGACTTGACTGCTTCCACTTGGGAGCGTTTGCTAGTGCACTCAATCACGCAGCCGTGCCCAAGGCCTATTGCCGTGTCCGCTCTCTATCAGAAAGCTGGCAAACGAAGACGGCAATAATGAGCAGATGCACCTATGCATAGGAGCATGCCAAATAGAATTTGTTGTAAATGCGAACCTCATTGGGGGCCAGTGGACATCGACATTGCCAACAAGTGTTTCGCAATTTTCGATTAAGTTGCCGTGATGCTCCTTATCACACAGAGCGGAAAAAAGTATCATGGCTGTAAGGCTTTATTTACCGCGCGTAGTAGCACGCGTTTGTTGAATAGACTAGCCCAGCTGGTCTGCTCAATTTAACGCAACCAGCCAATCAGTCAGAAAACTTGCACACGTATGACAGACTAATTCGTAAAAGTAGGTGAGGCGTATTTATAAAAATACCTATTAACTTTTTCACGCATTTAATTTGAATAATTCCGCCGATTTTCGCCCGTGTATACAGTTACTATCCGCATTTTTTTACGCACTGAACTGAAAAAGAGACGATGACACTCCGTGGTTTCGTTATCCATCACTGGGATTCCATGCAGCAGCGCACAAATGTCAATATAGTCCAGCGTATAGAGAAATTAGTGCTCAATAAACGCCGCAAACGGCAAATAAAGCAGTATTGCTTATCTAAAGAACCTCCACAAGCTGATTACGTGAAGCGATTTAACGTTCGAAAGCAAAAACACAGGGATCTATTAGTGTTGCAGCAGTAGAAGGCCCGGATGAACTATGGTCGCCTGGGGACCGATCTGTAACGCGCACACTGGCTACTGCCACCAGAAAAATGAAGCCGTGGCCCAGTGCATGTGCTCAGCAGCAATAACATCCTCACAGAGGACACTGCTTTGCTCATTGCCGTGCTCCGTAAACGGAAGCAAAATCGTTTCCTTCCAGATAGTACACCGAGAAAAAAAGACGCTTTTACGGGCATTGATATTCTCAACCCGTTATTCTAAGTTGAACTTTAATTTCTGTAACAAGGCAGAGTGTGGGTGTAGCCCAGTTGGTGATTCGTGATTTTGGGAAGTTTACCGCGATCAAAACACGAGACTTGAAGAAAGACCCTTTCATTAAGTCTCGTGTTTTGGTTGCGGTAATCTTCCCAAAATCCTTAGTTTCTGTGTTGTCAAAGCACTTTCTCCGACACCTCATTCTTACTTCATTCTTACGCATTATAAAGCACGCTGCGGGTGGCTGAGAAAAGCGTTCGTGGCCGCAGAATTAAGATTTATTTTTTTAGTAAATAGATCGTATCTGAAATTTATGTGAAATCTTCATGTTCTCTGATAGAAAAGTCAAAATGCTGACATATGTGTCCTGTAAGTATAATCGAGCTTGTTATACGTCTATTTATTGCGCGCACTTCCTTTCACCTACTCGTCTGCAATAATGTAACTGCTGTTCGTGTTTTCAGACCATTGAAAGCATCTTTACTTCCGTATAGAACTGTGCATATTTATATATACATGTTTGTACGTGTGCGTGGTCTCCTGAGTTCTCGTGCGGAACATTGTATGTGTTTATACTCTTTGACTGTACGGAGTGCTTTTCTGTACGTCTATGTAATATTACTTCGTGTGCCATACGCCGAGGAGTGGAGTCTATGGTTACTAAAGACACGAACTCCTGTTAAAAATGTTGCCATTAAAAAGAATTCACGTGAAAGTAACGAAATAAGCGTAACTCATGAATCTTAATTGTCAAGCGTCTTGGAAAACGAACAAACGTGAACTGCATGAGCAAGAATTTCACACTGTTTGAAGTACATAACCTCAAAGAGAGAGAGAGAGAGAGAGGTTAACCAGAGTTAGAGAGAGGTTAAAGGCAGTGAGGTTAACCAGAGTTAAAGCCTCCGGTTTGCTACCCTGCACTAGGGGAAGGGAAAGGGCAAGTAAAGACGGAAGGGAGAGCGGGGGGGGGGGGGCTCTCCCTTCCGTCTTTACTTTAGGGGGGGGGGGGCTGAAGGGATGGGATCAATACAGTCTTTCTAATAGGCAATTGCCTCGTAAAAGGGCCAAGAACCTGAAAAAGGTTAAGCTTACAAGCACAGAAGCTTGAGTGAGCTTGTAAGATATGATAAAAAAATCCGAGGAACCCTAGGCACATCTTATGAGTTATGAATACGGAAGCAGTAACGTCCAATTTAACGTCGCTGAGCGGTCCTTCGAGTTTTGCGCTGCGAACAATGTTTTCGAGTTTGGCTGCAGGATATGTTATAGATTTCTGCGATTAAATTGGTGCTGCGTACCTTCTATTGCGATAGCAATTATATGGACAGTCCAGGTGCATTTCTGCCGCCGCCGTCAGCGTCGCAGTCCCAGTGAGTTTCTGTATAAAGTCCAAGGGCGATAAAATCATCGCCGCGCGCCGTATGCTGTATGTTCGAGTCAAAGCCTGCGTGGGTGAGCCGGCGATCGCGGCTCAACCTGGCGCATGCAAGGGAGGGAAGCGGGAAAGAAGCATGTCGTGTTCTCTTGCGCGCGAGAATCCGGGGGGAGGGGAGAGAGGGGGGTGCGCGATCTACTCCGGGAGGTCCGGGCGGCAGCGCACGCCCGCACAGGTCCGCTGTATTTTGAAAACCACCTGCGGCGGGGACACAATCCACCGCACGCTGTGTTTCCGCGGCTTAGATCGCGTTGATGCGAGACGCAGCACGAAGGTCAATTCACTCACTGCTGCTGCCACGCTTACTCACGCCAGCGCTGTGACAGCGAGTTTCCGCGATCATCGAAAAAAAAAAATTCTAATTACGGGGTTTTACGTGCCAAAACCACTTTCTGATTATGAGGCACGCCGCAGTGGAGGACTCCGGAAATTTCGACCACCTGGGGTTCTCTAACGTGCATCTAAGTCTAAGTAAACGGGTGTTTTCGCATTTCGCCCCCATCGAAATGCGGCCGCAGTGGCCGGGATTCGATCCCGCGACCTCGTGCTCAGCAGCCTAACACCATAGCCACTGAGCAACCACGGCTGGTGCGATCACCGAGTGAGATGCGTTCATGTTTGCTTGTGTGTGCGGGACACCATGCTTGTTAATTTAGTTAGTAGGCGACTGTTTACAAGTTCATACGGCCGATAAACCTACTATCCTTACTTCGTGTAGCTGCCCAGTAATTTGCTATCGCAATCGAAACTTCGCCTTTCGGGTGAAAGTGCGCCTTCTATATTACAGTTTACATTAGCATGTTGGCTGCAGACCGCAATAATTTTGAAGATATTGCTGAGAAATAGAGTGTATTTATTTTGAAATGAATCAAGAAATCATGTGTAGCGGCCACCAAGATCGGCAGGCGCGCGCAGCAGCTAAACCCAGTAGGGATGAGAGAGAGGCACGTCGAGCGATGCCTTCTCCCCTTTCCGTTTCGCCCCCCTCCGCTCTGTCGAGGCGCGCTCGTGACGTGGCATCGCATCAATAATTGAGGACAGGCGTCTTTACTCGTTCTTCGGCGCTGCACAGTTATTTCACCTAAAAGAGGTAGTATTAACGGTTCTTTGTTCACGCGGTATGCAGCAGCATTGTGGATATTCATGCAGCGAATCTTTGAGGTATTACGTGAACCACCTAAACCGCAGTTTGCGCTGATTTCCTCGAATACTTCGCTAAAGCATAAATATTTCCTTAATACTACTCTTAAATGAACAACGTGCGCTACTACGCTTGTCGTTTACGAGCACCATCAAATAGAACGCGCAGGAGATATTGAAAAAGAATTTTTTTTTTTTCAGGAGGGGCAGAGAAGTCGAACTGAGCTGGTGCGCTCTAGCCTGCTTCTCTGCATTGTGGAAAAGGCGAGGGGAGTGAAAGTATATTGGTGATCAGGAGAATAGTATTAAGTAACTCCACGACCTCAGAGATCTTTTTACAGGATTTTGCGATCGCTATCAAATTGAGCATGCGGAATGGTATTAGCCGATTGCATCATGGACTTCGTGGTTTACAGCATAACACTCTAAATGGTGCTTCGACGCGAGCCCTATCCATCCTCCACGTACCTATTGAAGCATACACGCAGAGTACGACTCCGGTTCAAGCCAAAGTCCCTGCAGATGAAGAGCTGGGGCCGTCTGAATCTCTATTGTATGGTGCGTTGCCGAGATGCGCATCTTTGAAGGGGTGGTTTCTTACTCTTAAGCCGGAGAACTTTAAACTTCACCATGTCGCCGATAAGCAGAACCGCCACTTGGCGGATGAATTTATGCGCTTGCAGAGTCCCTTCTCGCCACAAACACAGACGCAATGTGACAAGCGATACTATGCGCTGGACAATGTCGTTCAAGCGAATACCAATCTTGCGCCACTGTTTATGTAAACATTTCAGGCGTTCGTTGATTGTGGTTGGTCGGGTGACACCAATGAGTGCATGGCATAGGAGCTACTCGGTGCAGTCCTTTATTCGGGCCTGCGAAATCGCTGCCCGTATTACGCACTGACTGTACGTACCTGTCTGAAAAGCAGTGTGCAAAAACAAGTAAGCGTCCTTTGTAATTTCTACCTTTCCTTTGTTTCTCTCTGTATGCAAAACATAGACGGCAAAGCAAGGTATGGTTCTCAGCTTCTTTCCGTGAAAAATCGCAATTAATTGGCTTCCTCAGTTAATCTTGAGTAGCTCGAGTCCTTGCACGTCAGCTTATTATACCTGAAGCTAGTTTCGTAAATTTAGAAATCTTTGTGATAGATGTAACCTGAATTCTGCGGCCAGTTGTGCTGTTTCTGCTCGGTTTTCATCTAAAACGATAAAGGGGATACCTTATTTTGCTGTCCATGCTAATCATTATTGCAAACCTATAAAGTGTTAATTTGTATTCGTGTTTGTATTAGGCTTGTAAATGTATGGAGGATCCCCGGTGCACTGCTTCCTCAATAAGTACGCCTACAATTAATGAAGTGCAGATTGACTTTGCTTCTTGAGCACTGGCAGACCCAAATGCAAACAGCGTAACTACAATGCGAACGCAACTTAACGCCTGCATGAATGCCAAAAAGAAAGAGAAATTCAGTTATTTTGCCTGAAATCCTCATTCAAAAAAAACAAAAAAAACATGGGATAATCACGAACTATTGAAGAATTTACGAAACGCGCGTTGAAATTAATAACAATGTATTCGTATTTTATACAGCACACTTGCTTGTTGTCTATTATACTACTATATTTGGTTTCTCGAAAAATTATTTCTACACCCATGCGTATACATCCTAAACAGCTATAGCAACTGTTCGATGACAAATTTCGCAAGTTCTCCTCGCAGTACAAGTATACACGTGCAATGAGTGAATTCTTCACATTATATGTCCAGTATTGCTCATTTCCGAATTTCTTATTCAAGCATTTCAGCATTTAAAAATGTTTGAGCATGCATATAAGTTGTTTTATAGGATGAAAAAATATTATTTCTAAAGCTGTCGCAGCCTGGTGAGAGCCCTACACTTTTGACATTCGTATACCTGACAGCCTTTATATGAAACTTAATCATACCACGTTTGAAAGAATTATTGTGAAAGATAACATGTGGACGCCGAATGTAGGAGCTCACGTGCAGCCCTCTTAGAATGTCTAATGGACGACGAATGCGATGTAGACTAAAACCACGTTTACAAATTTGATGGCTATATATGATAAGAAATGATGTAGCTGTGTGCGAGGGGAAAAGTCCTTTCAAGGTGAATTTGTTGTAATAAGTTGTAATACGATAAACGTCCGAAAAAGCAAGATTCTGGCGGCGCCTCATGTTTACAAAAGGCGAAGACAAGAAAGGACTAAGACTTCGCGCACTCCGCATAAATTTGGATTTTCGCAACAGAGGCGAGACATTTAGATAAAAGCTGGAAATGTGTAATACGCGAGGACATAAAAGAGCACCGTACGTATTTTAAGTCGACAAAGGCGACTGGTATTAAAATATTGAAAGCGGAAACGGTGAGGTGGACGACGTGTATTTGCATTATATTGGAGTTTGCGTGAGAACATTGAAGAGAGAAGGAAGTGTCTGACAAGCAAATGACTTTGAGGCGCTGCCTTTGTGCTTGCATTGCAGAACAGCGACTCAGTCCAAAACGTATGGACATGGAGAAGGAAAGGCCAGCGTTCGCTGTGTGACCACGTGGTACTCTGATGAATGCTCACGAAGAAAAGAATTTTCTAAACATTAAAAAAAAGAACGAAAAGAATACAGAGAGACAAAAATGTGGACTGATTAAGAAGCGCGATTGATTAAATATGCCGCACGTTCTTTTTTGTCTTACTTTTTGTATTCAGTCAGTTTAATATAACAGCTAATATGGGACACTCTGTCGGAAAAAAAATAAGGGCTGAAGTAGACTAAAAAGAATGATCCAGCATTCACGAAGCCGTTTGCACGCTAAACAGGTTCGTAAGCAGCGGGGGCAAGCAGTTATGCAGAGATATTAGTGAACACGTTCCACAAAATACGATGTTTCACAAACACGAAGCTTCGTAGGTTCGGCCCCTGGTCATCTTCACTTTCGATGACCAGCCTGCTAAATAGTTCGTTTATTGCTGCTAACACGAGGCCTAGAAAATAGCGCAAGTACAATACTTCAAGTCATGCGATGAAAAGTGACAAAACTGCAAATATTCTCAGTGACGAGATGCGGCAGGACTGTAAACGGGTCTTAAACCTAGTGGCTGTTTGGATGACTCAAAGAAAGCATACTGAGTAAAACAATGGACTTGTACAAGGTGCGATGAATCTGGATCGTAGCCTGGAATAAAGAAATTGGGGTACCAAGCAAAGGAAAATATGCCCGCACGTCAGCCTCTGGCTCGGACGGCACACCGGATCGGCACACAAAGATACAGCGACTGAAGAAACCTCGGCCCCACGCCCTATAAAAACATAACTAAAACTGGCGCGCGACATTGCTCCACAGAGCTACCAACGCGTGGTAAAACAGAAAAGCGCCTATTTTGACAGCGCTTTGTTGCGACACACACATTGCCCCTCCCACATCGCGCCAATCGCTGCGACTCAGCGACGGCGCGACCAATTTCGGGAATCCAGTCGCGGAGAGCCCACGACGTCGCGGCGGTTGCTGAACGACGCAATTCGCTGTGTCGCTGAGTGAAAAACCGCGCCATGTGAAACAGCCTTTTGGCGGACGCCGTAGGGACGCATTGCCGGCACTCCTGTGTCTTGAAAGCAATCTGCGACGTGGCCAAATTGCGCGACAGCGCGGGCCTCTTCTTCAAAACGATCTGTGATGTTTGCAGAGTGCGTGTAGTGACGGCAGCTTCGTATGCGCTGTGCTTTCGACGTTTCGTTCGCGTTGAAGCGACAGATGCACAGAGGTCAATTGGCTCGTGGCTGCTGCCGCGATTCCTAACTCCACCGTTTTCACAGAAACTTTCCGCGGTCATTGAGCGAGATGTGTTCATGTTTCAAGTTCACGTGCGCGCGCAACACAGTGCTGGTTAATTTAGTTAAAACACGTTGACGGGCTGCTTGGTTTGAATCCGCGATAGGATGAGTAAGCGCGACTGAACAAGGACGTAGAAGGAAGCAGACACGCAAAGACAGCGCTGTCTCTGTGTGTCTGTTTCTTTCTGCGTCCTCATTGAATCAGGCTTACATATTCTATCATTGTTAATTTAGCGAATGTTTATAAGTTTATGCGGCTGATAAAACTACCATCCTAACTTCGTACAGCTATCTACTAATTTACTATCGCAATCGGTGCTTCGTCTCTCGGGCGGAACTGCGAATTTTTTTGTTATTAGCGCTCAAATTAATTTCTTTTTTATTAGCATTTCAGCGACAGATATATACGCACCTGAGTCATAATGTTACCTATATATGTGTTCATTACTTTCACAAGTTTTTGATTTGTAGCCTTTAAATATATCAGCTCTAAATTTATAGATTCATAACGATGCAGGAAGTGTTTATAGAGTTGTGTTAATTGCAACTGATCAATTTTGCATAATGATACCACATATTCTCTGAGAACTATGCGTTTTGTTTCGTTGTATTTCGATATGAAATAGATGGACATTCCAGGCGAATTCTCGCCGTCGGCGTCGCGCTGAGCTTCCGTATTAAGTCCCAGTGCCGTAAGCTCGCACCCGCGCGCCCCACGCTGCAGGTGCGAGAGAAAGCGTGCGAGGGTGACCCGAGAAGGATAGTGGCTTGATACCCACCGTCCTCTCGCGCGCTTGCCCCTCCCCCCCCCCCCCTTAAAGAAAGAGAAGGAGTGGAGGAGGTGACCACGCATGGTAACGTGATCAAGCACGCCCTAGGGAGGGGGGTAGGAAGAATGTGAGCGTTTCGCGTCTAGCCCAGCCGTGAGTGCGCATGTCGCGGCTGAGCATGGCCGCCGCGTGTGCCCTATGTTCGAGGTAATGTGCGGCGGGTACAATAGGTTGATCGAAAGTGCGGGTGGCTTCCTGTGCGCTGCTTTCTCGTGTGCCTAGTGTTGGATATGCGTCATCTCACGTTTCGTAGAGGCGTTGAAGCGGGTGGCAACACGAAGGTGAATGCGCTCGCCGCTGCTGCCGCTCATCACGGCAACATTGCGTCAGCGAGTGTGCGCGGTCATTGAGTAACATCTGTGATTCATAGTTTAATTAGTAAATGACTGTTTACTGCAGATAATAAGGCAAAAAAAAAACGAAGTTTACTTCTTGCAGTTGCCTAATATTTTGCTATCGCTACGAATGCCGCGCCTTTCTGATGAAACTGCGACTTCCTTTTTTACTAATATGAGCACGTAATGTGTGATTAGTTGAGTGGTAGATGAAAGTATGCACAAGCGCAAGCAGTTTTAAATGGGTACTAATAAAATTCTGTTTCTAGCCTTTTTTGCTTTGACATATAGCGACAGTGACCTGGAAAATACAGTACGATGCTACAACTCTTTCAACGCGTAAGAATGACTATCTAAGTCTCATTTTAATATCACCGGTTCTAAACTCGCACCAAACGGAGCGCGGCTTCTTTCATTAGGGTTTGTTCACAAGGGCTGTTCTACACGTGACAAGAATCGCAGGTAGTGGTTAGGTATATCAGAAACCCTTGACGTCTGGTGCAGTGGTTTCGAGCCACAGAATGATCGCGTATTCGAAAGCTATAGTTATGCGCACGTCACCAGGCCACTCGTACACCGCTTTTCACTCTGTGCTTCTTCCCACTGAATACGGGATAATCAGACTGGTCCTCCGCAGTCGCTTTTTTTTTTTTTTCAGAAGCTGCACCGTTCTAACCTGTCTCCCCGATTATCCTGTCGTATAAAGACTTCGGTGCTACGATCATAATGCGGCTTCGACCACTGCGGCGACCAGCGCAATACCCGATGCCACCTAAGCTCCACAACCTGATTTTCATGACGCCTAAAGGAGCGCTTCTATCAGACTCTACGCCAAGAGTCCGCGCTTCATTTGGTGCGCCCTGTCTTGAAGAGTATACTGTTACTCATTGTCTCTTAGACGCTCGGGAAATATTTGTCTTATACCGTGGTTACATGAACGCACTCCTTAGATTTCAATGAACGTGAAAATTTCGTTGTTGGGGGTCATGACGGAACGCATTAGATAGTCGCACAGGGCGCCATGAAGCTGCATGTTTGTAGAAAAGCCGAAATGGCTATACAAATACTTCAGCTCAAACACAAGAGAAGAAGAAAGGAAGTGCACAACACGAGTGTCGTGTTGTTCACTTCCTTTTTTATGCCTTGTGTTTGCGCTGAAGTATCGTAACCATGAATCCAGCATTCCAACTAGCCCCATTAGCAGTCTTGGCTATATAAATATTATAAATCTCCATGGCGCTTCATTTCGGCTATACGCTGACATTGATAATCATCGTCAATCATGCTTGCAATTTTTTTTTTGCACGGGCAATAATTTGAAATATTTCGAGAAAAAAAGCGATTAAAGGGTTGTTGGCTTCATTTGAGGAAGGAAATAAACTAGCTTCTACATGTTCTTCCTCCACGCTAGCTCCCCTCTTTTGCAACGCTCTCGCTACCTCCTCGGTCTCCCTTCTCTGCCTTGCCTCTCGAGCTTTTGAATTTTTTTGCCCTTAGAGAAGTTACAGAGCCGACTGGAAAACGCTTTCACAGACTCAACAAGTTGCTAATAGTCATTATAAGGACCGATGTTAGGCCCATGACAACAATGAGTGAGTCGAGAAGCGAAAGACCTGAACGGCTTTACAGACCGAAAGCAGGAGCAGAGAAACTCTCTTTTTATTCTTCTTCCTTTTTTCTTCCAATCTCTCAGTTCGCAGTACGAGACACGATACACACACGCCAGAGAACGCCATGTATAAAAGGTGGCCGATGAAGATGACGATGGCTACTAGCGTTAGTGCTCAACCGACCGCCGTTGCCATGACAATGGAGGCAGCCACTGTGGACCGCGCTGTTTTGATAAAGACGCCTAGTCACTTATCCTGTCATGCGCAAGGGTCGTAACTGTAGGCGCGTCTTGGCGCCAGCGTCAGCGTGGTCGCAGAATTGCGTCAGCGATCCAAAGGGAGCCAATGGGAGCCATATGGAGACTCATAGCCCAGGCTCTACTGTGACATACTGCCGTTTGTCAGAGGAGTTGTCCTTCATCGGGAAAGAGGAGCTTTCAGGCAGCAGACGTACCGTTTCCTGTCGCTGGCTGAAGGACCCGTACGGCTTATCTTTAGAGCATCCCGGTTATTATAGCTAGGCCACCAAACGTATTTATTGAATGAGCATAGTTTGTATGCATTCGGGATATGTGTGTGTGTGTGTGTGCTCCTGTATTCACGTGAATTTTAGTATATGTGCATCTGATGCTATCACAAGATAACTATGTAAAGTGCCTCTGTCACCTCGTCAACTGTCTATAGCCTTCATATACTTTAGTTAAATTCTGGGGTTTCACGTGCCGCACTGCAAGAGCAGGTTATGAGGCACGTAGTCGTGGAGAACTTCGGAGTAATTTTGAGCATCTGGAGTTTTTTAACTTGCACCCAACGGTATATGACTGTTTTTGCACTTCGACGCCGTTGAACTATGGACGCCCTGGCTGGCAATCAAACCTGCGCCTTGGCGTTTGGTAGCGCAACGCCATATCCGCTAAGCTTGCACGGCGGGTCTCTTGATATACTTGTATACCTTCAACATCATGTATATAATGTGACAACCTGTCTATGTGTGAGTGCGCGTTTGTATTAGTCTACGAGTGACCAAAGAGGCTTTGACTAGAAAAAAAAACAGCATCAAAGAAGTAAGCTTTGCATCGTTCATTGGCAATGCCCAAGCAATTTACATGAGCCAACATTTTGCAATGAGGCACAAGTGAAACGCAGGTCAAAGCAAGGGCGCTTCAAGTGCATTACTAGTTTGCGAGCGTGGACAAATGAGTGCGAAAGAACCATGAACATAAATCGTCCAACGAACGTTGCTTTCTCGTGGTGTCGCACCGTTTGTTGCCAACAGCAGAGGTTTAGACAACACGCGCTTTTATCCTATCGTTACAGTCCTGGCCTCGTATAGATCTGCTTTGCGGTCGCTTGCCAGTTCGTGCAGCTCTCTTTAGCTGCGTGCGCGGTGCGGACTGGGAAATGTGTGTAAAGCTGACAAGTGGTAGGTGCGAAAGCTACAATATATATAGTTCTGCTGAGCTCACTCCTGACCACCTAAACGCAGTTGCGTTCAGTGCTGCGTCTCACACTTCGGGCTGTATATTTGGCGGTCGACAAATTTCGGCTTGGCTCTGCCATAAAGAGCTAGGATTATCGCGAAAAAATACTCGATTCAGAAAATTTGTGAGCAGCATACGTTCGGATTTCGATTGGCAGCTGTGAGTTCTTGTGACAAGTAGGTAGCTAGTAAGTTCACAAGCAATTGTTCGCGTTTATGTTGTTCCTCATTAGGGTTCACTTACGCAGCTACTTTAACAGATTTGGAGTTTCTGGGAACAGTTGTCTCGCAGTGCATAGCTAATTCGCTGCTAAGACGCAGGATAATGTGGCGGAAATATGAATGACAACTGTTATTCCGCAAAGTATGAACCGAACAATAATGCTAAGGAAGCGCACAGAAAGAAGCCCTGTGCTGACAGCCTCGATCATGCACGTGTATGACACCTGTATCTTATCGCTGGCCGCAAGACAAATTCACAGGTTTTCCCTGCTTCTATGATTTCCTATGTTTGCTTGGGTGAAAGCACTAATTCTGACTTTATAGCCTGCTACAATTTCTCCAGCTCAATAATGGCAGGCATTACAGAAGTGAAATCTTCTTCAAATCAGAATCAGCGTAAGTAGGAAACCTCAAAAATGTAAATGGTGGGGGTCTTTTCCGCGCTGTCTGAGCGCCACCCCTCACACCCAACAAACATACACACACACACACACACACACACACACACACACACACACACACACAAACACACACACACACACATGGAAGCATGCGCACTCACACACACACTCTACCCCCCCCCCCCCACACACACTCGCCTTTCTCTCACAAACGCACTGAGACACCCGCACACACACACACAGACACACACACAAAGACACACACACACACACTCACACACACGCACGCACGCACGCACGCACACACGCACACGCACACACGCACACACGCACGCACACACACACGCACGCACACACACACACACACACACACACACGCACACACACACACACACACGCGCACACACACACACGCACACACACACACACGCACACACACACACACGCACACACACACGCACTCACACAAGCACACTCACACAAGCACACTCAAACAAACACAGAGTAGATCCGGTGAATACAATCTCGCCTATCATACTGTTTATGCAATTCCCGCTGTAAACATGTGGTGGTGTTAGCAGGCGGCGTTAGCCTGGCATACATAGCCGGCAATTGTTTCGCATCAGCCTCCTATGGGTGTCACTATGTGCGCTACCAGGTGTCGAAGAACCCCATGTCTCGCATGAAGGCACTCAGCAGTCGTTGCGCCCTCTTCCCGATTGCCATAGGCCCTCCGGGGAAAACGACGTCTACAAAGACCCTGTGTGAAAGACAATTTTTTTGCAGGCTCTTAACATTCGCTTTCCTTTCTGTGTTGAACTGCGCGCATATACAAATTAACTGCTCGATGTGGGCGATATCACCACAGAAGGCACAGAACGGGGAAGCGCATCGTGCAGTCTTGAATAACCAAGTCGGGGTGTACGCGGAGACGCTTCGGATGCGTTACAACAGCGTTGCTTCTTCCCGAGTAAGTACATGGGTCAGACAGGCTGGGTGTGGGGTCTGGTGGATCGCCCTAAAGTGAATGTGGATTGCATACTTAGGGTTCTGAACAATCTTTGGCGCCCTTACTTTTGGGACGCATATCAGTGCCAGGCATGCAAGCGCGTCATCTTTTTCATTTCCTTCAGTTTTTACGTGGGATGGGATCCTTTAGTATTTTACGTGAAATCCTTCGCTCATTAGAACTTTGATCAGTGCCAGAGATTGTCTTGTAAACTTGTCTCGAGGTAAGCCATGGTGTAATCGTTGTAACCATGATTTTGAGTCCGTCAGCACCATGACGTCACATGCGGAATAAGTGCGTAGTTTTCGCAAGGCCGCAGTAATGGCGGCACTTTATGCTGTTGTAGACAACACTACGCGGTCAGACCAGGCGGTCAGACCATAACACATCAAGCACAATGCCGCTGCGTAGCCATCTGTCTGTGTAAACTTCTAAGTGGCTTTGAAACGCTGGGCCCAAGTGGTCTAGCACATGAAACTTTGCTTCGGCAGCTGAAATGGTGCGTTTCGCCGGTTGGTGGGGCACACTGAGGCTGCATGTAACATCCGAAAACGACTATGGCGGGTCGAGGCGACTCCGTTTAGGCCACTCTAATCCTAAATATCGAAAGATGTTCAGCGCCGCGTGGGAATGGGAGCGAGTTTTTCCAGAGAAGCATCGCGGCCGCGAGGGACTCGCCCAGCCTTAAAAGCTGCCTCAGCAAGGCCTGAGATGCCAACAGATGGAATGGAAGAGACTCTGCTTCATTACTAACCTTCCTGTTTGAAGCTGCCTGAGGAACTGCCATTGCCAAGCGAAGTTCCTTTCTGTGCAGTTCTCCAAGCGCTCGAATTGGCGCGGTGATGGTGACATCAGCGGGAGCTGACAAAGACTGCGGTTTGTTATCAGTGCAGTGTTCAGTTTAGACATAGACATAGGCCTCTTTACCCAACGTACACCTGTCATGCGACGTAGTGCGTTGACTCTTTGCAATGATGCAGCCACAACATTTTCAACTGCGCATCGCCAAAGTAGATTGCTGTCGATGGTGTTGCCCAGGACTCGAACACTAGTTGAATGGCGAATTGGATGGCCTCTAATATTCAGCGACAGGCGAGTTGACTTGCACCTCACTCCAGGGAAAAGCTTGAGCGCAGATTTTTCCGCTGATACAAATAGGCAAAGCGTCGATAAGTGACGATCGATGACAGAGATTGCACCCTGCGCTATCCGGGCCAAACGTTTGTGTCGGTACCCCAAGATCCAAATGCAGATGTCATCTGCGTAGATGGACATTTTAACAGCCGTCAAGCCTAGCTTCAGTGCGTCTGGAAGGGTGGCCATGGCAAAGTTAAAAAGCAAGGGAGACAGGACACTTCCTTGTGGGACGCCGAGCGAAATGCGTCGCTTTTCGCACATTATATTTCCGATCCTAACCTGAATATGTCGCTCGCTAAGAAATTCATGGACGAATCGAAGAACATTTCCAGTGATATCCAGGGCTTGGAGTCCGTTGATGATGCCAGTATGAGCCACACAGTCTTTTGCTTTGGCAACGTCCATAAATATGGCGAGTGTCGAAATCCCGTCACGCGAAGGTGCTCGATCTGATTTTGTAAGTCCAAGACACTGTCCTGAGCACTCAACCTTCGGCTTAATCCGGTCATACACGATGGCAATCTATTTCCTTGCTCACGATATCAAGTTAAACTCGTACATATTAGTCTTTCAATCAACTTTGATACGCATGATGTTAGCGATACTGGCCGATATGAGGCAAGGTTCGCAGCATCCTTTCCATACTTGAGCACTGGCACCACCCATGCTGTCTTCCACGCATCTGGGATCTCTCCTTTGCCCGAGACGCGATTAACTATGCCCAGAAGAGCTCGCCTTCGCTCGTATAGGCTTGTCAGCATTTATTTGCTGATCAAATCGGGGTCAACAGCACAGCGTCTTTTTAATTTGCCACGAGCCAAATCCAACTCAAGAAAGGTGAATGGCGTATCCATCGCATGGAATGATTGAGATGACAGAGCGTTCGCCATTCCTGCTGATCTGCCAAATGTGTATACATCTGCAAAATCTTGTGCAAGGATTGGTAAATCTTTTTCTTGCTTTAAACAAAGGGCTTCGAATGGCTTGTGTGGGCGAATCTTTCCGGATAGGCTATTGATTACTCCCCATATTCTTGTCATGTGAGTAAATTCCAACAAGATCTCACTGAAAGCAGCCCATTGAACTCGTCTTAACCTTTTTGTGTGACGATGGATGACAGCGTTCATCCTGTTATATTCAGTTTTCGTGGAGGGATTTCCCTTTTTTCTCATTAGTATCCGCTCCGCTCTCCTACACGCTGCGCAGAGATTCTTTAGTTTCAAGTCAGGAGTAGGGAAATGACCTCGCAGTTTCAACACTGTAGTAGCCACTCCCTTGCTCCGCAACATATCTGCGAACAGCTCACCAGGGGATTCATACAACGCTTCTCTGTATGTGTCCTAGCGTGTCACAGTACAGAACTGTCGACCAGCAATCTGAAACCCGATGATGTTTGTGAAGATTGAGAAAATGTCACTGCCCATCCTGTATGCGGCCGTTGTCGATAATACCAAAAGGTCTGTGGAGTGTAACACGAGTTCTGTGTCACTCCATGAATCTGGTGGCCTGAGGAAAGTCGGTTTGTCAACGCTCGCCACACATAAGTCAGCAGCATCCGCGGTAGCGACAAGTTCTTTGCCGCGCCAATCTACAATCTCGCCAAATCGAATGATGTGCGTTAAAGTCGCCACAGATTATTCTAGGCGAGGGGCCTCCAATGCAAAGGTCCTTTAGAAACGCCTCCATGGAGACCTCCCTTCGTAGACTTGCATACACCAACGCCACACTGAGTTTTCGATTTCCTAGGCACACTTGCACAGCGACGACTTTCAAGGAGCTAGAACAAAGGTCATGCACTGGTAAGGGGACGTGAGGTATTTTGCCCCTGATGCATGTCATTGCACTGCAATTTGCAAATGAAGGTATACCCGGATTGCCGTGTCTGATGTACCCTGGAATCGTCCTTCCATCGGGATGCCAGCCTACGAGAGTGCTAGAATTGTTATAGGGAATGTCTCGAAGGAAAAGGCTAAATTCGTACAGACGCTGTGGAATACCGGCGCAGTTACATTGCATTATTAAGGGCACTTTTGAACGGCGCAATGGACCAGGTGGGCGAGAAATTGCCATTCCTCGGCGTCATCATCATCATCATCATCATCATCATCATCATCATCATCATCATCATCATCATCATCATCATCATCATCATCCTATTCATGTCCACTGCAGGACGAAGGCCTCTCCCTGCGATCTCCAATTACCCCTGTGCTGCGCCAACCGACTCCAAATAGCACCAGCAAATTTCCTAATTTCGTCACTCCATCTAGTCTTCTGCCGTTCTCTACTGCGCTTCCCTTCTCTTGGTACCCATTCTGTTACCCTAATGGTCCCACGGTTATCTAGCCTGCGCATTACATGACCTGCCCAGCGCCATTTTTTTGTCTTAATGTCTATTAGAATATTGTCTATGCCCGTTCGCTCTCTGATCCAAACTGCTCTCTTTCTGTCTCTTAAAGTTATGCCTAGCATTCTTCGTTCCATCGCTCTTTGCGCGGTCCTTAACTTGCTCTCAAGCTTCTTTGTCAGCCTGCAAGTCTCTGCGCCGTATGTCAGCACTGGTAAAATGCTACTAAATAAAATAAGTAGAGCAGAGTTTGACTGACTCAAGAGCCAGCACTGCTTGCAGCGTATCCTTCGTTGAACTCCCAGGCATCTTCGCGACGTGTGAGCGTAGTGCCGTGAACAAAGCGCGTATCACACGCTGGCAGTATTCCTGCTGAGGCTTCCAACTGGTACTTGAAGTCGATTCACTGCGGCTGCATAGGTGCGCTTTTCAGACTCTTTTGGGACATGTTCTCCAGCGGCGTTGACCAGTTGCGTTGGCTCAATAACATTCTTTTGTCGGTGTGAGACGCGGGAAATTAGATGCATAATGTGTTTCCAAACCACTTAGGAGCAGGATGGACGCCTTCTTTTTCGATGGCACACTTGCATCCTTTGGACCCAAGACAAACATCTTATTCCTTCGCTGAGTGGTTCTGCTTGCAGGACATCGGCCGTAGCTAGCTGAGTGGTCGCAGCCGCAGTTTGCACACATAAAATTGTCTTTACTTGCACGCGTCTTAAAGTCATGAATCTATAACGATAGACATATTAAAACCATGAGAGCCGTTGGAGCTGCTATTCAACCTTCTACACAGGTCAGCTATATTGACATTGTGGCAATCTAAAACGTTTGATTCTGAATGATAGAAGAGAGAACAAACGACAGTGGTTAATGGCAAGGTGGTGGTTCGTATGTGATCTCGCTATGCACAGCCTGCCAGGAACATAGCTTTAACACCTTCAGAATTGTAGAAATATCCACCACAAAGTACATCCGGGTCGCTCCAACATGTGAAAAGGAAAAGTGCGCCGACCATTGCTGACGGAATTCTAAAACCCTGCTACCTAAAATATGTTTGGCAGGATCGGAACAGAATATTCTATTTGCAGTGGCTCTGAAGCTAAATGAAGGACAAAAGAAACATTAAAAATATAAACCCAATGTTAGTGCCGACACCATGGTTGTTGTCAAAATAGAGCTAGTAGATCGCTAAACAGAACGATAAGGACCTGTAAAATCAGCAATGGATGCTCTTGTGCCTTTGTGTGCGTTTTCTTTATGACTGCCTGTGGTATATACACAAGAACTCCAACGTTCACTCCGTTTTTATTGTATTTCCGTTCAGCTTTCGCTCTGTACGCTGAAAGAATGACAGAACCATTTCCCATTTTACTCTTGTCCTCTTCGTAGCGTCCCTGAAAACTCTTTTTTTTTTTCTTTTGCTTTTTCTTGCTTTTCCATTCGGTGCAGCCCCTGGAAAGCGCCTCGCGTCGCTTCACAAATGTCTCTGTCAGGGGAAGGTGGCCTGGAACATCAGACGGAACGGCAGGACCTTCTGCGTGGCTCTTGTCGCGACCAAGTTGTGTTGCGTGTGTGAAGGCGAGCGTGCGTCTGTACGAAGCCTGCCTTATGGATATCTCTCTGGCTTCTGCGCATCTGCGCGTCAATAGATCTGTGAGCGTACATGGGTGGCTGGTGCGCCCTCGAGCTTGCGCGCGAAGGTGCGTGCGAGAGCTTTTGCGAAGATTTTTCAAACCCCACCTATAGCAACTCTTTTTCTCGCTTCTGTACGACATTTGTTTTCGACTAAGCGTTCTCTCTCTCTCTCGCTCCCCCCTCTCTCTCTATCTCTCCAGCGCTTCTGCGCGCATTCACGGCAGAAACAGCGGGGCACAAGTGACGCCGGTATCCGACGAGAAAGATACAAAATGCTGGCTGTTCGCATGGCGTTAAGCGTTTCCCTTTTCCGGGATTCTCGTTTTTTTTTTTTAACAGGAAACTCAGACTCGTGGTAGTACCTCAAGTTACTATAGACGCTGCGCATTTGTGATCCACTTCAACCACGTTTCTTTTAGAGCTTTCCGCCCCTGTGCTTGCGCTTCACAACGTTCGCCTGAGCATCTTGCTTCCTTGCCATGTTTCCGCTCCCGTGAGCGCTCCTCTGCGCATGAGACCGGCATCGCTATTAAACAAAACGCGAAATAGCACCGTGCGACTCTTAGCTTCCCGGGCACGTTGATCGAGGCGCAGGCAAGCTTTCTTCCGAGAGTTACACCGTAACTCGAAACGCTTTTCGAGCGTTGAAGGTAATTGACAGTGTCATTGGTGATAGAACGCAGTGGTGGCTGCCCCTTAAGATGTCTTAAGGTTCCTCACGTAATCACCTCACGGTTTCATTTATTTATTTATTTCACAATAACCCTAAAGGCCCTCTAGGGAGAATATTACATAGGGTAAAGGTTACATTGGTGAGGCAAAGAACAGTGCGTAAATGTAAATACAATACAAAAAGAGAACTGGGACAAGATTAATTACAGTTCATCAACGTATAAACACAAAAAGAAACAAAAACTATTAAAAAAATAGTTATCAGTACAGCAACTTTAAGTGATATGCACAAACTATGACAACGTCACGAAGGCTTTGGTTATCGGCTCATGACAAAAAAATCAGTTTACAAATCAGAGAGTGAAACGTTATATATTAGGTATGCATGGTACTGCGTAGAGAGTCTGTAAATTTCGAGGCATTTGTTTCCGTGACAACGTGCGATGGCAGATTATTCCACTCTATCGCGGTGCGAGGTATAAATGACTGACCAAAGGCGAGGGAACGACACATGATATATTTGACTTTGCAACAATGACCCCGACGCGGAAAATTGGCTGTGGGTTCACACATGAACTCGTTATGAAGAGATACGTGATAGTAAAGCTTATGAAATAGTGTGAAACGAGATATATTACAACGAAGGGACACGGCTTCAAGCTTGGCGCGATTTTTAATGCTGTTACATTGGTTTCTGGTGAATAATCTGAAAAGATGAAACGTACAGCACGGTTCTGCATGGCTTCTAAGTCAGTTATTAGGTATGTCAGATGGGGATCCCATATGGCTGACGCGTACTCTATTTTAGGGCGTATTATGTTGTGCATGTCAATTTGCGTAAGTGTACGGGACCATGTTTGAGGTTATGTTTAAGGAAACCAAGCGAAGGGCTTGTAGATGAGAAGATATGGCTAATGTGATTATTCCACCTCAAGTTAGGGGTTAGGTATACGCCAAGATATTTGTAGCTGGAAACTTGTTCAAAAGGCTGTCGTATAAGATGTAAGATGTTGAAGTTCGGGGTGCCTGATTAGTAAAAGACATGAATTTAGTTTTAGCAAGATTTAGAGGCATTCGCCAGGTTGAACACCATACGTTTATTGCGTTTAGTTCAGATTGAAGTATGTCACGATCACAGTTAGAGTGAATACTACGATATGTGGCGCAGTCATCAGCAAATAGTCTGATATTGCATTTGATGCCGTCTGGTAGATCATTAATATAAATTAGAAAAAGTAGGGGCCCAAGCACGCTTCTTTGTGGTACACCAGATGTTGCGGGGACTAGAGATGAGTTGTGATTGTTAACCGATGTAAATTGCATCCTGTTAGAAAGAAAGTCTTTTATCCATGTGACAACAGTAGAGTCGATGTTCAGCTGTGTAAGCTTGTGAATAAGTCGACGATGAGGGACACGGTCGAATGTTCTTGAATAATCTAGGAATACGGCATCTACTTGAACTCCGGTGTCTATTGATGAATGTATGTCGTGAATAAAGCCAGCGAGCTGAGTGTCACATGAATAGCCTCTGCGAAAACCGTGCTGTTGCTTAAATATGAGGTTATGCTCTTCAAGGTAGTTAATGACCTGGGAGTTTATAATATGCTCGACTAATTTACAGATGTTGCTTGTTAAAGAAATTGGTCGATAGTTAAGCGGTGAAGAACGATCCCCAGACTTGAAGAATGGCACTACCTTAGCCACCTTCCAATCGTGAGGGATAACGCCTGTTGATAGTGATAGTGAAAATAAGGCGGACAGTATTGGGAAGATGCTTGGGGCTATATTTTTTAGAATTGTTTTATTTAAGCCAGTATTGTCAGCGGAAGATGAAATCTTAAGATAATAAGGAGTGAATAAATTCCAGAATCGGTAATTATTATTTCCGGCATAAACAAATCAGTGCGAGTCATGGTGGCTAACGACTCTAAACATTCACGCGTGAATACCGATGAAAATGTCTCGTTCAGTAGTTGGGAACAATCAGTCTCAATTAACGCTGCGCCGTCATGATCAGTAAGGGCGATGTCAGGATTATGCTTGGGATTAATGACACACCAAAAGCGCCGAGGGTTGGTTGTTAACATCGATGACAGGTCCCGTTTATATAATTGTTGGTGCGTGGCTTTGAGTAAACTTTGATATTCTTTGTCACATGCTTTATACCGACGCCAGGATTCAGATGATTTATTTCTGTCAACTTGCCTGAAGAATCTTTTTTTCTTGTTATTTAGGCGACGAAGGCTCTGCGAAAACCAAGGAGCAGTGTTATCGGATTTTATGGAAATTATCGGGATATATTTATCTATGACATTAGTGAGTGCGTTTTTAAGTAGTAACCAGTTTTCTTCTACTGTCCGTGAGAAGTTGTCTCTCAGAAAGTCGACAGAAAAAAGCGATATTTCATTGCTAATACGATCAAAGTTAGCTCTTTTGTAACGCCTAATGTGCTTGCTGATAATTTGCCTTTTGATAGGTGAAGGAACGAAGCGACCATTTAAAACGTCATGATCGGATAGACCACTAATATGAGTTATTTCAGAACAAATATCTGGATTGTTTGTTAGGATCAAATCAAGAATACTAGAAGAGTGAGCAGACCATCGTGTCGGTCTTGAAATTACCTGGGTTAGACTGAAATCGAGACAACACTGGAGGAACGCATGGGACTCTGACTGTGTGCTATAGATTGATTGTGTGGACCATGCTATGCCTGGGAAATTAAAGTTGCCAAAAATTATTACATTAGAATGTGGAAACCAACGAGTAAGTTCGATAGTTCCTCGGGTTCCTCACGTAATCGCCGTGCTTTTATAAAACAAGGCAACTTGGTTTGTATTTTGTGAGGGTTCTCTTAGCAACATTCTAATAATTTGGCGCAATGTGTCTGACTGGAGTGACCTATTGTAGCGAAAGCGGAGGCGAAGATTCGCCTGAATGAACGACGAAGGCCCAAAAAGAATGGAAAATGACAACAACCATTGCAAAATAATAAGACTCCTGTTCCTTTTTTTCTTTGATTTTTTATTAATCGTGTAAACGCATATCCCTTGACCTAATCGAAACAACCTATGTGGCGAGACGATGAAACTCGTTTGCAGAGATGCTTTTGAGTAGTACCACATGAAACGTAAAGATGAACTTCATGTAAAGGCAGTGATAATCTAAGCATTCTGATCCGGCTTTGGATGTTCTGGCAATAGGTTCATTCTAAATAAAATGAAAAGAATTCGAAATTCAGCACTATTTCTTTACGAATATCTTGCTCTGGTACGGGCACATCAATTATGTTAGTGAGACAGCCTCAAAAGGAAAACAATGAAAAAGAGACTGAATGAGGAGAGGGGGGAAGGAGGGTGGATATTTTCCTCACGATTGAACAGCAGTACCTAAATACACTGAACTTTGGATATCAATATTGTAAGAGTGTCGTCGCCATCCTCGTTGCGGCCAACACACAGAGTTACGTTGAGAGCATTTGCCGCATGGGTCCTCCTTCAATAATGTCTGTATCCTCTACAGGAAATGCTAAACTACTTGCGATGTTCGCACCCTAAACGACCTGAGCACCACCACTGACATTGGTCATGCGCGCCTCCACGACTTCTCACTTTCACAAACAGATTTCTTACGACGGGGACCAGATCCCCGAAGTGTACGCCAGGCTTCGAGGGCTGTTGCTCCTTTCCTGCAAAAGAGCGGCGCCTGAACATGACACGTCAACGACCCTTGAATCTTGGGGCGCTATAACGTAAAACTATTCCAAACTTTTCTATTCCAATTCTGCTATCAGCCCTCCACGATTGGTCAAAAACTTTTTTCGACCACCCCCACTGCACCTGTCTGTCACGCGACGTCACAAAAACCGCGATACCTCCCCATCTGATATGATGTGTACACACTGATTATGCATGATTTGACAGAAGAAAGAAAAACAGTTATTTCTTATTCGACCCCTTTTCGCCATTAGCCCTCAGCTACTGGGAAAAAGTTTTCGGGCTGCACCCACTTCACCTGCCTGTCACGCGACGTCACAAAACCGCAAGAACTCACCGCGTCAAAGTGACGTGTATGCGATAAAGATGTATTGATATGCCGAACAAAACTGAATTTTTTCGGAATAGCCGCAGGCTGCCCCGTTCCGAAAGGAATAGAAGACGGCTGCCGCCGATCGCTCAGACGCTGGCTACTCGCACCCGCCGGAGAGCATGGGTGTATTTGCGTATACTAAAACTTCTTGCGTGGCCGTGTAACGTTTTCGAGCACTTTCGGCACGTTTACCACCTCATTCTGCCAAATATTCTTTGCTGAGGGTCAGATTTAGCGTCATTCTTAAGCTTCCGTTGCATGCCGCCGCGATTTTCGACCAGCCACCACAAGCTAAGTAAGGGAAAGCCGACCAATCGTAGCCGCCGGCACCACCCTCTTCATCCGGTTATCGACTTTCAGTGCAGTGGCTGTAAGATTTGTCGGACGATCCTACCGCTGTCGACCAGATGTAGGAGTCGTCGGACTATCTCGCCGCTGCCACCATTTGAAGGAGATGAAGGTCGTAGACAGGAACTCGGTGAACAGGATTTATTTACATATTAACAGTTTAAGCAAGATACATTGGCAGACTAGCGCGACTCCCATATGGAGCCCGCAAAACTAACATACAGCAAACAGTTTACGAGCACCCAGCTCGCTAGTACATTTCTAGTATGACAGAGCACTCAGCTCCCGACAACGATCACGACACGAGCACTCCCTAGCAGCCGGCAAACGCTGCTTATAAGCTCTCCGCTTGACGTCATAGTTCGACGTCATCGTTCGGCGGGGACGGATCAGGAATGGTCGGGAAGGTTCGTCCAAGCATTGTAAACTTGCCGCCGCCCCGCACTATCGTTTACGCCCAAACACACGCAAACACACAGGTGCGAACCCATACACACAAAGGCTCCGGAGTCGACGACCGAGGGCTTCGTAGAACTGTGCTCCGTCTCGGGTGGTGCGGCCAAGTACCACATTCCTGAGCTGACCGCGCGCCACGTGGCTGCCGTTCATCCGCAGTTCTCGGTACCGCCCAGCTTTCATTGCCGACGCCAGAGGGCTTCGTAGAACTGCTTTGTCCCGGGTGGCTCGGCCAAGTACCAATTTCCGGAGTTGATCGCGCGCCACGTGGCTGCCGGCCGTCCGCAGTTCTCGGAAGGCGCCCCGACTGGTGGGCTTGGAACATGTGCAGCGGGCTGAAAGCTGGCCCGTACGGCCATTCTTAACATGGCTCAGCCCCATCGAATCCCTCTCCACTTGAGCGTTCTCCTCGCCTCTTGTCAGCCAATTAGATACGACAAGCCGCTCAGTGTAGGCAATGTTATTCGTTTTTCAAGCAAACAAAAGTGACCTCCTATGAACGAGGAGAGCGTTTGATTGGTCTGTTCAGACAACCCTGCGGGTGACCGCCCGGTGCTTGCGTCGGTGGTTACGCAAATTTGACGTCAGGAGATTGGAATAGAAACATATTGGAATAGTTTTACGTTATAGGGCCCTTGGTCTAAGTTATATTTGCTCGCGTGGTCATCATTATATATTTTTCTATCGTCCGTGTTCACTACTTTTAGTAAATCCTTTTTCTACATTCTTAACAAAGGGCCCATACGTAATTGACACCTTAGCCCCATATAAAAGTTATTGTCCAAATTCTAAGACCAAGGTTCCTGAAGACAACCTAATTTTGCCCCCGAAAGCCATGACGCAAAGGCTTACGCTGCTAATTCATGTGCCTGGGGGCCACTTCGCAAAAGTACGGAATGACACGCGACAACTGTAACCGCCAAGCGAAGTAACACTCTGATTAGTGCCTTCTGAATGCACTCGGCAAAACTAGTACCACATTTATAAGGCGCAGAAGCGTCCTACTAAACTGAGAAAGAAATACTCAAACTCACGCTAATGACATAAAAACAATGGTGAATCAAAATTCTACAGTGACACTTACTACTGAAGCATACTATACATAAATCAAGTCACAATCAAAATTAAGCATTTAGGCTCTTCCCAGCCTACATATGCGTAAATACAACAAACAAACGGAAACAGTGACACTTTCTTCACTGAAGCGTTCAGCAATGAAGTTTTCGTAGAAAACAAACAACAAAGAAACAAAATTTCTGTTTATCGCAAACAGAAAAAACTAACAGCCTAAAACAATGTACTCTTCTTTACATCTCAACCATTTCAGACGCGCTCGAGTGTGTCGACTGTTCATGAGTCTGCACAGTCCAATCGTGATACAACAACAAAACGGCTGCCTCCGCGGCTTCCAAATGCCGGGAGAGCCTCGTATTCACGGACCCACGTGCAGGCGGGGCCTTTGTCCGCTAGGAAGTCGCCTTTCGTTCCCGCAGCAAGGGAGCGAAGCAGACTTTCGAGCATACCGGACGCTTCGCAACGTTCCGCTGCTTACAATGCCGTGACACCACCGATAACAGGCGGTATTTGCGGCGTCTGAATTTCTGTAGAATTCTTTCTGTCACGACGCGCGTCACGCCTATTCTGGATTAGAACAACCACCTAAACTTCGGGTTTAGCCCACTCGAGTTTTTTCTCACGTCTTGGCGGTTGGTGCGCTTGAGCCGTTTCGTCTGGCCGTCCGTGTCCGGCTTTCTCGGCTTGCGCCTTCGTCGTTTGCCCTCGGCGTGGCTGGCAAAGCTTGCGATCCCGGCACTCGTACCCGCAGGTACGATGCCTTCTCATCGCAACGATATCACTCTGGGCGGCACAACCAAGCTATGCGCGTGGTCATCGTTAGATGTCTTTCCTTCTGGGAGAGCATGGCTGCATCCGACGCCATCTGCGCTAGCCGGTTCGCCCTGAGGTCTTTCCTCAACTTGCCGGATTTTATAGCTGCTATCAAAATCAAATGAGCCACGGTCGCTCACTCTTCCCACAGCGGCCTCTCCAGACGTCGAAACAACATTGTGTTCGCGCTCGTCAGATAGTGTGTTTACCAATGGCACCAAAGCATTTCCTACGCACCCTGAGCTAGTAGCCATTCAATAGGCGGTGTGTCCTCGGCAAGCTCGGCGTTGTCGCTACCATCTTGGAGTTCACAGTCGGTCTGACTTATAGCTTCAAAATGCCTCAGCAGAGCTCTCCTAGTCATGGCGTAATCCCACGCTTCTTCATCGGACAATTACTCCAGAACACTCGCGGCTTTAGACTGGCGCAACGTGACCAACTGCTTGGACCAGAGGTCCCAGCTGAGACGTACTTCTCACACACTCTTGCAAAATCAGCGAGAAATATAACAATATCTTCGTCTGTCCTGAAAGTGTGAAGATAGCCTCGGGCTCGCTGCCATTTAGGCGCTTGAATTTCCCAATCAAGCTCCTTTATCCTAAAAGCGCGCAGTCCCGCTGCCTCTCGCTCGCGCCTCTCACGTTTCTCGCGTTCCTTTGCCTCCAGCTTTCGCTCAACAATCATTTTCCAAGCCTCATCAGCTTCCTTGACCTAGTTACAGGCAGCGTGCTCTGCCTGCATCACGTCGATAATCGCTTTCGTTGTTTTTGCGGAGTCGGCTCAAATGCCCGACTGCTCTCAAATTTCTATCAGGTCCTGAACTTGGAATCCCTACATCGCGCTCTCGTTCCTCGTGTTGCTGGCCTACTAAATCTAGCCATACTTCTGAATAAAATTACTGTTTAAAGAAGGTGAATTCTTAATTCATAGTCTAACAAAAAAAAAAGAACACTCCCCTACCATCTGGCTGTGCCAGAGAGGTCTGGCGACATGAAGCAAACATCAGGCACTCACCCAGCCAAAGTGCTTCACGCCTGTTGATCTCTTATCGGCCATCGAGCGGTGTAGCGGGCGTATTCGGGCCTCTTTCAGCTTGCCATCCGCTGTTCAGATACTGGTTCGCAAATACCACCGCTGCCACGGCTATTGCGACTCGGGGTCGAAGACGAAAGCCGGACTCTTGGAGCACACGAAGAGGACACGAAAAGCTTTATACAATATGCACGTATAGCAGGTAATAGCATACAAGTAGCGGTGCCGAAAAGAGCACCAGACCGAAAGGGCGGCTGGTGGCGGCTCTCTCTCTAACAATAGGCTCGTTCTGCCTCAAACCCCTTTGGTAGGAACGAGGTGAGGCGGGTGCTGACGTCAACCGTGGCGCCTTCCTCCTTCGTCGCGGGATAAACCCAAGCTGCGTACCACCGTTCTCCACGCCAAGGCGACAACAGTTCTGTCGAATTTTGAAGGCTGTCAGTGGATTCTTCGCGGTAAACTGTGCCCTCAGGCTCCTCAGTTGGACCCACGAAAAAGGGTCGGAAGTTTCTTAGAACTTAGAAGGTCATCAGTAGATGTTTCAAGCCCAGCACAAGGGCAATCACTTCAGAAGAACGAGGGGGGGAGACCCCGTGCCTCGATGATAGGAACGATGTGTGGCACAACAACGCGGTTCGCGATGTCAAGAGCTGGCAATGGAGCTGCTTCAGGCAGCAAGTGTTAAGGCTTAACGACGCAGACAAATCCTACGTGCCCACTGGGTTTTGCCGGTCTGAGTGCGATCGTCTGCAAATCCAACCAAATCACCATTGCCGCAACCTCTGTGCTTGGTGTACGAGGTCCGTTAGAAAAGTATCCGACCTTATTTTTTTTGCGAACATCTGATGGATATGAAACAAGTGCGCTTGCATCAGCAGACCTTGAACCTTCATGCGCATGCACGAATTTTTTCCCGCCTGTCGATAGCGTCAGTCGCTGGGACGCAGCATTTGAGTGAGGAAGTGCGCAGCGCTCTCGTCGGTTTTTTATTGCAAGGAAAGTGGCGGAGTGACTGGAGCAGCGCTACTACATCAAATTTTGCCAGAAACTGGGCGACAGCCAAGTGGAAACCAATCGGAAGATTCAGACGGCTTTCAGTGAAGATTCTATGAGCATCACACAGATTAAGTAGTGGTACAACCAGTTCAAGGACAGCCGCACATCGGTGGAGAGCGAGCCAAGCTCCGGTCGGCCATCAACATGCCGAAAGGACCAGGTCATTGCCGAACTGAACGCTGCGGTCATGCGGGACCGCCGTGTGACTATCCTAGAAATTGCGGAAGAGGTGGGCATCAGCACTTTTTTTGCACATTCCATTATGACCGAAGATCTGGCCATGAAGAGAGTTGCGGCGAAATTCGTGCCGAAGCTGCTCACGGTGGAGCAAAAGCAACTTCGTGTTGAAGTCTCACAGGACATGCCGGATTCCACAAACAGTGACCCCGACCTCATGAACACAATAATCCCTAGTGAGGAGTCTTGGGTGTACAGGTACGACCCGGAAACCAAATCCCAGTCGTCATTGTGGAAGCATTCCACGTCACTAAGACCAAAGAAGGCCCACCAAGTGCGCAGCAACGTCAAAGTGATGCTGACTGCTTTCTTTGACTCCCGCGGTGTGGTACACCACGAGTACGCACCACAGGGTCAAACAATCACCAAAAAGTACTACACGGATGTCGTCCGTCGTCTACGTGATGCTGTGCGGCGCAAGAGATCGGAGTTGTGGTCAACAGGAAATTGGCGCATCCATCACGACAATGCTCCTGCACATTCCTCGCACTTGATTCAGACTTTTTTAGTTCAAGAAGCTCCTTACTCTCCTGATATGGCCCCATGCGACTTCTCGCTGTTTCCCCAAATAAAGAGGCCATTGAAAGGAGAGCGATTTCAGACAAGAGAGGACATTACGCTGCAACGAGAGCTGAACTAAACTCCATTCTGAAAGAGGCCTTCTCGGAAGGCTTCTAACAATGGCAGCACCGCTGGGAGAAGTGTGTGGAGTCACAAGGAGACTAATTTGAGGGTGATTAGGTTTCCAACGGTCCAGTTATACCAGTTTTCTTTCTTTGGCCAAAGGTCGGATACTTTTCTAACAGACCTCGTATGTGTATTTTGTCGTGCTCCAAACGAACGGAAACATGCTTCTGAACTCCGCAGTCTCCACAGTCTAAGGAAATTAATTTTCAGTTCTGTTTGGCCCTGCAGCGATTTAGAATATGGCAATCCTGACGTCGTGTGGTGCGTGATGTGGTGAATGAACCGTGTGGAACTTCGGGTGGTGAGCCGCGGCGTTTTCCGTGTGGTCTCAGGTGACGCAAGTTTAACGGGCGAGCTTTGCCCTGTTTCCAGTGGCAAAGACAACTTTCGAAAGCGAAAGACACTAGTAGCCGAACAATGGGAAGTACGTACGTGATCAGCCATGCCGTCCGTTTCAGCTGGAAGTGCGATATTCTATTCGGCATGTGAATCCAGTTCAGTACAAATTCACTGTGGTTTTCTCACCTCCTTTAAAGATGAAAGGTTTATGTAAAAAAGTAAATGACGAAATAAAATCTGACACAAACAAATGGGAAATAAAGCACGCAAAAGTAAACAGGTTTCTGGATTGTGTCGACAACCTTGTGTACAATATACCTTTAACGTGCGGAAAATCATACATAGGTGAGACAGGCAGATGTAATAACATTAGGTTAAGAGAACACAAGTATGCGACGAGAATGCTGCAGTCACCAGGAGATTTGGCAGTGCATTGCGCACGATTCGGCTGCGAGCCTATCTTCAAAGAAACCAAGGCGTTGGCTAGATGCAGATCTAAAAAAGCACGTGAAATTTTGGAAGCGCATTTCATGCTCAATAATGACTCGGGGGACCACGTTAGCAAACCTTCGGTGGCGCTGGGAGAAGCAGCTTTTGAATTCATAAACGAATGTTTGATCAAGCCATACTTGTCATTGTCAAATCAGATGTGCGTAGATTGGCTTCTCTTTCGTCTTCTGTCTCGTTTTCTTTTTATTTTCAGTCACCCTTCGTGTATATATTTGACGCGCACAAGCGGATAATAAACAGTTGAAAGTTTGCGCACATGTGTGTCTCTTTTTTATCGGTCGTATAAGCAGTATAGCGCGGCAAGCAGAACGATAAGGTGCGGGCGAGCACTTTTTCAAAGATTTTCAAACACCAGCTATAGCTAATAACGGAGACTGGTGTTAGCGGCAAACGCTTCCTCGTCTATAAGTGAAGCATTCTGACTGTTTATTGCAAGATATGCGTTACTGTTGGCATTATTGGTATTCTACTATTGCACGAAAGTTCGGTGTGCTCCTTTAATGTTTTAACACCTTGCTTTCATGCCGAGGAATGCGAGCACTCCTCTTTTCAGTTTCAATTTTCAGTTTATTATTTATTTGTTACAGATTTGTTTTCAACCCCAGTTGGGAAGTAGCCACCCCGAGTAAAATAACAGAAACAAGAAAAAAGAAGAGGAGGAGGAGAAAAGAAAAGCGCCTTGATATGTACAATTAAAGTAGTAAAGTAGCACGAGTTGTACAATTTTAAAATTTTTCACGGGGTCCTTGGGGGTAGTGGAGAAGAGTCGTTGTGCTGAGAATTTGAAAATGTAGCCCATTAGTCTTTTATTTATGGTTCAAGTTTGTCGGGATCATCAGTATTCCTTTCGGACACCGTAAGGCATGATCGATGCATTTTCTTGCTGCTTGGTTCTCGTCGTCAGTAGGGGTCTAGCTAATCTAGAGCATTTTACGAGTATGAAATTCTTTTTTGACATGCAACAACAAAGGCTGTCTCCTAAAAAAGTGTAAAAAGAAATTCTTCAACGCCATATTCAATAGTCTATGGTAAGGCGTCGAAGAAAAAGACTATGAAAAAGGCAAATTTCTTCAGAATGCTTCACTTCATTGGCTGCCAAACATTTCTGAAGAAGAAAAAAAAAAGGAGATCCTAAGAAACATATCTTGAAACTCTAGCACTATGAAAAGGCTGTTTCCGCTTGCCGGAAATAAACGTTGCAGAATTCAGTTTCGCATCTCCTCGCCAGAGACATCGGTACACCCCGTTATATTACTTGTATTTTAACAAGCAGCGTTTACGCACGCCCGCGTTGAAATATTCATCAGCTGCTGTTTTCCAAAGACGGGCTCCTCGTACTTATAGCAGTTAGGTTGGCAGTATAAACAGGAAACTAGGAAGCTGTACATTATCTGTTTTGACGTGCGCCCTCGCGCTGACGTCCGCTTAAAGTGGGTAAATGCGGAAGTGGCTCGTTCAAAATCATTAGCGATGACAAACTAGCATGCGTGTCGGTGGTCCTGAACGGCTGAGCTATAAGATGAAGATTATTGCTCGCGTGCGTTCCGTACAAATTAGCATGTCTTGAAGGGGGGAGGGGGGATATTTTTGCAAGTAGCAAAAGGAATACGCTTGTATTCGCGTACCAGATTCATGACCGAAGCTGAGGGCAGACATTTGGAGCACGCACTGGGTGCAGAATCGCTAATTAAGCCTGAATGGTGGAAGCTTTCATAAAATATTTATGCGCTCTTCGTCGTTTTATTATTCGCAAGTTCCCGTCCACTCAGCTATTCGTAGAGTGACAGGTCAGCAGATCAACCAAAAAGAAAAAAAAAGAAGAAACAATATATAACTCAATATTGTCAAAATAATTAAACTATGCAGACCTTACGCCAGTGTGGGAACCGATGTTATGGGAAGCATATTGCCGGTATAGCTGGTTATCCAGCATCGTTTTGGTTTGGTTAAAAAGTTACCAGATTTTTTTAACGCGTTTGCTACAAGCAAGAGATAGAGAGAAAACAAAGGTAGGAAAGGCAGGGAGGCCAACCAGAAGAGCATCCGGTTTGCTACCCTACACTGGGGGTGGGGTAAAGGGGTATAGAAAGAGGAAGACAGGGAGAGAGTAAGCACTGAGTACGTGAGGGAGGGACACCATACACAAGGACACTATAAACGGTCTCTTAAGCCCGTGCACTTCAAGTACTGCACTAGTGCACGAATCGCTTTTCGAGCCAGTGACGGGTGTGGCCACGGTCCGAGTATCTTTGACTCGGTGAATGGTCTCGAGGCGTTGGGCATAGTAGCGAGGGCAGGTACACAATAGGTGCTGGATGGTCTCCTCGCACCCATAGGAGTCGCACAGCGGGCTCTCGGCCATTCCCATACGGTAGGAGTAAGCGTTCGTGAACGCCACTCCCAGCCACAAGCGACACAACAAGGTTGTTTCGCCGCGGGAAAGGCTAGATGGCAGTTGTAGCCGTAGTGTGCGGTCCAGTTTACGTAATCTGCAATTGAAGGCACTTGAAATCCAGAGTTCTTGTGACTTCTTGCGCGCAAGTAGGTGAAGTTCTGTGGCAGCGTCCGACATCGCCAAAGGTGTTGGACGCGTCTTGGTATCTTCCTGGGCACACCGGGCAGCCTTGTCAGCTAGGTTGTTGCCGACGATGCCGCAGTGAGCAGGAATCCACTGAAATATAATGTGGTGTCCTCTTTCCAGAGCATGGTGGTGCAATTCCCTGAAGTCAGAGGTCATCTGCTCGTATGTTCTGTGACGTAATGCGGACTTGATGCTCTGAAGGGCTACCTTAGAGTCACAAAATACGACCCATTTCCCTGTTGGCTCTTCGGTGATGTACATCATAGCGGCATGGAGAGCTGCAAGTTCTGCCGATGTAGATGTAGTCGTGTGCGACAATTTGAATTTAACTGTAACGTTCTTGGCTGGAACGACGAATGCGGCAGTTGAGCAGGTTGGTGAGGTCGAACCATCGGTAAATATATATATATATATATATTGTTACGTCCAAGTGCGTAAAAGGGACGCGGGGATCTAGAAGAGAGGAGAAGAGAAAACGAAGACTGTGCAGCGGCCATTCCTGTTGTTCGTAGCCTGCCGTTCCAGCTCTCGCACACCTAAATAAACCCCTTTTCCCCGTGCTTGTAACAAATTGGTGGAGGTGCGGGGTACACCTCGTAACCACGGAGCCTACGCTGCTACAACTTCGCCGAAGCCGTCGACTTGCCGGACTTCCGCCACCATCACCTGACATGACTGAATACGCCTGCCAGATTCCCGAAGGTTCTGACGCGGCTTCAAGGCCAGCACCTGGCGTTCCGTGGCAATACTACCGGGTGCCACTCACTTTCGGAGGAAAAGCCGGAGAGGATGTCGACGAGTGGCTCACAAACTACCGAAGGGTGAGCCGATCTAATGGTTGGAACTCGACCGCACAGTTGTCAAATGTGGTGTTTTCCCTTACCGACACAGCGCTCGTCTGGTATGAGAATCACGAAGACACGCTCACTTCATGGGAGCTTTTCGTAGAGGAGCTCAGAGCGTGTTTTGGAGACTCTAGCGCAAAAAAGAAACGCGCTGAACAGACGCTTTCGCAAAGAGCTCAGATTCCCGGCGAGACCTGTACGACTTATATCGAAGTGTTGAAACTGCGTAAAATAGTGAACTCTCAAATGTCTGAAGAGGACAAAGTTGGACATTTGTTGAAAGGGATAGCCGAAGACGTCTACAATTTTTGATCGGCAAAGAAAGCTTGGATTCCGTGTCTGACGTCATTCGCCACTGCAGGACCTTTGAGGCGCTGAAGATGCGACGGATAATACCGAAGTTTGGTCGCCTGGCTAATGTCACAACGGTGGCGAGTGTAGACCCGAGTTCGTGTGTTGACCTTCCATCAACAATACGGCAGATTGTTCGCGAAGAGTTGCTCCATCGGGAAGAGAGGAGGAGGAGGAGGAAAGAGAAAAGTAGAAGGCAGGGAGGTTAACCAGAATAACGTCCGGTTGGCTACCCTACACCGGGGGAATGGGAAAGGGGAAAACAAAGATCACAGGGAGAGAGAGGAGGGAAGGAAAGAAGGAAATTGCGGCGAGTTCGCTGACGCGTGTGGTCTTACAGAAATCGCGTTAATGGTCACAGATGGTCGCACAAACCCGTCGTCCTTAAGAAACACAAAAGCGCCTTCACCGCTTTATGGGCCGACGGGTGATGGGGGCGGTGTTCTAGCAGCACCTGCACAGAAAACGGCCGATTGTCCAGTTTTTGGAAAGCTTTGGCAAGTTCTTGTCTCTCTGAGGCATATCTTGGACAGTGGCACAGCAGGTGGTCGATGTTTTCTTCGGTGCCACAGACCTCGCAAGCTGCACTGTCAGTCATTCCAATTAATGTAGAGTATGCCTTTGTGAAGGCCACTCCTAACCAAAGGCGGCAGAGAAGTTGCACACCCGGCATCGCTGGTGCGTACTTACCACACGAGATGCGAAACACAGCCGTTTCGACCGCATGGCAACCCACGGTTCACACAGCGACCGTCGAGTATAGGTCTACCCCACAAAGGAGAGGGACCATAAGCTATCAAGATCATGACTACGACCAACGCCCTCGCCGCACGCACGACTCCCGGCGGCCGATGCCTAGCCATGATGAATGGGACCCACCTTCTGGCTATGCAGTCGACAGCAACATGCGTGACTACGTGCAAGAACATCAAAATTTGCGGCCTCTGCCGGTGTGTTTTCAATGCGGTGTCACGAGCCACATAGCGAGATTTTGCAATCGTCGCCCGACAACGTGGAATCATCGATCGGGGTCTTCAACAAGAACCACACCTCCTACGAGGACAACTCAACAGCCATACACAACCTCTTGGTCAGCTGGCGTCCCTCCTGGCAACGATTACTGGCAGAGAAGCTTCCGGAGCCGCTCGCCGGCATCTGACAGGAGTTTGACGCCACCGCCAACTTCTCGTGCACCGCGTTTACGTCAATCTCCATCGCCAGTGCCCCGCTCCGCCTCGCCTTCACAACCGGAAAACTAGCTAGCGCGGCCGATGGGGGTGAGGTCGCTCGACACGTGCTATCGACAGAAATGCCCCCTGCAGTTGCTATGATTAAAAACAAAGTGGATGTACTTGTTGATGGTGTTCCTACAATGGCTTTAGTGGATACCGGGGCAACTGTATCCGTAATGAGTCTCGGTTTTAAAGGTCGGTTGGGGCGCAAAGTTGTATTTCCGTGGGACCAGGCTGCAACGTTTTGTGGAGTGAGCGGCGAGTCGTTGCGCCCTGTTTGTGTGTGCACTGCTGAAGTATTCTTGGCTGGTGGAGTTTTCGCGACGGAGTTTTTAGTTATTCCCCGATCGACGCACGAAGTGATTTTGGACATCGACTTTTTGCGGCAGTGTGGTGCGACCGTTGATTGTCGCACGGGGGAAGTTTGCGTCGATGGCCAAGTTTCGTCCGGGCTCTTAGAGGAGACTTGCAGTCAAGGTGAACTTTGTGTGTCTGCAGATACTGTTGTGCCTGCGTCCACCTCTGTGTGCGTGCCGGTTGTGTGTCGCGGTGAAGTGCCAGATAGTTTCGATGCTTCCGTATACAGACAATGCATCTAAATTGTGCGAAGAAGAACGTTGTTGTCCCTCATTGTGTGGTATCCATCGGCAACGGGCGTACTGGCTTGTGGACGGCCAACTGCTCGGCAGAACCCGTCCTGCTTCCAGACGTCTTGAAACTCGCCTACTTTACAGAATACACGTCTTCGTCCGTAGCCGTACTAACAGACCCACCGTGTGAACCTGCTGACCTTCGCCACGTCTCAGACAAAAAGCTTCTGTCTATGATAAACAAGTCGCTCAGCACAAGGGAGCGCCATACCTTGATGGATACGCTTTCTAAGCATCTGTCAGTGTTTGACTTTGCGCAGCCGGACAAAGCGTTCTCGATTCCCGAGTCACGAACGCGCCATACTATCGATACGGGATCTGCGCGCCCGATCAGGCAAAAGCCTTATCGCGTGTCGCCTAACGAGCGCAAGATAATCGGGGGACAAGTGAGTGACATGATGAAAAATGGGATAATACAAGAGTCCTCGAGTCCTTGGGCAGCTCCGGTCATACTCGTCAGAAAGAAAGACGGTAACTGGAGATTTTTGCGTCGATTATTCGAAGATTAAACGCCGTGACTAAGAAGGATGTCTACCCGCTGCCCCGGATTGATGATGCAATTGATCGCCTTCATTCGGCCTCTTATTTTTCTTCAGTGGACCTGCGCTCAGGATATTGGCAAATCCCGATACACCCGACAGACAAGGAGAAAACAGCCTTCATAACCCCGGATGGATTATTCGAATTCAATGTGATGCCATTTGGTTTGTGCAACGCTCCAGCAACCTTTGAAAGGTTCATGGACACCATTCTGCGTGGGTTAAAATGGAACATCTGTATGTGCTATCTTGACGACGTTGTTATATTCGGGCGCACATTCAATGAGCACAATACGCGCCTGGATATTGTCCTCGACTGCATCAAAAACGCCGGCCTGGTGCTGAACTCCAAGAAATGTAAATTTGGTGACCGTCAAACCCTTGTGCTGGGTCATCTTGTTGACAAAGACGGTATCCGACCTGACCCCCTCAAGACGGCAGCTGTTGAGGCATTCAGCGCACCGCAGTCAGTGAAGCAACTTCGTAGTTTTCTGGGTCTTTGCTCTTACTTTCGCCGATTTATTCCTGGTTTTGCTGACGTCGCTTATCCTCTGACAAATCTGCTACATAAGGACGCACGGTTTGAGTGGACACCCGAGTGCGAGTCTGCATTTCGTCAGTTGAAGTTCCTGCTGACCTCCCGACCTATCCTTCGCCACTTCAATCCTACTGCGCCGACAGAAATCCACACAGATGCTAGTGGCGTCGGTCTGGGTGCCGTCTTAGTCCAGCGTTATGACGACCGTCAGCACGTGATTGCTTATGCAAGCCGCTCATTAAGCAAACCTGAACGAAATTACACGGTGACAGAGCAAGAATGCCTCGCTGTAATCTTTGCAGTTCAGCGATTTCGCTCGTACTTGTACGGACGCCCATTCCTAGTCGTCACAGACCACCATTCCCTGTGCTGGCTCTTGAATCTTCGCGACCCTTGTGGTCGTCTTGCGCGCTGGGCTTTGAGGTTGCAGGAATATAACTTCACTGTTGCCTACAAGAGTGGTCGAAAACATGCTGACGCAGACTGCCTTTCCCGTATGCCACTTACCACGACGGACTGCGACGCAGACGATTTTGATCATCTCGTCGCTTCTGTGACATCTGCTTTTCCAGATATCGATGTGTTCAAAGCAGAACAACGGACAGACACTAAATTGGAGCCACTTTTCACTTCTGCCCATTCAAGTGCAACAAGCAGCTACTGTCTACGTGACGGGCTCCTGTACAAAAGGAACTACTCAAGCACGGGTGCACGCTTCCTTCTAGTGGTGCCGGAGCGTCTCCGGCCAGCAATCCTTCAGGCTATGCACGATGACCCTTCCTCCGGTCACTTAGGCACTGTGCGCACCCTTTATCGCATTCAAGAACGCTTTTACTGGCCCCGGATGCGACATTCGGTTGAGTTGTATGTGGCCAGCTGCATAGAGTGCCAACGTCGAAAACGCCCAACCACAGCCCCATCTGGTCTCCTTCAACCTGTGCCGCCTCCCAGCTCACCCTTTCGGCAAGTTGGAATTGATCTGTTAGGCCCTTTTCCAAAGTCATCTAAGGGGAACCGCTGGATAATTGTCTGCGCCGACTATTTCACGCGCTACTGCAAGACGGCGGCTATACCATCAGGCACCGCCACCGAAGTATCGCTCTTCTTACTTCACGCTGTTGTTCTGCGACATGGACCACCTGGTGTTATTATAAGCGACCGGGGACGTCAATTAACGGCGGATATTGTGGAAGCGCTTGTGCGTTTATGTAACTCGCACCTCAGGCACTCGACGCCGTATCATCCGCAAACGAACGGCCTCACTGAGCGCACTAATCGGAAAATCACAAATATGCTTTCCATGTATGTTGCGTCCGATCACAAGAATTGGGATGGAGTTCTACCATTTATTACTTACGCCTACAACACCGCCAAGCACGAGACAACCGGCTACAGCCCCTTCTTCCTTCTATATGCTCGGCCGCCCCGGTATACGCTCGACACTGTCCTCCCTTTTTACCACCACGACAATCCTACGGTCACCGATACGCTATGCCTCGCTGAAGAGGCTCGGAGACTTGCGCGTCTGCGGACTTTGGCGTCACAAGAAAACTCCAAAGCCCGCTACGACGCACGACATCGGCCTGTTGCATATCACCCTGGTGATCTCGTTTGGCTTTGGACTCCTACAAGGAAGCGCGGTTTGTGCCAAAAGCTGCTAGCAAACTACGATGTACCGTATATTGTCATCGACAAAGTCAGCGAAGTGAACTATACTCTCGCGCGCTTCACGAACAATGGTAGACGTTCTGCTAGGACACAAGTCGCGCATGTAGCACGGTTGAAATCATGCACGCCACAACAAGCTAGTTGACTCGCCCAGTGGGCTTTGTCTGCGAGGGGAGGTATGTTACGTCCAAGTGCGTAAAAGGGACGCGGGGATCTAGAAGAGAGGAGAAGAGAAAAACGAAGACTGTGCAGCGGCCATTCCTGTTGTTCGTAGCCTGCCGTTCCAGCTCTCGCACACCTAAATAAACCCCTTTTCCCCGTGCTTGTAACAATATATATATATATATATATATATATATATATGCGGTCATGATACGTCGGTGTAGTAAAAGGAGCGTAAGTTGCTTCAGAGCCGGCGATGGATGATTGGACTTTTTTGTAATTCCAGGAACAGAAAAATTCACTTGAGGCTGTCGCAGGCACTACAGGGGAGAGGAAGGCTTCGCCGCCGGTGTAAAAGACGCCGGTATGTACTCTTGATGAGCGTTAATCACTCGTGAAAAGGTCGCTTGAGGTCTCTCGGCTGGTAGGGCGGCCAAATGATGGTCGGGGATCCTTGAAAGATGGCGAATGTGCGCTCTGAGAGAGTCGACAGCCACATGTGTCTGGATTATATGGTCCCCTGCGATGGCGATTGTTGCTGCTGTTGAGGTGCACCGAGGCAGCCCTAAACACGTGCGTAGGGCTTGACCTTGTATGCGCTCCAAGGCGCGAAAGTTCGTCTTGCATGCAATTGACAACGCTGGTAGGCTGTAACGTAGGAGTCCGAGAAACAAAACCCTGTACAGCTGAAACATAGAGTGGACTAGTGTACCCCAGTTTTTCCCGCAGAGGAATTTGAAGACTTGAACAATGGCGACTAAGTTCTTCAGATAGACGCAGTGAGGGCTCCACGAGAGGTTGCGGTCAATGATGACGCCCAGAAAGCGATGCGTCTTAACATAAGATACAGCTTGACCATTGATGCTAACAGGATACGATGACATTTGTTTGCGCGTAAAACCAAGTAATGCGCACTTTTCAGTAGACACACTGAGGCCTTGTTCTCGGAGAAAAGACACCGTCATGGTTGCCGCCCGCTGAAGCCTGGCTCTTAGCTGAGGGCGAGTCACCGCAGAGACCCAGATGCAAATGTCGTCGGCGTATATTGAGACATGTACTGTCTGCGGTAGGTAATCCGCTAGTCCTACCAGGATGAGGTTGAACGAAATAGGGCTCAACACTCCACCCTGCGGCACACCACGGCAGATGTAATGGTCTGAAGTTGGGCCGTCTTCGGTCTGTAAGAAAATACGCCTCTCAGTCAAATAGTCCCGAATCCATTCATATATCCGGCCACCAACTCCAACAGCCTCAAGTGAGTTCAGTATGGCCTCATGGGCGACGTTGTCGTATGCTCCTTTTATATCCAGAAAAAGTGCCGCAGATAGGCGCTTGAGGCTTTTTTTGATTTTGGACCCGTGTTACGATGTCAATGACGTTGTCGATGGACGTGCGACCTCGACGAAAGCCTGTCATGGCGTCCGGATAGATGTTGAATCGTTCTAGGTACCATTCCAAGCGAGCAAGTATCATTCTTTCCATCACTTTGCCGACGCAGCTCGAAAGCGCTATCGGGCGATATGATGAGAGCTCAAGCGGAGACTTTTCAGGTTTCAGAACGGGGATCAAGCGGCTCGATTTACATTGTTTAGGAACGGCGCCGTTCTGCCAAGACTCATTGTAGTAGTTTAGCAGCTCATCACGTGCGTCATGTCCAAGGTGGCATAGGGCAGCATACGTGATGCCATCAGGTCCTGGTGACGAAGAACGCCTGCAGCTCGCCAACGCAGCATCTAGCTCTTCGAGTGAAAATAACACGTTCATTTCTGGTACACGTGCTTCAGGGATTTCATTCAATGCTGCGTAAGTAATGATGGCCACGGACCCAGCAACCCGTGCACAGAACTCTTCAGCCACTTGAAGTTCCGAGCGGAGCTGGTAGAGGGCCAGAGCAGCGAAGGGCTTCCTTTGATGCCGAGATGAGCGAAGACCCCTAACCGTTCTCCATATGTGAGAGAGCGATTTTCGGGGATCAAGCGACTGACAGAAAGTTTTCCATCGCTTATCTTCCAATTTATCCATGCGACGCTGGACTTTCTTTTGTATGCGTCGTAAAGCCCTAAAATCCAAGACGGACTTCGTGTGCCGATACCTCCTCTCCACCTGTCGGCGTGCCGCACGCAGCCTCTCCAGTTCCATGTCCAAGTCTGTTCGCCTTGCTGACCTTGTAAGCGAGCAGATGGATGTTTTCAATGTCTCTGCGATTGTTTCTTCGATAGTGTGGGAAAGGCCTTCCCGACATGTGTCATCCATATCCTTCTTAAACTTTGTCCACTCAACTGTACGCAAGACAGCAGAGGAGCGTTGCTGAACTCCTCTAATCTTTATGTATGTTGGAATATGGTCGCTTCCATGTGTTTCTATGTCTGTAAACCATTGGACGCTCGAGGCAAAGCGCCGTGACACCAAAGTTAAGTCCAAGCAGCTACTATAGGTCGTGCCTCGCAGAAATGTAGGGCTGCCGTCATTCACACAGCACAAATCATGGTCGGCAGCAAAGGAGGCAAGGCTCCTGCCTTTGGAGTCAATTTTAGTGCTTCCCCATAGCTGGTGATGCGCGTTGAAGCCACCTGTGATAACCCAGGGGCCATTGTTATTTAGTAATATTTTCTTAAGTCGTTCGCCGTCAAAGTGACCCGCTGGGGATATGTAGGCTCCAATTAGTGTAAATGACACATCTTTCTTTTGGAAATTTAGGCAGACATATTGGTTGTCGTCATGAGGCTCTATCGCGTTAGCGACATATGTTAAGTCCGAGTGGATGTAGATGATTACTTTCGTGCTCGCACCGCATGTGGACGAGACGAAAGATTCATAACCGGACAGTCTGAGTGGAGTTGATGTATTTGGTTCGCAAATGAGCAGTATGGGGAAGCGATCTGTGAAAATGAATCGGCGAAAGTCTGATATACGGGTCCTTAGACCCCTGGCATTCCATTGAAAGATCGACGCACTCTTAAGTTCAGTGCGGAAAGGGACTATTGGTCGAGCCATGATGCTTAAACGATGCTAGCAAGCACTGGATTTAGTGCATCCAGTATTTGCAGAGCGCTTCGAGCTGCTGGTGTCTGCAGCTTGTTCAGTATAATGCGCATTGTATTAATTAGCGATTGCAGCATATCAGCCACCTGCCTGTCTTGGTCGCACAAATCGCCGACAGTAGACGTCGGGGGTTGTCCAGCGAAAGTTTGCTGTGATTCTGTTGGTGAATGTTGTCGTTTCGGTAGAGCCGGCCAAGATTCGGCAGATGTGGTCTTCTCAGTGGACTCTCTTCGCGGTCCTTTCGGCATTGTCTGGCCTGAGCGGTGGAGGAGAAGGTGGTGTTGTAGGAAGTGGCATGCGCCTTCCTTGAGGAGGCCTCCTTGAGGAGCGCCGGCGACGTGAACGTCGCTTCCTGATTTTATCGGCGGCTTCGCGATGAGATGAATGATCTCTCGCCATCTCTTTCAAGACGGCCATTTCCTTCTTAATATGTGGGCATTTCTTCGATGAAGCTTCATGTGATCCTCCGCAGTTTGAACACTTCATTACAGTCACGCCACATTTATCTGCAGCGTGGGGCTCTCCGCAGCGGGGGCATGCTGCCTGATTTTCGCAGACGCTGATCACGTGTCCCAGTTTCATGCATTTGCGGCACTGAAGAGGTTTCGCAATGAAAGGCCGCACTGCATGTCTGAAGTGTCCCACCTTAACATGCGAGGCTATATATTTACCTTTGAATTCTATTTTCACGCAGCGTGAACTGCCTAGCCGCTTAACATCAACGATGACCTTATCATTGGCTGGCTTTATAAGAATCGGCAGATCGTTATTCAGGATGGCGACGTCTACGTCGTAGATAACGCCGGCGACTACGTCAGATCCCAGAGGGATCTAAGAGCGCACCTGAATGCCGTCGAGGTGGTCAAAGCAGCCACATGCTGGACATCAACCGCCAGTAGATTTTTTCGGGTGTTCACTCGAATGTCCGATATATCATTTGGCACCAGGGCTTCCAGTGACATCTACACAGAGATTGCCTGTTAAGAAGCTTCATGTTGACGGTGGGAAGCAGGGGCACAAATATGATGGTATTGGCGTCCGGCCTCTGCGTCTGTCTCACTGTTTGCATGCTTGACGATGAGGACGTCCTGGTGTTCCTTCTCTTCGCTCTGCGGCTCTGCACAAGCTGGAAGTCGTCATCGGAAGTGTCCTCACTGCTGAGAGAGTAGACATGGGTGTCCTCGCTGTCGGTGTCGCTCTACTGACCGATCCGCTTCCTGGAGGCGGCCGCCGCCGTCACCGGCAGACGTGCGGGGTCGTCCACTTCCATTACGACCGAGCAGGGAGCGAGGACCAGCGGATGAACTTAGGGTTTCACAGAAATAAACCGGAGCTAGAAAGAACAGCGCTGTATCAAAAGACACTTCGTCGTCGTCCTCCGTTACAAGCAAGCAATTAATTATGCGTGCGACGACAGAAGCAAGACGATAGCGAAGGCGATGTGATGAAGGCAAATTTGTTTTTTTTTTGTTCTTTGTTTGTTTCTTTTTTAGCTCCGGCGAAGAACCGTTACCACCTGTTCCGTCACGACACGAGGCCCATTCCGACGGTGCTACAACGCTGCACAGGCGCATTCGCATAGCGGTATCTGTAACTAGAAAAGGATTGCGGGATGTGGGCTTCTCCCGAAAGGCGGCACAGTGGAACGCAGCGTCACAAAGAGTTGGCTGCCACGAGGTGCAACTGGCAGAAACTGACACGCTTCCGCTCGCGACGCAAGGTATCTAGAGATGGCGGTGAGACTGCGACCAAACGGCAAGTGGCGCGCGGGCACGTTTCTCTTCCTCGTGCTGCATGTGACGCGACGAACTCGCCAGTCGTCTCATGGTCGTCTCAACGCTGACACGAGGGAGGCTTGCGTGCGACCGCGGCCCAACCGTGCGGGCATCCGGCTGCTGCGCTGAGAGTCACAGGTTCGATCCTATACCGCGGGGCATCTTTTTTTTTTAAATATTATTAAGGAAGCCAGAAACGAGGTGATACAAGAACATATCTACCTGCCGGAAAGTTCCTGGCATGAGCCAAACAATGCTTCGCGCCGAAAAAATAACCACTGGCAACAACCATCCTTTTACGCATATTTTACTCATCAACGGGACGGAACTCGTAAAACTCTTCATACTAATTCTCCAAAGCTCTTTGCGCGATTTAATATAGCGCATATGCCACGCGATATGCTCGTCGTGCTTACTCTAATCGCCAGCCTGGCTCTTTAGAGTTAAACCTTTTGTAATTTATTTATTTATTTTCGCGCTCTCAATCGCGCGAATGCTTTACAGAGAGAATGGGGCAAGAAGCAATATATGCATTTGTGGCTGACTTGAAGCTTTGAAGACAATTGATAGAAGCGATAGAAGCTGGGAAGTGGTTTTAGCCGTTGTAGGACCTTGGGATGAATGAGTTCTTGTACATGGTGGTGCAGCATCAAGGATTGCAACTTTCAAGGTAAAATTTGTCCGAGATTACACGTACGATTGCTGAAACAGCGACTCGCATTCGCGAATCTCCTTAACATAAAACGTTTCGTAAAAATTGGACAGTCTACGATGCTTTCGGTACAATGCGAGATCACCTAATTCAAGAAATTGTGTAATTGATTAAACGCTAGAATTAGGAAAAAACCCGGAAAGGACGAGACGGGCACCGTGGTTCTGAACAGAATGAGAATATTTGTAAGTGCAACTTGGCTTGCGTCCAAAATTAAGCAGGCCCATCCAAGTTTTGTTCCGGCCAGTGTTTTGAGCAACTGAAGCTTCACAAAGGTGACAGCATGTACAAAAAGAAGAATTTGGCGTAATAAATCTGGAGTGTGATTTGCGTTACCAAATATGAAACTCACATTTTCGATTCATGAAAGATCAGGTTTTCAGGCTGCTGAGATATAAATATGAGGTTACAGCTGTCATTGACATGGTCCATAAGACTGTTAATTGCAGGATTAGTGAAATAAATTTGGAGGACTCGTAAGCTTTGCCTTTTTGGAACGGGATACGATTTTGGAACGCGATAGCATTCAAAAATCCCTGACTGCTTCACACTTCCCCGGCAACTGCAGCTTATGAAACCGTAATATTTACCGAGAAACGCTGCCGGCGAATGCTATGCACGAAGGCGAGTGGGCGAGCTTTCTTGTTAATTATGCCTGTACCGTTAATTTTACGTATTTTGTGATTAATTCTCGCTTCTTGTGGTCAACGCTGAAGCCGTCTTCCAGACACCATTGCCTCACTCAAGTCCTGCTAAGTCCAAGTGTACATGCTGGAGTTCTCAAAAGCGTTCCGTACGATGGGTTTGCATTAAAGTGTTTATAGCTACAGCAGCGCACACTTTACAGATGTGTAGTGCAATGCGGTTATATTTCGAAGATATTGGCGCTAATTACGGCCGTACCGTTAAATTTAGCTACTCTGTGTCTAATTATCGCTTCTTGTCTCGTTCAGACCTACCTACATTTTGATACCTTTTGCGACTCGCTACCATGCTCTGGAGGCGCGACAGGGTAGTTTTTTTTTCTGAAAGTGGTTACATGATATCCAGATCCCAGATACGCCAAATCCGTGTAAAGTCAGGTAAGAAGACCTTGTCTTCAAAAACACGTTAAGGGGGGAAAGAAACATATTTACAGAACGGGTGCAGAAAGGGCCGCACCACCGGCGTTCTTTATGTACCGGCTAGCAAAAGTCAGTCGCAGAATATGTGTGCATTATTTTGCTGAATGAAAAAACTCCCACGCTGGGCTATCTAGTGTATATGATAATAGCATATGAAGTGACGAAATAACAAAAGAAAACTTTAAAAAAGTGATGAAGGCCGTTCTGTATGCAACAACAGGAGTCAACACACATATTACTGGGGATGCAGGTGTCTCCATCATGCTTTCTAGGTTGTATTGGCCTTATGTTCATATTTTTGTCGGTGCCAGAAAGAGGCCAGAAAGAAAAAGAATAAGCGAGTACGAAGACGTATTCTTTAAAACTGCGCACCCGTATGAAGCAAAAGCAATCAAACCGACGTGCTGAGGAGAGAAAAAAATTAATAATCGTTACTGATTCACGAGCATGAAGAGCTGGGAAAGTAGATAAAAAACTCAGTGCCCTACCACTTTGTGAAGGAGGATGACCAGCGAAGCTGTGTATGTGGTCCCCTTAATGGCGAACTACACGTCCGCCGCGGGTCGGCGCGGCATTGCACTATCGTTTGGATATTTTTCTACACGGGTACACGATAGTGAGGAAAGTAGCCCTTAACAGCATCGCTGTAAAATTTGTTGCCAAAAGGAACCTATATATTTCCCTTATAAATGGTGAATGCATAAGTGTTATAATTAACGGGCTAATACGTGCTGTGTCACTCTGACCTGCAGTGTACGCTGAGCTTCAGTGCCCTTTCTGGGTGGTCACGACACTCAGTAGCTCAATGCAGTTGGCTTCCAGTAATTTTTTAAGGGAAGGGGTACAGAACTTGCATAGGAATAGACATTGAGTAAGTATATCTTTCAAATGCTTTACTATGCATATTTTGCGCGTAGTCGTAAACGAACGTCGCTCAAACTGAAAAGACCGATAAGGCACACGAGTGCTTGGGCAAGTTTTGTCGGACTTTATTCATTTATTGGATAAGAGCTCAATAATATTTTCTCTCTTCCCGCATTGATTTATGAGTTGTTGTTCTTTCGACCCAATAGATGCAACTATGAAAATTCCTGTCCCCACTACACCATCTATACACATTTTTTTTCACCATCCAGTTTGTGACGCCATAGAATAGTTTATATAAAATTTTCCACTCTTACTTTATATGACCTGTGCACAACGTCATGGTATGGATTTCATCAGGTCGCTGACAGCTGCGCTTGTCAGACTTGCCTCAATTCCTTGCGCGGGTGAACATTTGTAAAACACGGTCTTTATCCAAGCGCGTTTCAACATCGGAGCAGGTAGGGGAACGAAAACGTCGCCATGCTCAAGCTGAACATTTCAGCTATATTTCCAAACAAGATATGATACGGGAAGGCCGACTGGAAAAGGTGGCAGACTGTCAAACAATGTGTAACCTCCATGACTGCAGAGGAAAAGGAAGCGAGATTGTGGCACTCACCCGAGGCTAGGCGTCAACGTGTCGGTGCCAAAAAAGGCGTGAATAGAGCCCGGTGTAACTTGCGCGTGCGACGGCGCTCTACGCCGGCGAAAAGTGGACGAGCTGCGGTTTAGCGTCGAGGCGTAGCCCGCGTTCGTGGATACGGGCATAGAAGGTGTCCTATCTCACGCCGGAGCTGCCCGAACAGAAGGCACCGCGTGTTATGCCTGCGCGCCGCGCTGTTGAAAATGAGCACAAAAACAAACTTCAGTCACTGCCGGGCCACTGCGGCGCCACCGTAAACTGAAGGGCCAACGAAGCAGTGCGCTTTGGCCACCAACTAGTCGAGCATATACCTCTGCCATTGTCAAGGCCTGATAGAACCCGGCAACGTCACCTGATTCCTCGTGGCCGTAGATTAGAGCACTGAATAAGAATTAAACGAAATATGCTAAGTCGCGACTGCACTCCCTTATATTTTGTTGCACCTTCGACTACCACCCGGTGTATCACGATCCGACGTAACTTTATGTGTCGCTTGTGACTGCGTGTCGCCTTTACAAACGGCTACTGTTTTCTCATCGGCATATTGGATAGTTGGATGGCTGAAGAAACCACATCCTCATCCACTACCCTTCTTTTCGATGACGAACTATAGACTTTGCGTGCTGCTTTAGAGCTTACTGGACGCCTGGGCATCCACAAAAGCAAATATGTTGCGACCATCGGGTTGGCTGTCACCCGTGCAGGAAGCCACCACAGCCCACCTGCACATTTAGAGTCGACTAGGCTCAGGGACGGCTTTTACATGCACAGTGAACTCTGTTGGGTATGCTGACCTCCCGCATTGTAAGATCACAAACCAGGTGCATGCTCGTTAGCCTCTTTATCGTCTCCTTTTATTTCTTCTTCTCTGTAACACCATGAGTCGACTTCCGCTGGTTGTCTCGCGATGGCGTGCAAAGCCAATGGCGTAAGCATAGCACGGCGTCTACAGACCCCATCGTGTCTCCTCCATTTGCCTCGCGTGAGGCTCCGCCGTGGGGTTCGCGTCAGTGCTGTATTGTAGGTCAGCAATAGACAGCGACACGAAACGCCCATTCGGCAATATCACCGGTCGGCTTCAGTGCAAGTAATTTATTATCCTCTCTCTCCCTTCGCCTCAGTGACGTTTTGTGACTGGAAGCCGCGACGCCGCCAGAGCGACGTTAAAACGCGTAAATATGGCCGCCGCCTTGCACGACCACTGCGCCCACTTGCGGAAGCACCATGCTGCCATTTCCATGATAGCACTGGTTCCGGGTGCCATGATACCGGGACGAAAGAAGCCATGGAAAGAAACGCAGGAAAACAGTAGAGGAGTGATACCTGTACAGAGAAGAGCAAACACACTTCGTATCCTTTAGCCCTCCCCTCGTTTCTTTGGTTTAGTTTTCTAGTTTTTCTTCTTTTTCTTCTTCTTTTCTTTTTTTTTCTGAGTGAGCCCTATCAGCGAATGACCAGTGCTTGAGCATCGCGGCCACTCGATTGAGAAGAGATCGGGCTCTATCATTAAGCAAGAGGCCGGAGTCTTTGATCCGAGGAAGCGGTTGATGGTCTCCTTCTTACGAGTCAACTGCCCTATAAACCCTCTTGTCTTTCGTTGCTTCATTTCTGAACAGCGCGATAAAATGGGACTGATGAAGAAGCCACACAAGAATGCGTAACCGACTAAGCTTAATTTAGGTTAAATTAAGCAGCACAAATAAGTAAGTTAAATTTTTAGCAACAGAATACATATACACGTTGATTTCGACATGGTAGAGACCAGCTTTCTCAACACCTGCAAACCCCTCCCCCACCCACTCAGCCCCCCACCCCCCCACTAAACACACACATATACATACACAAACACGCGCGCACGGTTGGCCTCCAACATTGCACGTATATGCTGATGACAGTGCGCGCGTAACTGAACTGTTATGGCAATACGACCCACGTCCGGAGTTCGGTCTATGCGCAACTAAATTCACGGTAGCTGGAGGCGGTCCGCTGTTCTGACGCGCACCCTATTTTAATAAGTGTCACGAAGAATTAGATAAATGTTCGACTGATAATGCTTTATTGAGTGGCTTTTCTGCCAATTCCATCTTTTTCGTTCAGTTTCCTTTGCAGAGCACAGTTCTTTTTCAGGTCACACAGGCACGAACAGAGAGGCGCCCCTGCGCTTGAGCAACAAAGACCTCGCCGCTGTTACCTATCATTAGCCAAGGTAAACAAGTGTGGGGATAAATAAGAGAGCTTACAGTTAAGGCCAAATTACACGTGCGTCGGTGCGTGAGAGCTCGCGCCCACGCAACTTGCGTTTGCCGCGCCTCGAGCGACCGATGGCGGCTTCAACCTACAAGATGCGCGCCAGCGGCCGCCTACTTGGCTCACAGTTTTGGCCTTGATAGACATCGTGTCATATTTGTCTGAGGCGGCCAGAGCACCAATATTTGCCGAGAGAAGGTGTCTGAGCTCGCGCCACGGTTAAACGCATACGGTCTCTCTTGTACCATCTGCGCATGTGGGAGGCACGTGTAGTTTGGCCATTGCGCGTGCACAATGCTGCGGGAAACTCCGAAAGTGCATGAGGAGGGGGACAATCGGCCTCGCATATAGTGTCCAAAGAACCTCGTCGCGCAGTTAACAGGGTGCGCCACGAAAGGTGTAACGAAGTGTAACATAACACGCCTAAATGGCTAGTATTTCACAAACGCGATCGCCACTGAAGGATTTGCTACACGGCAGCCGCCTTAGCAGGAAGTATGAAGGGCCATGCTTACGAAGGATGCGGGAAGAAATATAGTTTACATCTCCACGATTATCTGGAGCATCTAGACAGACATGCTGCATATGAGGGGCACATGCCGCTGCGTCCTCGAGCAGTGGCAGTCTATTCACATTATTCTGTTTTCAAGGCTCCCGTTAAACCCTTCTAAACAACTTCTTTGATTTGTTTTTCCTTGTTTATCTTTGCAGTAATTGCCAAAGTTTTTTACACGTGAAAACAACGGTCACAGTTTCGGGGGACATTGTCGAATGCTTCTCAATTGGCCGCCCTTTAACACCTCGGTCCATTCACGTTCCTGCCACGCACCATTTCCCCATTCTAAATGTGTGCTTGCGAGCTTACTTTCTTCTCTTTTCTCAGCATGGCCTAGTCAAACGCACATTTTACTCGTTAGCCTCCTAATCTCTCTCTTCTCCTGTTCTTTTTTTTTTCTTTTTTGTTTTCCACTCTGTTTTAATTCGATAACTACTATTCCATACGTTTCCGCGCTTCGCCGACCTGCGGTTAATAATGGCAATAACTCGGGCGAAAACAAACGCTGCATTACCCCCGTCCTGCGGAGTTATTCGTCCCCTGTGCCGTCCACTGGCGACGCATTCTGCCTACTCACGTTGAAGGAACTAGTTGTTTCGGCACCTATTGGTCTTGGAGTATGCTGCCAAGGACCAGGTCGAAAACGCACCGGCTCTTTGCGACGCTGTGCCTATATACACAGAAATTTTCTTTTTGGGAACAACTCTATACCGAATGCATTTGCGGTTTTCCGATCTGTCTGTGTTTTCATGTGTCCGGGCTGCGTTCTAACTGGAATATCTGAACAGCTAGCCCAAACACACTCTTGTTTCGACTAAGAATTCACAGGCCGGGAATGCGCGAATCCGTGAGACCAGTGCCACTATGCGATGTAGTTCGATTAGATTATGCCATGTTTCCGATGTGGAAGTATTTAATGCTTCGACCTGTTTCTTTTTCTTTGTTTTTTTTTTCTAAGCTTTCGGCCGCCTTTGCAACGGCGACAGCATCACTACTGATAAGAAACTCGTTAGGACGAAGTTTGAAATTAATTGGTAGTTTAAATATGTCACCACGTGGGCTCGCGCTAGTCGTTCACAGCTTCCCCCGTACACGAGTACTCGCACAGTGGCATGCAGCTCATCAGCGGCGGCCGCATTTGAAAGCCCTAATTGTAGAGCAGCCGGCGGGAATACCATTTCAAAGCCCTTTGTAAGTGCTCCCAGACAACGGGGTGTTCATTCGTGCTCCAACCTGTACCCGTTTGTTATCTAAGGCCGATACGTACAATAGCGGACACAGAGAAAGACGCGCGCGCCGCAGGATAGAGGCCCGCCAATGAGCTTCCTTCGATGACCGGCCTCCATGACGAACGCCCTCGAGTCCGCGCATCTCTATTCCGCTGCTGCTCTTTGTGTCACGCGTCATAACAAAACCCGCCTAAGGAAAAACACCCATTTGGAAGACGGTTACCGCTTGTCTTGAGAGCAACGTTGAAGTGCTAAGCGTATATATACGCGCACCTGTCAGCGCAAGTGCATGAACGCCTTGCCTTGCAGCCGTGGTAGCCAGACGCAACTCGGCCACCTCTGTCTACAGAGCCTGCAAACGAATCAGTTAGCCTGACTGCGTACACGTGGTACTTAACGACTGCATTCGACTAGCCGCGTCGCAAGCAGCTAGGAGAACAATTGGAAAGTAGCAAACCCGAGTTTTAATGTCAGCTGGAAGCTGCAAGTGTCAAGATAAGCTGTGTAATGCGCCTTCTCGAGCAATGCGAATGAGAAGACAATTAGATGATACAGCTAATGTGCGATGCTTGCACTTTGAACAAATAGGCTTGCTTTGCACTATCACATACAACGATGATAAAACATTCGTACCGAAAATACATCTACAAAGTTACAGGTGCCATTGAATAACATAATCATACAACGTTTTTCGAGGCATTCCGGGATTTTCTGCAAGTAAGGAATAAATGCTCGGGAGTGTACGGTTACGGAAATTTCCGGTGATTTAACGTTATCCTGTTTTAGTATTTCGCTTGTGGTGCATGCATCCATCTTTTATTGCGTGCACTCATGCATCGAAAATCGTCAAATACCGATTTGTTGTCAGATTTCTAGTTAAATAGAATGCCAGTCAGGCTGAAATGAAATCCTTACGAAATTGCAGGCATAGAGTGGGGAAGAAATGCACGGTGTCAAGCACACGAATACATGCTCAGTCTCAACAGCTGGTGGGCATGCAGAAGGCTGTGGTGAGTGAACAGTTCGAGCCCTTTCTCACCATTAGAAATAGCAGTGCTGTGCTGGCCGACATATGCATCAGGAACCACATTATGTAGCGATTATTTTCATTAGCCTTCATTTTAGCCCTACGCCGCTGGCTGACATGACTCCAAGACTTTGTTATCGCCAATATTGGCCACTTGCGGTGACGTGTGATAAGAAATGAATCCTTACATAATATGGCCTCCAGGTTTCCTCTATTGCGTACCTACTGCAATGGTGGCATTCTTTTATTAGTAGCATGCGGTAGGTATTGGGCTCGAATCTCGGTGGTGCCGGAAACACACCGAATTTTTCTGATGGGTAGAGATGTCCCCCGGCCTGGCAATCGACTGCTTGCGAATTCTGTCATCTCAAATACTGACGCTACAAATATTTCCTGGCGCGGTATTTGGGAGCCACTTTTCCACACAGACGGCCTCGTAGTAGCGCATTAACCGGAGCTCTGGGAAGCAAACTACAACTGCTGCCGGGAATCTACTCTTAAAGTAAGTACGAGCCTGAGTTGCGGTCACTGCCGAGCTATTTAGGCACTCCCAACATTTGTAAATGGGTGCAATTTCCCAATAACGGAGGGCGTCACCTTATACTAGATGATTTGGGATGCCATATGAGCAATTAACTGACAGTATAGAAACCTGATACTCTACCTATAGTACACGTCCTTACTTGATAGGATGCATGGTGTCAGCTGGCGCAAGACAGGAGCGATTGGAGAGCGATAGCAGAGGCTCTCGTTCTGCAGTGGACATAAAATAAGCTGGTGATGATGGACAACTGACTTAGTGGAATCAGCACAGACACTTTGTACAGCACTTTGACCTCACCGACTTTCGATGAGAGTTGCATATATATATATATATATATATATATTGCTTTAGGTAACATTTTGTTTCAGAGAAGTTTACGGTAGTACGTGTTTTCACAGAGCAGAAATCACTATGGAACATCAATCCATTTCGGTGTAAGTTTTTCAATACATAATACTCAAAATGGAGCGAGGCACAGGTTTTCTAGCACGTGAGTATGCTCAGTGTTGCTGATTACAATTGTGCAATTACGACATACCCCTACCGCCGTTTCTTAAACTGTCAATTAGTGATATTTTGTTTGTACCTGTATTTGATATTCTCACGCCAATTAAGCGGTCCACGGCTGCGTCGAATTTTATCAATGAGAGTAATTATTTTGTTTCACGTTTCATACTACTATTAATCATAAAAGCGTTGGAGAAACCTGTAATGTATACGTAAATGTAAGGTCGTAGAACGCGACAGTGGTCCTGAATGTGTCCAGAGATGTCGGCTGTGTTATGAGTGGTTTCAACATCCTTTCTTCGTGGTCCGCGGCATGTTCAGAAAAACAAATGGCCAAGGCCAATCTTTGCCGCTTGTTCCTTGATAAGATTAAATGCTTTCAGGCAACGCTACGATACCTCGAATGAAGCCATGTATGCGACACGCAACCGCCGCCGTTGTCATCATCCTTTTTGTGAGCCGCGCGGGCCATGACATAGGCAATGACGTTCCTCATTATTACAAACGAGTTTTGATAACTCGTCTAAAGCCGCCGTGGTTGCTCAGTGGCTATGGTGTTGGGCTGCTGAGCACGAGGTCGCGGGATCGAATCCCGGCCGCGACGGCCGCATTTCGATGGGGGCGAAATGCGAAAACACCCGTGTGCTTAGATTTAGGTGCACGTTAAAGGACCCCAGGTGGTCGAAATTTCCGGATCCCTCCACTACGGCGTGCCTCATAATCAGAAAATGGTTTTGGCACGTAAAACCCCATTATTTAATAACTTGTCTAAGAATATTCGTTGTTTTCGTATTATGGCACATGGACCACATTATCTACTCCATAGAGGAATGTCGTGAACGAGAAAACAAAGCGATAAGAAAGTTACGTAGATCCCACACACACTTCCGAATCTACATGAAGTGAAGCTTTCATGGAGCGTTTAATCGAGCGTTATGAATTTTCCCGTTTCATTCCTGCGTCTTTGGCGCAAAGGAAACTGGCGTTCACACACACACACACACACACATGTGCTCTCCCCCACCCGTGCCATTCCGTCTGATAACCCTAATATTATAGTCATCATCAACACGCGGCGATCACCTCAAAGCGCTAGTTGGCGTTGGCACGATAGATGTGCACGCGCGATTGTGGCCTATTGAAACAAAGGACAAAGAATATGACCTAATGGTTACCTCATCGGGCTGCTGAGCTGGAGGGCCGAGATAAAAATCCTGCAGCAGCAGGAACTGTTTTTTTTTTTCTTTTTGGGAGTGAGGTGAAATCTACTCCGCGGAAACCTGACCAGCGACCGACCGACGGACCGAACCACCCAGGAGAAACCGCCAGATGGTAGACAAACAAAGCTGCACACAAATACAGATGTGTGACGTTTTTCTGACGACGTCACGAATTAGCCACACTGTCAACACGATGGACACTGGGGTCGATTGTGCTGGATTCACGTTACCACTGACATAATTTTCACTCCGTCACTCAGTATTAGACACGGCGGATGGTGAATATGCTTAATTAAGATAAGTGAAAGAGCACGTATAGAAACTGAAGACGCGAGCCAATAAAAACGCATCGCCACTTCGTAGTGAGTTCATATTTGTTGGGCTACCGCGCAAATTGATTTAACGTTAAAAAGAGAAATGCTTGCAACTGAAATTCAGGAACACTGTTTTAGCGCACTAGAGTGTTTTTTTTTTTCTGTTCTTTTTTTTTAGCCGTTTTCTAAAGCACAGTCCACATGTACTTCTGAAGTTCACGCTCGCTCTGAATGAGATTTGCAAACTGAGTTAGAGGCTTTCATAATACAGATAATTAGATTGAAAGCTGAGCACATAATGACTTGCCCGCTTCAGTTATTGTTCATTTTACGAATTAGCCAACCCGTGTGTCATATTGAGTTGAGCCGATCACTACGCTCGTGGCCTGGCTTTGCCCTGCAGTGTCACCCACACAAGAGCATTACGAACATTCTGAATGCAACTTATTCTTCACACAGAGCTCTTATGCTTTTAATGACGTCATCACGATTCCCACCAGGGTCACTGCTTCATCATATACATCAAGTGACCATATACTGTGCAATTTCAACACAAGAACCAGCGAGTGCAACGTTTATAACCCGCTGATTTCGCACCATTATGCGACTGCCATTTCTCTTCCTCGTATTGATTAAACTAGCCAACGAACACCAACTTATCGCAACGTCGTCAATTTTCGCCTTTTCAAAGGGCGCTTGTTAGCAATTAATGATAATCTGCTAGACCTTATCAATGCACACCAGAAATATGGCTTATTAAGTAGTAATATAATGGAAGCTACTGGGCAGTCTACAGTCATGAGCAAGAAAAAGTATCACCATGAGCCTATTTGTCCGTGCATAACTAACGCTATTTTACAAGTAATGAAGAAAAAAGGACTTTTGGCACCGCAAAAGTAAAACAAGATCACGATAACTCGTACTATGAAGAAAAAATTCCGGGCAGCCCGAAACAAGGCGTCGGAAGTCACCCGTACTCACATGAAGCAGTACTATTCACAGCTCATTGCTAAAAGTTCTACAAACTATAAAATAACCTGACAGATTATAATCTCCGTAAAAAAGACCCATACCTAATCGATACATTATGCCTGATGCAGAAATGATGGGAATATCAGTTGATTTTATTGTTGTGACTTTCAATTGTTCTTTTTGTAACATTGGTAAAGAAATTACGAGCTGCTGTCGTCTTGCTACGCTCGTTATCATTCCGAATAGGGTTGTCAATGCTTTTGGATACATCGCCATAACTGTTGGGGAAATCGCCACAGTCATTAATACCATGCCATGCAAACATAGTGCCGTTTGTGATGAGGTACCACTGTGTACACCAAAATAAAACAAAATTGCACAGAAAATATTTACGCTCTTGCGGCTACGATTTTCAATCACGCATTTTACACGGCTCCTTAACCAGATCTGTTGGAAATAGCTTGGGTGCTTACAGTGCACAAAAAATGGAGACCGTAATTTTAAAAATCAGCAGCGCAAAAAGACACGGACGGAGACGAGACGACAAGGACGAGCGCTGAACTTGTCGTCTCGTCTCCGTCCGTGTCTTTCTTTGTGCTGCCACCTCATCAAGTATGCACCAACACGCCCAATTGGCCACGTTAATCGAGACCTTTACCTTCCGGAAAACTACCGTACAACATCTTTACTAAGTGTCACTATCATAGTTTTCGAAAAAACTACACTTCCTCGATCGAAAGTCTGTGTTAACACCTAGCCAGCATGGCTTTCGGAACAAGACATCAACCTCCACTGCAATGTTGTCTCTTTCAGATATGGTGAATTTCTACTAAACAATGATATGATGGTAATTGGCGTTTTCCCCCCAAAAATATGTTAACAAATATTTCTATACTGTTCCTCATGGTACACTACTTAACAAATTAGAACGCTATATATTTCGTGGGGAAGTGTCCATCTTATGAATAGACAACAAATGGTTCGGGGTTTCAACACTAATTCAGATTTTTTTCCCATTTACATCGGACGCCCCGCAAGGATCAGTGTTGGGACCAATATTATTTTAGCTATATGTGACTGACCTTCCATTAATGCTACATAACTTCATTCCTATCATGCATGAAGATCACGCTGTTCTCATTTGCGCCCATGGGTCCATGGCTGAGATTTTTCCCGGTAGTTAACGAAGATATGAGGCTAACTTGTGATTCATTTCATGCCAATAAAATACTCTTAAACGGTAAGAAAACTAAATATCTGGTATTTCATTTTTCAAACAAAGCTATAGCATTCGACTCGTGTGTGCTTCAGGCTGAAGGAGAACTTATAGACAGAGTAAGGAACTTAACATATTGTTAAGAACGGCCCGCTGAGGTGCAAGTTTTGCCAGCCTGTTGCGACAGCGGCGTCAACTTTTCGTGGAACACCACCGCAGCCCTCTAGCCACACGGCGTCACCGTGTCCTACTGTGTCCGCAGGATAATGAGCCACGTCCGCCACTCCGCGTCGCAGGAGCCAAGATGAGTTCGACGAAGCAGGCTTTGTGCCTGAACCCGCCACCGCCGATCTGATCTGCTATGAGCGGGGGAGCTGCCGAGGGAACGTCTACGGAGACCCCTTCCCACGCGCGTTTCAAGACGCAAGACAATGGACAACCGGCGGCCGCGCCGCGGGGGTCAGCTCGGGGAATAAAAGGCGCCTTTCCTGACGTAAGCCCCGATTTGTGCGAAGACCATCTGACGTCGGTGTTCCTGACCGTGAACCTGTGCGGAAATGTGTGTGTGTAAGCCGTCCCGCAGAGAGGCGGCTTGTTTACAATGAATGGTCGAACGTTTCCCTCACCTTGGGATCGAGGGAGGACCGAGTGTGTATAAACCGCTGTTGTGCGGCTGCTCAATGTACTTTCTCTCGCAGTCATGCTAGACTGATGAACTGCAACGTCCTTATGTAGATACTGTAAATAAACCCATATTCCTCGTTCTCGATTAGAAGCAGTCCTTCCCTTCAACAACGTCCTCAGCGTGCATAAGTTGGACGACGGCATGGGCCAGCTACGATCTAATTCATGCCCGATTCCAATCATGACAACTGGTTACGAACGGTGGGATTGACCTCACAATCCTCACAATATGTAGTCGTTGTATTCGACCCCTATTTCAACTGGAAAATGAATGCACATGGGTTTTCGCTACAAGAAAGCTTGGCACTGTCTGCTTCACGCTTTTCAAATGTCGCCATTTCTTTGACGTGGCGACTTTGAGAACGACCTATTTTGCCCAATTTCATAGTCAACTATAATACTGTATAAAATTTTGGGGTCACACATACGATTCTTATATAATGCGACTTCTAGTCCTGCAAAAAATGTGCAATCAGTTTTATGTCGAACTCAAATGTCGAACCCCAACTAAACCCTTCTTTAATTAATACCAAATCATGCCCCTACAGCTGGTAATAAATTTACAAAACTACAATGATGATCTATAACTTTTTAGGTAGCAATGTCACACTTCACTGTTCCGTTGTTATGTCTTTCCAATTCAAAACAAGAGGCTATGAATGTGGCAACTTCTTGAAGCCACTAATAAAATTTGTGCGGAAAAAGACGGATTTCTAGTGTTGGTCATTCGCTATGCAACAATCTTTCTGTTCAGGTGAAACAGCACAAATCTTTTTTGTGATGCTTTAATTCATAGAACTGTATTAGTTGTTAAAAATTATTTTGTTTTCGTGCTAATCTGATGGATCTATATTAGCACGATGCAAAGGATCCACATGCTTCTCAAAATATTTCCTGCATGACCGTATTTTGTCTAACGAAAATAGAAATTCCGAAAATAAATTCATGTAGAAACTCCCCTGGGAGTTGTCAAAGTATGCATAAGCATTGTGCCACTTCCTCATCTCCAGATAGCCCGTCGTCATTATCATTGTTATGAAACTTGATCCGACCAGTATAAACTCTTATCGGCCGTTATCAACCTTATGGGCTAGATCCGAGGCTTACCAACCCTTATCGGCTATCAACAGTATCAGACTCTATACGACCGTTATCGACTCTTATCTGTCTTTATCAACATTACCGGCCATGATCGGACCCTTATCAACCCTTATCGGTCCTTATCAACATTATCCGACTTGATCCGACCTGAATCGGTATTTATTAACTTTATCAGATTTGCTGCAAGCGTTATAAGCCTTTATCGCTTTTAGCACCTTATCCGTCTGCGTCGAATCATTATGAACCGTGATGAAACACATGTGACCCCTCATCACTCCTTATCAACTCATTAACTGCTAATCTGTCTGTGTTGGGCGCCGTGAAGTTCATAAGCCCTCAGAGGTCGGTTGCATTACGGTCGGTGAAGGAACGCCCCAACAACGGAAGGCACATGCCGCGATTTCCGAAACGCGTTGGGGGATCTGGCGTGCTTCGCATTAAATTTTCGCCAAATCGTATTTTTCCTGATGTCGGACGTAATAGTTCTGCGGAAACCCGCAAGGTGGGGAGAAGTAATTAATGAAGGGAAAATCAGACATCCACCCTTTCGTAGCAGTTGCTACAAAGGAAACCTGCACGGGTCCCTCGAAAGAAAAGCCTCATAGTTGAAGAAAAATTCGTAAATTCGTCCTGGTCCGGGACTCGAACCCGGGCCTTTCCGGGGCTACCACTCTACCATCTGAGCTAACCAGGCGGCTAGCAGATGGCAGGGCGAAGTCGAATTTGTCAACAACAAGGCAAGGGTTTGACGTAATAGTTGTGCGGAAACCCCCGAGGTGTAGAGAAGTAATTAATTAATTTCCTGGTGTCTACAATGCTCCAAGTCGACTCTACATGCAGTCCCAGAGATGGCTTTAATTCACTATCACTAAAGCTTTCAAGAAAGCTTTCATAGAAATTGTTCTCCTTTGACATTATTTACCAACGGTACAACACATTCGTGTGGTTCCGACATATTCAACTTGTGCGAGCGTGGGTGTCTAGCCCAGTAGGTAAGACACTCGGCTCCTTAGCGTGGGGTAGTAGGTTGGGAACTCACCACCACCAACGTTTTTCCTTCCAAATTTACTTTGTTTTGTACATTAACTTCTTTATAGCGATTCATTTTAGGTGATGGACGGACGGACGGCTTTTCTCGTTGGGAAGGCATAGAAATGTGTATGCATTTAAAATTCTACCTAGCAAATGAACCCCGCTACAGTATATATTTTCGTGCCTCATGATGTTTTTTCTTTCTTTTTTTTTACATAGACTAAATACCTCTCATATCCAACAAGTGACAGGTATGATTACACAGACGAACTATGTACCCAGATTAGATGGATAATGCACGCACGGACAAACTCTGTAGTCCCCTGTTTCGTTTCTTTTTTTCGTTGCCAAATGTAATAAAAGACAGCCTAGCATATCCTTTCTTATTCGCCGGCAGGTGGTAAATGAATAGTAGAGACTAAATATACTTTGTAATTTACGTGTACTAATATTTTGGTATTTTAATTAACTTCGAGGTTAGATGCATTTGTTCCTAATCAAGTGTTGATCTGGGAGCTACAGTATGTGTACGGTCTAGTCGTCTTTTTATTTGTCCTCGAGCGAGTTTCTGCGCTGATAGCAACTATCGGACGTTCCTGTTTTATTTTCTTACGGTATAAATTCACTAGAGAAGCAAGTTTTCGTGTATCATAGAAGATGCTGACCACTGAATGACCGAGACCACTAAATGTTAAAAAAATTTCCAACCGATTGTAAGATGTTTCAGGGGTTGAATTAGCAATCCAATACATCTGAGAAAGATAATCAGTAAATTAAAGAGTCCAGGAGATTAAAGAAAAAGAAAAAAAAACGATATAAACGAACATGGGGAGTCACTTCTCGGTCCAGTTAAAAGGGCCCCACACTAATCGCCGTCAGACATTTCGGTTAAATGCTATAAGTTGGAAAGTACGGTGCAGGAAGCGTTCTGCCGTAATGATTTTTGTGAAGTTGAAGTAGTACCCGAGATGTAGGCCGATAACTATCGTAAAGCGAGGTTGCGAGGAATCAAACTACCCTCCGTCAAAGTACAGGTTCTCTACCATTGCCATGACTAGCGCCTGCAGCACCCTCAAGCAACATTACTTTCCTCCTTCCTGTCAGAACAGATCCAGAACAGATGTCAGAACAGGCCTACCTCTTTTGACACGACTCCCGCACACTAAACCAGTTTACCCCATCAAGGTTGTCTTGATGTCTATAGCTAAACACCTCTACACCATAGCAAAAAGACATGTCTATAATGCAAGGCACCCATTCAATATGGGGGCGTTGAGTTGCCATAAAGCCCTTTTCTGTAAAGGGTACAAGGTATGCCCGTATACTCATTGCTTAAAAATCATGCATGCCCGCACTATTCATATTTGCATCTTGTTATTCCTGAGATGGATGGATGCATGGATGGATGTTATGAGCGTCCCCTCTGGAACGGGGTGGGGCGGTGGGCTGCGCCACCAAGCTCTTGCTATTATACTGCCTCATGTCCTACCTAAACGTTATGAACTCCTAAAACCAAATTTTCTGATCCCCTATTGCGAACTTTGCTTTTTTACGTCACCATTTTTTGTCGTTTCCCTAATTTTCTTCCACCAAGCTTCCAATCGCCTCTTACTAATCCCTATTGCGGACATGTTTACGTTTCCACTGCTCTCGCTGAACCCAAGGGCTTTAACGAGGCCAGTGGTGCCTAAATTGACTGCTGGGCAGATGTCTTCACATTCTAATAAAACATGCTCCATCGTTTCCCTAGCTTTACCGCAGCAAGCGCATGATTCTTCTTCCTTGTTATATCTCGCTTTATAGAATGATCACCAGGAAGGAAGGAGAAGGAGATCACCCTAGAAGGTGAAGCACTAGAACGCAATATTTACTGCATGGACCAACGGATGTCGCTAAAACCCGCCAGCGAAAAAACGGCCGAGCCTCTCCTGTTTTGTTGCTCAGATTTACATTATGAAACGGCAACAACACTTTGCAGTTCAAGCACACCCTATACACGTCAAGCAACCCCAACACAGAGCACACATACGCACGAAATGTTCGCAGTACATGTACAAACACTGCTCGGGCTGCCCGCACTCTTCCATCATGCTTATATAGCCAGGAAGTTCCGACCGGCAACGCAGTACCAGCCAGAGCATCTCTATTCTGCATAAACAAACGATAAGTTTCCACAGAAAGCTTGTTTCGAAATAGTAAGCTAATAGGCGCCACAAAACTACACATGCCTGTTAATATAAAATCCCACTGTACTGAATGCGTCTGAACAAGCGAGTTTCAATTATGACACACAACAGGTGCTCTGACCGCTCGCAACACCTTCAGCACTAAAACGGCGTTTTAAGCGAACAATACATTCTTACGGAAACGAAGAGGTTCTTTTGGTAACGGAAATACACTGACATCCAAATGTTTTCAAATTTCGTTTCGGCAAAAGGTTGCTTTTGCTGCCAAAAAAATCTTAAGAGTGCAAAGTGTTTACATGCAGTGCGCCACGGCAATTCTGATGTCCTTTTAATATTATTGCATAAATTATTAAAGCGACTAGCTTTCTTTGCCTGATTCACCCGTTTTAGTTGTTGAATGCGCTATAGGTTTTCAGTGGTCGGTGGTGGTTTATGTACGGGGGTCGGACCTGCAATACAAAGGCGCCGAGGGAAAGGGTGCGTGCCTTCGCGTAGCCAAGTTGCGGGTAGGGGGAGGACTGTCGCGCGGGGCCTCTGGCGCAACGGAGGGGCTGTCACTCGCGCGTTCATTCGTTCGTTATTCCGCTCGTTTTTTCGTTCGCTCGGGCTTTTCGCCTACACTCTTAGGCAAAGTTACACCCTTTGGGGTGTATCTCTGCTACACAGTAATAATCGTCATCTGCCTTGCTTGCGTTTCCTTTCTTGAAAACGGCACGCCCGCTACTTTCCTGTCGGGAATGCTATCTCATGCTGATAACGCGCATGCCGTTCGTTACTTGAAAGTACCGGGCTCGCCGCGTTAAAGATAGGAAACGCGGACAATTAAGACAGATGACGATTATTTTTGTGTGGCAAAAGGGTGTAATTTTGTTTAACAGTATACGTTGACAATAACCGTCGATGGTTTCTGCGCATTTTTCATTATAATTAATCTCCCTTTTCTGTTGCTGCGAGGTGCATATACACAGGCGGTTCCTGCACACGCCCAGCGGCACGTCCAGAACCTCTCGTCCAGCCGAGCGAAGCCGAGCTGCAAGGAGCTGCACCCTAAAGAAAGTTTACACGCTTTGGGGAGTATATCTGCCATCTGACTGTTTGCGTTTCCTTTCTTGAAAACGTCGCACCCGCTATTTTCCTGTAGGCAATGCAATGTCATGCTGATAACGCGCATGCCGTTCGTTACTGGGAAGTACCGGGCTCGCAGCGTTAAAAAAAGGAAATGCGGACAAGACAGACGATGTTTATAGTTGTGTGGCAAGATACGACTCAAAGGGTGATGGACCAGTCGCGTGCCTTGACGTTCGCATTTTGTCACGTTTTGCGGCACGTTTCACAGTCCAGGGTCTGACTTTCAGCAGCTCGCCACTGTCCAATACAGCCACGTTTGTCCCTTCAGTCAAATGGACGTGAACCACCTTGTTTGTAATTATTCAGGGGAGGCAAAACAGCGACATTCGGTGCAAGCGTAATGTACCCTAACTAGGGGCCCCATCCCATCGTGGCAGCTTTCAAGGTATCTTTCGCCAAGCCGGTGACTCGAAGACACATTTGGTTCTCGAGAAAGGGTCGGCACCGGGGGCACTCCCGCGTGGCAAAGCGTTCTGGTAGACTGGATATAGTGGCGCCGATGGGCGCCTTGTTCTCCATTGAAAGGGAGAGGGTTCCGCTGTTTTTTTATTTCGAACATTGCTCCTTCATGCCAGCCCTTTCTCCCAGGCTTCAGGACGAAAGCTTTGTCTCGCGAGTGATCAGTACAGGCCAGTGGCCAGCTTTTGTGCGAGTTGTGAATCATTAATATTTCGCGAAATAAAAGCTGCCGTCGTCTCAGGACTTTATGCTCGATTTATCACCCCTTTAACCGTTGTCATGCAGGTTCCTGCAATACCGCTCCATGCGTTCATTTGCCTTGCTCTCTTTCTTCGTGCAATCGCAATATAAACGTTGCTGTGAGCTAGCTGTTTCTTATCTGCAATATTTCACCGGTTCAAGTGCGTAGAATAATGGTAGAAGCATAGCTCGCACAAAAGGTGGCCGCCATCTTTCGTTATCGTTATCGCGGGACCAAGACTTTGCGCATTAAACTGGGAGTGAGGAGTGGGCGAAAGCAGGGTATCAAAAGGTGATCTTCGAATCAAGAACAGCTGAACCCTCTCCCTTCAATTCGGGGACACGGCTCCAATCGACGTTATTATCCGACTTGGGAAAGCGCTTTACCATGCGCTCACGCCTTCTATAGCTCATATATAGTGCATATAGCTCATACATTAGTGCATTAGGCCTAACACGGCGATTATCCCGTACTTGCACACACGCGCGTCAGATCAAGATAGAGGAAAAGAAACCACTCGTGACGTCTTACTTTCTGCTCGAATAGCAAGTCCCCAAGCGGTAAGCCTTCATTGAATTAGGGAAGCTTCTTACGTATTGGTAAGCTACAGCGGCATATTTGGCAGCCTCGTCCCGTTCAGTTTGCTGCGGATGCTGGGTTGCCGTGCCTGATCTGCCAAACTCGTGTCGTTGCCCTTCGGCGACACGATAGATCAGAGGCGGAACGTGCCATCCTGCAGTGCCTTACCTTTTTCTTTCTCGTCAAGCTAACCCTTGGCACAGCGTTCTTAGCCAAATGGATGTGCAGTATCGGGGTGTCCATTACCTGCCTCCGCTGTTTTGGAGGAAACATAATATTACCTTCCCCCAGGTCTTTCCATTTGCTATGGCTGACGTTTAGCGTCAGTATACAGAGAGAACCTGCTGCAGTACAAGGAGCCACACCTTTATTCAGAGGGCATAAGAGGGAGAGCGATAAGTGTTGGGACCCTGACCTCAGCTGTCATTTATGCGCAGTTCTAACGGCACCGACGCCTGTAGTTCTTGAAATATCCTATTTCGCGACGTATAAATACTGACATCAGTGAGTCAGTCAGTGAGCCAGTCACTCTTTGAGCAATCTTTAAACAGATACCTAAAATATTTAAAAAGGGAAAAGCACAAAACTTGTGGGCTACAGATGCTGAGGGAGTACGCCGAGAAGAGCAATTAGCGAAAAATCGGGCGACGGGCTTGCTTGTTTAAGCACAAACATAAGTAAAACACATAAGAAACGAAATTCAGCTATCATAGAAAGCAAATCCCACCAAGCGACGTCCAAATTAGATGGAGTGCTAAAGACATACATACATACATACATACATACATACATACATACATACATACATACATACATACATACATACATACATACATACATACATACATACATACATACATACATACATACATACATACAGGCAGACCCTCGGGTCGGGTCGGGTTGGTCGAGTCGAGCCAATCAGTCAGTCAGTCAGTCAGTCTGTCTGTCTCTCTGCATATGTGTGTGTGCATTTGTGCACAGTAACCCATGTGCGTGCTTCTATTTACGCCCAAGCCCCGTGCTCGACTGCTGCGCCGGTATGCGCCGCTCGCGCGTACCACGTTTCTAGCTACTTTTTTTCTCCGAAGCGCCACGGCGAGCGCCCTAGAACATTACAGGTATTTTGTGGGACTATAGGATGTATGCCTGGGCGCACAATCTGCTCAGCGAGCTGTCGCTAAGAGAAAATAGGTTTTTCAGTACATGCCGCCTGGGCTATTTCTAATAAAAGTTGCGTGCGGAAGCTGAAGTAACACTGGACGAAATTTTTCAGTGTGGATAAGGGGATAAAGGTACGTGATAAGAAGTTGGTCGGGGTGTACGAGGCGCTTTTATCTACAAAAGCTGAGATAATCGTGGTGCATTGAGGGTTTCTCGCACCATGAGCCATATCATCGCTGCAATCAAGCGTCCTTTCGTTCTTTACATCACTATCTCTCTTCCAGCCGAAACAGTAGCAAGGCGCATGTGCCGCACACGCCGCCTATTAAACTATCGCGCGACATCCAAGAACAAAAAAAGTTCACGCAGGAACTTCTCTGGGGGTTGTCTAACGATGCGTAAGCATTGTGCCCCTTACTCATCTCCACGAAGCCCGGTGTCATTACCAATGTTAGGAAAGTTGATTAGGCCAGTACTAACGACAGCGCAGTGGCGACACGAACTGGTGCCAACAGCGTCGCAAGGAGCATTGATGACGCAAGCAAAGTACTGCAGGTGAAGGCGCCAGGTGCGCCGATGACGTTCCAATCATTATTAGCCGTTATCGCTCTTTAGCAATTTGTCCATCCGTGTCGAACCATTATGAATCATGAACGTACTCTGGCGGCGGCTCCGTATGGCACCGCCGCGGAGACCGCACCATAGAGAAATGGCCGCACCTTGAAAGCAATGTGCGATGCCGACAAAGAATGCCAACTGTTCATAGCTTCGCGCGCTGTGTTCTCGCCGCTTAATTATTATGCAGATTTAGTTGGGCGTCCGCAACCACCCACGTGCGCAGGGCGCGAGGCTACGCACACGCGCACGATACGGAAATAGTTGGCCGGACGCAAAAGCTGACAAGGGTATATTGCTGACTTGCACGCGTAGGAACCAGTACTGTGCTACTCAGCGCCGCCATATACCACCTTCTGAAACTGTGTAGCCAATATCAGCCGCTACGAAGTCAAACCACGGGCCGGAGTCATATCTTCGGCAAGAGCGATATCGAAAAATGCGCTCTCGTGGACACGCGAGAACACGCGAGAACGTCCCGCAAAGGCCGCTGAGCCCGCAGCGGGCGCTACGAAGCCTATCAAAAGCTGCGGGCGCACGCAAGATACCGTGCGTGCTCCCGCATACTGCGCATGCGCACTGACGCCTTCGCGGGTTTGCTGCGTACGCAGATCTACGGACGCCCAACTAAAGCTGTCTATTATTGAACAGAGATGTATCTTGAAAGTGATCTGCGAAAGTGGCAGACTGAGGCTTGTGCTGAGAACTCCGTCAGTGCATGTGTTCTCGCCGCATCGTTGGCACTGAAGCGTTACGGGACCGATTGAGGCACGGTTTTCATGTCGATAGGCACAGAAATGCTTACGCATTTAAAATTAAAACTTACCTACACCGCCTAAATTTTGCGAATCTGGTCTGGACCGAGCAGAGTGCGCGCCCAGGCAAAGCACGTGTCCTTTGTATCTAGGGACGTAAAATCGAATAATACCTAGAATAATCTAGGGCTTGTGCAGTGGCCCTTCGGAGAAAAAGTACCTAGAAACGTAATACGAGCGGGCGGCGCATGGCGGCGCAGCGGTCGAGCACTAGAGTTGGACGTAAATAGAAACACGCGTCCCGGCTAACTTAAGCGAGTCACAGGCAGACAGTCAGACTGACTTGCTTTGGCTCGACTTGACTGGACAGTCAGTAAGTCAGTCAGTCCAGTGCATGCCAGTCAAGCCACTCAGTCAGTCATTCTGGCAGTCTGTCTATCTGCGTGTGCGTGCCCGCATGCGTGCATAGTTACCCTAGGTGTCCCAGCTAGCTTAGGCGAATATATATAAATCCAGGTGTACCTCAGCACTCCATTGAATATGGAAGGCGTTTCGTAGGATTCTCTTCCTATGATAAGTTAGTTTTCCTATTTGTTATGCTTACGTTTATACTTAAACAATCAAGCCCGTCGCTTGCTTGTTCGCTAATTGTTTTTCTTTTTCGGCTTCCTCCCGCGGCATCTCTAGCTTCCATGTCCCGTGCTTTTCTATTTTTTGTTAAATATCAGTGATATGTGTACTTCTTTTTGGCAAATCCTTGGGCCTGTAGACGCCAATTAGAGGTCTTCATTTAAAAAAGAAAATTGTTGAGAAGGCTGGATTAGATTTTCGTAATTGTAATGAATACATTAGGTCAACCACTTCATCATGCCATTGAAGCAATGGGAGGAGATATCACCGGTTCTTTTATAGGGGTGTGAGGTAGCCAGAACTAACCTATTATGCATAGCGAGTCAGTATTCCTTAGATGGGACATCCTTAGTTTTTGATGAACAACGAGCGCCATTGAGCTACATGTAGTAATAATGAGCCCACCCTCTGCACTAACAGCTACGTGTATATTACCGCACGCGCGTATTCTCTCTTGTATATACTTTAACGACATTCATTGCGAAAGCAATCAGATAAAATAAGATTAAAGGATCACCGCGTTTATTAACTAGGAAAAGGTAATGTTCGCGCACGTTAAATGGCGCTTCTTCTTTGTCTATTATTGGATTAGGTTTTCTGACAACACTTCTTGTAATAAGCTCACCCTTTCCGTTAGGATAGTAAGTTGTAACTTGTGCGCACTTTAAGGCCCGGTACGTTTACCAGCTCAGCAGTTGCCAGCAGAAATTATATGCGCTGTGGTTTTAGGCCAGCGCGCGATGACCAGCCACGTTACGCTTTTTTTACAGCGAAGCTGTATACCTCTACCGTCCAAGGAAATTTTCGTGTCGTTGTTGGCTTGGTAAGCAAAAACTCCCCATACGTGGGCCGATCCCGAAGATAGTGCAATGCCGGCCGTATACCCGCGACGGAGGTGAAGGAGGCGTTAAGCACTCCCCATATACGTGGACCGATCCCGACAATAGTGCAATGCCGGGCCGACCCGCGGCGGATGTGCAGTTCGCCATTAAGGGGCCCACATACACAGCTTCACTGGTCATCCTTCTTCACAGAGTGGAAGGCCACTGAGTCTTCTTTTTTTTTTTAAATGAAGAGGCGCGCACATTTTTCTGCACCCTATTCAACACCGCAAAGCTTCTGCCTGCGCTGAATCCACCGCTGACGTTTAACCTGCTCAGCCCGGTTAAGAACAAAGCAGGAAAAAAATTCGCGCGATTACCACAATTTCTCCAGAAAGAATGGTGCGTCTCGCCAGCCCGGGGCCTGCAGAGGCTTCTGCGCGCGGCCGTATGCTGACGTCGTCGTCGGCGGCGGCGGCCGTGTCGAGTCTCTCGTTAGGTGGATTTACGGCCGCCGCGGATGGAGCATATTGAAGAGGCCCCGCGGAGAAGAGCCTCTTAGCCGCGCCGCGAGCCCCCGACGACCCAGATGAGCGCCATTACGACAGCGGGCTGCCTCGACGAAGGCTAAAGAATGAGGCGGCCCCGTTCCTGCCCGTTTCTCATTGCGATTTTCGTCCGCGTGCATACAGGGGCCGACCGCCAAAGCCCCCTCGCTGGGTTCCGCGGCTCACCTGGGAGTAGTCTGAGGCTGTCGCAAGTGCAAGTGCGGCGGCCGGGTTTGAGCTCCGTGCAGTAAATTCCGCGCTGCGCCGCCGTCGGGCATGGCAACTCTCCTCCGCGTTCTGTTTTTTGTTTCTCTCTTTCTTTCGTATTTTTTTTCTTTCTTTTTGCTCGTTGGTAGCCGATATTATCTATGTTCCTAGTCGCCAAGTTCCAGCTTGGCTTTAATAGCATCCCCAAGATTGCCAAAGCAATGCGAAGTGGAAGGACAGAGAAAGAGAGAGAAAGGCCAAGAAAGAAATGGAGGGAACTTTAACCAAGGCCGGGCTCCGGTTGGCTATCCTACACTTGGGAAGAAGGAACAAAGCGGAACATAGATAAGAAAAAAGGAACGATGAGAAGAATAATAGAGTCAGTTAGCGTGAACTCACTCGCAGGTCAATGTTCGCTGACATTCACAAGCGTTCGTACAGTCGTTTTAGGAGGGGAAATTTTGGATATCTATAGGAGGGAGGTGTTTCCACTCCTCCTCTTTAAATGTTTTCATGATTCGCAGGTGGAGGAGAATGAATGGTGACTTGTATAGGTGGTCTAGTGAGGCGAAGTGAGATTAATGATGCGCAGCCTACAGCGCCGTGTTCCAAACTGCCTTCTTCGTTAGCCTTAGGTGTGTGTGTTGGGACGGGGGCACAAAAAAGAGAGAAAGAAACAGCAGTCAAAATAAGAATCATAGCTTTTCCTATTCTGAACGTAGATCTCGGTTGTTGCAGCATGGCGTAGTGGATGCCAAGATGAAAATTTTTACCGCTATCGCTCATTGAAAAGGAAGATTTACCGACGTAGGCTTCGTGTATATTATGGCTAAGCGAGGGCGATACCGCTGCCGCTGGTTAAAAAAATGAAAGAAAGATTAGAATCTAACAAATAAATATTGTCCTCAGCACATATTGCATCTACACCTTTTCAGGTGGATAACGTGAGCACGCTTTCACTGATTACGCCACGAACAGTGCGCAATTAGTAACCAAATTTTCCATGCATAACATTTTGTTTGTCCATTTTTCGTATTTAAAGAGCTGAAGGCGGGATTAAAGATACGCGCATTCAGCGGAATCTCTGGAACGAGCACGAGATTTCATATATGCGTCACAAAGGTTAGTTATGAAATTCAATGATGTTCTAGTCAATTCTGTCTTGCACTGCGCTATAGGGCGAGTTTTCGGAATGTTACCTGGAATGCCAGTGAATTTCGTTGCATACTTTGTGGAGGGATACTTACAAAATGGGGCTAGTGACGTTCGCCTTTTCAATGGTCAACGGCCAGTAAAGAATCACCTGCTCCAAGCAGTTAAGAAAAAAGAACAACGGAAAAGGTCTAAAAAAATTAACAAGGGGTATCACAGCATTCTTTGTGTGTGGATGCAGAGTTCACAATGCTCGCACCTGCTCTTCAGTTATAAAAGGAACACAGTGGTCCTAGAACGGCAGCCTTCGGTCAGTTACAACGACCATCTCTAGCTGGCTCAATAACGGCAAAATATGTGTGAACCATGAGGAACAGGACATAAAAAAAGAAGAGGCTGCTCACGTAGCTTCGGACGGAGTTAGGGCCTGTTTACTGTGAGGGCTCACCGGTTGCAGAACAAGCCGTAACTCTGTTTCGACTCGGGTAAATCCCTTTGTGTTACGCAGTTTCCCTTCGCCCTGAAAACAGTCGTCGTCGCGCAACCCGCGCTGGAAGATTCACGGCTGGAAATGATGCTATCAAAGTAAAGCCAAGAGATCTATAGGTGGCAGCCCCGTCGCCACTTTAGCATGGATCGGCGGCACGCATTGAAAGGGATACGGCGGCACTTCACTGGTGATCTATTTGCGCCAATTGTTTGGTAATGAAACGCGCTGATTGTAGTTTACTAATAATATTGCCCTCCACTGCCACTTTTGTGTACGAAGCAGACATAATGCTTCTACCAGATGTGAAGGAAGCGTAATACACATTCTGTATTGATACTTCCTTCCTTGGGTGCCTTTTGGCGCGTGTTCGAGTTGGGACTTGGCGCAACTCAACTTTCTGTATTTCTTGCACTGCCTCTAAGAATGCCTGTATTCCAGTGCAATGAAGTCGAAATAGGGAGTTGATGTGCTCTTTACTTCACTGGAGGAAGGGATATGGGGGTGGAGTCTTGCACACGTACATTGCCACCTTTTTTAATGCATTGGCATTCTTATGGTACTTTACACACTTCCCGGTGCTATCTATCTACCTATGTTTGCAGATTATACATCTAACCGTTTTCCCGCCTACCCGGGTCACTGAGTAGTCTGTGATCGAATGTGGCTGCTGTGCTGAGGTAACAGGGTTCGAAACCAACCAATGGATCAACTTACGTCACTGAGTATGAGCCAATCTGCACATACGTGCCTCACTTGAATGAAGCTCTTTCACAAAGACATGAGTCACACTGACGCGGGACTGGGTAGGCACCGCTATTCGAAAGAACTCTGACGCCGACATGGAGCACTGGGTATGTGACAGTAGGTGTGTGCTGCTCTTCGTTGAACGTCTTTGACGCCAACTTGGGTGACTAGGTATGTGCCACTGGGAATGTGCCACTGTAAATGACAAAAAAGATCCTTTAAGTTTATCCGATGGTGAGCGGAATCGAACCCGCGTCACAAGGGTTTCTCAAGGACAGCAGCCCGACGTATTTGTATACGCTGCGCCAAAAATGCGCTGAATATATGCCGCTTTTCAATGAACGCCTTTCTCGCCAACGCTTTAAATGGCGAGTTGCACCATGAATGCACTGGTTAGTTACCTGCCCCTTTTCAGTGAATATCTCACCAACTTGGGTCACGGGGCATGTCCCACTGGGGGTGCTGCAAGCGATGGAACAAGTCTAACCATTCGCAGTCATCGGCGCGTCACAATGTTCGTCTCGAAGGCCACACGCGGACTTCTCGGCAGGGCCGCTAGGTGGCACAGCGGGTCCAGTAAGAAGCGCGAGAGCGGCACTTCAGCGCTTCTTCGCTTCATGATGACAAACGCGGCGCTGCGGTCAGAGGCCCGTCAAAAGAGGCGCGCGTTGTGTGCTGCTGAGACCGTATTCCGGTCGAAATGCAGTGTATGTATTACTGTATTTAAACTGGAAACCGCCTTCACAAGAGTGACGCCATAGGCAGTTACAGATTTCTGAATGCAGCGAAGCTCTGTCGCTTGAGGAGGTAACGACTTGCCACGTCTGTCAGCTACTTGTTTCCCGGTTTGGGAGGCGAAAATATGGAGCTCTTAACGCTGTTTCAACGCTGTAAACACCTTAAAATTGAGTCTACGAAGAGCAGCACAAATTATGCACGGACTAAATTACTCTTTATCATTTCTAAAAGGAGACCTCCAATTGAAATTTGTTTTTTCCAAAGAGTGTGTAAGTGCAGCATGGGACGTAATTAGCACAGGCAGTTCTTATACCCCGAAGTGCGTAATAAAAATGACTTGGTCTGAAGAAACGTATTATACAACCGAATAACTTCATATTCGCACAAATAAACTATTTCGCTTTGTTCCTTTGCCCTTATGCGTGCTACTATAAAGGAAAAGTATGCTAATTTGCGTTGAGCTGTACACGTTTGCAGTATAAATCAATAGGAATCAACGCCCTTTTCTCCCACTGGAAGCTCGTAGAAAGATTTGTAATAACAGGAACAAACTAGCATTTGCACTTATTGCTCTTATAAAAGTACATGGCGACAGTAACAAACAACGTAACGCAGATGATAATGCCTCTACCAGATCCAATAACGGTCCCACGCAGAGGCGAGCTGGAATACCGGGAAATACAACGAATACAAAGAAATGTAATCAAAGAAAATGAAAACGTTCCCTGCAGTTGTTTTCTGATCCTGGTGAATACCAGTAAGGTTCGTACAGCTTCAATAATTGCAAGGCAAATCCAATACCATTAGAAATGCTCCATCTTCACGCGCGTAACTTAACGATCGTAAACATGTTCGTAAGCGGTGCAAGCAGGGTTCTTGTTGAAAACAAAAACACTTGAGTACCCCATCTTTCACTACCGCTGCAGTCGCCCTGTCGCCAAGACATGTAGGTAGCTCAAGAACATGCCTTCATGAATCAGGCCAAAAAACAAACAAGCAAACAAACAAACAAGCAAACAAACAAGCAAAGCAAGGTCATGAAAGAAACTAAGAGAATGATTCGAATGCCCCTCGACAAATACCTCTGGCGTCCTTCATTTTCCGAACGTTTGGGACGCTTAAGACAATGACCGAAGAAATGAACAAACTGTTTTCAGGTGCAATGTCACAAGTATTGGAGTCACGTAAGTAAAAGAAAGTTCCAAGCATTTTTTGGTACGTTGCCAAGCAAAATAAGCAGCAACGTTAATCCACCTCTAAATATAGTCAGCAATAAAAATCTAAATATCCAAGCGACAAAGGCGCGAGCGACGCACCGTAAAGAAAATAGGCAGCACTAATTAAGCGCGACTGACAGTCGTTTCAGTGCGTGGTACGTTATTCACATGTACGGTGAGACAACGAGAGAGAGAGGGGAACATCGGGGTCGAGATGTCCATCGTTCAGACTACAAATTGACACCCTATTTTAATCACAAAATTGGCACTAAACAACAGAAATTCATAAACGTATCGAACAGCTGATTTTTGATTCGGAAAACCATTGGCTGCTCAAAGCAGCTTCACACCTTTGGTCCCGACAACACAGTATAGCTGCGAAAATAATTCAAATAAGCTTTCACGTGCGTTCGCATGGCAGTACTCACAAGTTAGCCTACGTTCTTGTACAATCCACGGAGCGGCGCGCCCGGTTCCTTGCACTAACTCCACCTGGCGCTCGCCTCCGCCACATCGCGGCCCACACAAGAGGCCGTGGTTCCACCACAAGCTCGCCTTCGTGCATAGCATTCACGGCAAGCGTTTTCAGGTGAACATTATGGTTACATGTACGCTCCAGTTGCCGGGAAGCGCGAGAAGCAGTCAGGGGTCTTTGGATACTATAGCGTTGAACTCTTAAAGGCGTAGCTTAAGTGTACTCCAAATTTTTGTTTCTTTGCTTTAGAATTAGAACAAAAACTAATCGGGCTTGTTGGCGGTGACTCGTAATGGCTGAGTGAATAGGTTTCTTTATTAATAAAGGAATTGATAATTTGCCCTCTCTGTGTCCGCCACCATTGATATGTGTTTCATTTGCACTACCGCGTATGACCACTTGGCCTTGTGGCCATAGTTGTAGGCGATGCTTGATAATCTTCGTCCTCTTGCATTTGTCTTTGTGCTTCCCCATGCTGGATGGTGTGCATTGAAATCTCCTATGATGACCCATGGAGCGGGGCAAACACTCAAGATATCCGCTAATCTTTTAGTGTCGAAATTGTTGGAAGGCGATATATACACGCCTATGAGAGTAAACAAGAGTTTGTTCTTTTTAACTGTGACGCATATATACTGATTGTCGTCGTGGGGCGCAATCGGTTGCAAAACATAGGTGAGTTCCCGACGAACAAAAATGATGATTTTGCTGCATGCACTATTTGTTGATGACATGAAACATTCGTACCCTGACAGTCTGATTGGTTTCGACAAGTTGGGCTCACAAATGACGATGAGTGGAAACACATTGGTGTACACATACTGACGGAAATCTGAAATTCGTGATTTTAGCCCTCTGGCGTTCCACTGCATGACGGACGCTGCCTTGACTTCTTTTCGGAAGGATGGGGTATGGGTAGCCATCTTTCTAGTTGAGGGATTCAAGCACTGGGCTTAAGGCGTCCAGCACTTTAAGTGCGCTTCGAGCAGACGGTGTCCCCATCTGAACTAAAATCGTTCGGATGGCCTCCATGAGGGAACGTAGCACCGAGATGACTTGATCTGTTTTAGGTGAATCATCAATGGCCGGAGAAGGCTCCGGTGGCGCCGTGACCTTCTGAGGTTCCTTAGCAAGGGAGCGGCTCGGTAGCGTAGGCCATTCCTCTAAAGAAAGAGTCTTATCTGATGCCCTCGTGGAAGTGGTGGGCCCTATCGCGTCGCGACTAAGTGGTACCGTAGTGGAGCGGGTACTATCGCTTCGCTCATGCGCCTTCTTTGAAGACTTACGACGGTGCCGACGTCGACGCCGACGCCGGACTACTTCGGCTGCCTCCCTGTGGGCCGAATTGTCTCTGGCCATTTGCTTCAGAACCGCGCGCTCCCTCTTGATGCGGGGGCAGTCTTTCGACGAGGCTGCGTGAGGGCCGCTACAGTTGGCGCACTTCAGAACTGTGGCACCGCAGGTCACTTCTGCATGAGGTTCAGCGCAACGGGGACACAGAAGCGAGTTCGGACACACGCCCTTTACGTGTCCTAGCCTGAAGCACTGATGGCATTGAAGCGGCTTCTGGATGAATGGTCGAACTGGATGTCGAAAATGTCCGACTTTAACGTGGGAGGGTATGCAATCCCCCTTGAAGATTACTTTTACGCAGCGCGTATTCCCAAGACGATAGTAGCCCCACCTTTCTTCGAGGCGTGACATACGGCAGCTGCCTCGACCTTGCTTTTGTCTCCAACTCTCTCGCCAGATATGTGAAGTGGTTTCCAGATATTGAGACCCATGGGAGTGATCACATTCCCACCTATCTGAACATCAAAGGCTTGATGTCTAGATCTGGCCCACGGAATACCATTCGGACGATTCAATGGGCCAACTTCAAATCTGATATGGAAGATGCCTGCAGCGAGGGCCTGCCCTCTGGGTTAGAACAAACAATTAAAAATACGATGCGGAACGCCACTCGCATACTGACGATCTCTCACACGCGAAACGACTTCGACATAGAATTAGAGCGACTTCGCGCACTTCGTCGCCGGGCGGAACGTCGATATCGGCGTACAAGATCAATCTATGACCTTAGGGCAGCCAGGAGGATACAAAAGAAGATTCAGCGTCGAATGAATAGATTAGCGTCGGAACGTTGGGCAACGTTTTGCCAAACACTCGACCCCCGCAAGCCGCTGTCTCACATTTGGAAAACGGTGCAAGGTCTGCGTTGCCTTCCGGAACAGCGTTTTCCATTCAAGGCACTCGCGCTTTTCCAAGGGCGGCAAGACATCGATGTCGCAGAAGACTTTTGTGTGCGAATGGCAGACCAAGCGACACGCCCAGATCCTCCAGCCCGAGATGATGTCCCCCATTCCCGAGATTGCCGCATGGACCTTCCTTTTACAATGGAGGAGCTCGATGCGGCACTAGCTCTCTGCAGGCGCTCATCATCTCCGGGTCCAGATGGTATATCATACCGAGCCTTGTGCTATCTCGGAGAATCCGCACGGACAGCACTATTGAGTCTCTACAACACCTCATGGCAGGAGGGAAATGTTCCTGACGAATGGAAAGTGAGCCGCCTGGTGCCAATATTGAAGCAGGGCAAATCCCCACTAGAGCTCAGCTCTTACCGCCCGATAGCGTTGGCCAGCTGTGTAGGAAAGATAATGGAACGGATGATCCTTGGCCGCCTGGAATGGTACCTTGAACACTACAAGATTTATCCGAGTTCCATGGCTGGTTTCCGACGTGACCGCTCTTCCATCGACAATGTAGTTGATCTCGTTTCATATGTCCAGCACGAAAGGTCCCGTAAACGTTTATCTGCAGCTTTATTCTTAGATGTGAAAGGGGCATACGATAACGTATTGCATGAGGCTATTCTCGACGCTCTTGTGACGGTTGGCCTAGGTGGCCGAGTATTTTTATGGATTGCAAGTTACCTATCTGCAAGATCATTCTATGTATTAACTGATGATGGCCCAACTACGCGACGCTATACCAGCAAGGGCGTTCCTCAAGGCGGTGCTCTCAGCCCGACGCTATTCAACCTCGCTCTTATTGGGCTTGCTGAACACTTGCCAACTACCACCAAAATTTCAGTATACGCAGACGACATCTGTCTCTGGACTTCGGCAGTCACACGTCCTCAGATACGTGCACGGCTTCAGAGAGCGGCTACTTTGACAGCGAGCTACTTGTGTGAACAAGGTCTCAGCATATCGCCAGAAAAATGCGCCCTAGTGGCGTTTACTCGCAAACCAATGACGCCTTATGTCATCTCAATCAACGGGCGGACCATTTCCTATGTCAGAACCTACAGATTTCTAGGCGTAATTATCGACCGAGACCTCTGTTGGAGCCCGCACGTGGCTTACATGAAACGACGCCTAACAGCAACCTCCCAGTTGTTTAAATACCTGACAGGAAAGACGTGGGGGATGTCAGTAGACGCAATGCTGAGACTCTACAGAGCTCTCTTTCTCGGTTTTTTAAGATACAGTCTACCTGTACTGAACAACACCTGCAAGACAAATATTCGTGTTCTGCAAGCAGCGCAAGCTCAAGCACTCAGAGTTTGTCTTGGTTTGCCGAGATGCACGTCAACTGAGGCAACTATTGCGATTGCTCGGGACCATCCAATGCAGACTCACATCACGGTGGAAACCCTGAGAACGCATATCAGACATTTGGCACGGGCCCCCTATCACCACCTTGCAACACTACCTTCAGACAGGCACCAAGCATCATTCTCAAAAACTATTGTCAAGTACAACGACAAACTTCCCTCGGGCTTCACCGCTGCATCTAAACCATCGATGCCCCCTTGGTGCCTTGTCAGCCCCACAGTCCATCTCAACGTGCCAGGAATCGGGAAAAAGTCTGAGCTGTCGGCGCCTGTGCTGAAACAACTGTCTCTGCTTCTTCTGCACGAGAGGTACGCAGACAGTGCACATATTTATACTGACGGTTCCACAAACATCCAGTGTTCGTCCGGTGCTGCAGTCGTCCCAGAAAGAGGTATTACCATCAGCTTTAGGACTGACCACCCAACGACATCTACATCTGCGGAACTAGCTGCTCTTCGAGCTGCACTTTGTTTTGTCAATCGGGAACCACCTCGACAATGGTCAATTTTCAGCGACTCAAAGGCAGCCCTACAATCTGTACTATCAGCTCTGCGTCGCGGGCCATCTGAACAGCTCGTATTCGATATTAGATGCCTACTTCATACATCACATGAGAAAGGACATCACGTGACGTTTCAGTGGCTGCCAAGTCACTGCGGCGTCATCGGAAATGAAGACGCCGATAAAGCCGCTAGGACAGCTCTTGAAGACACACAGGAAGAGGCCATACCACTTTCACGTTCCGACGCAGCCAGCAGACTTCAAGTGCTTGCACAGGAGATCACGCGCTCTCTATGGTGCACACCAAGCAGCCAGACCAACCGCAGCGATCATCAACACGACCTGCCCTCCTTGATGCATCTCTGTATGCCAACCGGACTCCGCCGAAGTGAGGCCACCCTGCTTTATCGCTTATGGCTAGGGGTGGCCTTCACGAAATCTTACTCGTTTCGCATTGGAATGGCTGACAACGCTCTCTGCAATGCCTGTCTTTGCGAGGAGACGCTGGAACACATTCTGTGCGACTGTCCTGAATATAATGTTCAGAGACAGTCCATGGCGTCCGTTCTAGCGCACCTTGACAGTAGACCATTGTCAGTTGCAACCATTTTCACATATCGCCGACTGAAGACATCGCAGCTGAAGGCGACGAAGGGACTACTTCGGTTTATGAAGGATACGGGCTTGGACAAGCGACTGTGACAGTGATGTCACGTACCACACAAGAGTGACAGACTGTAACCAACGATGTGTGTGCCGTGTTATGTGCCCTCTCTCTCTTCTCCCCATCTTTCATCCCCCCCATCCCCCTCCCATGTGTAGGGTAGCAAACCGGTTAGGCAAAACTGGTTAACCTCCCTGCCTTCCTTCTCCACTTTTTCCTTCCTTCCTTGGCCTTGTGAATTACTCTGGTGAGCGCAGGAAAGCGAAAGTTAGGTGGCTAATGCTGAGACCATTTTACAAACCTTGGTGTGAGGAATGTAACTTTTAGTGGAAGTTAGGTGGTCAAAGTTGGAAAAAAAGTTAGAAGCTGACACTGCATCTGTTTGAAGGAAGCAACTTTTGCTTTGTTGTGTTTCCCCGCGTTGCCCTAAAAACAAGCAAAGAAGTTATTGTACAAAAGCTACAAAAAATAAAAATAAAATAAAAGACAGGGTTCGACAGAAAGGGGCCCTTGTTTGGAGCCTTATCTTTCAAATTTGCTGGACGCGTAGCAGTAATAGTGTTGTTCGAAGCAATAAGTATTTCTATACCCAGGACACCCTTTGTATTACTGGCATGCATACCTGCAACAATAATGACGATTCTGCCATTCGGCACGTACGTGGACAAACACGCACGCCTGTTACGTACATACAACAGCCTCGCAAAATTAGCGTTATTTAAGAAACACTCTATTAACAACAACTGCAACTGTGATATCGCACTGGGTAGCTATGCAAAGAAGCAGTTAAGGTATTTACATTAACAGAAATTTCCTCCCGCAGCAGGAAATACTAATAGGTGGGTGAGCTGTGCCTGCGTACAGTATGTGATAGCGAGCTTAAGAGCAAGCTTTAGCTCGGGTGCACCTATCTAAATACATGTAAAAAGAGAATTCGGTTTTCTCGGCAACCAGTGCACCGAATTCGGCGAGGTCTGTTGCATTTTGACGCGTGTACTTATCTTTATCGGGCGACCACGTTTCGCCGCCTAACAAATGTAATCGCACAGCGCTGGATGCGCCTGCATGTATCCGAATTTTCTGGAAAGTTATCGATGCTTCCATCCGGCTGTCTGTTGTCGCAGAACCTTGTGTTATCTGATTTCATCGCGTGACGCGAATGGTGTAGAACTTTGTGGAAGGCACGCGGGTCCGAAGGATTAGTCTGGAACATTCGATGACTGCTGTATAAAAGCCGACGCGCTTCACCCGCTGATCAGATTTCCGACGATCGCCGACCTTGTTCGCCGCTATCGTTGTGCTATAAGTGTAGCCTGTTCTTGTGGGCACAGGTTCGCCCAATAAAAGTTAGTTTTTGCCTTTCACAGTATCGCTACTGTGTTCTTAACGTCACCACCACGTGACATCTGGTGGAGGTGCTTTTCTTTCATGTACCCGACGCCCCTGACAAACCGTGATCCAAGCCCGGACCGCAAAGACAGCACCAACGTAGTCCCGGACCATCGAGCAAGCCGCCGTCTTCAACAACTGCCCCCGGAGCCCGGACTTTTGCCTGAAACCAGGAAGATCACCACCAAGTCCACCCCAATGGCAGCCCCAGCATCTCCCATCGTGCTGCAGCAGCCCAGGGAGCCTCCGACGTTCCGCGGTTCAACGTTCGAGGACCCGGAAAGCTGGCTTGAGACATACGAGAGGGTCGCTGCTTTTAACAAGTGGAACAGCGACGACAAACTGCGACATGTCTTCTTCGCATTGGAAGACGCTGCCAGGACGTGGTTCGAGAACCGAGAAGCCACCTTGACGACCTGGGAGCTATTCCGAAGCGGCTTCCTGCAGACATTCGCAAGCGTTGTACGCCGAGAACGAGCCCAAGCGCTATTAGAAACCCGGGTGCAACTACCAAACGAGACCACCGCGATTTTTACAGAAGAAATGAGCCGCCTATTCCGCCACGCCGACCCGGAAAGGTCTGAGGAAAAGAAAGTCCGCCTACTCATGCGTGGTGTAAAGGAGGAACTTTTTGCCGGGATGGTACGAAGCCCACCGAAGACTGTCGACGAGTTTCTTCGCGAGGCCACCAGCATCGAGAAGACACTCGAGATGCGAAACCGGCAATTCGACCGCCGCACGAACTCGACAAACTACGCCGGAGTTCAGTCACTGGCCACCGACGACCTACGCGAGACTACCCGAGCTGTCGTGAGGGAGGAGCTACAAAAGCTGTTCCCATTATCACAGCCTCAAGTGACTACGATTGCCGACGCCGTGCGTGAGGAACTCCAACAACAACTTGGAGTAGCCCCTGAATCGCCGCAGCCCGAGCCGCAAGCGATGACCTACGCCGCCGTCGCACGCCGTCAAGGTCCCCCTCCGCGACCGCGCCAGGGCCCTGTCACGCCGCAATTCCGTCGTCCGCCGCCGCCGCCGCCAGCACGACCACCCGTCGCCCAGCGCACCTACGCGAGGAAGACGGACATTTGGCGCGCTCCTGACCACCGCCCGCTCTGCTACCACTGCGGCGAAGCCGGCCATGTGTACCGCCGATGCCCATACCGCGACCTGGGATTGCGAGGCTTCGCCGTCAACGCACAGCGCCCGAGGGAAGGTGAACGCCCTCGTGACATCGCCGACTACCTCGCCGCTACTCAGTGGAGCCCTCGACGACCGTCCCGTTCGCCGTCAGCAGGCCGCTACCTGTCGCCGCAGCGCCGACCATACACCGGCCCAGCCCGGGGCCGCTCTGCGAGCCCATATCCGGAAAACTAAAAGCAGCAACCGATGGAGGTGCGGTTGCTGTTCGTCGAACTGACGAAGATCCTCCGCCGCCGACGAAGACGACAAAGAAACCATCTCGACGACCTAATGACGACACGCCGCCGTCCCGAAGAAGTCAGGAAGCCAAGACTACACCGACGAAAGATGGCTTGACGACGCGACGTTCCAGCTTCAGTTCAACACGACGCAGCCGTGATGCGACGCCAAGACCCAACTGCAACGCCAGACGAAGAACCACCGACCTCGACGTACTTCTCGACGGCCACGCAGTCACTGCCTTAGTCGACACAGGGGCCGATTACTCCGTAATGAGTGGACACATCGCCGCCCAGTTGAGGAAGGTTAAGACTGCATGGGAGGGCCCCCAAATTCGGACCGCTGGAGGACACCTCATTACGCCGACTGAAATCTGCACGGCAAGAATTACCATTCATGACAGGACTTACCCTCCCACCTTCGTTATCCTGCAACAGTGTTCACGAGACGTCATTCTCGGCATGGACTTCCTGAACCAACACGGCGCAATCATCGACCTGAAGTCGCAGTCAGTAACGCTGTCGGAAGATCAAGCGATACCGTCGGAGAGCCCTCGTAGTCACCACGCCTTGAGTGTGCTCGAAGATCAAGTGAGCATCCCGCCTCGCTCCAGCATTGTTATTTCGGTCGGCACCGAAACACCCGCTGACGTAGAAGGCGTCATCGAAGGCGACCAACGTCTACTACTCGACCGTGAAATTTGCGTCGCAAGAGGGATCGCTCGACTGCACGGAGGAAACACGAAAGTGCTGCTGACAAACTTCAGCCAGGAGTTCAAGCACATCAACAAGGGCACGACGATCGCATTCATCGAGGAAATACAGGAAACCAGCGATGCGTTTGTCCTCTCCGATTCTGTCGTATCTACCCCGACGACCGTAGTTCCCGAGCCAGACTTCGACATAAATCCAAGTCTCCCCGTGATTAAGCAGCAACAGCTCAGAAGTCTGCTTCGACGATACAAAGACTGCTTTTCGACGTCATCGAGGATTCGACAAACACCAGTCGCAAAGCATCGCATAATAACCGAAGAGTGCGCTCGACCACTCCGCCAGAGCCCTTACCGAGTTTCGACGCGAGAACGCGAAGCTATAAGACAACAAGTCGAGGAAATGCTGCGCGACGACATCATCCAGCCATCGATAAGCCCGTGGGCGTCTCCAGTTGTTTTAGTGAAGAAAAAGGACGGAACCCTACGTTTCTGCGTCGATTATCGTCGACTGAACAAAATCACGAAGAAAGACGTATACCCCCTCCCACGGATAGACGACGCATTGGATCGGCTCTGCAATGCTAAATACTTCTCATCGATGGACCTCAAGTCTGGCTACTGGCAAATAGAAGTCGACGAAAGGGATCGCGAAAAGACCGCCTTCATCACGCCAGACGGCCTCTATGAGTTCAAGGTTATGCCATTTGGATTGTGCTCGGCGCCTGCAACGTTCCAGCGAGTGATGGACACGGTTTTAGCAGGATTGAAGTGGCAGACGTGTCTTGTTTACTTGGATGACGTCGTTGTCTTCGCCGCAAATTTCGACGATCACCTTAGGCGGCTTGCGACAATATTAGAAGCCATCAATTCATCAGGGCTCACTCTGAAGCCGGAAAAGTGCCGCTTCGCTTACGATGAGCTTTTGTTCCTAGGCCACGTCATCAGCAAATCAGGAGTACGCCCCGACCCACAGAAGACAGCTGCCATCGCAAAGTTCCCGCAGCCAACCGACAAGAAGGCAGTGCGCAGATTCCTTGGCATGTGTGCCTACTATAGGCGCTTTGTCAAGGACTTTTCACGCATCGCGGAGCCGCTAGCACATCTAACCAAATGTGATGTCGCATTCAAGTGGGAAACGCCGCAGGCCAAGGCATTTCAAGAACTCAAACGACGCATGTAGTCGCCGCCGGTACTTGCACACTTCGACGAGGACGCCGATACCGAAATCCACACTGACGCCAGTAGCCTAGGCCTCGGTGCCGTCCTAGTCCAGAGGAAAAACGGAGTCGAACAGGTGATAGCTTATGCTAGCCGGTCGCTGTCAAAAGCAGAAAGCAATTATTCTACGACTGAAAAGGAATGCCTCGCCATCATTTGGGCTACAGCTAAATTCCGCCCTTACCTCTATGGCAGGCCATTCAAAGTCGTCAGCGACGACCACGCGTTGTGTTGGCTAGCTAACTTAAAGGACCCTTCCGGACGGCTGGCGCGGTGGAGCCTCAGACTACAAGAATATGACGTCACGGTAGTATACAAGTCCGGAAGAAAACACTCCGACGCCGACTGCTTATCACGCGCCCCAATCGATCTCCCGCCGCAAGACGACGAGGACAACGACGCCTTCCTTGGGATAATAAGCGCGGAAGACTTCACTAAACAGCAACGAGCAGACCCGGAGCTAAAAGGCCTCGTCGAATATTTGCAAGGGAACACCGACGTTGTCCCTAGGGCATTTAAGCGCGGGTTGTCTTCGTTCACACTACAAAAGAACCTGCTCGTGAAGAAGAACTTCTCACCAGTCCGCGCCAGGTACCTTCTTGTTGTGCCATCAGCGCTGCGTCCAGAAATACTGCACGCCCTACACGACGATCCAACCGCTGGGCACCTCGGATTCTCCCGGACGCTATCGAGAATACAGGAAAGGTATTACTGGCCGCGTCTGACCACCGACGTCGCCCGCTACGTCAAGACATGCCGAGACTGTCAACGACGCAAGACACCACCGACAAGGCCAGCAGGATTACTACAGCCGATCGAACCTCCTCGTCGACCATTCCAGCAGATTGGGATGGATTTGTTGGGGCCGTTTCCGATGTCAACATCCGGGAATAAGTGGATCGTCGTGGCGACGGACTATCTCACCCGCTTTGCTGAAACCAAAGCTCTACCAAGGCAGCGCAGCCGAAGTGGCGAAATTTTTCGTCGAGAACATCCTGCTGCGACATGGTGCCCCAGATGTCCTCATCACCGACAGAGGAACGGCTTTTACAGCAGAGCTCACCCAAGCCATTCTGCAGTACAGCCAGACAAGCCACAGGAGGACAACTGCCTACCATCCGCAGACGAATGGTCTCACGGAGCGCCTGAACAAGACCCTCGCCGACATGCTAGCAATGTACGTCGACGTCGAACACAAGACGTGGGACGCGATCCTGCCGTACGTAACCTTTGCGTACAACACGGCGGTGCAAGAAACAACACAGATCACGCCGTTTAAGCTGGTTTACGGCAGGAACCCGACGACGACGCTTGACGCCATGCTGCCGCACGTAACTGACGAAGAGAATGTTGACGTCGCTAGCTATCTCCAGCGCGCCGAAGAAGCCCGACAGCTCGCCCGCCTGCGAATCAAGAGCCAGCAGAGGACCGACAGCCGACACTACAACCTCCGACGACGCTTCGTCGAGTACCAGCCTGGCGACCGTGTTTGGGTTTGGACCCCTATACGCCGACGAGGACTGAGCGAGAAGCTTTTGCGTCGCTATTTCGGACCGTACAAGATCATCCGACGTGTTGGGGCACTGGACTATGAGGTCGTGCCAGACGGCATTTCGCTATCACAGCGGCGCCGCTCACGACCTGAAATAGTCCACGTTGTGCGACTCAAGCCGTACTACCAGCGAAAATGAACTTTGGGACTTCGCGTAACTGACCTTTGGACTTACTTTCTTTTCGTTGTTTTGTTACTTATGTTTAATAAGTGTCCTTTTGTGTTTTGCTCTCTTATATTTGTAGCATCGGGACGATGCTTTTTAAGAGGGGGGGTATTGACGCGTGTACTTATCTTTATCGGGCGACCACGTTTCGCCGCCTAACAAATGTAATCGCACAGCGCTGGATGCGCCTGCATGTATCCGAATTTTCTGGAAAGTTATCGATGCTTCCATTCGGCTGTCTGTTGTCGCAGAACCTTGTGTTATCTGATTTCATCGCGTGACGCGAATGGCGTAGAACTCTGTGGAAGGCACGCGGGTCCGAAGGATTAGTCTGGAACATTCGATGACTGCTGTATAAAAGCCGACGCGCTTGACCCGCTGATCAGATTTCCGACGATCGCCGACCTTGTTCGCCGCTATCGTTGTGCTATAAGTGTAGCCTGTTCTTGTGGGAACAGGTTCGCCCAATAAAAGTTAGTTTTTGCCTTTCACAGTATCGCTACTGTGTTCTTAACGTCACCACCACGTGACAATTTAAAAGAAAAACTTAAAATCTAGTGACTGTTAGTATCGAATTTTTGAGTTAGGTCGTCACTTTTTTATTAAAAATTGGAAAAAATAGAAAATTTTCAAAAAACGAAACTATCGAGTTTACAACTCTGTAACTCAACAACTAAATATGATAATACAATTATGTTAATTGTACTTAATAGTACATCGAAAGCGGACAAAATTGATATGTTACACATGAATCTCAAAAAACTTAGTATTATGGAAATACAGCTTTTGCAGAACCCCTGTAAGCAACCTTACAAATTCACGTAAAATGTAAAATGCCACACAGAATTTGTCCGCTTTGAAAGATCTCATGGATGCCATTTACAGAACCCCGATACCTTTTCTTGATGCAGAGCTATGAATTTGTAAACTTCGTCCTTCTATTTTTTTCAAACAGCCAAATGTTTGAAAATCATTTTAACAAAATTCGAGCCCTAAATCAAAATTACGCTTCCAACAGTCACTAGAATTTAACTTTCTCTCTCAAATGCAACAAATTTCATTAACATCGGTCCAGGGGTTATCTCAGAAAAACGTTTTTGCGTTTTGCATGTATTTGAATAGGCCGCGTCGGAGTTTGGCCCGAGCTAAATCTTCCTCTTAAGGTGTTAGTGGCATAAAGATATGATTTTGGAGGTTTTCACCATATTTCATCTAACACGTAAGGTAGAGGGAGTGAAGTGAGATGTACGCGTGGCGCATTTCCACTGCCTGTGTACGTTGATTATCAGCTTTCGGTTTTACTAGCAAAATAGCTCAGTTGTAATCGACGCATGTGTCGTCTCCCTTCTTTGTTTTGTCCTTTATTTTAACCGCCCTCAAACCAACTGGCATAGTTTGCTAATGTTATACCCGCCTTCGTTGCTCAGTGCCTATGGTGTTGGGCTGCTGAGCACGAGGTCGCTGGATCGAATCCCGGCCACGGCGGCCGCATTTCGATGGGGGCGAAATGCGAAAACACACGTGTACTTCGATTTAGGTGCACGTTAAAGAACCCCAGGTGGTCGAAATTCCGGATTCCTCCACCACGGCGTGCCTCATAATCAGAAAGAGGTTTTGGCACGTAAAGCCCCATCATTTAATTTCTTGCTGATGTTAGTACCAGAACCGATTTTGCACATTAGTTAACGTTAGAGTTCTTCAAAATAGTCGGTGTGTCCAAGACTACGCAATATTGCCGCGCGACTGGACGCTCGACGCAATTTTGCGTGTATTTTCGGGCTTCTTTCAAGCTTGTGAAAACACTTATGTAGCGCGTATTGAGAAATAGAAAGCTGTATCGGGAGTTTTTCCTGTTGCTCTACAACTTTCTCATTGACACTTTTGATCTAATTATGATATTGGAGAAGTTGATTGATAAATTAAGGCGAATTACGCAATTAGGTGGAATGTGAAAAATAGTCTGAGTATATCCAAGCGACGGCAAACAACATTACCTTGGTTCTGTCCAGCTACGTGGCATTTTCATATCTTTAGTTTGGTGCATGATAGTTAGCATCCCTGTTAATGGCTTGCTGGCACATCTGTTTTATCAGCCAATGTAGCGTTGGCAACCTTGACAAAAAAGGGAACAGTAAGTTGTGCAAATATATACGGAACTATAATAATCAGCTGCCTGAGGACACGTTATAAAAATATCAAGAACAGCGTACTTTGCGTTCACAAAAATACACCTTTCCCTTGCAAAAATATTTGTGCTGACTTACACGAGCGCACTCGTACGAGTACCTTAATTTATGTTTCTTTTCTTTCATTTACACTTCCTTGTTTTACAGGTTGTTCTATCCCAAGGACAGTTACACAGAAGGGCACGAAACGATCTGCTGATATCATCAGGCACTTTCCTTACGCCATGTGCAATTCCAGGTGTAATAGAAAAAAATCAATCAGTATGTCATTATGCACTAAATTATTATCAATAAGATTCCTTTGAATACATGTCCCGTATTAGGCACGTTTCCTGACGAACAAATCTACGGAATGGGAAGTACAAGTACTACGATACTTGTTTAGATGAACGGTATTATTTCATTTTCCATGTACTAGTACTTGAATAAACATGGTGCAATAATGAAACGCCTCTCTGTCTTTTTTGCATGAACGGTCACAAGATAGATCCAGAGGTTGCTTGTAGGTTTCCAAAATATATTGCTACGAAAAAAAAAAAGAGCCAGCAGATCCCACGCCTTGAGGGAATGGAAGTTATGCGAAACGGTGTGCAATGAGCCTACCAAGTTAACGAAACGACCATGGGAGCACGAAGACCTCAGCGGCTGCTTCATGACCTACATGACACGCATGTCATGACATTCATGTCATGACCTATCCTTTCTATTCATCATACGCTCTTGCCATATTATGCCAATTTTGGTATATACCAAGTTAACGAAACGAATACGAGATTACCAAGACGTAGACAGCTGTTTCGTGACCTACACGACACTCATATCACGACCTATCCTTTATGTTCGTATACACTCTTGTCATACTATGCCAATTTTGGTACCTACCAAGTTAACAAAACGACCACGAGAGCACTAAGATGTAGGCGGGTATTTCATGACCTACATCGCACACATGTCGTGATACTCAAGTCTTGACCGACCATTTATGTTTTTCGCACAATCTTGTCACATTATGTCAATGTTGCTACATACTAAGTTAACGAAATGACCATGAGAGCACCAAGTTCCAAATTTTCGCCATAAAATACTTCGCATTTAAAATGCCAACTGTCTAGGTAAATAACGAAAATGAAACAAACCGTCATCATTACTCGTAGCTTGATCGAAAAAGGAAATGAATGCATACTTAATGCTGCCGCTTGGACCACTAGCTGTTATCTGCGTCGCAAGGCCCTGTGGAATTGTCCGCTCTTTTGGCTTGATGTATCACTCTATGACCACAGTGCGTAGAATCGTCGTGATAAAACTCTTTAATCTTTCTATTTTGAATAACAATATTAGTGGCATGCGTCGATTGATGGTTGCAAAACGTTAGGAAACAGTCCGTAATGCAGTGCGCCCCAGTTCTTAGAATGTATCATTGACCTTCAACATAGTTCAACGTATCCCATGTTTTCTTATCGTAATAATTAAATACATTTTGGGAAAATATAAACAAATTTATAGCCTCTTTCCTATAGTCGCCCAGAACACAGGTTTATTAACATAAAGCCACATAATATTGAAAGTTTTTGTTATAAACAAACAATCATTCTTTAAGAACGCCTTGTTCTACCGTAAGTACTCCCAGGCTTTCTAATACTTGTGCTGCAGGGGCTGGCATTGCGCCACCGTGGGCAGGGAGCCTACAAGCAAGCGCCGCGAGTAATGAGTGTTAAGGTCCATGCGTGTTCGTGCCTGCGTGTTCTTTTTTTTGTTTCTTGTGACTGTGAAGAAACACAGTCCGCGGATGACATACGCTGCTGTGAACCCCTCAGCCAAATTTTTCAGTCGCGCGTGACGCGTGGACATCTCAAGCGGAGCGCGAAGTCACCATTTTCTCAAACGCGTTCTTCAACAGAAGCCTGATCGTCACTCTTTTCGGACTGCTTTATTTTGTAATGTATACGATTGCCATACGCGGCTGCTATTGGCCAATAGCTGACATCAGTCAAGAAGGGTGTTCAGATCAGTGCGCTTCTTCCTACTGTTATTGTGTTACTGGTATGCTGACAACATTAAGAGACGCCTACATATAATCGACGCAGACGGTAAATTCTGTTTGCCCGCGAAGCTTACGCGGAGCAGCGCGTCATTGCGACGCAGGATTCAGCAAGGCGTCGCTTTCACCCGCCGCTACGCACACCTCATTGCATTGTCGAACAGCACTGATTACAAACACCGTCTGACGCCTGAAATGCTGGAATACTTATTATGCCATTGCCCAGCCTATACGCTGGATGTTTTCTTAGCACGCTAGCGTTGACAGGCAAACACTGTCGGAGTGCGCTATTCTCTGCCCATGGCCTGGCACTGCAACTTCAATGCACACAACTAAAGCTCTGTTGAAGTGCCTGAATGAAACGAAACTAGGGGCGCTATAACGTAAAGCTATTCTAAACTTTTCTATTCCAATTCTGCAATCAGCCTTCCACAATTGCTCAAACACTTTTTTGAACCACCCCCACTTCACCTGTCTGGCACACGGCGTCACGAAAACCGCGATGGCTCTCCATCTGATATGACGCGTACGCACGGATTATGCATCATTGCACCGAACGAAAGAAACATTTTTATTTCCGATTCGACGCCTTCTCGCCATTAGTCCTCGGCTATTGGTCAAAAGCTTTCGGGCTTTACCCACTTCACCTCCTGTCACGCGACGCCACAAAACCACAAAAAGTCACCGCGCCAAAGTGACGTGTACGCATTAAAGATGCACTAACGTGCGAACAAAATTGATATTTTTTTCGGACTAGCCGCAGGCTGCCCCGTTCCGAAAAGAACAAAAGACAGCTGCCGCCGATCGCTCAGGCACTGGCTGCTCGCACATGCCGGAGAGCATGGGTTTATTTGCGTACAATAAAACTTTTTGTGTGGCCGTGTATCGCTTTCGAGCACTTTCGGTACGTTTACGACCTCGCTCTGCAAACTATTCTTTGCTGAGGATCCGTTTCAGCGGCATTCTGAACATTCAGTTGAATGCCGCCGCGATTTTCGACCAGCCACCTCAAGCTAAGTAAGGAAAAGCGGACCAATCGCAGGCACCTGCACCACCCTCTTCATACGGTTATCGATGTTCTATGCACTTGCTCGGCCCCTTCGAATCCCTCTCCACGTGAGCGTACTCTTCGCCTCTTGTCAGCCAATTAGGTAAGACAAGCCGCTCACTGCAGGCAATGTTATTCGTTTTTAAAGCAAACAAAAGTGACCGCCTAAAAACGAGGAGAGCGTTTGATTGGTCTGTTCAGACAACCCTGCGGGTTACCGCCCGATGATTGCGTCGGCGGTTACGCAAGTTTCACGTCAAGAGATTGTAATAAAAACATAATGGCATGGTTTTACGTTGGGCCCTAGATGTGCGGCCCTATAGAGACAGATAGGAAAGGCAGGGAGGTTAACCAGAAGCGAGTTTCTGGTTTGCTACCCTGCACTGGGGTGGGGAATATAAAGGTTGTAATGAGGACAAAGAGAACAAAAAATTAAAGAAAAGGAACAGGAACAGTAAAGAGAAAATGCGCTTCAATTACAGGCGTCCACACAGACCGGTCGATCGCGAGAAGTTCAGTAGCACTTGCACAGCTTTCTCATGCGATGTTAAGTCGCATCGATATTGCAAAATTCATCCTTCCAACAGAGGCTGGTTGTGCAACTGGTTCAGTATGACGAAAAGCGATTGTCTCTGCACACTGTACTGCGGGCACTGTTATAGAATATGAACTGTTTCCTCGAGCGGCTCTAGTATAGGGCCACTGCCTAATGTATGTAGGTGAGCACTCGCCACTTCTCGTCATCATTAATCCCAGTACTTTCACTCCCCTTCCCCTCTTATAGTCTGCAGAGTAACAGACTTGAGCGCACTAGCTCAGGTTGACCTTTGTGCCTTTCCTATCAATAAAATCTCTCTCTCTCTCTCTCTCACTGTCTCTCTATTGACGCAGTTTATTAAACAGGTAGAAGTAAGGCAAAATAAGCTTTCGAATTTCGATAAGAATTACGTACTTCCGGAAGAAGCCTACTATTGTTTGCTCATGCTCGGCCGCGACCGCCATCGTAGGAATTTGGCCGCTATGCTTATCGGTGTCGTCGGGTTTCGCTAACTTCGACTAGTTTTGAACACTCAACTAGCCTCGAACGGCGCCAAATACAAAAGTGCCCCGAACCACATTTGAAGGTAAAATAGGCTATTTCATAAATACTTCGCAGCAAAAAATTACTTCAATGCGCTGGGCAGAAGCGGAGTTATTGGCCATCAAACACCCCATTCACTGTGCTTCAGTTCTTTCTTCAATACCTTGCACTGCAAAGGCTACGGCGGAGCGGGGCGTTCCCACAACGCTCCGCCTTCTAACTCCAGTATCCTTAAACACGGCTTAACTCAACGCTTCTCCTCGACTCAGCCAAGTCGAGGCGACGGGGCTTCCTTCGCTCAAGGCGCCATTGCGTTTCACCGAGCACCACTCCACGTTTCCTACGCCCAGGAAGGCCTTGAAAATGAGCCCTCTACTGGAGTGTTCTGACCAAGAAAAGCGTCTGATATCGAGACTATTCTTAAATGTGCTTATCAAAAACCCAATCATTTAAGACAGATATGTGTTTCCGTTCATTTCTTTCTAATCAAAGGACTAACTACGACTAAAGGACTAACTAACTTTAGCTCGGCAACGTTGCTACTGTGAGCGTACGACTGATAGATCAAGCGGGAGCTTTGTTTGAGGTCTGGCAAGAATCGCGCTCCATCAGCTGAGAGCATGGCTCATGGCTCGGAAACAAGAAAATCTGCGCCGCCATTTGACTGCTGCTATTTGTTTGCATGTGCTTCAATGGTGGTTCACGGTGCGATTGTTAATCGTAATTATTATGGATGATATTGTCCGTGCGTGTATTGTGACCGAGCCGGATTGACTTCGAAGGAGGCAACGGATGGAACGGCCGATGGACAGATGTGTTTACCTTCAAGACCGAGTGCTGCTGAAAGCTTTCCGAAAGCAACAAGAGGACCAAATCACATGGGTGGGTGGGCCATTTTTTCATGGGAGCCCTTATGTTCATGCGGTTTTCGTGAAGTTGCCGCGACGCTGTCGATAAAACGTTTCCGATGTGTCCAAGTATAACTGGCTCCAGTTACTCAAGCTGCGGGCATTAACACCTGAAGCTTCCGCGGAACGTTCTTTCTTAATTATTTTTTTCTAATCGGAACTTGGAGATTCTGCACGACAATCTGTTATTTAATCTTAATCGATAATTCATCTAAATCTGCAGCAAGAACCAGAGCCGAAACAGCATATATTCCAGAAGGATTTACCATTGCATACCCTAGGGATCCTACCCCCGACAGGCTGTCTTGAACACGGGCGATGTTTTATTCTAGAATATATTTGTAAGCAATACTACTGCTTCTGTTTGTAGGATCAGAGTTCACGCTGTATTTGCAATCCTATCAAAATACAGAAAGACGAGCATAATGTTAATTTATTGTTTTAGGAATTGGCACTTGGATTGATCAGAATTAATCAAGGGGTGCCTACTGATTTACTATATATGGCTGAAGAAACCTGGATCAGAAATACAAGGACCTTAGCTACAAGCTGTCTATGAAGGAAAAAGCATGCATTCAAACTGCTTTTAGTGGTGGTGTTTGAGCTGGTAGGATGTCAGTCAGAAAAGAGATGTGTTAGGCAGAATAGCGCGACAACAATTCTAGTGCAGCAGGACGTTAACTGGAGCTCCTCTCCACTTGCAGACCAATGCAAGCGCAGCATACACAGCACGCATGGAAAGGCAATTTCTATGTGTGCTTGTGTTGGCAGCCTGGTTCTTGCATAAGAGAAGCGGTTGGTGATAAACTTGCAGGGATGTTTCGGCACATTCAGACTAGCTTAAGTACTGTATTCGTTTTTTGTAGTTTACTTTTCGTACTAAATACATTCGTTTCAGTTTTTTGTATTCTAGATCCCAAATTACATTAATGAGCTCAATCTGTTTTAATTTATGCTTGCAAAGAAACATTTTTCAGCTGGTCTGGCGCTTGCGCAGCCAGACCGACATACAGCGATCCGACGCTTGCTAACAATGTCTGTATTAGGAGCTATGCCATTGCTACAGCTTTTAAATCACAATAAAATATAATGTCATGTACGAAACCTATACTCTGTTATATTGCTATTCTGCGTTATGTATTCGAATAAAACATTCAATTCACTTGTGTATGCATGCAGGTATAATTCTGAATGCCATTTAATGGCTGGTTACCTCCTTGGTGGGTTCGGATGTTCATATGTATGATAAGTTAATTAATGAGAATTTTGAAACAGGGCTCACGTAATTATTGCTTATGACTTGAAATATCATCAACTGCACACTTCCCACGCAAAATTACAGTACATTCTTTTTCCCCTAGTGCAACTAGCTGCATGAAATAAAGAAAACTGCAAAATTCAAAGTAAACGCACCTGCTCGTTTATAGGGAAGATCGCCTTGATGCAGTGTGCTTCGACGTCCTTGGATTACCGTAGTCAGGCATGATGCAACCGAGTACAAACCGCGCGGACGGGGCGACTGCCGGCGCTCGCGCAGACAAATCCGCATCCACAAATCGAACACACAGGCAATACACGCAGTAATGGCAGGAATCTTCGTAGGTGTTTTCTTTTCCCAGGCTCGAAGTCCGCCTCAGTTATGTATCGCACCATGCTTGAACTGATGCGGCTTTGTACGATCAGCCGCCAGAAACACGTAAATGCACTGGCGCCGATGGTAGTTTTGGCGCACTCGCACGAAGAGTATACCCGTATGTAGGTCATCTACTGGCTCTTGCACGGAGTGAGACAGCAGATCACTGCACTAGTTGGCAGTCTTCTTGACAGAACGGGCGATCTGTTTTGGGCGCCGCGTTGGAATGATTCCTTTGCCGAAGCGCTCCAGAGGATTGCACCGATCCCTAAAACGATGCCCTTGAAAATGCGCAGCATCCTTAACGAGAAAAGCTACGGAGGCAACTGGCGTCCAACTGAAAAAGCCGACGAGGCGAGCGACAAATCACAAGGCAGCCATGTTTACGCACTAACTTCACTCGAGGAGCGATTCAAAGTAGCTGCGGGGCTACCGTCCTTGACATTAGTGAGTAAAACGCACGACCTTTCCTTCACTCAAGGCCCGTTTCGAGTGGAGGGTCGAGTCAGGGTGCATTTGTGAATACGGGGGTAACTGCTGAGAAAAAAGTTAGGCGAAAACAGTGGCAACCACAAAGGCGCCGCCATGTTGCTGCCTCTAATTTTTGTAACGCTCAATATATTCGAAATCTGATGCAAGAACAAGCATTTATACGCAGCGCGTACATATGGGCAACGTGCATATTTAATTGGATATATATTTCAAAGGTTTTAAAATTTTTATGTACAATAGACTGTGCGTGTAAGGGCGCTTTTGCCGGCGCCTAAACTAGATGGCGCCAGCATATTGCGGGAGGCTCCGGACCGCATTGATTGCGCGTCTCGTATGCGCCTGCGCGCCTGAACAGCGTATCAACATGATGGAGCCCTTGCAATTACCGATTTCAATGCGTGAGCGATATGGGGAACCTTTGCTCTAGAGATGGTTATATTAACTCTATGTTCGCCGTGGAAGGCATTGAAGAAGGAACGGAAGCACCGCGAAGGGGATCCTACGCGAACTTTGATTGCCAATAACTCCGCTTCGGCTGAACACATTGAAGTACTTGTTGCGGCAAAGCATTTCTGGAATAGTCTATCTTAAGTTCAAATACATTTCTCGACTTCGATAAAAAGTGGCTCGGGGCCCCTTTAAGTGACGCAGCCAAACCAACCAAGCTTAGTATATTCAGCAAATGATCAGACTCTCAACCACATTTGACAAGCGGCGCTCTGGTGGAGCCATTACTGGCAGTATCTGAGAAGGCTAGTTCCGCTTGGCGCTACAATACTACTTATTCTTTGAGGAGCCGAACCTCTTGGCGTTTCTGTCATGTCGTAGCCAGGCTAACCGCACCCATGGCTTAAAATGTTGCATGATTAGCTGAAGCTTGACAGCGAGGCGGCACTCCATTAAAGCTATCGGGGGAGCGCGCTTTCTCGGACCCCAAAGGGGTAAGAGGCGCCGAGGGATGTTGAGCGCTGAGCGTTCCGCTGGGACACCAGACGGTTTCAGTGCTTCGAATCTCGCGTGGTTTCATCAGACGTACTTAGTGGGGCGACTACATTTCAGGAATTAATGGTCTGTTTAGTTACGTTTCGTGAGAAACGAGCGAGAAACATTAAAAGGAATCCTGTCCTCAGTAACCACGTTGATATTAAGAGTCAACGGCCTCCTGAAAACAGACTAAACGAACAAGTTCCGCGCGTTCCGTCTATGCTTCGCTGCGCGCCAACATCGTTCGCTCGCGCGAGCATGCACGTGAGGCTCCTCGTGACGGCTTGCAAATAAAAAAGCCCGAAATGAGCATCAAAAATAAAAATGTTCTAAAACAACGCATTAGCAGCCGCATACCGCAGTGTGTTTGTTTCTAAAGAATAAAACTTGTCTCATTCAATACTGAGACTACATAAAAAAACAGTTGCGCACAATTGTGGTAAAAAAACATCGAACTATATTCAAGTGCAAACGAAGCCATTGCAAGAAGTCTCCCTATAGCCTCCACAGCGTTGACTGCTATGTATGGAACAGAGTATAGTATTGGCTTTCTATATTAGCTGTGAAAAATGTAGCAGTGTAGCCACTGAAACCTTCGCCTTATCCCGGATTCTGAGTCAAAAAAATTTTAAACACCACAAACGCTGAGGCAACGCTATAAAAATTTAAGTACAAGCCCAGGGATCACGGAGAAATCGGAAAAACAAAAAGTTGTCAAAGTACAAGCAAAACGCGAAGATAAACAAGTCGTGGTAATATATATGCATATACAGAAGAAAGAAAAACGACGTGAACGATTTATTAGAGACAGTATACTTGATGCTCATCTGGCATTAGGTTGTTCAGCTCAAATTATATTTCTCGGTCGAAACAGACGTTGAAGACAAGGCGCACGCGCTGTTCTCGAAGGAGATACGTAGCTGTTCAGTTGCATGGCGTCATTATGGGTGCAGTAACGTCATGAGTGGAAGCTGGCACGCAGCCTTCGATTGCAGTAATTACCGCGAGAGCTAGCGGTGCCACTGAAAGTAGTGTATGAACGTAGGAGAGAGCTATAGTATTTAGTAGTGCAGGAGAAAAAAAGAATATGCAGATACAACATGCATGTCGGAATATATGTCAAGCGAAGCTATCGTGCCGACTTTAATGGCATTGACAATCTATCTTATGGTTGATGCGTTCTTCGACGGGCACTTCAATATAGTCAACGAGCTTGCATTTCGCCCCCATATAACTTCTGCCGCCGTGACCGGGATTCGATCCCGCGACTTGGTTCCAGCAGCGCAACGCCATAGCCACTAAGCTACTGCGGTTGAGAAAAAAAAAAGCTAGAGAAATTCTGAGGACGTATACTAATGCGGAACGATTGTTTAGCTCGGCTGTGACTTCGCTTTCGCTTACTTGCTTCTCCTAGCTCATCCTCGTCTGCCCATGGCCTTTCCGGTGGCAAACAATTCTTAGGCTTTAATAGTCAATTGCCAGTTTTTCTCGCCGCATCCGGCCCATTCAAAGCCATCGTAGCAATTGAGCCGTAACGCCGGGCACGAGCGCACGCCTCGAGGGGGCAGAGCGGGCGAAAGGGAACATCAGCTGGCGCAGTAGCACTTGAGGTGTTGCGTGAGCAGAGAGTGCATCACCGCGAGTACACGTGACCCTCGCTGTTGCTCTCGCAAGCTCTCTCCTGCGGTCTGAATGCGCTTCGGTGAACACCAATAAAAACGCGCCAAGCATCTCAGCGTGTTCGCTTGCCCGCGATAGGTTCATAACTCGAAGGACGCTCAGCAGTGTTCAATTGGACATTGCACCACCCCAAAGTCTCAAGTCGGCCCACATCCAAATTTCAAGTTGGTCTAACTCATTTCAATTGTGCCAACCCCAAATTTAAAGTAAGCCCACCCCGAAATTCAAGTTCGCCCTCCCCACATTTCACTTGCCTCACCTCCACCCTCAAACTTCGAGTTGATCTACCCCTTAATTTGAGTTGTCCCACATGCGAATTTCAATTTCGTTGGAAGCAGCGCTTGTGTCGTGTGCCCCTTTTCTGTGTTCCGTGTTTTGCGCTGTTTGCTGAAGTACGTGCTCGTGCCAACAAGCCCGGCTAGGCACTATTGTGAAGTTAATTTTCGGTGCTTTTATGTTTTACCATAATCTTTCAAGACGTAATAGTTGCTGTGTACGCTGCGATACGCAAATTATATATAGCCTGATCACTGGTGTTTTCAATGGATGTATAGCAGTAATAATTTCTCAGACAATTCTTGGTAAATCGTATGCCAAACTTCAAGGAAGCACCTCAAGGAACTCGAGTGAAACTAATAATATTGTATTTTCGGGATAGGTATCCAAAGTAATAAATATATAAATATACAAAATATGCACCTAGTTCCTAGGTCCCAATTTTACAGCGAAGCTGTATATGGCTAACCTATTCGTCCGTCCGTCCATCCCGCTGTCGTCTGTACGCCGAAAACTCCTCCGACGCTACCCCGTAGGCATGCGCGAAAAAACAAAGACAGAATGAGAGGCGCTCGATTGACTGCGCCAGTAGTGACGTCGTTGCTCTCAGCCGCAGCCGAACGCGCGCGCAGCAGTTCCTCTCCGGCTCCGAAATCGGTAGACCACGCGTTATACGTACTCCTGAGGAGCAGGTAGCTTTCGATCAGCAACGCCGCGAACAGGACTGGGAACGAGCTCGTCTACGCACTGCCAATGTTGCAGTCCGGGCACACGAACAGGTTCGTGCAGCCGGGCGCAAGCAGTAACTGCGTACTGAGGATGCAGCAGCCTACCAAGCCGTCGTTTAATGAACCGTCGGGATTAACCTAATGATAAACACCGTTGCCGCACGCTTCAGCCTCACTGGTTAACCATCTGTACGAAGTGCTTGGGCGGCGAATTTTTGTAGGTTAGGTCACGTAAACAGTTATTAAGAAGGTCTAGTGGCGTCAATACTTGTCATAATGAAGCTCATGCTATGAGAGAAAGCAGTAGCTCCGCAATCGCGAGAATGGGCAAGTTCCTATTGCGGTGGGAGCACTTCTTTTTAGTCATTGCAGCAGGCAGCTGTCTGTTTCTTGGTTCTTTTACTGCGCTCTTTATGCTCACGAAGCAATGGTTGATAGGTCAGGGAGCATTCACAAGCCTCCCCATACCTCATTATTTCTTTAGATCAGCTTTTCTCTGCAAGCAAGGTGGTTTAGTGCGCGTCCAACTTGTGCTGGAGCATCGACGTGCTTTGTTGAGTTTATGCACAGAGCTATACAATAATGTGAAGCGTTGTACCATACTGAACAGTAATCAATCGAATCATTTTCCCAGGAGTTATTCGAAATGTAAGATATCAGACAGGTAGTCAAGCTTCGGTTGAATGTCGGTCTGTATCGACTGCGTGGAAGCCCCATACCACGGGAAGGATTGCTCACAATAATTTGTACATACGCTGTCAATGTACTGATGGTTAAAACCAAGTCACGTGGGTAAAATAAAGTTGCACTTGACATTAGTCGAACACAATTATAAAAATACCACGCACTCATGACCATCTCTCGGTGTTTGATATATCATTAGAAAAGCGTATATGGCGGTTAGAAAAATTGGCAACCTGAGAGAAGATTCTGTGTCTTCGCTGCTGCTGTCATTTAAGAACTGCGTTGCCAAATCGACTAAAGCGCAAGTATTGCGCCTTCTTTATTGAAGCAGTACTGGGAGCGCAAGAGGCTACTTTCCACAATACCGCCAGTCAAATGGTTATTTTTCCATGTTCCTCAATTTGCTACAAATTGTCAAATCTGAAAAATAGCTACAGTTCAGACGTCATTTCAGACGGTGGATGATGTTGGTAGTAAAAGAATTCCTAAGGAAACGTTTGAATGCGTCGTAAAACTGACATTAAAATGATCGATTTCTATAGGCCAGGTAACGAAAGAGTTAAGCAGCAATACGCTCCTAAGTCTCCGCAGCTTTCATAAGGTATCATTTCGCCTTCAACACAGTTCAACCTAGCACATGCTTTTGTAGCGTAATAATTAAATAAATTATGATAAAATACATATAAATTCTAACCCCATTCCATATAGCCACACAGAACACAGGCCTTTTAACAAAAAGCCGCATAATATAGCAAATTTGTATTATAAACAAACAATCACTCTTGAGCAACGCCTTGCTCTATCTTGAGTACTCCCGTGATTTTTAATAATTTTGCTGCAGGCGCCGGCATCGCGCCACTGTGAGTAATAAATATCAAGGTCTGTGTGTGTTCGTGCGTGTGTGTTCGTCTGTGTATGCGCGTGTGCGTGCGTTCGTTCGTCTGTGCGTGTTTGTGAGGGGCGTGTCTATCTATTCCTTAAGTTCGCAACAGTTTACTTTTAAATTTACTTGCAACAAATCTCTTCTAAATTGAAGCAATGGTTCCCAGCGAAAGCCCACAGCGTAGAGAGTAACACTGTGAACGTAAAAAGTGGATACTGGCATCCTTTGACGGACGAGGCACGTGGCGTTAATGCGAAGTGATAGGTGGCGCTAACACAAAGCTAACCAGTGAGACCCCTAGATTCACCGAGTGTGACCCGCAGGTAACGTACACCTTCCGACAGCGCTTGGACTTGAAGTGGACGGAAGCATCAGCCGGTCAGCAGTCGAGATAAGCGAGGGACGTTTAGAGTTTTTGTGACAAAAAGATACGAGATAGCAGGTACGAGTGAGGGAAGAGATTGATTGACACTACCGGATCCGTTACGGACACAGGTAGCGGTACGAGGTCGATTGAGAAGTTTTGAAGGGAAAAATTGATTATTGAGGTGTATACAGAAATGGTAGAATGAAAACATGTACAGCCTACCTGATTAAATCAAGAAGCCTAGGTGACAACTGGTCACCGCCCCCTTTCAAAGGGGATGTCAATCAAGTATCATCATCATCATCAAGTAATCGATTACAGCAGTAGTAATAAATAACTTTTAACAAAGAATCTAACGTTTTCAAATGCTTAGTGAGGTGTTTAGCTCATTGTACATTTCAACTGTGGTTGCCATGGCTACGGCACCTTCACATGCATCAGTGACGAACGTTGTCAGTGACAGACTCCACGTCAATCGTCAATGCGCCAATCGCCTGCATTTTCGGGCCGCAATTTGACCTTTCGCCATCAGCACCAACCCGATTTTCAGACTTACTGCGAAACGGTAACAAAATTTTCACTTATTTATAAGGCAATAATCTTTGATAGCTTCTTCCCAGACCTCAGATATGTAATAAAAGGTGTATTTCCAGCTCCTGTAACCCTCGTTTAAGATGCGTGAGTAGGTTCGTTTGGGTGCACTGCTATTAGCGTCTCGGTCGCATAGCCAGGAGTGCGTACAATCAATCCGCTTTATACAATGGAATGATGTTGTATTACAAAATAACCTATACAGAGTTGTCAAAGCTACTCCATGTGTCATAATGAACATCCCTTAGAAGCGCAGCGTTCGAACGATGAAGCCTCACGTTACAGTAACTAGACTAGAACGTATTCCGTGGAAGCCATGTCCAATGAATAAGCCTAACATGCTAATAAGCTAAGCCCCACTTTCGATTCGAGCAAACTGCCCGACCGCGTCTCGTAAGCATCTTGTGCACAATGGTTACACATGCTAAGCAAAACAATCCAACCTGAACGCCATTTCATTTTGTTAAAAACAAAGGTTTGTAAAAACAAAGACGCGAGCGACATACCGCTAACAAATAGACATTACTAATTAAGCGCGACGGACAATCCTATAAGGGCGTCGTACATTAATCACATGTACGGTGAGACAACGAGAGAGAGAGAGAGAGAGGTGGGAACATCGTGGTGGAGAGCTCCACCGCTCAGACTACTAAGCCACACCCTAGCGTGATCACACAGGGGGCACTAAACAACAGAAATTCATAAACGTATCGAACATCTGATTTTTGATTCGGAAAACCATTGACTGTTCAAAGAAACTTCACACCTTTGGTCCCGACAGCACAGTCTAGCTGCGAAAATAATTCAAACAAGCTTTTACGCGCTTTCGAATGGCAGTACTCACAAGTCAGCCTATACGTGTCTGGACAATCCACAGGACCGAGCGCATCTTCATATCACAGATTGTTGCTCATAGCACAACTCTAAGTACGCACTCGTGTTCCTTAATTCAGACTATACGCGTAGTGCGCGCCGATGGACGCGCCACTGGTGGCGGCCTTGCGCAGAACGCACGGGAGAGGAGCCAGCTGCGCGCCGTAGTTTGTTGCGTCGTTGATAGTGCTTCTCTGTCTTAGAATCAAGCGTCCTTCCTTTCTTTAGATCACTATCGTCTCTGTCTTATTCACGTTTTCTGAGCAAAATAGGCAACACCCTTCGCATGTGTGGGGTGGCCAAAGCTTCAAAGAATGTCCGAGAAGAATTGTTGCAGGGTGGGGGGCTCAAATACCGGCGAAAACGTGCCGGCGATTCAACGCAGTTGAATCACCGGCATGATTCTCCGCAAAGCCTCATCAGCGGGAGCAACGGTAGCAATGAATCGCCGCTTCGGCGGGAAATTTCTTGTTCTCATCCTTTCCTTTGTCGCGTCGGTGTTTTTTTCCAATCCATCATACTTAGACGCGTAAGTGGCGAAGTTCGTCTGCAGTGCAGCCTCTGGGTTAAAGGCATTTCGCTAAATTTTGGAATGTAGTTTCCCGCTTATATTGTTTTCCGCTTCTTTACCGCGTTGCACTAGCTAGGCAGCACCACTGCACGAGCGCGTTGTGTTGTATGGTAAAGCTACTGAAGTTTGCAAGAATTGAAATTATTGGTTTTATGTGGCCCGGTAAACCGTCACGCACTTCATGTTTTGCATCTATTTTATGAGTAGCTTCGCACATGTTTAACTGTTGCTAGTTGTTTCATGCGCAACTCTTCTTGATTCTTTTGAGCTGCGAGGTTCTTACCCTGCCTCGTTTGTAAAGGGTCTAAATCACGCTGTGTCTTATCCGAATGATACGAAACAAGTGCTTCTTTAACGCTTTATTCTTTTCGTCCGAGGGCATCTTGGATATTGTGCTTTTTTGGGAAATGTGTTTAGAAATAGGTAGTTCAGGACGAGAATTGCTAATACTTGCTGCATATGGTATTTTTGTTCCATTTTTTCGCTGAAAAGTTCGCGTCACATATGGGAAGTCATCACACCTCGATGCTGTCTGAGCAGACTTAAAACCCCGAGTGATTTGTTTGTTTCACAACGTAGTCCCTTCTTGTATGTGAATTTTGTACTGAACTGAATACTTTCTTATTATGCTTGCGCGGCGCAGGACTAAACCCGGCCTTGCCGCCAGCGCTCATCTACTTTGACTAGCGCTGCTTTGCCTTTAAATATATCACGGGGCACCTTTCTCTAGTATCATTAAAAATAAATTACTGAAAAGTTAGTAAGACTTTAGCTTTGTACGTTTCCAAGCAGCTCCCTTGGGAAATTTGACATTGGAAAAATCGCGGGAAGCGGGAACGGCAGTTCATCGGCGTATGGAGCAGAATTGCATTGATGGTACAGCGCTAACACACACTTTTATTAACCCGTGCGTTTGGCGACTTCGTTGGCTAGTGTACGCGTTCCCATCAATAAATTGGACTTATTCGGCGATGTCACATGTATTCATCGGCAGAAAAATCACAATGGCATATGTAGGCATCGCACCGTGTGGATTTGTTTGAGATAAGTCTGCACTAACGACGGGTGCTTATTATTGAGGTACAGAAGCAGCATTACGGCAAGAGTAGAATAAAAAAAAACGATCGAGACATCGCATTAGTCTTCATGTAAATGGAGTTTATGGCGTTTGTCTGCGGGACGCACCTGGCACGTATGTGGACCATGTTGCCCCAAACACCGGTAACATCGTGTTCATACCCGCTCCCACAGAGGCCCGCTTCTTCACTACAGCTGCCACCGCAGAAGAAGCAGTCGTGTGCCCGAACAAAGGAGAAATCGCGGCCGCGAACTTGAGCCATCCTTGCTGCAAAAGGGTTGTCGTCTGCTACTGCTCCCGCGCGTACTGCAGGACGCGCCCGATAGGTGGCTATCAGTGGCGCCTCTATAGGCGGTGCAAGAGGCGTATACTGGGAGCCGAAGTAAATTTGAAGCAGCGCGTTCTTTTCCGGGTGAAATGAGACCAGCAGCTTCAGATGCGTGAATGTGTGGCCTACACAAACACACGATGGTAGGAACCTCGGTAGACCGTTCCCCATGGTTGACCCGTATCCGGTGCACAATGACATGTAAATACCGACAAATACAGTTTCCAGACAGGAAATCCACAGGCTGACTTCATGGTGCTTCGTAATGCGTTTCAGACTGGTTTACTCGGAAGTAACACACAAGGGACGATGGCACACAGGACTAAAGGAGCCTTCTGTATGGTCTTCTGTTACGGGCACCGCGAAATACGACGTTATGCAACGTGTAACAACGTCGTTAACTCACCCGCTTGCGTACACCGAGGACCAACCTGACCGGGCTCGCCTCCTATGTTCAAGCACCCCAACGGTCAGGACAGGCATCGTCATTGGTTGCAGAAACGCGTCATCTTAGGGCATGACAGTTAACAGCCAATCGAAGAAAAACTTCGATCGCCCTCTCTAATTTCCTCCTTTGCGTCGCGTCGGCGAACACGAAGAGGAGTGGGCTAGGGGGAGGGAGAATCTCTGCTGCGGAGAGCGGTGCGGTCTTACGATAAACTATGCGGTCGGTTGAGAAAAGAGTTGGGTCGATGTGGAGAGGGCGATACAGTTAGCAAGAAGACACTTCCTGATGTTGCGGCTGGCATTTGCGGATTTTCTTTGTTTGCGTTTGAATTGAACGAAAAACTAATCAGGCTTGTTGGCGGTGATTCGTACTGGCTGAGTGAATAGGTTTCTTTATTAATAAAGGGATTTATTAGTTGCCCTCTTTGTGTCCACTGACGTTGATATGTGTTTCAGTTACGCCCCCACTTATGACTATTTGGCCATGTGAATTGCTCTGGTGAGCACGGTGAAGCGATAGCTAGCTAATGCTGATGCCATTTTCCAGACCTTGGTGTGAGAAATGTGCGGCAGCGGAATTTAGGTGGTGGGGGGTTGAAAAAAAGTTACAAAAAGTTTTCCGTCTTGCTCGAAAAACAAGCAAAAAAAGAAGTCCTCCAACAAAAAAAGATATCCTGAAAGAAGCTCTTGTTCGGAGCTTTTTCTTACAAGTTTGCTTGGCGCGTAGCAGTAATAGTAAATATTTCCATACTCAGGACACCCTATGTGTTACTGGCATGCATGCCTGCAATCTATATAGATGATTCTGCCGTGCGGCACACACGTAGACAAACACGCACGCCTGTTACGTGTATACATATAACAGCCTCGCAAAATTAGCGCTATTTAAGAAACACCCTATCAACAACAACTGCAACTGTGATCTCGCTCTGGGTCGCTATGCAGAGAAGCAGTTAACGTATTTACATTAACAGAAATTTCCTCCCCGCTGCAGGAAATACTAATAGGTGGGTGAGCTGTGCCTTCGTACAGTATGTGATAGCGAGCTTAAGGTGTTAGTGGCAGAAAGATATGATTTTGGAAGTTTTCACCATATTTCCTCTAACACGTAAGGTAGAGAGAGTGAAGTGGTATGTCCGGGTGGCGCATCGCCACTGCCTGTGTACGTTGATAATCGAGTTTCGGTTTTTCTAGTAAAATAGCTCAGTTGTAGTCGACGCACGTGTCCTGTCTCCCTTCTTTGTTTTGTCCTTCATTTTAACCGCCGTTAAACCAACTGGCATAGTTTGCTACTGTCAGCACCACAACTGGTCCAGCAAACCACACTACAAAACTGCTTTTCTTCGACCTTGGGCTTCTTTCTACCTGTCTCAAAAAAAAAAAAAAAAAAAAAAACACAGCGTTGTCCTGTTCTTTTCTTCTTACTTGTGATCACGTCCGTACTTGCTGGCACCCCTTATACGTTCACCATGCACCGACTGGCCCAGCAAACCACACCACAACAAATTTTACTCATTAGTAAATGTTAGGATAATTGAAAATGTTCGATGCTCCCCACATTGATCGAACCGTCGTTCTCCTCTCATTCTACTCACAACAGAGCCGGGTGCTTGCACTTCCTGCAAAACGGAAGCTCGCGGCCTTGCGATGAAACGATAATATTTTCGCTTATTTGCTTCGAAACCGTAAGACGCCGTAGTGAAAATACGCAATATGGGTAGATGCTGCATGTTATCAGCGCGGAGCCACAGCTGTTGCTTACACACCGAACACCCGTCCCTTAATACAAGAACTACCCCCGGGAAGAGACCCAGAGGAAGCGCAAGAGATCGCTATAGCGCTAGCGCTCGGCAGCTCCAGCGCTACCTACATCCTGAGTGATTCTAAAACTGCACTGCTGAATTACACTAGAGGCAGACTTCACCCTGCCACCTCCCACATACATGACCCAGAACCCTGCCCTCTCCCGAAGCGCTGAGCTCATCTGGGTGCCCGCGCACCCGGGAAACCCCTGCAATAAGGGCGCCGATTCTTTAGCTCGAGGGTCGAGAAACCGGGCACAGGCGGACCTCATGGGGGGTTTCTCGAGGGAGCGTGCGTGCACCTTCGCTGACCTCATCGCGAATGCTCGTGCCGAGAGGCAAATATCCGCACCTCTTCCCTTACTACCAGGGAGGAACGCTTATGGCGCCGTCTGCAAACGCGCACGCTACCTACTCCATCCCTCCTATCCCACTACCGACCCATCCCACCTTTTTGCCCTCTGTGCAATGCGCCAAAAGCAAACCTTACCCATATACTCCTGGTTTGCCCGGCTTCTCCTCCCCCCGGCGAGCCGGTACCACTCCAAACATGGGAGGACTCGGAGATCTCACTACGCTCCACGGACCCGGCAATGCAGAAGATCGCCGCCAGCCGAGCAGCCAGCGTCATGAATATGTTGAACATGAACGTTTTAGTGCAGTGGGGTCGTGCGGGGACCCAGGTGGCCTGGCAAATCCTAAATTCTTTTGCAAAATGAAGTTTTTCATCCTCTTCTTCAAGCTTCTGTTTTGAGTAGCAATATTTTTTACTCCATTTCAATGAAATGTTAAGCAGCAATGCACACCGAAGAGGACTCAGCTTTCAGAATCATTTCGCCTTCAACGTAGCTCAAACTAGCGCATGTTAGTTTATCGCAGTAACTAAATAAATTGGGTCAAAATACATAGAAATTTAGAGCTTCATTCCATGCAGTCGCACAGAACACATGCCTGTTAACATAAAGCCGCATATTATCAAAAATCTTTGCTATGAACCAACAATCATTCTCTAGGAACGCCGTGTTCTGCCGTAAGTACTCCCATGTTTTTTCGTCCTTGTGCTGCAGGCGCCGGCATCGCGCTACCGTGAGTAGGGAGCCTGCATACAAGCACCGTGAGCAATCAGTATTATGGTCTATGCGTGTTCGTGCGTGTGTGTGCATGTGCTCCTGTGTGCATGAGAATGTGAGCGTGTTTTAGAGGGCGCGTGCATATTTAAAGGGGTCCTGAACCACCTCTCGGCCATGGTGAAGAAACGCATTCCGCTAATGGCATACGCTGCTGTTAACCCCTCAGCCAAATTATGCAGTCGCGCGTGACGCGTGGACCGTTCAAGCGGAGCGTGAAGTCACCTTTTTTTCTTTTCGCTCTCTTTTCAACAGAAGCCTACTCGTCACTCTTTGATTGCATACTTAATGCCGGTCGCTTGGACCACTAGCTGTGATCTCTGTCGCATGGCCCTATGGAAGTGTCCGCTCTTTTGGCTGGATGTATTACTCTATGACCACATTGCATAAAGTCGGCGTGATAACGCTCTTCAAACCTTCTATTTGGACTAAAGACATACATATGTAGATTGATGGTTGCAAAACGTTCGACAACAGCGCGTGGAGCAGTGCGCTCCAGTTCCTAACAGGTATCGTTGACCTTCAGCATTGTTCAGCGCAGCACATGTTTACTTATCGTAATAATTAAATAAATTTCGGCAAAATACATACAAATTTATAGCCTACTTCCATATAGTCGCCCAGAACACAGGTCTGTTAACATAGAACCGAATAATATTGAAAGTTTTTGTTACAAACAAACAATCATTTTTTAAGAATGTCTTGTTCTACCGCAAGTACTCCCAGGCTTTCTAATACTTGTGCTGCAGGCCCCGGCATCGCGCCACCGTGGGTAGGGAGCCTACAAGCAAGCACCGCGAGTAATGAATATTAGGGTCTGTGCGTGTTCGTGCGTCTGTGTGCATGTGCATGTGCGCGTGTTCGCGCGTGCGTGTCTGATATCCCGTGTATATGTATTCCTTAAAGGGGTTTGGCAACACCCCACGGGCTTGGTGAAAAAACACAGTCCGCGGATGGCCTATACGCTGCTGTGAACCTCTCAGACAAATTTTGCAGTCGCGCGTGACGCATGGACTTCTCAAGCGGAGCGTGAACTCACCTTTTTCTCAAACGCTCTCTTCTCATCAGAAGCGGGTTCCTCGCTCGTTTCGGCCTGATTTATTTCATAATGTATCGGACTGCCAAGGCGTCATTGCTACGCAGGAATCAGCTAGGCGTCGCTTGCACCCGCCGCTACGCACACCTCATCGGCCAGCCGAACAGCCCTGATTGCGAACATTGTCTGGCGCTTGAAGCGCTGGAACACATGTGCGATTGCCCAGCCTATATGCCGGAGCGAAGGACGCTGGATAATATCCTAGCCAGCGTTTGCAGGTAACCAATGTCGGAGGACGCTGTTCTCTGCCCAGGACCTGACACTGCAACTTCAATGCGGGAAACTCAAGCGCTGGTGAAGTTCCTGCACGACACAAAATTAGACGAGCGACTCTATTAGGGCCACTGCGTAAAATACACATAAGCACCCACCACTTCTCATCATGATTTATCCCAGTATATTAACTCCCCTTCCCTCTTCCCCAGTGCAGGGTTGCAGAATAGAGCCCGCTAGGTCAAGTCAACCTCTCCGTCTTTCTTATCAATAAGATGTTTCTCTCCATTGAAATAAGCTAATAAACAGGCTGAAGTAAACGAAAATCTGCTTTCGCATTGCAATAAGAATTAGGCATATTAATGAAAGAAGCCGACTATTGTCCTCTCATGCTCGGCTGCGGCCGCCATGATAAGAATTACATTTTGGCCACCCTCTTATCGGTGTCGTCAGGTCTCGCTAATTTCGACCAATTTTGCACACTCAACGGCCTCGAACCACGCGAGACTTATCGTCAGACCACAGGACTCTTGCCAGCGCGCGCTCACTCCTGGCTAGACGTCTTGGGAGACTTCGCTTCCTATTGGGTTATTGACAGCGCTTCAAATTGCGCAAGTTGGATCTGACCAATAGCCGTCAGTCAAGCTGGTGCAGGACAAAGCCGGTCCGCACCATGAAGTCCGCACTGCAGTCCGCACCACGGTGCACACGGCAGCTTATGAGCGCGAGCGCGCAGTGAAGCCCTTTCGTGCATAAAGCAAGCGCTGAGCATACAGTTGCATGGAGCTGCGGTCTGCTACGTAGGGTAGATACCGCGGCCGCCGCGTGGGGCCCGACGGGTTTGCGGGCTGAGCGTCTGGTTAGAGTACGGCGTGTCGTAGGCGCCAAAATCGGGATGTAGTGGCGTCTACGTACACGCAAAATGGAATTTGAACTGCACGCAACGGTGGCGTTCAGTCGGCACGCCCGCTCCGCCGTAGCCTCCGCAGTGCAAGGCGTTAAGGCGTTGAGGAAGGAACGGAAGCAAAGCGAAGGGGATCGTACGCGACCTTTGATTGCCAATAACTCCGCTTCTGCCGTACGCATTGAAGTACTTTTTACATCAAAGCCTTTCTTAAATAGTCCATTTTAACTTCAAAATGCATTATTTTACTTCTATAAAAAGTGGTTCAGCGTCCCTTTAGCACCATAAATGAATGAATGCACAAAATTAATTCTTACTACTGAAAGCAAGACTTTAAACATCTAGGCCATGCGTGTACAGCATAAAACGGGGCACGCACGCTTTGCGAGCCGCTCCGACTTGTGGAAAGGCCGGTCACTGTGCGGCGTGCTTGGGTTCCGCGTCTAAGGGAGATCGGTGACACTCTATAGCAAACGGACAGTTTGCAGGAAACGCGTGGCTCACGGTTATCGTGCGACAGGGCTGGCCGGAACTTTTCGTGCAAGCAATGCGGCCTTGCGGGCCAGGTATGTCACATACCGCTGTGGTGTAATATTAGTGGCACGAGCATCGAGTGAGACTCTTGTTTATTGCGTAGCACTTTCGGGTCACTTCCAGAGATGACCGCGGACGAAATTGAAAATAAATCAGAAAAAGAAAAACAAATAGTACGGTACAAAATTCATCCGTTTTATTATAGCTATGATATCAGAGCATAAGTTTAGTTACAAGTTGTGTTACTGCAGTGTCTGGAATAATTATAATTAATTAGAAATTCCTGATTACCGCACACCAAAGCACAGGATCGCTGACTTTAGAGACCCGGCACGTGAGCAGGACTTTGGCGAAATTCCTGGAAAGACGGAAGTAGAAAGTGGAAGTAATTACACAAGACAAAACACAAGAACGTGGCTTGATATTTAACCGGCTCATTCTTTGAAAACAGTTGCCTCCGAGTTCTGTTCGCGCGTTGCGTTCGCCTAAAATTAACCTAAAGAACACCAACGCCGAGGTGCGAGTGCCACCAAGATACCCCTAAGTCAAAAATTAGGGTCGCCTACCATTTTTTTAAGCACAGACGCATCGCACGGGAAATTATTCAGCCTATTCATTCTGCAGACATGCTGAACTAAATAGGCAATAGGTGCATTTCCTCATAAAAAAATTCACTTAATCGCCCAGCTCCCCCATCGCGGTAGGTTTATGCCCCTTCTACTGACTCCTGTGCCTCTCGTGGCACCTTCTGTGCATATGTGAGAAGCACGGTGGACGGGAGGCAACCCAAGGTAATTTTGCTATGTTCTATGTATTTTTTTATTGAGAGAGAAGAAGAACGACGCTGAGTCTCCTGTTTAGAACGCAGAGCTTGCTGTCTTTCGACTCGGACGATCATCGCTTCTTTTCGCTGTTCGTGGCCTTCTACCCGTTCGCGAGAAGAGGCTCTCGCAGCACAAGATGGTTTTCGCCTCGCCGGGAGAGCGCCCACCGCGCGTTCACCACCGTCACCACGCCTGTTTGAGCCTGGCGACACTCGGGCCCGCGTCCCTCGACGCACTCCGGGCAAGGCAGGACCTGGAACTCCGTGCCACTCGCATGCTGGGCGAGTGGCTCAGTCAACGGACCACCTCCGTCGATCTGCCTGTGGTCCACCCCCCCCCCCCCCCCCCCCCCAGTCTGCGGATACCCTAGGAGATGCCACGAAGCCACGAGGACGGTTCCCCGGCACACGAGGAGCCCCATGCTTCAATCCCGCTCCCTCCCTTTGACGACGAGGACATGGACCTGTCCAGTTCCAGAAAACACGCCCGCGAAACAGAGAGTGACGACGAGGAGGCGGCCGGGCGTCGCAAGCAGCCGTCGACCGCTGCCCCCAGCTCGGACCAGCATGCGGCAGCCAGCGACCACGTGGACCAAGCCCTTCCGCGACCAAGCGACCAAGCCCTTCCGGAAAGAGCGACAGCCACCTCCTTCGCGCTTCCTCTGAGCGAGGGCGTGCCTGGCCCCACACCCGACGCGTCGTCTGCTCCCGATGGCGGCGCGCCCCCCGCAGCGTCGTGACAGCGGTCCGGCTGCACACGAGAACACTACCGACGCGATGGAGCTGGCAGAAGAGCCAACCACCGTTTCGTCACCGCAGGGCCCCGTGCACCCCGCGGCGCGGTTCCTGAAGGACCTGCCACGCCAGACTGCTCCGCGGCCGAAGCCAAAAGGGAGGAAGAAGTGGCAGAAGCAGAGAAAGGAGCCTGCTGATGTCTCGCCTTCGTCTCCCGAGGCAACGGACGACTCGCGGCGCCCACCTGCTACCCCGGTCACACCTAGACTGCCTGCAGCGGCAGTGCAGTGGGGACGCCACCTGCCCATGAGCCAACGTCAGATGGCTTTACTCTGGTGCAGCCGAAGGGGGAGAGGCGGCGTGCACGGGCCCTGGGGAATGCTGCGCTCCCGGTGGACCCTGCGGTCGTCGGTACGGTGCTCTTACGTCCCTCGGCGCCCGGCGTGCCTTCCGAGGAGCACCGCGCCTCGCACTTGCCGCGGCCCTCTCTTCGCGGCCCGGTCTATCAGCGGTTCGCGTCAGCCACAGGCGCAACATCGTGGCCGCCGTCACCACCACCCAGGAGTGCCTGGAGGGGTTGCTCAAGCTTACCGAGCTGCACGCGATCCCTGTGAGTGCCCGACTACCGGCCGAGCGCGGCAAGAGCACCGGCTTCCTGCACGGGGTGAGCGGGCTGCCTGCAGACACGGACCTACTGGGAGCCAACGAGTCCAGTATCCCTGTGCTGTCAGCAACGATGGACGGGAGCACCGTCACCATCCGTTTAGCGGGACCGGTTCCCCCGGAGTACGTACGCCTCTTCAAGCTCGGCTTCAGGGTGAGGCCAGCCAGGCCCCGTCCAGTACAGTGTCGGCAGTGTGGCCACTACGGGCACGTCCTGGAGTCCTGTCAGTGGCCGACTGACTGTGGCAAAAGCCACGCGGCGAATGTCTCCTGCCAGACCGTACGCTGCAGGAACTGCGGGGGCTCCCACAGGGCGGACACTCCTGCTTGCCCCAAATGGCAGGAAGAACGCAAGGTGGCCACAATCATGGCTTCCTCCACCTCGCCATTGTCGAGGCGCGCTGTCAGGGCCGTAGTCCGCGAGGAGCAGCGACCGCAGCTGTCCTCACCTCTGGCGCGGTCCTATGCCAGCGCGCTAAGGGCCCCAGCCCGGCACCCAGGCCTCCGGTACCTACCCCTCATGCCTCCCGCCGCCAGCAGACACAGGACACTCCGGCGCCTCCTGCGCAGACTGCCATGGATTAGCTGGTAGCGAACCTGCTGCTCATCATGGAAGCAGTCAGCACCATGCTGCCAGCTGACCACCCGCTCCGACCCATCTGCCTGCAGGCAGTGGCTTGCCATCAGCCTGCCAGCCACCATGGCTGATCGGCCAACAGCAAGGAAAGGTCGCCGCCGCCCGAGTGTTCTCCAGTAGAACACTAACTCTCTGCGGCGGCGACACGCAGACCTTTCCCTGCATCTCCTGCAGAGCGACTACGACGTGCTTGCTCTGCAGGAGGTGTACGCGGCGGCCGAGGACCTGCGACTCCCGGGATACACCAGTTACTCAGGCGCAACCACCTGCACGACACGCGGCTGCACGGACGCGCCGTGCCTGGACGATACCCACCAGCCCGGCAAGCCACGGACAGCCATCAAAGTTCGGTGCAACCTGGAGCACGCTGTGGTTCCAGTGGCCGACATCGCAGGAGGCCGTCTGGAGTGTTGTGATGTCACGGTGCGTCTTGGCGGCCAAGACACGACCGTGGCAAGCATATACATACGACCAGGAAAGCCATGGGACTCCTCCATCCTTGTCCAGCTGGCTCTGCGCCTCGGGAGGCAGGCAGTCCTCTGTGGCGACTTCAACAAACACCACACACACTGGGGAAGCCGCCGCTGCTCCAGCCGACGCCGATGCCTCCTCGACACCATCAGCAGAACCGGACTGGTGATCCTGAACAGCGGAGGACCCACCTATGTCCGCCGAGGGGTGAACTCAGCCATCGATCTCTCCCTCACCACAGAACAGTGCTCCTATTCCTGGGACACAACTCCGGGCACTTGGGGTTCGGACCACTTCCCCATTGTGATCACCTCTGTGTATGGAAGGAAGTCAAAGACCAGAACTTTCAACGTCATATACTGGTCTGTGTTTAGGAAGCACTGTAGTGAGGCGACCGATCGTTGTGACTTTCTAGACGCCATCGCGGAGTGCTCCCAGGCGGCTACCGTTCAGTGCTCTACTCCACCAGACACCCCTGCCCCGGATCTCCGCCTACTCAATATCCGTGCTTCCAGGCGCCGTGCGGAGCGCAGAGCAATTTGGTCAGGGAAGGCAGAGCACTGGACTGAATACACACGAGTGGACGCCTGCTGTAGAAGACAGGCCCGCCGCAGGAGGAACCAGAGCTGGGTGAGCCTGTGCTCAAGTATCAAGGACCATTCAAGGGGCCCCCTAGCCTGGCGACTACTCAAGTCATTCACCGGCAAGAGGACGAGCCGTCAACCCGTCTTCGCTGTGGCCATCTCGCTAGGAATCAGCGAAGAGGCCCTCGCTGTACTTCTGGCGAACCGGTTCGCCCCTCCTGTCCCACAGAGTGCAGCCATCCTGCCGGTCGGACACCCCCCTGCCCAGCTGCCCACCTGTCTACACAGCCTCCACCCTGCTTCGACGTCCAGCCAGGTCGCTGCCCTCTGCCACGAGCCACTTGCCCTGCACGAGCTCCAGGCGGCCCAGAGACGAGGGGAACGCCGCAGCGCAACAGGACCAGACGGTGTAACGCCACAGATGCTCCGCAACCTGGCCGCCAGCGAGCAACAGCGCCTGCTCGAGTGCTTCAATGAGATCTGGCAGTCAGGGCAGGTGCCAGGGGCATGGCGCACAGCCATTGTGGCACCCATCCTCAAGGCCAGAAAACCGGCCAGGGAACTGTCGTCCTATCCACCGGTCTACCTCGCCTCCGCTGCCTGCAAAATTATGGAGGCCATGGCCCTGGCACGACTGTACTGGGTGGCCCGTGCTCGCGGCTTCCTGGCAGACCAACAGACGGGCTTCCGGCGGCGGCGGTGCACTGCGGACTCCATCGCTAACATGGTGCCCACCCTGGAGGACGCCAAGGCCGGCGGGAACCTCGTGATGCTCTTGCTGATCGACGTACAGGGTGCCTTCGACAGCCTCCCTCACGCAGTTGTCCAGCAGGGCCTGGACCTCCTCGGCATCTGTGGCAACCTGCGGGAGTTCCTCTCGTCGTTCCTGCACAATCGCACTCCTCGTCCAGTCGCTGCAGGCGTGCCACAGGGGTTAGTGGTGAGCCCCTTCCTTTTCAACCTGGCCTTGGCACGGTTGCCTGCTGCCCTGCCGATCGACGCTCACTTCCCCGTGCAGTCCTCAATCTACGCGGATGACATCGCCCTATGGGTGCGGGGACCACCGCAACACATCCGCAAGACACGTGCGGCCCTACAGAGGGCCCTGGACACTGCGGCTGTCTACTTGTGCAGCATCGGCCTTACCATCTCGACCTGGAAGAACGAGGCCTTGCTGCTGCATCCCAGAGCAGCAGCCCACCGCTCAGCTGCCCGGCTGCGCTTGGAGGGTGTCCAGATCCCATGGAGCAAGGTAGTCCCGTATCTGGGGCTGCGCATTGACCATCGGCTGACCTGGCTGCCGGCTACCAATGCCCTGTGCGCCCAGACGCTTCGGGTCCGCAAGGCGATCTCACAGCTCCTTGCCCGTGGACTTGGCTGTACCACCAGGTGGGCCCTGCAGCTCTTTGAAGCTGCAGCCCCTTCACGGCTACTCTATGCCCTCCCTCTTGTGGCGCTGCCCCCACCCTGCCTGCGGAAACTGGAACTGCAGCACCGGTCAACAATACGGATCTGTCTTGGCGTTCCCCGAATCTCAAAAGTGGCCGCCACTCTTGCTGAGGCAACTACCTGGCCCCTGTCACTACCCTTCTTGCAACAGGGGCTATGGCACATTGATCGCCTACACCATGCCGCAGATGGACAAGCACTCCTGACCCGCCTACGCTCCCGGCCAGCATCACACATGGGACGGCTTTGTGGCCTCTATAAGGAAGTCATAGGGGACACGCCTGCAAACGCCGTACAATCTCGCCCACCACACCGACCACCAATCCCTATCTCGACGGAGTTGCCAGGTGTCTCAAAGAACCATTCCCCAACATGTGCCCTACAGCAGACGGCAGCCTCTCTCCTCCAAGAGACTTAAGGACCACCTTCACATCTTCGTGGATGGATCCGTGATACCGGAGACGGGCTCATCCACGGCAGCCTGCGTTGCACCGGCCCTACAAAAGAGCAAGGTGTGCCGTCTCACGGGACATGCAAGCTCTACAGTAGCAGACCTAGCAGGACTCCACTTTGCTGTGGACCTACTGGCAGAGGAGCTACCAACGACTCCGGCAGCTATCGTCTGCGACTCCAAGGCGGCGTTGCTTTGCCTGCAGAGCCCTGTCAAGGCTAGCCTTGGGGTTGCACTGCTCTCCTCAAGACTGGCGGCCCTTCAGGATGCAGGATGCTCATTATCCTTGCACTGGGTACCAGCGCACGTAGTGATCCCGGGCAATGAAGAGGCAGACACTCTCGCAAAGACCGCCCATCACCCAAGCGTTCCCCTCAGCCCTGCTGTAACGGCCGCGGACTTCACAAGACACAGGCTGCGCCGGCACATCATCGCCTGCCATCCGGAAACGGGTATCCTTGGGACGGCCTCCACGGCCGCTTCCACAGCACGGCCTCCCACGAAGGGATACCTCGTTGCTTCTCCGACTGCGGGTTGGCTGCTACTGGACGGCAGCCCGCTGGCACCGCCTTGGGAAAGCCACCTGGCGAGCCTGTACCTCCTGCGGTGACCCAGAGACTCTGGAGCACCTTCTGCTGGCCTGCCCTGCTCATCTGCAGCACCGGGGTCGACTTCTGCAGGAGTTCTCCCACCTGGGGCTCCCATGTTCATGACAGGAAGACATCCTCTTCCCCAGTTGTAATCAGCTACCAGCCTTCCTAAGTGTCGTCGAGTACCTCGACTTGTTGGGGCTCTCGGCGAGACTATAGAAAATTTCTTCAAAGACGAATAGCCGTTAGGCTATTCACCACCTCGGGCCTCCTGATCCGCCTCAACTTCACTTTTGTTGGGCCACCTCCTATGGTCTAGCACCAGTCCACTCCTCCGGTCGAAGCCACTGGGCCTTCCAGGCCGGACTGCTCCGCCGCTGCCATGGCGACTCTACCGTTCTCCCTCTGTCTATCTATTTCACTCCCATATCCTGCCTCCTGCTGGCGCTGAGCCGTGCTCCCGCAAGGTTTGCAGAAGATAGTGCAAGGATTTCCGCCTTTCCCTACAAGAACCACTTCTCTCTGTAAATGAGGGTGAGGACGAGGTACCTTTACTAGTTCAAATGTGATTAATGCCCACCATTCGCCACAAAGACGCATAAACCCGCAAAAGAGAATTGAAATAACGTGTACCTCACAGGTACGCCTGTGATGTACACCTCTCTTCTACTTGGCCAACAAGGAACCCCACCAAATAGACTCGCGCATGACAGAAGCGCAGGACCAACACTGCCAAGAACAGGTAAACAGGCGCAAGTGTAAAATAAAGAGTTCTAGTAGCGTTTTCTGAATTAGCTCCAGAATAAGCATATATATATATATATATATATATATATATATATATATATATATATATATACCTATATATATCCCATTAAGCAGTGTGCAATAGAAGTCGGTGGTAACTCCCTTAGACAGGATACCAGTAAGCTATCGCAGGAGACGAAAGATCTGATTAAGAAACGCCAGTGTATGAAAGCCTCTAACCCTCCAGCTAGAATAGAATTGGCTGAACTTTCGAAGTTAATCAACAAGCGTAAGACAGTTGATATGAGGAAGTATAATATGGATAGAATTGAACATGCTCTCAGGAACGGAGGAAGCCTAAAAGCAGTGAAGAAGAAACTAGGAATTGGCAAGAATCAGATGTATGCGTCAACAGACAAAGCCGGCAATATCATTACTAATATGGATGAGATAGTTCAAGTGGCTGAGGAGTTCTATAGAGATTTATACAGTACCAGTGACACCCACGACAATAATGGAATAGAAAATAGTCTAGAGGAATTCAAAATCCCACAAGTAACGCCGGAAGAAGTAAAGAAAGCCCTGGAAGATATGCAAAGGGGGTAGGCAGCTGGGGAGGATCAGGTAACACCAGATTTGTTGAAGGATGGTGGGCAGATTGTTCTAGAAAAACTGGCCACCCTGTATACGCAATGCCTCATGACCTCGAGCGTACCGGAATCTTGGAAGAACGCTAACATAATCCTAATCCATAAGAAAGGGGATGCCAAAGATTTGAAAAATTATAGACCGATCAGCTTACTGTCCGTTGCCTACAAACTATTTACTAAGGTAATTGCAAATAGAATCAGGAACACCTTAGACTTCTGTCAACCAAAGGACCAGGTAGGATTCCGTAAAGGCTACTCAACAGTAGACCATATTCACACTCTCAATCAGGTGATAGAGAAATGTGCGGAATATAACCAACCCTTATATATAGCTTTCATTGATTATGAGAAAGCGTTTGATTTTGTCGAAACCTCAGCAGTCATGGAGGCATTACGGAATCAGGGTGTAGACGAGCCGTATGTAAAAATACTGAAAGATATATATAGCGGCTCCACAGCCACCGTAGTCCTCCATAATGAAAGCAACGAAATCCCAATAAAGAAAGGCGTCAGGCAGGGAGATAAGATCTCTCCAATGCTATTCACAGCGTGTTTACAAGAGGCATTCAGAGAACTGGGTGGCGAAGAATTGGGGATAAAAGTTAATGGAAAATACCTTAGTAACTTGAGATTCGCTGATGACATTGGCTTGCTTAGTAACTCAGGCGACCAACTGCAAGGCATACCCACCGACCAGGAGAGGCAAAGCAGAAAGGTGGGTCTAAAAATTAATCTGCAGAAAACTAAAGTAATGTTTAACAGCCTCGGATGAGAACAGCAGTTTACGATAGGTAGCGAGGCACTGGAAGTGGGAAGGGAATACATCTACTTAGGGCAGGTAGTGACCGCGGATCCGGATCATGAGACTGAAATAATCAGAAGAATAAGAATGGGCTGGGGCGCGCTTGGCAGGCATTCTCAGATCATGAACAGCAGTTTGCCATTATTCCTCAAGAGAAATGTATAATAGCTGTGTCTTACCAGTATTCACCTACGGGGCAGAAACCTGGAGGCTTACGAAAAGGGTTCTACTTAAATTGAGGACAACGCAACGAGCTATGGAAAGACGAATGATGGGTGTAACGTTAAGGGATAAGAAAGTAGCAGATTGTATGAGGGAACAAACGCGAGTTAATGACATCTTAGTTGAAATCAAGAAAAAGAAATGGGAATGGGCAGGACATGTAATGAGAAGGGAAGATAACCGATGGTCATTAAGGGTTACGGACTGGATTCCAAGAGAACAGAAGTGTAGCAGGGGGCGGCAGAAAGTTAGGTGGGCGGATGAGATTACGAAGTTTGCACGGACGACATGGCCACAATTAGTACATGACCGGGGTAGTTGAGAAGTATGGGAGAGGCCTTTTCCCTGCAGTGGGCGTAACCAGACTGATGACAATGATGGCGATGCTATATATATATAAATATATATATATATATATATATATATATATATATATATATATATATATATATATATATATATATATATATATATAATATATATATATATATGTATATATATTGTTACACACGAGGTGTTTAACGCAGAACCAGATGAATCTGGTTGATAGGCGCGGTTGTTGAAGAGCGGTCTCGCGGCAGCTTGGCCAACGTCGTTCTCTTCTTTCTTCTCGTTGTCTCCGCGGCAGGCGTGGTTCATGACAGCTTGTGACATTTCCCCGCTGGCAGACGAAGCCCGCCGGGCGAGTCAGTCATCTCGTGGGTTGTAACGCCTCAGACGCGCGACGTGCGTCACTTCAGCCTTGGCCGAGCGTCGTCCACTGCTCGTGACACGCGCAATGCGGTAGTTTACTTCGCTGAGGCGCTCCAGAATAACGTAAGGGCCGACGTAGTGGGCGAGAAACTTCTGGCACAAGCCACGCTTCCGCAACGGCGTCCAGAGCCACACAAGGTCCCCAGGATCGAAGGAAACGTGGCGGTGACGCCCGTCATAGCGGATCTTGGACCGGTCCGGCGATGCTAGGGTGCGTAGCCTAGCGAGGCGTCGCGCTTCTTCTGCTCGACATAGGATCTGATCAATTGATTCGTTGTCATGAGCGAAGTAGGGAAATATGGTGTCGAGGGTGTAGCGCGGCGGACGAGCATACAGAAGGAAAAATGGTGAGTAACCAGTGGTCTCGTGTCTCGCGGTATTGAAGGCATAGGTAATGAAAGGCAAGATACTGTCCCAATTCTTGTGTGCTGAATCGACGTACATGGATAGCATGTTGGCAAGCGTTCTGTTTGTGCGCTCGACCAGACCATTAGTTTGTGGATGGTAGGGCGTAGAATGGCGGAAGCTACATGAACACAGACGAAGGGTTTCTTCAACCACGTCCGCGGTAAACTGTCGCCCACGATCGCTGATTACTATGCGAGGAGGTCCATGTCGGAGTATAACGTTAGCCAGCAAGAAGATAGAAACTTCTGTAGCTGTGGCCGATGGCAATGCGGCGGTCTCACAATAGCGGGTCAGGTGATCTACGCAAACGATAACCCAACGATTACCCTTGGAGGATCGCGGGAAAGGGCCCAGAAGATCTATACCAACTTGCTCAAAGGGGACGCTAGAAGGGGGAACTGGTTGAAGCAGGCCATGTGGCGCTTGTGGCGGACGCTTGTAGCGCTGGCATTGAGAGCAGCTGGCGACGTACCGTTCGATATCTTTCCGCATCTTAGGCCAGTAAAAACGTTCTTGAGCCCGGTAGAGTGTACGTGTGGAACCAAGATGACCGGAAGTTGGGTCATCGTGCATGGCGTGTAATACTTGGTGGCGAAGGTTCTTGGGGACAACTAAAAGGTAGCGTGCACCGGTGGTCGAGTAGCTCTTCTTATACAGCGCGCCACCATCACGTAGGCGAAAGCGACTGCCTGCAGGTGACTCCTGTGCTGCCGCGAAGAGCGGTTGTAAGCTCTCGTCCTTGTGCTGCTCGGATATGACGGTACGCATATCCGGAAATTCCGGGGACACAAAAGCGATGTATTCATCAAAATTGTCCGCATCACATTCAGTTGTTTGAAGTGGCATCCGAGAGAGACAATCAGCGTCAGCATGTCGCCGGCCACTTTTGTAGCAAATAACGAAATCGTATTCCTGTAGACGGAGGGCCCAGCGCGCTAGTCGTCCTGAGGGATCCCGCAGATTCACAAGCCAGCATAGCGAGTGATGATCTGTTATCACAGTGAAGGGGTGCCCATAGAGATACGAACGAAACCGTTGCACGGCGAAGATGACCGCCAGACACTCTTGTTCGGTGACTGTGTAGTTGCGCTCGGAGCGGCTCAAGGACCGGCTAGCGTAAGAGATCACGTGCTCACTGTCGTCAACACGCTGAACTAGCACAGCACCGATGCCTACGCCACTGGCATCGGTGTGAATTTCAGTTGGTGATGAAGGATCAAAGTGCCGAAGAATTGGTTGGGATGTCAACAGGAACTTGAGCTGGCGAAACGATGAGTCGCAATCTGCAGTCCACTCAAAGGGAACGCCTTTTTGGAGAAGGCGTGTAAGGGGATGAGCCATGTCAGCAAACCGGGGAATGAATCGGCGAAAATAGGAGCACAAGCCCAAGAAACTTCTTAACTGCTTGACAGAGTTGGGTACTCTAAATGCTTCTACGGCCGCAGTCTTTTGTGGATCTGGTCGGATGCCTTCTTTAGCGACGAGATGGCCTAGCACAAGAGTTTGTCGTTCCCCAAAACGGCATTTTTTTGAATTGAGCACGACGCCCGCTTTCTCCAAGCAGTTCAAGACCAAATCCAAACGTTTGTTGTGCTCACTAAACGTTCGCCCGAAGATCACAACGTCGTCTAAGTAGCACATGCAAACTTCCCATTTTAAGCCGCGTAATATCGTGTCCATGAACCTTTCGAACGTTGCAGGTGCGTTACACAACCCGAAAGGCATCACGTTAAACTCGAATAGTCCGTCGGGTGTTACAAATGCTGTCTTTTCTCTGTCGTCCTTGTGTATAGGAATTTGCCAGTAACCTGACCGTAAATCGATTGAGGAAAAGTAAGATGCCGCAAAGAGACAGTCGATGGCGTCGTCAATTCGTGGGAGCGGATATACATCTTTCTTAGTGACGGCGTTTAGGCGACGGTAATCAACACAGAACCGCCACGTACCGTCTTTCTTCTTCACCAATATCACGGGTGCTGCCCAAGGACTAGATGATTCTCGAATGACGCCTTTGCATAGCATTTCTTGGACCTGATCACTGATTATCTTGCGTTCTGACGGAGATACACGATAGGGTTTTTGTCGGATTGGCTGGGCGGCTCCTGTGTTGATGCGGTGACGAGTTCTGGACGCAGGAATTGATGGCGGGCCCTCGTGCTGAGCAAAGTCGAATACCGAGGTATGTTTCGTAAGCAGGGCCATCAAAACTCGACGCTCGTGATCGCTGAGTGACTTGTCAATCATGGAAAGTATCTTCGAGCTCCCGGGGCTCGAGACACTGGTTGCTCCTCCATCGGGGAGCTCTGTAAGTACTGCCACCGATACGGGCGAGTCTTTCTGAAACGTGGCAATCTTTAGGCCTTGAGGTAGCACTGCCGCTTCAGTGGAACAGTTTAGCGCCCACAGCCCCGCGCATCCATTGGTCACTGAGACTACGCAGTGCGGAACTAACACGTTTTTCTTGAGGCAGTTCCGATGTACAGGTTCCACTGCAGCGTCGAACGAGATAGGAGCCGGAGATGAACAGGCGACGGCAACACGCATCGCGGATAAGGCGGGCACAACTGTATCCTCAGACACGCACAGCACACTCTCCGGGCAAGCTTCACCTTCAAAGAGCACAGGTGAAACACTGGTGTCGACACTGAGTTCTCCCGTCCGGCAGTCAACATTCGCACCACACAATTGCAAAAAGTCAATCCCCAGAATCACGTCATGCGAGGAGCGAGGAAGAACAGTAAACTCTGCATTAAAAACTTTCCCACCCAATGACACATCCACGTTACACACACCAACCGGGTATAATGATTCACCACTGACTCCACGGAAACTTGTGCACTGGTCCCAACGAAACATAACCTTGCGTCCCAGAAGGCCTTTAAACCCCACACTCATGACCGAGACAGTTGCTCCCGTGTCGACTAAAGCCATTGTAGAGACCCCATCAATCAGTACATGAACCTTATTCTTTAGCATGAAAATAGTTGGAGGCAGTTGAGTCGGCAGCACACATTTTCCAGCGACCTCACCTCCATCGGCCGCGCTGGCTAGTTTCCCGGCGGGGGCGACACGAAACGGCGCCGAGGCGATGGTGACGTGAATCGCGGCCGAGGGGATGGTGATCGGGAGGCTCGGAAGGCTGGTGGTGGCGTCAGAGTACGGTCGGAGGCAGGGGAGCGGTAGCGGTTCCGGGTTCTTTCTTCTCCAAGGTAGGTCTCCTGGGCGCTGCATCGGTCCTCTCGAAAGTGGCTTCCTGAAGTGGAGTCTCCTGGCCACTGAGTGCGCAGTGTACGACCGCTAGACCGCATAGTCGGCGCTGACGATCCGTAGTTCGATGCTCGGCGTCGGCTACAGTACCTAGCTATATGGCCAGGCATGCCGCAGCAGTAACACACTGGCGAAGGGCGAAGTTCAGAATGCGGGTTGAAGTATTCTGCCGAAGACATCGGTTGAGGGTAACGAGGCTCTTCCCCTTGAAAGTCGTAGGTAGCGGCGAGTCTTCGTGGACGAAAGTTGCGTGGGCGTGGATCAAAACGTTGAGGGGGCGAATCATTGCGTGGTGGTTCGGTCGTAATGTAATGCGGTTCGTCTCTGGAGCCGTTAAGATCCGCGACGTTCACCGAGTGGTTCCAAGTAGCCGAAGGGGGTTCCCAAAGAGTGTCTCGGAAAACGGAGGAGCTGTAACGTGGCGCCGCATAACGTGCCTGTTCGTCATGTCGCTGTAGCTCCTCGCGGACTATCCGGCGGATGGCGGACGATAGGTCTGGGAGCGGAGGACTCGTGTCAACACTTGCTACAGTTGTTACATTGGCCAGCCGTCCAAACTTTGGTGTAATTCGGCGAGTCTTCAGCGCCTCGAACGTACGGCAGTGCCGTATCAGTTCTGATACAGTGTGCAAGTTCTCTTTACCAATGAGGAAGTTGTACACGTCTTCCGCTATTCCTTTTACCACGTGTCCCACTTTATCTTCCTCTGTCATGTGAGGGTTCACGGTTCGGCACAGCTTCAAAATTTCTTCGATATAGGTAGTGCAAGTCTCGCCGGGTACCTGAGCTCTCTGGGCTAATGTGAGTTCCGCACGTTTCCTCTTTGCGTCCGAGTCACCGAAACACTTTTTGATCTCCTCAACGAAGCGTGTCCATGTAGTTAGCATGTCCGCGTGGTTGTCATACCATACCAGCGCCGTGCCGGCCAAGAAGAAAACAACGTTCCTAAGCTGACTGGCAGCATTCCAGTTATTGTATTGGCTTACCCTTTCGTAATGGGTTAGCCACTCATCCACATCTTCCTCTGCCTTCGCCGAGAACGTGCGTGGCTCTCGGTAGTGCTGGATAGGGACTGGGCTTGCCGAGGCACTGCTGGTGAGGGTATTTTGCTCTGTAGCCATGATTGAGCGCGACGGCGAAAGTCCGGCGAGGCGACGGCTTCGGCGTAGCTCTAGTGCTGGTGGTTCCGTTGTAAGTCGTGGGAGGTACCCCGCACAGCTCCACCAAATGTTACACACGAGGTGTTTAACGCAGAACCAGATGAATCTGGTTGATAGGCGCGGTTGTTGAAGAGCGGTCTCGCGGCAGCTTGGCCAACGTCGTTCTCTTCTTTCTTCTCGTTGTCTCCGCGGCAGGCGTGGTTCATGACAGCTTGTGACAATATATATATATATATATATATATATATATATATATATATATATATACACATAAACGAGAAGAAAGGTGGTTAACCGAGGGGCCCGATTTGTACTAGTCATATCATAAGAAGCCAACAAACACTGACACCAAGGACAACACAGGGGAAATTACTTGTGCTTAATAAATGAAACAAAGAAACGACAAATTAATGGAAATTAAAGTGGATGAAAGAACAACTTGCCGCAGGTGGGAACCGAACCCACAACCTTCTTCTTGGTGTCAGTGTTTGTTGGCTTCTTATGATATGTATATATATATATATATATATATATATATATATATATATATATATATATATATATATATATATATATTTGTGTGTGTGTGTACACGCTTATGTTCATTGTTTGTCAGCTTGTATTATTAATGGTGCTGTTAGCGAATTCAATTTTTTTTTTACTCTAACCTCCCTATGTAATCGCGAAATAGGCCTTGATGGTATGTGAATAATATTTAAAAAGAAACGTTTTCCATTTTAAACATGCGCCATATGCTTTCGACCTAAGCAGTTATTTATTCCATTTAGTTTAATTATTTAATGGATTGCTTTGGTCATTCATGAAAATGATATCTACCAGGGCAATATTTCATCCATAGTGACGTGATGCAGGCAAACTTTATAGGCTTTTTAAAAAAATAAGTGCTCAAAGAAAAAACAAAAACCGGAAACACTGTGGGAACGTAACTGAGTGGGTAAAATGAGCAAGAACACCGGCCCTAAGCCAAGCAGAGAAAGGAGGACGCATACGTATTTATTATAGCAACGTAGATAAAGGTATCACGAAGAACAAATGGGTTCATTGAATGAGTGAACGAATGAATACAGCAGCAATTCCCAAAAAATTCGTTATACGAAACGAAAAGAATGCCGGCTCTCCGGTAATCCAGAGTAGATGTAAGCATGAAATGGCAAGCGGCAGAGCAGACTGGCTGGAGATAATGCTAGCCACAATCTGAGAATGGGTATAGTGCATGCTCGACACGGCACACCCCCACCACACCACACCGCACCACTCTATATTATGCACTGTTCCCCATGGACGCAATTGTTTCCTGTCACAGATGGCGACAGGAAACAATTGCGTTGATATGGCGTCTTTTGCTGCCTGTGATGCCGCCGCCTTAAAATGCTTTTCTTCTTCCAACAGGGTGTGGCGCTCAGGGTTTGTCGCTACTTTTTCTTCTTGTCGCGCCGAAGTACTCGGCTGCAAATGTGCGGCCTTAGGGAGGTGGGCACGGCCTGTGGCTTTGCTGTCACCCTCGTGAACGGCCCCATAATCCTGGCGTTGTCGGCACAGTCGAGGAGTCTTCTGCTCTGGCGTATAACTCGCTAAGCGATCGGTTTCTGGAAAATGCTTCCTACCTGTGCTTTCATTGGGTTGTATTGCTCGGCTTAAAGCATTTGTGACGGCGACCTCAGTGGAATGAAGAACGATGCAGAAGCATATGCGGCCACGACGCGACTCAGGCCTGAAAGCTTACTGAGCCGAAATGGACCTGTTTTGAACTGAACCTCATTGCAAGTCTCGTCTCAGCCAGGATACAGGATGGGTGTTTACCCATCCTCGCTGCGGCGGACGCTGCCGGCTTGGTCACGCAGCGTGGCGCCATCTCTCGAGGCGGCGCAAAACCCGCACCGCGGAACTGACGGACCGCTGGAGTTGAAAAGAGCACAGGCAACCCTGCCTCAGTGCGAAAAGATGACAATCAAGTCTATGGTGACATGTATCGGCCTTTTGAACATCGTTACTGGAAATGACAAAAATAAACTTCATCGTACTAGTAGTTACAGCTTGAGTGATATTGTGAACAAGCATTAGGAAGAAATCGGAAGCGATATTTTTGTAACTTGCTTCAGCAGTAACTCGCGTATGTAATGCGGTCTTGTACAAAGGGTTGGGTCCAGAGACGACATTGTCTGAAGTTTTGACTGATTTCTAGGATGACCTCGTTTTTTTCTCGCAACGATGCCCAGATGTTCTCGTTTCGTTCTTGGTCCGTTCTCGTCTTGAGTGCCAGGATTAAGGCTCAGAATTTTTTCTCTAGGCCTCTCGAAGCTCGCCGACAGCGGGAGCTAAAATCATCTCATGCTTAATAACAAAAAACAAAACAGAAAACAATGTTACCATTAGAAATTTCATATCTTGAGGCTGAGTGGCAAAATTGCCTAATGCAAGCAAGAAGCCAAAATGATTGCAGGTTTTTCAAAGCAAATCAAGCGGAACTGCGAGGAATTCGCGATAGGAAAGCAAATAAATAGACCGCAGTAGAGACTCGTACGCACTCAAAAGATTTCGCTCGTGAGTCGCTTCGTGAAGTTGATCATTTCAAAGCACGCCTCTGAAGGCAGCTGCTCCGGAACAACCTCGTTCCTCACGGATAACTGTGGCAAAGCGGAAGGGCTACAGGCCATGCACTCAGAATTAACATACGGCGTTGCGACAACGATACAACTAAGGCGACTAAAGCTAGACAGGGAAGCGAGCGTCGCTCTGATGGCTGCGAGTATACGCGATGAGGAGTTGCTGACGCGCTGGCTTAGCATCGTGCAACATCTTTTCGCTATGCCGCCTTTCAAATCTGCAATGCAGAATGGATGTTTCTAAGAAGCGACGCCTTCGAAGCAGATGGCATCGGCGGCCGCCGGCTTGGAAGCTCCGCCTCGCTTGTGCAGCCAAACGGCTTCGAGATGCTGGCGCAGATGTACGGGAAACATAGACATTAAAAAGAGCGAGCCACGTTGTGTTCAATGGGGATTACAACGAACAAAGCAAGAAGCGCCGTTTAGCCGACAGAGAGGACCGGAAATGCTTTTGTGCCGAGCAGCTCTTCGGGCGTAGTGAGGCGAAATACAATGGGACTTGCTAAAACAAGGCAAATTTTAAAGGAAACCTATTCGCCCTATATGTATATGTGTATATATATCAAGAAATCCTTATGGATTCGGTGAAGTCCGCTTGAGGCCTGTGCAACGCAGTTTTGTTGCAGTTAATGAAAAAACAAACAAGAAAAGTATATACTTGCGTTGGAATGTGCAATCACGCAATCTTAGCATTATTTTTCTCGCCGATTCCTCTAAGGTTGCCTGAGGTGGTTGTCTTGAATAAAGTATTAGACGGAGGTTCGACAAATTGTTTCGTTTTTTTAGTGCCTACAGTGCATACGGAATGAGCTAGTAGGCAATAAGTTATTTTGAGCTGCACATTAAAGAGAGAGAAAAAGAGAAAGAGAGGTCATAAAGGAAACGCAGGGAGGTTAACCAGGCTGAGGCAGGTAGCCTAACTTGCACTGGGGAAGGGAGAAAGGGCATTTAAAGAGGAGAAGGAACAAAGACGTTCACAGTTTGCACTGTTACACACACAAGCATTTATTGCTGAGTTAGTCATAGGCGGTGATATAGGCTGGTACATTTCAAGGAACGTGCCAGCACCTTTATGGCCTTGTACACAGATGAACAAGGCCACTCGCCCAAGATCTTCTTCTCTGTGAAAGGCCTGTCGTCTAAGTGCCCCAAACCTGTCCTTTCATCGTCGTATGTGGGGCAGTCACACAGGAGATGTTTGGTCGTTTCTTCGACACCACATGTGCTGCGTTTGGGACTGTCTCCCATTATAATTCGGAATGAGTAAGCGTTTGTGAAAGAAACTCCTACTAGCAGGCGGCACAGTAACGTTTCTTCGCGTCGGTTAAAGCTAGGTAAAAGTTCTAATCTCATACGTGGCTCCATAGCATATAGGCGCTGGTTGGTGAACTCAGGTGCGCTCCATTTCGTTAATGTAATATAGGTAAGAGCGCTCAGGTGCGGCGCTGCATCTGCTCTCAACAATGGTATCAAAGTGCTTTCACATATACCATGTTCCTCATGGGCAGCTTTGTCGGTATATTCATTGCCAGTAATGTTGCAGTGTCCAGATAGCTACTGAAATACAATGTCGTCGCCTCTGCCTACCGCTTGATGGTAGCGTAAACGTATCTCTGCTACCAGTTGTTCATGTGGGCTTTGGCGCAGAGCTGATAAGAGGGATTGCAGGACTGCCTTTGAGTCACAGTATATAGCCCAGTGATTTGGTGACTGTTGCTGCACTGCGCTGCCGTGGGCGGACCGTTCAGACCCTGTCGATGTTGTGGCGTGGCTGATTTTGAACTTACCGCAGATTGACATCGACGGAATGACTACCACGCCAGTAGAGCTGGTTAGAGCCCAAGAGCCATCTGTATAAATGTGAACTCGATTGGAGCATGAACCAAGCAGTAGATTAGGAGCGGCTTGATTCAGGGAACAAGTTGGGAAGTCGGAGTTCTTTCCAACTCCTGGAACGAAAAGCTGCGCTTGTGGCGGCCACCACAAAAGACAAAGTGGTCGTGCCGCAGGCCTGAAATCGGATGGAAGAGACGATCGGAATGGGGCTACAATGCCCGAAACGGCTGCCTCTGGTCTACTTTGCAAGGGCGAGCAGCGAGGTGTTGAGACTGGAATCGGAAAAGCTGACGAAGATGATATATAAGGGTGTCTGGGGCGATGTATATATTGATGGGATGTTTACTGGCAATGGCAATTGTTGCGGCTGTTGAAGCGCATCACAGTAGACCCAAACAGGTTTTAAGCGCTCGATGTTGCATGCTCTCAAGCACTCTGATATAGCTAGTGCTGTGCTGAAGGATTTCAAGACTCCAGAATTTCAATCGTTTAGACTAAAACACACAGAATTTTATTTTACTCAATATTTAACCAAAAATGAGAGAGATTCTTTCATGTATTCGTGAAATCGTGGAGACAAAACATTCTTGTTATGGGCTCCTTTCGAATAGTGTTCTGCGCCTTACGCTGAAAACAAGCAACCGGCCGCGGTACTCCTGTAACGAAGGCGTCGTGCATGCTGAGCTCGAGGTCATGGGATCGATTCCTGCCGCGGCTGTCGAAGGTGGCGGAACGCAAAAACGCTCCCGTACCATGTATTGGGTGCACGTTAAATGAACTCTTGGATGGCCGAACTTGTTCCGGAGCCCCCCACTATGGCTTGCTTCAAAATCAGATCGCGGTTATGGCAGAGAAAACCCCAGAGTTATTGCCCGTGTAGCAGAAAAACCGGTGTCGGCGTCAGTGACGTTGTCTGTTAGAGAAAATTTGCATACATGTTTAGGTATATACATATGCCACAATATGCTATATGGCATGCGGTATATGCGGGCTATATTGCCACACCATTCTATCACTAAAGTTGCTCATACCTTGCCTTACATTCTTGACATAGTTATTCATCGGAATTTGGAGAATGACAGCCCACAAACAAACGTCATGAAACAAAACAGCGACAGCGCATGCCTTTCTTCTTCAATCATCGTCAATGTTCTCAGACTTAAATATTAAAAGTGCGAAAGAACGAGAGACACCGGAAGATGATATTTTTTTTTTTCGCGGCAGTGCACTTCCCCGGGGATCGACCGAGACAAGAGGCCACGCTTCTACCAGAACGCTCGCCTTTGCGCATAACATTCGCCGCCAACGTTTCCCGGCAAACATTACGGTTACATAAGCTGAAGTTGCCGGAAAGCGTTAAAAGCAGTCAAGGGTATTTGAATGCTATCGCATTCTGCTCTTAAAGGCGAAGCTTAAGCGTCCTGCACCTTTTTAATTTTGTTTAACACTAGTACTTTGCGGGACTTTACGGTGCGCGTCCCTTGAAGACTGCAGAACGTGCGTAGATGTAAACGTAAAGAACATGTTAGTGGACTCGAAACCATGTTGAGGCCAGTCTCAATTATGTTTAAGCCGAAGCAATACATTTCCGCACATCATGCCCTTTCGTTTTCGACGCGTTTCGTCGGCAAAATTATCGAGCGATCTCAGAAATCGGTCGCTGGTCGCTTACTTGCGATTTAGCTGAGTTCAGAAGAAGCGAAAGCTTACTTCACCATTTATTAGCGATAAACAAAAGCGAGAGGCAGCCATCGGTATGACCGTACTGAAGCGGGAACCACGGGTGCCGTCATGTGTGACAGGGCTAGTAAAATATTAATTCAGCGAGCTAAAATTGTTAAACAATATACTTTAACAATGTACAGTACAATGTACAATGTTAACGCGTGCAATGTACAGTACGCGTAGTGAATAAGTCGCTATTACATAACGCACGTGAGGCCCTTACGCTTCCTTGCGAATCCTATTTTTAAAGTTCAATAAGGAGACCGGTACTGCAACTGAAAAGTTACTGATACTAATCATCTGAATCGCTAAATTTTATTGACATTGTGCTAGTCCGTGCCACAGGTAAACATTTATGACTTTATCCCTGAGCACGTGCTGGTGGGCGAGTTGGTTATACATGATTACAAAGAAGGCGCCAAATAAAACAACAGACGAAGGAAGGATACACGAGACAACCACGTGGGCGCACTAACAACTGAGTGTTTTATTTCTTGACATAGGAATATATAGCTGCTGTCAAGGATCAAAACAACAAGAAGAAACAGGGCCGTCATCTGCATCGCGCAGGGAAGCCACGATACAGAATAACTTCTATGTGTCGCTCCCAAGATACGCCAGTTCCTTTGTCGAATGAGAAACTGTGGCTTCACTGATACAATCGCGCCTACGTGGTTGTCTCGTGTCTCCTTCCTTCGTCTGTTGTTTTATTTGGCGCCTTCTTTGTAATCATTTATTCCTGAATTGTAAATTTATGCGAGGGGTTTCGCGGTTCTCATTTGTCTTTGAAAGGCGCTATTTTGTTGCGCGAAGACTACAGAAAACAGATTTCATTAATCGAGTAATAAGCAACGATAAGTCAGGGGGTTCAACTTTGATTTGCTTTTAATGCCCATTAAAACTATTCATGCCAAAAAATAATCCATTTCTTGCACTTAGGCATACATAGGAAAATGCAAAAAAAGATTATCATTGTACACGGGTATCTCTAAAACAACAGTGCTCAAACAGTAATCTACATTAAGCGTTAATTAGAAAGAAATGTTCATTTTAATTTCTGGTTATGCAGAGTACATTTCTACAAAAAATAAAGGGAAATGAAACAATCTTTGAGTGAGAGCTAGAATAGTAATTTTTAAATTACCATTCGGTTTGCTGAACTATCACATCTGGGGGCACACTCGCTGAAGTGTATCATAAAGTGTACTTAAGGCTAGGCTAGGCCTTGAGTTTCCCGTATTCCACTGATAATTTTTAGGTATCAAATGCTGAGCTATCAAACTCAGGCATTACAGGGATACGGCCCATTGCTATATATATCTCATACAATACGCTTGTATGTTTTGAGCCCATGTCGCCAACATTTGTGAGCGTATGTACTTCAGTGCAAAGCCGTTCGTTGACGCACATTTTCTTTGGCCGTGTACCTTATTCAATGTGATAAATTTATTGCATTGTAGAAGCCACATACAGATGGTTATCGTAAGGACCTTACAACGAACTCCCTTATCCTAAGCTTCAGCTACAAAAAAAAAGAAAAACAGGTAGGCTGTATCGGAGACGCATACAGTGTGGTACGTGAAACACCTTGCGGGTGCGTCTGAGGCTGTATGGGCACTGAACTATAGAAGTGAAGTAGCGAAATACGCAAGTGTATTTATTCGCGCATCAGAAAGCTTACATGCTTAACTTGTGATGCAGCTAGTGAGGCTTCTGCGGTCCAATCTTGCAATGGTAGAGTGCCTGCAGCGGTCAAAGGTGTTGGGCACGAAGCGAAATCTCTCTGTCTTGGGGCCCGAGTCTCTTCCCGCCATTTCTGGATCCTAGGTGTCGAACGCAGACATGCCATAGCCGAGCAACCGTCAAATTTCTGCAACAAATTGCACGCTTGTAAGTCTTATAACTCTGGATGAGCGCAAGTTTGAGTTTTAATGAAATATGCCTTCTATGGCGGAGCGGGCTCTTTCAAACGGTACCATTCTCGCTCGGATCGTCAAAAGTACTGCCGAGCTATGCCTCTCGGAACTCCAAGCGAGAGGCTAAATTTAGGTCGAATTGCGTCACGCCTGGCGCGACAACAACGCCATCTGTGATGTTTTCTTTTTTTTTTTTTTGCTCTATAACGCGATACCAAAGTAAAGAGTTCGGGTAGTACGGATGCAAAGATATAAGCGATCATAGTAGTACATGTTTTCAGTACTCGTGGCTTTAGCAATTGACCCTCTATGCTGATGTAACTAAAGACGTTTCGCGTCAGAAACAGCTCAGTCTTGACACTACTCTTGTGTTAGTCGTATGCTAGTTCCAACTTGTAAGCAACAAAATTATCGCCATGCTGTGCGGAACTTTCAATAGCCAGTGATAGCTGATGAAGCATCCCCGCTCCGAATATTTTCGACGAGGTAGTAGCACCTTCTCCAGATTGCGCCACAAGGGCAATAATGCTTGTGGCGAAGTGTGACAGGATCCGTTACAGGCATAGGTAGTGGTACAATAAGGTACATAGAGAAGTTTTAAAGTAGATAAAAATATTATGGATATGTATACTGAAATACCACGGTTGAGACGACGCTTTATTCCAAGAAGGAAAAATGGCGCCGACGCAAAAACGAACACGAGCCGATGATTGATGATGACTTTGTACAGATGAAGATGAAGTCCGCATAAATGCTTACACTAATTTCCCCCGTGGACGGAAGCGGCCAGCCTGGCCGCACATTAGACAGTGGAACGAATATGAAAGGGCTTCAGGCGAGAAACGTGCACGATCTCTGTTCCGCGGCAGCGTCGGTCGGTTGGGGCCTCAACAGGTGTAACGCGATAGTTCACCGGCGAGGTCTGCTCGATGACTTTGTAGGGGCCAAGATATCGAGACTCAAGCTTCGCACATAAATCGGGTGTTCGCGCAGGTGTCCATAGAAGCACATCGTCACCAGGGCGGTAGGAAACGGCGCGATGAGAGGCATCGTACCGACGTTTGCGATCGTCTTGGCTGGCTGCAGTGTTCATACGGGCGCGACGACGACATTGGGCAAGACGAGACACAAACTGGTCGCAAATGAATGGTGAAGCGTTGACGGGGCCAGAGAAGAAAGAAACGTCGAGTGATGAGGTTGGATGGCGGCCGTATACTAAGAAAAACGGAGAGTATCCGGTGGTCCGTTGAACAGACGTGTTGTACGCAAATGTTACAAATGGGAGAATCGCATCCCAGTTACGATGATCAGGTTGAATATACATGGATAGCATGTCACACAGCGTGCGATGAAATCGCTCTGTTAGGCCGTTGGTTTGAGGGTGGTAGCTAGATGTTGTCTTGTGCACGGTGTTGCACGCTTGCAGAACTTGATTAAGAGTGCTTGAAAGAAATGTCTTGCCTCGGTCGCTCAAAAGAACGTGAGGCGCCCCATGACGTAAGTAGACAGCCTGCAAGAAGAAGGTTGCTACTTCTGAGGCAGCTCCTGAGCGTATTGAGGCTGTTTCAGCGTACCGGGTCAAATGGTCAACAGCAGTGACGATCCATCGGTGGCCGTCTGGAGTAGGTGGGAGTGGCCCGAAAAGGTCAATGCCGACGACAGAGAAGGGTTGTGCTGGACAAGGAAGTGGTTGTAGGGTCCCGACCGGAGCAGTAGTAGGTCGCTTACGGTGTTGGCAAAGCGTGCACGAGGCAACATATCTAGCTATGCTCGTGGAAAGGCCTGGCCAATAGAATCGGCTGCGTATGCGCTCGTGTGTTTTGTTGTAACCCAAGTGGCCTGACGTCGGGTCATCGTGTGAGGCCTGCAGAACTGCAGCGCGAAGAGAGCGCGGTAGAACGGGAACCCATCGATGGCCTTCTGGGTGAAAAATGTACCGGTAGAGCACGTCGTCTTCAAACTTGAACAGTTTGAGTTGTTTCCGTAGCCTGGCATTGGGCGGAGATGAAACACCGCTAAGGCGATTGATGATACTATGGCAATAGGAATCGGCGCGCTGGTGAGTGGAAAGCACTGAAAGGCGGTTTGGTGAAGTCAAGGAAGAAATCGGTGTAAGAGACGAAGCGTCCTCCATGCGGCCAATTTGACAAGCTGATGTGATGTGCTCCGATGATGGTGGTAATGGGCATCGTGAAAGAGCATCGGCATCTTGGTGCTTCCGTCCGGACTTATATATGACATTGAAATCATATGCTTGCAATCGGAGTATCCAGCGGCCAAGGCGCCCGGACAAGTTTTTGATCGTCGACAACCAACATAGGGCGTGGTGGTCGGTCACAACCGTGAAATGTCGACCATGGAGGTATGGACGAAATTTCTGAATGGACCAGACAACAGCCAAACACTCTTGTTCGGTTATCGAGTACTTCTTTTCCGCGGAAGTGATAGTGCGGCTTGCATATGCAACAACCTTTTCGCAAAATTCGTGGTCGCGCTGCAGCAGTACGGCACCAATTCCGTGACCGCTGGCGTCAGTATGCACTAATGTGGGCGCCTTGTCATCAAAATGACAAAGAACAGGTGGGGATGTTAGTGCGCGCTTGAGTTCTTGGAACGCGGCTTCACACTGATCGTTCCAATCGAAGGAACTGGAACTAGCAAGGAGCTTGTGGAGGGGCGAGGCAATGCTGGCAAAGTTCCGGATAAAACGTCGAAAGTATGAGGCGAGTCCAATGAAGCTGCGCAGTTCTTTTGCACGAAGTGGACGTGGAAAGTTGAGTACCGCGGAAATTTTATCCGGATCGGGCTGGATGCCGTCTTTGCTAACGAGATGACCCAGGACTTTAATCGTTGTGCTAGCGAAACGGCACTTCCTCGTGTTTAGTTGAAGTCCGGCATTAGAAAGGCATGTGAGCACTTCATCTAAGCGTTGCAGATGGTCAGTGAAAGTCGAGGAAAACACGACGATGTCGTCGAGGTAACATAGACAAGTTTTCCACTTGAGGCCGCGAAGAACCGTGTCGATCATTCTTTCAAATGTGGCGGGAGCATTGCATAGACCGAAAGGCATTACATTAAACTCATAAAGACCATCCGGAGTAGAAAAGGCGGTCTTTTCTTTGTCCGCTTCGTGCATTGGGATTTGCCAATATCCGGAGCGAAGATCAAGGCTGGAGAAATATTGCGCGCCTTGCAACGAATCAAGGGCGTCATCGATACGGGGCATCGGATATACATCCTTACGGGTGATCTTGTTTAGCGCACGGTAGTCAACACAAAATCGTACCGATCCATCCTTCTTCTGCACCAAAACGACGGGTGATGACCAAGCACTGGCGGAGGGACGTATGACGTTTCTTTTCAGCATATCGGCGACGTTCTCCTCGATGATTTTGCGTTCGGCCAAAGAGACTCGGTAGGGACGACGGCGTACAATAGTCTGGCCATCGGTGTCGATACGATGGAAGGCAACGGAAGTCTGTCCGAGGGACGAAGTATCCATATCGAAGGAGGCCTGGTGCTTCGTAAGCAATTTTAGCAACGCTTCATGTTGAGCAGCAGTAAGGTCAGGGCTTATCACGGAAGTAAGGGCAGATGAAGCAGGTTTGTCCTGTTGAGGAAGAGCTGGCAAGGCGGCAAGAGGAAGCAGGGAGACTGGTTGGGTATCCACATAACAGGTCACTGCGGAGCCTTGAGGTAGGAGGATTGTCTCAGTGGTCGCATTTAAAGCGATGATTAATGCAGAGCTTTCTTTGAACCGCACCACGCAGGAAGCGAAGACAATCCCACGGGCAAGACAGCGACCGTAAGGAGTGATGAACACGTCGCCATTGGTGATGTCCGTAGAAGAGAGACTTATGACTTGCTCGTGGCCGGGAGGCAGTACAGAATCGGCAGCAGTGAGAAAACGCAGTCGTGGCTCATCGGTACTACCGCCGCAATGAACTGTCTCGCTCATATGGACTACACGTTGACGGCAAGAGATTAAAGCGGACGCTGACGAGAGAAAGTCCCAACCTAAAATTAGTTCATGAGCGCACGGGAATAAAATCGCGAACTTAATGTGATGACAGATACCATCAATGAAGACGCGTGCTGTACATTGGGCTGATGGTCGAATGATTGCTCCATTAGCCCCAATCAGGGATGATCCAGTATAAGGCGTCTTCACTTTCCGCAGACGAGAGCACAGGTCGGCACGCATAACAGATATAGTAGCTCCCGTGTCAATCAGAGCTAACAAAGGCACACCCTCCACAGACACCAATAACATGTTCGAAGGACGTTCAGGAGGACTTGGAGCACTTCGCGGTGATGCAGTTTTCCCTCCAAAAACTGCACTGGTTAGTTTTCCGGTCGCTGGACATGGAGTTGGGAGACAGGTCGAAGTGGCGAAACAGAACGTCGGAGCGGCGATGGGGAGCGGCGTCTCGAGGCACGTGTGTTGAGTGCGGTGTTGGAGAAGTCGGCCGGAGATGGAGATCGGCGAACGGGAGGATTATCGTCATAAGTGCGGTAAATGCAAGGAGCTGGCTCATCGCGTTCAAAGGCCGCGTAACCACGACGTTCGTCTTGCTGGCGGCGTCGGCAAAACCGGGAGATATGTCCTCGAAAGCCGCAGTAGTAGCAGACAGGCCTCGACGAACGCCAGGCAGAGTAGTAAGGCCGGTTCGGAGCTCGGGTGACTAAAGGTGCCAGGTGATCGTGAACAGGTGCAGATGGTGTAATTGGAGACGGCGCGGCTGGCATTGCAGCAATCTGGGCGTAAGAAGCCGGTTGTGGGCAAGGAGAAGCGTTGGTATGCTGGGCGTTCTGCAGGGAGGCCAATTCCTCCTTAATAATACCGCGCAGGTCAGTAGAAGCAGGTTGGACGTGAGCGCTGCTGCAAGGGGTTGAGCCATGCGCTTGCAATTCCTCACGAATTATGGCTCGAATGATAGACCGGAGCTCAATACTGGTTGCCAGAGGGTTGTCGGAAAAGTCTGGTTGCAAGCGGATTGACTGCAGGGCGTCGAGGCGATGACAGACGGAGACGACGTCCGACACCGTCGAAGGGTTTTGAGCGGCGAGTGCGTTGAAGGCAGTAGATCCGATACCCTTAAGAAGGTGTCGCACGCGATCAGGTTCTGGCATGGCACTGTCGACACGGCTGCATGGCGCGAGGATGTCCTCAATGTACGAGGTATACGATTCGCCATAATGCTGGACGCGCTCAGACAGCCTCTTTTTCGCAACTTCCGAACGAACCGTGGGCGTGCCGAAAATCCGCCGTAGCTGCTCCCTGAAAGACGACCAATCACGGAAGTCTCTCTCATGATTCAGGAACCATGTCTTGGCTACTTGAGAGACGTAAAATGGCACGTTGTTTAACCGCGATCTCTCGTTCCAGTTGTTGTATTCGCTGACACGATCGTAGTTGTCGAGCCAGTCTTCAACGTCCTCACCAGGCAAGCCAGAGAAGATTTCAGGGTCGCGATACCGGTTGTTGGCAGGGCTGGGATTGGGGGTGGCTGGCACTTGAACCGATATGGTGGATGCTGCGGTCTGGTCTTGCGACATGGCGGCCTCTTGGCGTAAGCGGCGTCCCGAACGTAGCTCCAGGAGAGATCTTGAAGTGGATTGAGGTCGAAGGGATATTAAAGCGCCTCCACCACTTGAAATACCACGGTTGAGACGACGCTTTATTCCAAGAAGGAAAAATGGCGCCGACGCAAAAACGAACACGAGCCGATGATTGATGATGACTTTGTACAGATGAAGATGAAGTCCGCATAAATGCTTACAATACAAAAATGCTGGAATGAAGGGCATGTGAGCCTGCTCGATTAACTCAAGCGGACTAGGTGACTATTTGTCACCGCGCCGTTTCAAAGGGGATGCAAAGAAATAATCAATCATCAATCATTCAATGCAAGGTCAAGGCACAACCAAATGCAATGAAGTGGCGGGAATTCACTGAAGTTTGAAGCGAGAATGCCCTGTCATCGTTGTTTTTCACGCTTTACGTACAATAAAGGGTAAGGGAAGACTACTCGCAACCAGTGAATTAGGGCTTGATTTTTTTTTTTTCGTTCGTAATGGGCAAGCGATGAATGAGAACGTCCCTGGGCTGATATATGCCGATGGCATAGTGCCACCAGCGGACAATGCAAGAGGTGATTCACAAAGACTTGCGAATATGTGTGGTAACACAGCCACAAATGAAGGCCTAAAGTTTATCACAAGTACATCGGGAATTATGATCCCTAATCAAGAGGCGAGTAATGACGCGGTATCAAATAAGAAGTCATATCCATACTCAATCAATATAAATACCAGGGTATATACATAAACGAAGGAAACACTTAATTACCCGCCAAGATAATCTGAAATTAAGGGGAAGGGAATGCAACAGTAAGGAAACAAAGCATTTTGCGTCCAGAATAAATATGAGGTGGAGCGTGGAAACTGGGAAGGAGTCACGGTGTGGGCGTTAATGTTGGCAAATGCCATTATGTGCTTAAAATCGGGGCTGGACATGAACCAAAGATCTGTAGGTCTGTCGGCTGTGGGAGCACACGGCGAAACCAAAAATGAGGCAATACAGGCTGAGATGGGTTGGGCATCGTTTGAAGTCAGAGAAGCGCAGATCAGTATTAGTTTTGAAGAAGGAGTGAGGGACGTAGATAAAGATAAATGGGCTGCCAAATTTCACACGTATCTGTGCCTAAAAAGCACGGACACAGAATGGAGGAAGAGGTAAAAAAAGTTGGCAGCCAAGTACAAGGAAATTGAGAGTGGAAATAGAAAATCAGGAGACATTAAAAAGAAAGTGAGAGAAGCAGAGATGGTAAATTGGATGTAAAGTATGGAAACAAAAAAATGTCATGGATATTTACAAGAATAGTAAGAAAGAAATGAAATGGGAAAATATGTACGATAACACGAAGGAAAGGGCCTTCCTATTTGAGGCTCGAGCCGGTCGCCTAAGGACAAAAAGATACCGGAGAAAATATTCGCAACAGCCTGAGGCATGTACCTGCCACAGGAAAAATTCGGAGACAACCCAGTACATTCTAATGCAATGTATGCACCCAGCTAGACCCGTAGGTATCGTGCACCTTCCAGGATCACTGGGATTGAAAGTTTCTGGCAGCATTGACCGGTCAAGAGTCGAGGTAAGCAAAATGTGTCGAGAGTATTGGAGGGAAAAAAAAGCAGGAAAGATATTTATAGGCGCGGATCCATTACAGGCGTAAGTAACGGTACAAAAGAGATATAGAAGCTTTAAGAAAGAGAAAAGAAGATTAAGGAGACTAAAAAGCATGCATAGCATACCTGATTAGCTCAAGCAGGCTAGGTGAATATTCTTCAAAGGGAACGGCAGTAATTCCTCACCATCATCATCAGCGCCATCGTCATGCGCACTGATATGCTTACCCATCTGTACCACAAATGTTCGTCCCCTGCAAGACATGAACGACATTAAGATTTGAAAGGAAGGCGGTTTGGTAGTTTCAGAGCAAAGTAGGATATAGGATACCGCTATTATATGCGAATCAATAACACATATATTCCGTTTTATGGAATGCACATTGCTGTAGCGTTGTGGTGACGCACTCTTTTGTTTCAAAAGCCCGACGAAAGAGTCATGGGTTTACTGCAGTGTATGGTATTCTCTTTCTTAACATTTGGCAGCCGCCATATTCGGCAAAGCCCATTTCGAGTAGAATTGTTTCTAACAGTTTTCGGTTACCAAAACAAGGGATCTGTATTCCCCTGCTCAACCCCCTTCACCTACAAAAACGGGGGGTAGTAATGAGGGGAAAAAAAGAACGAGGTCTGCATGCACCTCTAGCACACAAAAGGCACAAATTATTCTTAGCGCATTTTTTTGTGTGCTAAACCTGGATGCTCACGTATTCACGAACACAGGCTTTAGACGTAATAATCGCTTAAATTACGGAGTTGGCGCGTACATTATTACCTGTTCTTCTGCGTGATTGGCACCGTACAAAGACGACCCGCTGCGGTGGCTTAGTGGCTATGGCGTCGCGCTGCTAAGCTGCACGACGTCGCGGGTTCGATCACCAACCGCAGCGGACGCATTCCAATTGGGGCGAAATGCAAAAGAGCTCGTGCATTGTGCATTGGTGCACGTTAAAGAACCGAGGGAGGTGAAAAATATTGCCACAAAGTGTCGTGTGCCTAATAGTGCCTCATATTCAGATCGTGGTTTTGGAGGGTAAAACCTCATAATTAAATTTTTATTTGACGTTGCGTTTAACGATACGGCCGCCGCAGCGTTTCTGCGCAGCCTTGCCAGCATCGAGTTTACAGCATTATAAAGGGTCGCACCTAACTATAATTATTTTGGCCTTCTCATCCAATCACGCTGTCGCAGGATTCTCTGAAAGCCTCCGCAGGATGCTATTTACGTCACGGCTGAAGAGTGGAATAGTGCGCTGTTCATCATGTTCGTGTCCATGTTTTGTCATCTTATCTGCTCGTTCATTATACCATGTTGACCACAGTGATTGGGCACCCAATGAAATGTTATCTTATATCTGCACGTTTATACAATGTCCACAAGCTTTGCAATCTTGCCCATCCTGCGGTGCGTTTTTTCTCGCTTCAATGATCAAGATAAGCTCTAGGGCAGACTGTTCCCGCAAACAATTTGTCGAGCTTTCCTTTTTTTTTTTCTTGCGCGCGCATGCATGTTTTTTTTTTATTTGCAAATATGTGTTGAAAACTAGTAATCAAACTCAGAATTTAGCTATGTGTAATTGTCCTGGCCTAGTTCGTTTCTTTTTTTTTCTCTCTCTTCAGCGCTAAATATAGTTTTTTATTCTACTCGAATTTGAAATTTCGTATATTCGCACAACCATAAAAAAAGCACTAATTTCAGCTATGAATTCCAAGGGTCACCAGCCAGTCAAGGACACCGGCATGAGTGGAAGGGTTCGTATGCCCGTTCAACAATCAGAAAAAGAGCAACAGTAACGTTTCCCCCGCATCTCTCACTCTTTACAATGCAGGTAAGATCCGTGATCGAAGCTTTCGTTTGCAAATGCTGTTGGCTATTGGCCGGCAGCCTCCACTAATAATCTGTCGAACATCACTATTGGCTGCCGTCTACGTTTGCGAACCGTTCTAGCGCATGAACGTTTTCACCAATACGGGCCAGGTTTTTCGGAAGAAACCTCAATCAAATAACGCCTGCAGCTCAGTTGAAAAGTCAGGCATCGCGGGAGACGTGCATCCGTGCGCGAATTCTGCACCTGTCCCCTCGGCGGCAAGAATGCCGGCAGCGCCGAGCTGTACACTTCGAGCGGCCGCACTGTTTATCCTTCGCACTTTAACGCCGCCGGTGTACTTTCGTTGATGTGAAGTCAACGGGACGTTAAGTTAACACCAGCCGCCACCGCCGCCGCCAACAATAGGATCCACGCGCGCGTTAGTGGGTATGCGGGATATGAAAACGGCGAAGGAAGACATCAGCATTTCGCTCGAAGGAACAGTAAACATATGCTGCAGACAACTCCAGAACCGACGCAGCTTCACCGTTGTCTTGGGGACAATGCTCTTGCTGTCGTACAGCAAGATATCGTCAATAAAGCAAAAAAAAAGAAAAGAAAATGTCAGGCTTCACGAGGAGAAAGAACGTGGCAAACTGCTTAAACTCGAAGTGATCAGACGAAGAGAGGCGCGCCATACCCACCTGCATGCTTGGCAATGCGAAAAACAAAACACATAAAAGTTACACTTTCGCAAGCCTCTTCGACATGTTCTTGAGCACTCTGCACCGCGTGCGTTGCCCTTGTGTACGAGCCCCGCGTGCCGCCTTGTTGTCTCTGCCACTTGGCCTCCACTCAACCGCGCTTCCTGGAGTGGACTGGGCGGCAGCCCACGAGGGCTCGCACCCGTATAAACGTTTTCCTCGACGCCGTCTGTCCACGAATACTCGAGTTGAAAAGAAACCTCGCTGGAAGTGTTTTTGCGCGGCTCATTCCGATACTGAAAGCGTGCAAACACTGTTATAGCCGAGGCGCCTTCTGCAGCGGAGCTCCTGCTAGTGTCTATGTTGTGCCCGGTTTTGGCCCTGTTTTGGCAGTGTCCGCTCGAGGATATATATTCGGCGGCATTTCAACGCCACATGTGCTGCGGACTGGTCGAAAGATAATCTGAGCGGGCAGTCAGTTAGGCCTCCTTACCATTTTTTTTTTTTGCTGCTGCATCACCGCAGTAAGTGTTGTGAGTGCTTGCACAAAGGCAAATAAAGAAGAAACAACACCTACCTTAACTGATTCGCTATAGACCATAATATAATAGATCTTCTTAAAATACAAATTAGATATTTTATTGATCTTGAAAACAGTGTGAGGATTGGAAAAGCAAGCTAAATATCAATAGAAAGCTAAGCAATGTGTTTTCCAATTATGTAAACTTCGAAAACAAATGTGCACGTCTAATACGTGATATATAACCTTAAAAATGAACTTTACTGAAATATACAGAAGATGTTTACCGTGGTATGATTACAAATCCAAAGAAATAAAAGTGAAAAATATTCAGTAGTATGAAAACTGCTTTCTATTTTATTTTCTACAGACCATGAAAGTTTGAATGTTTTAGTTCAAAAGTCAAGTGTACTGCAAAAAAAAAAGAGTATTCTGCCTTGTGGAAACCGCCCTTTTCCAGTAGGTGCTACAAATACTGGGGAAAACACCACATTAAAATGACCTAAGGGAAGGAATGATCTCCACTAAAGGTTTCCGAGACACTGACAATAAGAAGTATATTATTACAAACATTTGTACTATAATCTAATCGCTGTCAACAAAAAATAAAGCTCAGGTCGCGTGTTTCCAGCTCTCGAAAGCCAATTACCACGTACATTCCACTATTTCGCCATGGTCTGTCTTTTCAAGGGTGTGACTATGAAATATTTCGGTATACTTTTCGGCTGCGGCGTCGCAGGCAAAATTCACTGATCACACATATGTGGCCACGTGAAAAAAAAAAAAGTGGTTCTTTACTGTATTCGTTTAAGGGACTTTGTCCAGTGCAAATAAGAAAACAAACTCCTAACAGGCGTATGCTGTACTGAGGTATGGTATTTGTTGCTTTCATCTCGCTTCGCTTTCGTGGTGGAATAGAGTTGACAGGGTCATGAAAAGCACCTTAAAGTCTGTATTATACGGTATGTGAATCGGTGAAAATAGCCTGCTTTATTTCTCGCGCATGCGCGATTGCGCTATGTTATTTGAATGAACAGTCATTTTAAGGTATTTATGGTCCCACAGATATTGAACCCCTTTATGCACCTGGTCAGGACTTCCGACTGCGGTGTCGCTTCGTTGTTCCAAAAGCACGAACTCGATTTGGGAAACGTCTCAGAAAATATACTATGTGCCGGCAGTATTTAACTATTGGCCGCAGAAACTATTTTATTGCTAGTCTAGGAAAAGTAAAACGCATATTGGTGGCATATTTCTGCGTACTAGTAAGCTTTCTTTTTTGTTTCTTTTCTGTGCAACGTAAATGTGGTTAAGAATATTATATTTCCATTTCAGTGCATTTATTATTTTCCATTCTCTTCATTTTTATTTCTGCATACGAAAAGTGATCAACCGTGATGTCGTCAGCTGCCGAGTGCTGCACCTACAAACCGGTGTGGCTATAGCCGGCCCGTGGCACGGGTAGTGTCCGTACACAAATTGGGTGCTAGAAGTGCATTTACAAACTACTGGCCAATATCTATCCTCTGAGATGCGTCAAAAGAGTTTGGATAGTATTGCATTCCCTGCTTTCTGTTATCGCTAACAACATTTTGATATATGAACCACATGGTTTTGTACCAGGGCGCTCCACGACAACGAACTTGGTCGCATTTATGACCCATGCTTCCAGTGTGGTACATAGTAGGGGCCAATTACACGATCTTTAGTTTGACCACAGAAAAGCATTTGATGTAGTTTGCCGTGAGCTCCAAATTACAAAGCCCAACCAAATGGACATACCTGCTGCCATCACTACCCTGGTATCAAATTACTTAAACAATTGATCGTGCTTCGTTGGCATTAATGGAAGGAGTTCTATTAGCTATGAGGACCCGAGCGGAGTTGTTCAGGGATCGGTTCTTGACCTTCTCATCTTCCTGTTGTTCATAAATGACATTTCCTCGGCTATTCAACACTCTTCATTCCTTCTATATGCTGACCACTTAAAGCTATTTAAGACAATCAACAGCATTCACGAGTGCATTGAAGCCTCAAAGCCTCGAAGCCTCATCGTTGAAGCCTCAAAGTTTCATCGCACAAGGCTTCGGCTTGTCGCCTATTATTTTCCGTGTCTTTTCTTGCGCTATTTCATGACCAAAGGGAGCGCTAACAACACATCTGTTTGCATGTTGCCCCGATCATTTAAGCACGGCCGCCAGAGTTTTCTCAACCTTTGCACTTACAGATACGAATTGGATGACATTCGCGCAACAAATAGCGGGTACACGTTTCATAAACAGCGAACACCTGTCACGCCTCACGATGTGCGGGCCGTGGGCAAGCTTCGAGAGGAGGATGGATGCCGACGAAACAATGGGGAAGACTGTGACATGATGATGACGACCGGCTACATTATGACATGAGGGAAACTACTGCGACGAAGACAACGACAACGATAAAAAGCATAACGTAGCCACCACACAACCCAGTGGCTATGGGGTGGCGTTGCTGAGCTTGAGGTCGCGGGTGCTATCTCGGGGCGGTTTGAAAGCTAGTTGGCTTCGGCACAAAAGGAATACCAACCCGATCGTGGTCCCATGCTTAAAGCATCGAGCTGCAGTGCTGGAAGACAAAGGTTCGATCCCACCATCGGTCACGCATCGTTTTTTATTGAAGAGGCCCGAAGTGAGGCGAGACAGGAACCTACCTATGCCAACAGCGGAAGTAGTGAACTGAAGCGCCAGGTTGAGAAACGCCACCTGCAGCGTCTCGTAACTATATATTCTAAGCTTATTACATTGAAGTTGTTGGCCCCGAACGTTTAGATGTCAATCTAATCATCAATTAGTCATTGCCACTGCCTGAGGAATAACAGCTGTTTCGCAGTCTGCTGCGCGCAGAACTTGCCTATATGTGCTATCGAATTTCTTTTCCTTCTTGTAGAGCTCAAGCACACACGCACGCACACACAACAAAGGAGCCAAACGAATTTCGCAGATTTTATTCCCAGCTTCTCTATCTCCTAACTCCACCAGCGGATGAAGAAACGGTGAAGTAACCAAAAAAAAAAGGAGGACGATGGGTGGTGGGTGGGTATCGGGAAGGAGCTGGGAGAGGAGGGACACAATGGTGCGCGTGTGACTTGCATACGCGAGCACAGAGCGCCTCCGCTGACAGATACACGTGTGCACATGCACTCCGCGCGATTCTAACAACTTCGCCTCCTTTCTCGTGGCTCGAACGACTTCTTTCCGTCATTTAATCCCCACGCATCTTTTCTTCCCTAGCACGTACCCCTCGTCCCCTTTTTTCTCTACAAGAAGGCGCGCGCAACTCACAAAGCGCGCAATGGCCCGAAATAGGGCAGGCCCAGATGTTCGAGATTTCTAAGGAACGCACCGAGGCCGAACAATGAGCGATACACGGCCGTCGTCGTCGGCGCACATCCCCGTGTTGATCTCAGTCCTGCGCACCGTGCTTGCATGCAGAGCGTCAGAAAATAGTGGCAGTGCCCGGTCCAATCAAGGCAGCAGCAGAACGCACTCTCCCAACTACGTCGTCGATGCACTCGCTCTCGTGTGGCTCTCGCTCGTTGGGATATTACTTTTTTCGCGGAAAGCCTTTCACCAGTCGTATTTCGCAAATTCCTAGTCTTTGCGACACAAACCGTTGGCGCTTTGAGGCTTTCCTAAGCCGGAACCATCTTGTCACGCGAAAAAGCAGGCACGCCTTTTTGTGTTTGATTATCTTGTATACAGTTTGTCGAGGCAGTTCTCTTCTGCTTCGCACGTTTGTGGACAGATGATTCAACGTTAAAGCCGATTAACCAAATTTTATGCTACTACTACTACTACTACTACTACTACTACTACTACTACTACTACTACTAATAGTAATAATAATATTAATCAAATCAATAATTTATTCTATCGTTTATTTACCGTGCCCAGGAACAACCGCAAGGTCTGAATGCTGCCGCCTGTATACATAAAAAAATAGAAAAAAAAGACGGCCGGGGAATATAAGAAAACAATGAACAAACATAACAATCTTGAATAGAAGAGTGTATATAAAGCTAGGCGCAAGGTTACTATAATAGAAAAAGGAGGAGAAGGGCACTTGAACAATGTGTGAAACTGCAGCACAACGATGAAACTCTCGAAAAAAAATTGTAGCTAGTTATGAAAAATATCGAGATCTATAAATTAAGCGTTACAGACTGAGTATTCCGTGGACAGTTGAATGTTAACGATGAAAATCAGGAACATGGAAAAGCCAATCTATGTTCCATGGTGACCTTGCGCGGATTACCAAAGAATACAACTGAGGAGTTCGGGGCAGGTGAAGATACCGTGAAGGCGTTCTCAAAGAAACAAATTGTCAACTCGATTACGTCGGCATCCAAGTAAGGGCAATGACAATAATCCAACAATTATCGAACAAGATTCAGTGCACGTGTTAGCGAAGCGGTGATGATATATGCTTAAAAACGCTTTCTGCAGCCGATATATAACCTTACTGTCAGACCTAGAAACGCCATTCCAGACGACCGACGCGTACTCGAGTTGACCGTGCGCGAAGCGCTCGAATGCAACCCATGAATGGAGGAGCGTTGACACCGTCACCAAAGGTGGGAGGCGATGATGTCGCGCGCGCTTTTGTCAGATCTAAATGCCTACGACAAAGGACCCAGTGGGGCAAGCATCTTTTACGCGGTCTGTGGCATGCGCCAAGACTATCCAAAGAATTCAATAATTCAATAATAGACCAGTCGTTGAAAGCTCATAGAGGCCAGCGCAGTGACAGCGTGGGATTCGACAAAAACGCTTCTTTTGACGGAGTGCTAGTTAATTGCTGGTGCGCGGGTCACTTCTGGTGTTGTATGAGAGCGGGCTTACGAACAAATTACGCAGAAACGTGACGACAGAAATTAGAGGCACCCATGCTGCGAGGAATCGCAAAGAGCGTGCAAATAGGAGAGAAAGAGAAAGAGAGAGAGATATGATGGGAAAGAGTGCCGAAACCTTTCCTAAAGTCTAACACCGCTAATGAGATCAGGCACAAGCCAGTAGATGGTATGCATTCATTTGTAATGGTATTGGTAAGGGTAATGTAGAGGCGGGCCAGCAGTTGCCACTTCCCCTTTTTATTTTTGTACTGAAGCGGATTTAAAGTCTGTCTGGAACCCATTCCTTTCTAGGCTGTAATCCCTAAACTGATAGATCAGTAAGACTCGGCATTTGACTGTGTAAATATTTTCGCTAAAATGTATTTACAAGTTTTGTTTCCTCCAACCAGCCTCCTACTTTATCAACGCCGATTATCACCTTGAAGAGTCTTGACCAACTTCAAGGAGAAAGAACAAACTTTACTGGAGGCATATCCAGCAACTCTAGCTAATTGCACCGAAGCACGCAGAGACATTGCCCTTACATTTTACAGCGGAGACGTAGTGCGACTAGAAGCGTTCAATAACATTATAGGCGTGTCTCCAGGGTGTCTAGAAAAAATGGTGCCTATATATTTCAATGAGTTTAGATTTTCAGGCAATGAAGGGGCATGTTAGAGTCATATGCATGCAAAATTTGAACTGTCCGGATTTATGATGAGTTAAATAAAAATTGCTACACCCTCGCTTCCTGCTTGTTCAAAGAAATGTTATTTAAAAAAAAAAGGCAGCAAGGTTTTCCCGCTGTTCTTTGAGACTCTAAGTGGCAGCAAGCTTGTATTTGGAAATAAGTTGGATCGTGTTATGGTTCATCATTACAGAAAGATCAAATTGTGTAAGTTAATTACAGCCTTTGCAACAAATTATTTATTCAAGTGTTGCGGAGCTTGAAGAGCTTCCAAACCAATTTTTGAACAGCCTAGGAAGCTTGTCCGATGTCCTGAATAAACTGAATGTGCTACAACATTGAAATATTAAGGAATAGGGGCAATCCTAAGAACGACGTAAGGGCAAATATTCAGGAACCTCATTTAAGTTCGGGTGTTGAAAAGCATATTCCTTAAGCGTGTGCTAGAAGACGTTTCACGGCTGTTTTCAGCAATGTTCTGAAGACTGCATGTGACACCGAATTAGTAGGCCGTGGTATGCTGGGGTTACAATCGTTGCATCTACCGAATACCATTTTCTGTCTATTTAGATGAGTTATACCAGCATCCTTAACTAGGAAGTTTTCTCCGAATTTTAACGTTGGGATAAAAGGTGCCACCAGGGGCGCCTTTTTCAGAAGGACATCACTCGGACGCACTATAGAGTGGTCTGTGCTGCTCGCTCATACGAATTTTTCACCGGTATCTTTCACCGAATCTTTCCCGCTAACGAAGAACGGTAAAGGAACAGCGCTCCTTCCAAACAAGCACCAAATTAAGCTTTGCTTAAATGGATTCCCACAGCACGTGGGATCCGCGTAAATATTTTCAGCTCATTTGCATAATGAACATCCAGAAACAAGTCCAAACAAACTAATTTGCAGCAACTCAGAGCCGTGACCACTCCTGCACCACGAAAGACGGCAAATATACGGTACACAGAAAATTCCTTATGCGAAGAGCTGGAGGAAGATGAGAGGCGTAGGATGCCAGCATGCAAAGACAACCATACAGCATTTATAAACCTTCAAAGGAGAACTTCTTATTTGCTCTTTACAAAATTCAGCACAATATTTGTTTAATGGGTGGCTGGTGGTGGTGGTGGTGGTGGTGGTGGTGGTGTAGGAGCAGGCGGGGCTAGCCTGGCATGCTTAGCCGGCAATTACTCCGCCTGGTCATCCCATACATTCCTAGCGAGAGCGTGTCACCAGATATTGCCTAACCACGTGTCTCTAAGCAAGGCAAACAACAGTCGTAGCACTCTCTTTCTGACTACTGTGGGCCCTTCAGGGAACACATCTTCATAACTCGCGCGTGTAAGACCTTTCTAATACAGACTGTGAGGCAACGCGTTTCTTTCCTCGTTAAACTGCGCGCATAAACAGATGAAGTGTCCCACATTACTGATCTGGCCCCATAAAGCACAAAGTGGGGAATCATTACGTCCAGTCACGACTAAACAAGCCTGGGTGTAAGTGGAGTTGGTTCTAATGCGATACAACACGTTGGCGTCTTCGCGTGGAAGTCCTTGGACCACATATGCTTGATACGGAGTTTTGTGGAGCGCCCAAAAATGATTTCGGATTGTGTCCTTAATATTCTGCATATTCTTTGGAGCTTTCAATTTTGGGTCGCATGATAGCGCTTCGCGCGCAAGAGCGTCAGCTTTCTCATTACTTTCAATTACGACAAGTGATGGGACCCACTGAAATTTTTGAATCGTAGCAGTGGCTCGTACATAGGCTTCCAGTTCATTGAAAATGAACATCTACACGTTTACACTCACTTGCTTTTCATGTTCACTTAAATCTCTGCCTACGCCATATGATATACTTGGCCTATCAAAATCGCGCTCTTTGCCCAAAAAGTACGGGTAAAACCTGTACCATGCATCTCGAAGGGGTATACTGTAGAAAGATCGACATTTGGGCGGGTTGGTACTGGTTGAACATATTGAAGGGGAAGCGCCAACCCGCCCCTTCCAACCAGTACCAACTCGCTTAAATGTCAATCCTTCTACTTTACCATGCTATATCATTCCGCCGTTCCGTTTATTATAGCACGTCAATGACGTTTCAGGGAAGCGCAATCCAACTAACTGAACTGCAAAATTTCATGGTCGTCCATGGTATAAAGTAAAATTAAAAGCGCGCAAAGAGAGAACACGGACAAAAAAAAAAAAAGACCACAAGCGCTCACTAACAATGACGCCTTTAAGGAAAAGGTGAAATAAGAATTGAAGGTGTGCAAATCGCACTGGCTGGGGGCTCCTGTTTCCTTCACAGTAGTACTCCTGCCCAGCCAATCAGCACTTCAGCAGCAGCCGAAATGGACAGACCGCGGGGTTGAGGCTTACAGAATACGCCTTCCCCCGGTGTTTGTCGATATGACACAAGTTCCAGCGCACCGCCTCCGGGATTTTTCGGCACAAACATGTCTGGGAGGTCTTTCCGGGGAGCCGAGAAGCCTCGTGTTCTAGGTCATGTTCCCTTACGGCGAGTGGTACAGGCGGCGTTGTTTCTTGTTTGTTTCTTTCTTTCAGTTTTATTAGTTTGTTTTTCAATTTTGTGACCTTTTTGTGCGGCTTAGTTCGTATCTTAGATGTAAAATTTTGCACGGAGGCTCCTCCACCATGTGTCCCACGTAAATTGTGCCAAAATGTAACAATATCCAATTGCCACGTGGGTGGAAAGGACCAATGTAACGTTATTTGCCGTCGCTTGGCGCAAGCTAGACCATTTCGTGTATTTCACCTAACTACATAATTAGGCATCATTAAATATTCGTCTTCTCAAATAGTATATCAGGAGCAAGAGTGTCAATGAGAGAATTGTAGAACATTCTTAAAAATTTCCTGTTCACTATTTACTACATAGGTATTTTCGCAAGCCTGAATAAAACCCCGCGAAACTCGAAAAAATGCCGCGCGACATGGTAAACATCCCTATACTAAACTCTTCAATTTTTCTGGCTGACATTGAAGGCGCTGCGTATTGTTAAACCGAGAGGATGAGTAATTTTTGTTTAATTTTGTCTAAGCCACAGGAGTCCCTGATATAACTAAATCTGGAAATCTGCACTGCACATCTTTCATAGACATAGTACCATCGGTTAAAAGCTTAGGTGTCATATTCCAAGAGAATATGCTGTGGAATGACCATGTCAACATTATTGCTAACAAACTTGCACGTGTTGTTGGAATACTAATAAGATTACGCTTCCTTTTACCATTAAGAGTGAAGCTCCTACTTTATAATTCTCTTTTCTTATCTCATGTTAACTATTGTCACCTCGTATGGGGCAACACGACTAGCAGTAACATCAACATTCTATATTTATTGCAAAAGAAAGCCATCCGTGCAATTTCAAACTCTTCATTCGATGCGCATACTGATCCTCTTTTTTGTCAATTAGATATAGCGCCGATAAAATCGGTCTACAATACAATTTTGCTGAAACGCTTTTTTACGGAAAGAAAAGGTAGCACTCATTTTCTTGTGCACTTGTCAAGGCTAACACTAAATACAAGCAGTTTCAGTACACGTCACAGAGAAACTTGGCATATTCCGCACTCAAGAACTAACTACGGGAATCAAATGCTGCGCCATGAACTACCATCTCTACTTAACTCTTTTCATTAATCACCCTACTTATTATCATTTCAATTGGGTGGCCAAACTTGCCACTCATATTGACATGCACGTGAATGCTTAGTGTTTTTCTTTGTGTTTTGTTCTGATGTATACGTGTTCTAAGCTGTAATTGCACAGTGACCTATTTAGTTTTGTATTTCTGTGAATGTTACCCGTAAATGAAAAGGGATTCATAATGTCTGCATTTTGTCTTTTTCCTGTTCGTGTTTTTCGTAACTTGTATGACAATACTATATCTGCATTCATGTCAATTTTTTCGCCGCAGTGCGAAGTAACTTTGTATAAATAGTCCCATTTATCCACATATTGTTTATATTTTTTATTGTTCATCTTGTACTTGTGCACGCATTGCTACGTGATGCCAAAGAAACCAATAAGGGACACAGACCTAGTCAAGCCGATTTTATGGCTTTTTGTCTGTGCCCCTGCTATCTGTACGTTGTATAGATACAAATAAAGTTCAAAGTTCAAAGTTCAAAGTCAGCAAGTGGCTTATTTGGCCGCTACTTCGTATTACGCTGACAACAATCAGCAAGTGGGTCTTTTTAAGATGTGGCAAAAAAATAGCGCTAGCGTTACTAAGCAACAACAATAGAGATCTTTTAAGATATGCCTTACGGGATACTAGAAAAAGGACAGACTTTAGCAGCAGTTAACAAGCCGACACCTGCGACGACGGCAGGTTCAAACCTCCAAGCCCATGAGACAAGCAGAGAACAGGTTTAGAAAGAAAAGGTGATTTCCGATTCTATCAAAATTTTCCTGTTAAAAAGGTGAACTTAACCGCAAATTTTTCAGCCATGACCGCAACTAGCCGACTTAAAATGCATAAGCTGCTGTCCATATATGTTAGCCACAAACACTTTGGTAGTTCGGCTTAGTCGTATTCCGTTATACGTCGAAAAGCTATTTGTGGCACGTGTAAGGATCTCAGTTTGCACTCTACGTGATACGCTGGTTGATTCAAATACAATACAAAGAACTTTCACTCTCTCAAGAACTGGACTTTTTTCTGAGAGTTTGTGAAGGAAACCACCAAACCGCGAAACTAAACTCCTTGATGGATTGAGCATGACACCTGAGACAGCTCCAGTCATAGGAAATTCATAAATAGTTGACAGGCACTTAAGCATCCTTACGATGCGAAAGCATTATGACTTCTCTAATTGGTTACGTCCAAGAAATGTGACGTCACACGTTCTCACGTGTCCTTCATAACTCTACCTTAATCCACCTCAGTCCACCTTGCTCTAATTATTACAAACTTCAATCCACCTTATTACATCTTAATCCACATTAACCCACTTTAATAACATTGTTATAATCAGTACCAACCATAATCCACCTTAATCTATCTTGCTCTAATTTGTACCGGCGTTAATCCATTGTAGTCCACCTTAATCCACTTTATACCACTTTAATCTATTTTTGACTAATTTGCACCAATCTTAATGCATCTTAATATACTCTAATTTACTTTAATCTTCTTCCTCTAATCCATACAAGCCTTAATATTTAATCCACCCAAATCCACCTTAATCTACCTTGTTCTCATTTGTACCAACCTTAACCTACCATTAATCCGCCTTATACCACTTTGTACCACCTTAATCCACCTTGTTCGAATTTGTACCAACTTTAATCCACTCTAACATACCTTAATCCACCTTGCTACAACATGTACCAGCCTTAATCCTCATTAATCCACCTTAATCCGTCTTGTTTTAATGTGTACCAATTATAATAAACCTTAATACGGTTTATTCCCTTTAAATTACTTTATTTCACCTTAATCCACAATGCGCTAATTTGTACCAACCATAACCCACGGTAATACACCTCAATCGGCCTTGTTCTAACTTGTACCAGCCATAATCCACATTAATCCCCTGCATTCCACCTTAATCCATCTTGCTCTAATTTGTACCAACCATATTCATTTTAATCCGACTTAATCCACCTTAATTCACGTTTCCCTAATTTGTACCAATGTTAATCCGCGTTGATCTACCTTGCTCTAATTTGTACCAATGTTAATGTGCTGTAATCCACCTAATCTCACTTTATACCCCCTTAATCCCCCTTGCTCTAACTTGTACCAACTTTAATCCATCTTGATCCACTTTATTCCATTTTATTACACTTTCATGCACTGCACCTTAATCAACTTGAATCCACCTTGCTCTAATTTGTACGAACCATAATCCACCTGAAACTACCTACCTCTTCTTTGTATCAAACTTAATCCACAATAATCCACCTTATTCCGGCTTGCTCTAGATTTTACCAACCTTAATCGACCGTAATGCGCCTTAATCTGGCTTGCTCTAACTTGTACAAACGTTAATCCACTTCAATCTACCTTCCTTTAACTTCTACCAACTGTAATCCACTGCGATCCGCCTTAATCCACCTTATTCTAACTTACATCAACCTTCATCCACCTTGCTCTAACTGGTAGCAACCTTAATAATCTTTAATCCGCGTTATTCGGCCTTAATCTACTTTGCTTTACTTTAGTATCAATATAAATCTACAGTAATCCACCTTAATCTGCCCTGTCCTAATTTGTACCAATCTTAATTGACTTTATTCCATCTTAATCCATCTTGCTCTAATTTTTACCAACCTTAATCCACTGCAATGCACCTTAATAAGCCTTGCTCTAATTTGTGTCAGCTTCAATCCACTTTGTTCTGATGTGTGCCAACTTTATCCATTTTAATCCACCTTAATTTATCTTACCCTAATTTGTACCCACATTAATCTACCTTGCTATAATTTTTACCAATCTTACTGTAATGTTATACACCTAATTCTACTTTATATCCCCTTAATAGATCTTGTACTGATTTGTACCAACCTTAATCCACTCTAATCCACCTGTGACCACCTTGCTCTAACTTATACCAAAGCTTAATCCACCTTAATCCACTTATATCCATTCTAATGCATCTTCATGTTCTTCACCTTAATCCAACCCGCTCTCATTATGCCAACATTAATATACCTTAATCTACCCTGCTCTTATTTGTATCATTCTTAATGCGCTGTAATCTACCTTAATCCAGCCTGCTCGAATTTGTACCGGGCTTAATATCCTGTAATCCACCTTGCTCTAACTTGTACCAACCTTAATCCCCTTCAGTCCACCCTAATCCACTTTAATTCACCTTGTGAATTCACTTCAGCAGAGCCAGCCAGATCCGGCGTTCCCAGAACTCAGAGGTAGAGGTGAAGCGCGCAAGCCGAACGTGTGACGCTCGCGGAGGAGGAAATGGCGTATGCGAAACCACGTGAATTGCGAACGTCAGATGTTTCGCCTATCCAAAGCTCCCGCCGCTGCCGGGAAAACCGCCCATGGCACGAGCGTTCCTTGAGACATCAGCATGCAATGGCCTAGGTTGCCTAGGTTACGGTGGACCGTCGCCAACAACGGCGACGCTGTGCTGTGAAGACGTTGCTGGAAACGCCCTCAATCTCGGCGACTGCTCCGACGACAGGGTTCGGAGCGCCTCAGAGCGCTCGAAGAAGGAGGAGAGCGATCGAAAAAAAAACAGTAGAACGCAGAGCGCGCACCCTCTTTAAAACCAGCCGAAGACAACGCCGCTCTCGACAGCGGCCTAGAGCGCTAGCAAACGGCCAGCCGAAGATGCCATAAGCCACATTACTCTAACTTGTTCTAATTTTGTATTTCTAGTTGACGTCATACAACACGCTGATGACGTAACTGATGATGATATTTACTGCCACTCGTTGCCTACAACGCCGGCTTTTCTGCCTCATGGGACATATAATGCTGTCGCATTAAAAATGTTCAAAACTGTAGGAGTCGCGATAGAACAAGATTTCGTCTGCATTGGCAAAAATCTAAAGCGGTTTCTACCAGTTAAACTTCGAGGGCATGATGCTACTGCACATTAAAGAGGGTGTACAGACGACAATCATCCATGCCGTACACTGCCATAGAATAAGTGCCCCCTCAAACGTAGTCACGTCCAACAGAAAGATCACTCTTCTTTAGAAATCAGCTGGTCTGTGGAACAGTGGGAGACCGCGCTGCTCAACTCCGATCCGGAAGTGCAAGTCCGACTCGTCCGGATGGCTGAAGACGCCGCCGTGGCGCAAGGGCTCCTGGCTACCGCTTAACGAGATAGAAGAGGATCATTCACCTCTTCCCCTCCCCTTGACCCCATCCTGGGCAAATTAATCAAGTTCTCCTCTCTCTTTCTCGCTATAGAATGAGTTATCTCATCAACGAACCATGCAGCAGCATTAACTGTTAGCCAAATGAAGTTTCTATCGGTGAATATGAATGCACGTAACCTCGACCTTTAGTGATACAGACTTATTTTTACCTAAAATGAAGCGCAAGTGAGCTTGCGTGAGTTATGTAGAATGCATCGCTAAATAAAAAAGAAATGCCTTTTATATGAAAGCTACTAATAGACATCACTAAATCACATAGAACTGTTAACATAAAGCATCACGATCTTTGAGGGTTTTATTAGAGACAAACGAAAGCACCGCTGGGCGTCGTCGTCATTCTAAAGACCTCTGCATTGGGCGAGGTGGAGAGGGTACACCGCGACACCTTCCTCCTCTCTGGCTTCAGCATCGAGGGAGGAAAGCGTAGAAGCGTGTGAGCGTGACTCGCTCACATCAGTTGGAGTAGGGTATTTTTTCAAGCGAAGCTTGTACTGCCTCACTCGTGTGGGCGTCGGTATTGCCGTACGAAAAAACTCAAGCCGCGCGAAAATAGAAATTTCTTGTCGGGCTGCGGATTCCAACCACCGACCTCAGGGTTGCGAGACCGCCACGCTAACCAGTTCAGACACTGTCGGTACATGACACGCGCTTTTTAAGGCGGGGTTTTATATGCATGAAGAAGTAGACGCAGCGCAAGGCGCGAGCCAATCACAGACATCTCCTGCCTCCGGAGGAGGAGGGAAAGGGTGCGATCGCGTGTTCGCTTGCCTCGCGGTCGCCGTTTCCCGCCAGTTGAGGCCCATGTGAGGCCCGGGATGGGGAGGTGGTATTTGGTTCCATCTGCCGAAATGCAGGCTGCGTTGAGGGAACGGTAGCGGGAGTGGGCCGCGCGGCGTTGCATGAACGCCGCCGGGAACTCGCTCGAGAAAGGGCTCGTCGTCGACGTGCCGACTTCGCCGTGATGTAGCGCGAAGCCGAGGCGATACGACAACGAAGAGCCGCGGATCGCGAGCTTCGTTTGCACCCCTCTTCAGAATAGTGGCATAATGTTTCTAGATTGCTTAAGAAAACTAACCAACCCCTCCCCTGGGATTGCACAAGCTTCGCGTGCACTCCTGTTCCCGGTAAGGGAGGGGTTATCATTTTTTTAACCTACACTGGCTACACGAGTGTAGCTCATGTAGGTAGTCGCCATTCTTTTTGCTTGGTGTAGAAAAATGTAGCTCCGCCCGCCTACATGAAGCCATTTTTATAGCTGTAGTGCAGCATAAAATCTAGACTATGGTTTCGATGAGTGTAGGCAGCCGAAGACAAGCAGGCTGGCGTTATGCAGTACCCCATACTGGCGTTGCAAACGCATGGCGCCATTTTGCCTGTGACTGTGGGCGCTGATACAGCGATGATAATGAATAGGGCTATTTTTTTACCTACACTGGCTACACGAGTGCAGCTAGTGGAGGAAGTCGCCATTCGTTTTACTTGGCGTAGAAATGTGTAGATTTGCCAATCTACACGAAGCAGTTTCTTATAGCTGTAGTGAGCATAAAATCCACACTTTCTACACTGTGGTTTCGATGAGTTAGGCAGCAGACGACAAACAAGCAGGCTGGCGTTGCAAACGGTAGCGCCATTTTGTCATTGACTGTCAGCGCTGAGATACCTACGATATTGAATATTCGCTGCGACGACGGTAGCAAAGTGTTGGTGTGACCATGTGTCACTCTGCAAGGTAAGCTAACTTTCCAAGAAGATAAAATTACCTTACTTGCGGGTAGTGCGGGCTGTTTCAGACTCCGCGCTGTATTATGCGCGTTGAGTTGTCTTCCTGTACTGTGCTTTCGCGATCTATTTCGCTGCAATTTGCCTAGATTTGTTTACGAAAGGAAATTCGTGCATTGGCGTTTAACTTCAGGCAAGGCCGTATATGCAGCCAGTAAGTGCGAAGTCAGGCGAACGGCGGCGTAAGGCGCTTTTCGTCAGCTCATTCAGAAGACGACGTGCTGTCTGCTATGATTGGCTACAGACCAGCGAGCCAAGTGCAGCACACGACACCATAGCCTCTGCCTGACACTCGTCTGCACGAGCCTGCACGAAGTGTAGGGAAAGAAAAAACTACCACTAGCGTGTGGCGTAAGTCGCGTGGTAATTTTCGCAAAGGAGCACTGGGACTGATGTGCCAATCCTCAACGTTGCCACAGCAACCACGCTGCTGAAGCTCTCGCTGCTGCTCTTGGCTTCTCAATAGTGAGAAGATTTTTCGGCCCGTGTCTTTCCCGCAGCACATTTTCTTCGCGGGACAGGCTGACTTTGGAGTGTGGTGTGTAAGTCTGAAACACATGCTTTAGGAAACAGCGCAAATAACGGGACACAGAAAGGGGGCACCCGACACAGGCGCTGACTTCCAACTAGACTTGTTGGAAGTCAGCGCCTGTGTCGTGTGCCGCTTTTCTGTGTCCCGTTATTTGCGCTGTTTTCTACAGCATGTGTTCATACCAACAAGCCCGCCTAACCACTATTCGAAGTTTCAAAGTTTTTTCCTTGGGTCTGTGTGTGTGAGTGTCAGCCAGCAACAGACACACTCAAGCAATAACGGCGTGGGTTTTCGTCGTCTTCTTGAACGTGTCACGGAAACGCACAGGAGTGCGTCTGCTTCACTAAAACTCCAACAGAAGTTTCGAAGGCTTTGTTTTGACGCGCGTCGGCAGCACTCACTTCCGGCGGCTCGTAGCATTGCAAGTTCAAAGCTGGCGCCTATCTGCTACGGCGAGCTGCTTGGATGCGCATAGGGAGATAACACACCAACATGGCTGTGCTTTTGGTTTCAAAGACGTGACGTCAGGGCATTTTGTTTATTTCCTCCGTGGGCTTGTGCAAGCCTGCACGGCGCAGCCATCGCGTGCAGCGGAACGATCTGGAGATGTTTTAGCTCGTTCTCCGTGAAACTTACGTGATTTTAGTTCATAAGAAGCTAACTACGGTATATATATATATATATATATATATATATATATATATATATATATATATATATATCTATATATATATATATATATATATATTGTAGTGGGTAACATGCATGGGGCGCTGTGCGGACTGCCACCGCTGCGGCGCGAGACCCGAGCTAGGGCTGCTGATGCGAACAGCTAGGACTCGCGATCAAGAGCCACTTGCGATCCCGCATACGAGCTGCAATAAACCCCCTTTCATTTGGTGGAGGTGCGGGGTACCGCAGGCATAGCATATTGGGCGGTTGTCAGCAGTGCGCCAAGGATGTGGCCCCCGCTGCTGTGCACTGAAAAAGGGATCCACCGGCTGGCGAGGCGAAGGCGGAGGAGAGAACACCGGCGGGCGAGGCGCTGAAGGCGGAGGAGAGAATCCCTGTAGACGAGGCGCCCGTGCAACGGCTTCAGCATACGTCAGAGGCGCGGCCACGGGAGCCGGCTGACACGGAGGTGGAAGAGCTTCGGTCACTTGCTCTTGAATTATCTGTCGGAGCGCTGGAGCCAAACATTGAGAAGGCTTCTCCGTGGTCGGCAAAATCGAGAGCTGTCGTGCGACCTCCTCGCGCACAAATTCTTTTATTTGCGTCAGCAAAGTTGTGTGGTTGTCGCCAATAATTAATGCGGCTAACGAATCTTCCGTAGGCGGTGGGCGCCGAGCTAAGATGCGTTGTTTCCGTAGCTCGTCAAAACTTTGGCACAAATTGATAACTTCGGCCACGCTACGCGGATCCTTCGCTAACAACATCTGAAAGGAGTCCTCATCAATGCCTTTCATAATGTGTTTTATCTTGTCCTGTTCTGACATTGACGGATTCACGCGCTTACACAGGTCAATAACATCTTCGATGTAACTTGTGAAAGTTTCACCGTGATGTTGCGCACGCCCACGTAGGCGTTGTTCTGCGCGAAGCTTGCGCACAGCGGGGCGCCCGAACACTTCTGCGAAACTTGTTTTGAATGTGCTCCATGTGGCGAAATCGTGTTCGTGGTTTCGGAACCAGAGGTTCGCGACGCCGGTTAAGTAAAACAGCACGTTGTGCAACTTGGTGACGTCGTCCCACTTGTTATGCTGGCTCACCCGTTCATAAGAAGACAACCAATCCTCCACGTCATTATCATCGGTGCCGCTAAAGATGGCAGGATCACGCTGGCGCAACACACCGGAAACGATGACCGCCGGAGGCTGTGGTGCATCTTCCTGGGTGGTTTCGTCAGGCATGGTCGTAGCAGTCGGTAGCGTCCGGCTTCGGAGTTCAAGTTTCCGAGGTCTACATGCATGTGGCGCTGTGCGGACTGCCACCGCTGCGGCGCGAGACCCGAGCTAGGGCTGCTGATGCGAACAGCTAGGACTCGCGATCAAGAGCCACTTGCGATCCCGCATACGAGCTGCAATAAACCCCCTTTCAATATATATATATATATATATATATATATATATATATATATATATATATATAATGTCAAGAGGCGTTATAGTTCGATTGCTAAAACGCTATAGCAGAGCACCGCAGCGAGAGGACACATAGCTTCGGCAACACAGGCACAAGGCTTCCAACCACTCGTTGTCGTCGTCTTTCTCTAAGCAGTGCCTACTGCTCGTTCTTCTTCAGTACAATTGCCTCCCCGGGGCAGAGGAGCCGTCTCGGTGACCTACGGGCAAGATAGCACAGGTGGGTCAAAGTACGGCTTGAGCCGCTGAGCGTGCGCGATTTCGCGCCCTCGGCGGCGCTTATCAGAAGGCGGCTGAAGGGGTTCTACCAAATAGTTCACAGGAGACGTTCGACTGACGATACGGTAGGGACCCTGGTACTTGGACACAAGCTTGGGTGAAAGTCCAGGGCTGGTAGCGGGAACCCAAAGCCAGACTAGTGAGTCAGGGGCATAGGGTGCCGGAGAAGAGGGAATATCCCGAAGGTGCTTCTGTCGCTGCTGATTTTCCGAAGTAAATGTGCGGGTGAGCTTCCGGCACTCTCCCGCGTGTGCAGCGGCCTCGGGCAGGGTAGTAGCCTCCGTTGTGTGAGGGCGATACGGAAGGATGGTGTCCATTGTGCAGGAAGGCTCGCGTCCGTAAAGAAGAAAGAATGGTGAAAATCCTGTAGTGGTCTGCGTGGCGGTATTATAAGCGTACGTCACGAAGGGTAGAATTCGGTCCCAATTGGTTTGGTCAGATGCGACGTACATGGCTAACATATCGCCAAGAGTGCGGTTAAAGAGCTCAGTCATGCCATTGGTTTGCGGGTGGTATGCAGTAGAGGTACGGTGAATTACGTTGCATTCCTTGAGCAGGGCTTCTATAACATCAGACAGAAAGACGTGGCCTCTGTCGCTCAGCAACTGTCTGGGGGCTCCATGGCGAAGTATGATGTTACGCAGAAGGAACCAGGCAACATCCCGCACAGATGCGTTGGGCAGAGGCGAAGTTTCGGCGTAGCGTGTGAGATGGTTAATCGCCACTATCACCCAGCGGTTGCCATCTGAAGTACACGGAAGAGGGCCATAAAGATCAACTCCGACCCTGTCAAAGGCCCGTCCTGGACAAGGCAATCGTTGCAGTGGAGCAGCTAAGGCATGAGGGGTATTCTTGCGCCGTTGGCAAGCGAGGCAGGAGTGGACATATTGGCGGACGAATCGGTACATCCCGCGCCAGTAATAACGAATTCGTAGGCGCGCGTATGTTTTGAGTACTCCTGCATGTGCGCATTGCGGGTCATCGTGAAACGCTGCACATATATCCGAACGTAGATGGCGAGGAACCACGAGTAACCATTTGCACCCATCCGAGAGGTAGTTACGGCGGTATAGGAGCCCGTCACGAACAGCAAAGTGGTGTGCTTGGCAACGCAATATACGGCCAGTAGAAGGCCCTGATGGGTCTGACAGAAAAGCCAGCATAGCAACAATCCATGGATCCTTCTGCTGCTCCGAAAGCATATCCGTGGCGGTGAGGGAGGACTCGCATATTTGTACTTTCTGATGATTGGGCTGGCCTGACAATGGGGAGCGAGACAAGGCATCCGCGTCCGAATGTTTACGACCACAGCGGTACAGCACTCGAATATCATACTCCTGGAGGCGAAGCGCCCATCGAGCGAGGCGGACTGAGGGATCTTTCAAGGACGACAGCCAGCAGAGTGCATGGTGGTCCGTGATGACGTCGAACGGGCGGCCGTAGAGGTAAGGACGAAACTTAGTTATGGTCTAAATGATAGCCAGGCATTCTTTTTCTGTAACGGAATAGTTTGCTTCCGCTTTCGTGAGTGTGCGGCTAGCGAAGGCAACAACGTATTCATCGAAGCCAGTCTTTCGTTGTGCAAGGACAGCGGCAATGCCGACGCCACTGGTATCCGTGTGTATTTCTGTCGGTGCGCTTGGGTCAAAATGTCGGAGTATGTGGGGGGGGGGGGGGGGGGGGGGTGAGGTTAGAAGACGACGCAGCGTCGTGAATGCGGCGTCGCAAACTGGCGGCCAGGCCAAGAGGTCATGGTTACCCGCGAGAAGCTGCGTCAAACAAAGACGCTATTATGGTGGCAAAGTTGCGGACTAAACGACGAAAATAGGAGCATAATCCGATGAAGCTGCGGAGTTCTTTTGTGGTCTTTGGTCGTGGGAATTCGGCAACGGCTTGGAGTTTGGTTGGATCTGGGAGCACACCATCTTTCGAAACAACGTGGCCAAGGATGACTAGCTGCCGGGTGGCGAAGCGACACTTCTTTAAGTTGAGCTGGAGTCCAGCATCGGCAAGGCAAGTGAGCACGCGTTTGAGGCGGAACAGGTGAGAAGAAAAGTCCGGGGAAAAGATGACAATGTCATCGAGGTAACAAAGGCATGTCTGCCATTTGAGGCCACGGAGGATGTTATCCATCATTCTTTCAAATGTTGCAGGCGCATTACAGAGGCCAAAGGGCATCACGGTAAATTCATATAGGCCATCAGGCGTAACAAATGCTGTTTTCGGGCGGTCTGTGTCAGCCACGGGTACCTGCCAATAACCGGATCGTAAGTCTAAGGACGAAAAGAATTCAGCGCCTTGGAGGCAGTCCAGTGCGTCGTCGATACGGGGAAGAGGATAGACATATTTCCGGCTTATCTTATTTAGACGTCAATAGTCCACACAAAAACGAATAGTCCCATCTTTCTTTTTGACCAGCACTACCGGAGAAGCCCAGGGACTGTGTGATGGCTGTATCACGCCGCGTCGAAGCATGTCTCGTACGTGCTCATCGATGACACGGCGCTCCGTCGCGGACACACGGTATGGACGTTGGCGTAGAGGCGCCTGGCTGCCGGTGTCGATGTGATGAACGACTGTGGAGGTACGTCCTAAACATTGTTTTTGGAGGTCGAAAGAAGTTCGAAATCGGTTAAGCAGGTCAACGATCTGCGTGCGCTGACTCGGAGTGAGGTTAGGATCAATAAATGGAGCAAACGTTCGGTCACATGCAGGCACAGGCGCAGGCGCAAGAGACAGGGAGAGCCATGGCGTCAACGTGAAGAGGAGTCGAGTCATCAGGCACATCGTACACAGAGCGCGTGTCGAATTCATCAGCGAAACCGAGGCACTCGCCACGATGTAAGCTTGATGGACACGAAAACGGATTCGAAACGTAAAGTGCGCTGGAGCCGTGGCGAAAGGGAAGCAAGAATGGATGACGGCGTGCAGCAAGTTGAGATGGCGTGAAAAGAACTGTGGAATCGCAGAAAGCAGCACAGGAAACGGGTACAAGGGCGGAAGAGAAGGGAGGGATATCAGAGTCGGTGGCGACGAACACCCGAGCAGAAGGTGGAGGCAAATCTTCAGAAGGACTGCCGCAAAATGGAGTCAGCGCAAGTTCTGCACGGGCACAATCAATAACAGCGTGATGAGATGAGAGGAAGTCTCATCCTAGAATGATGGCATGGGAGCAGCGGGGAAGAACAACAAACTCAATTTGGTGTAAACTGTCTTGTATGGCGACACGGACGGTACATGTTCCTAAGGGCTCAATTGGCTCAGCGCTTGCTGTTCGTAGCGAAATGACACAAAATGGCGTCGTGACTTTTCGGAGCGTACGGCGAAGCTGGTCGGCAATCACGGACACTGCGGCACCCGGTCGACAAGCGCGTGAACGGCGACACCTTCGGCAAAAACTTCAATGATGTTCGTAGGCAATATACGAGGGCTTGAGCAATTCGAAGAGATCGCAGTTCTTGCCTCCGGAACTGCGCCTTTTAGTTTTCCTCCACAGCTGGAGGGCGGCGGACGATGGGGGAGAGGGAACGTCGACGGGGAGATGGAGACTGAGGTGTGTTGAAGCTTCGGGGAACAGGAGATGAAGGAGCGAAGTGCGGAACTGGTGGCGAATATCGGGACTGGGAGTCAGTAGTATTCCCTTGACATCTCGCAGTATCGGGAGGATACCAACCCCGCCGGCGGCAGAACCGTGCCACGTGGCCAGCAAAGCCACACGCCAAGCAGATCGGCCGGTTGTCTTGTGTACGCCACGGATTATCAACAGCGGGCCTAGGTAGCGGTGCACTGTTTTGAGCTGGGCGTAGGGGCTGCGGAGGCGCGCAGAAGCCGCTTCTGGGCAAGTAGTTCGCAGCTGGAGAAGGCGAGGCGTAGAAGCCGCTTGTGGGGGTGTAGTGCGCAACTGCAGGCGGTGGTCTTGGCCTGGCGACGACTGCAGCGTACGTGAGCGGAACCGGCGCTGAGGGTGGCTGATTAGCGAGAGGTAGCGTGTCGCTGACTTGTTCGTGTATGACGCGTCGGAGTTCCGGGGACAAAGAGTACTCAGACGACTGGGTAGCAGGCAGGAGTGACAGTTGGCGCGCGACTTCTTCGACAACGAATAGCTTGATTTGGTCGAGGAAAGCAGAGTGGGCGGGAGCAGCACTGGAAGTGTCAGTTAAAGCCGAAATCGTGTCGTCGGGCGGGGCAGCTCGGCGCGTAGTAAGGCGTTGTTTGCGGAGCTCATCGTAGCTCTGGCACAGTGTAATGACATCGTCAATGGTTTGAGGATTTTTCGCCAAGAGCATTTGGAAGGCGTCATCCTCTATGCCCTTCATGACATTCTTGATCCTTTCAGAGTCGGGCATGGAGGGATTAATGCGCCGGCAAAGGTCAACTACGTCCTCAATGCAGCTTGTGAAGTTTTCACCCTGTTTCTGAGCGCGACTACGCAAGCGTTGTTCTGCGCGAAGCTTGCGCACAGCAGGGCGACCGAAGACTTCTTTGAAAGAATGGGTAAATGCTGTCCAGGTGGAAATGTTGGATTCGTGATTCCGGAACCAGAGATTAGCGACTCCAGAAAGATAGAAGATGACGTTAGTCAGTTTAGCTTTGTCATCCCATTTGTTATGCGCACTCACGCGATCGTATGACGAGAGCCAATCCTCCACGTCATGGTCCTCGTTGCCACTGAATACCGGAGGATCTCGTTGGCGTAGAGCACCGGAGCAGACGACAGGCGATGCCAGGGGAGGATCGGGCTGCGCAGCGCCCTGAGGCATGGCAGAAACGGTAGGGAGCGTCCGGCTGCGGAGTTCCAGGTTTGGGAAGGGCCCCGCACCTCCACCAAATGTCAAGAGGCGTTATAGTTCGATTGCTAAAACGCTCAGATAGCAGAGCACCGCAGCGAGAGGACACAGAGCTTCGGCAACACAGGCACAAGGCTTCCAACCACTCGTTGTCGTCGTCTTTCTCTAAGCAGTGCCTACTACTCGTTCTTCTTCAGTGCAATATATATATATATATATATATATATATATATATGACCAAACTTCTCTTGCCCGGCGCAAACATGCTACGCGCGTCCTCATCCGTGGTGTGTGGTTGTGCGTGTTGTGAACTATTTTGGCTTTATCAGCTTGTATTCAGCGGAGAGCAGCGGCGTCTCTGAATTGCCAACGTCAATTGCAAAATATATCGGAACACTTGGCTTAAAACTAAGCATAAGGGTGCTTGAGCACGGCCAACCTAATGCAGCCCGAAATATGGGGCATCGTCAGCGCTCGTTCTGCTGGGACTTGTTTTTGAGTAGCTCCGGATTTTCAGCCCACTTGACGTTTTTTCCCCCGCTACTGCAACCCTATTGTTTATGCAGTGCTCTGGCGGTTCATAATCACTACTGGCGCTTATTTACAAGGTTTGACGGCATCTACACCCTCCTGCTGCGGCGTCTAACCCGCCTTCTCGTGCGGCTTCGCGAGTGCGAGTACCGCTGTGGCACTCGCCACGTCGGCGCGGAGCATCCAAGGTGTAGTCCGCTGTGTCGAGGGAGCGGATTATTAACGATGCAACCGTTATCCATGCCAGGAGTGTCGCCTTCTCGGGGAAGAGAGCAACGTGCGAAGACGGTATACCCTGAGGATGGATACCACCAGCATGGGGCACAGCAGCCCTGCAGTCACGGCGCACACCTCGGCCAAGAGAACGACGGAAGCTACTGGCATCCATCGGATGAAAATGTCGCTCCAGCTGCAGCAAAAAGACCTCGCTCATCACAAGGCCTGCGCACACAACCGACACATACGTCTCCGGTGTCGCCAATGGTATCCTGGTACAAAGTGGTTATCAAGTCTCATTATAGATACATGTCCACTCAGCCCAACCGCGTCATTCAAGCGGCCTTAGACGCCTGCCTCGAAACTTCCCGATTTCAAGGCTTTTTTCTACACGAAGCTACCAATGCGGTCTCAGTATGGGTGTCTACTATGGCACTACGTTATAAACTCGAAGAACTGCAACAGATAAATTCTCAGAAGAATGTGTCCTAGTGCAGGCGTGCTTCGTCAGTGGTACTAATTTAAGGCGCTAGGTGGTTATTGGCGTTCACCATGGCGAAGAACCTGAAAGGCTCCCGCAGGAACTATCATGTCTTACGCACAAGGTCATGGCTGTTCAAACGTATCGGGTACTATGGCTGCGTAGTGCGCTCGCGCCCTTTCAAACCCTCCGTTGTGTACTGCTACTCTTGCTTCAAACAGGGACACGTGAAGCCATCCTGCCGACATCCACCCAAGGAAGACACCATGGAGCCTGAACCATCAGCATCATTTCGATGCGGCCTATGCCAAAGAAACGATCATGACATCACTTCCACGACATGTGGCCTACCAAGTTGAAGGCCACTAAGGAAGCTTTAGAACGCGGTTCTCGGCAATCAGCAATGATCCCTCAGATTAATTGATAAAACAAGTTCATATGTACAAACGTTACGCCGTTCTGGTCTCGCTGGAAAAGGACGCTATCCAGGTGACAACAGCAAGTACAAGGACATGTGATTCTGCGACACCCTCACATAGCACAGATGTTAGGTCGTCCATTTGGCGACCACCACGTGCATCACAGTCGATAGAACACACGCTGCTTTCCTTGGCGAAGGAAGAGTTCCAGATCGACGCTCGTCTGGCCACTCTTGTTAAAAGAAATCCAGCCTCTCAAAGAACGCCGTATAATGTCCCATCGCCGTTGCGACGAAGCGCGGTCGTCGCTTTCATCGTCGACGTCCGTGACTGCTCATATCGCGAACCCGGCATTTATGTCGAAATAGGTTTCACCTCAAGAACTTTTGCGCTTCGTTGCGCAACAACTCCAGCATCTCACTTCGGTTGAAGTTACTAACCTCAACTTTTGATGGCTGCTATGTCTTTAAGTGCGCCGGAAGGAATTTCACGCTGGAACTGTCGCGGCATCGCCGGGAAAGACGTATAGCTGTGTCAGACATCGGCATGGTTCTCCCGAATTTCAACTCTAGTAGACCTGAAATCGCTGCTATGTAGACGTTAGCATCCTGTACGCCACCGATGCCTTTGCTCAATATAGCGATCACTGCGGTTGTTAAACTAGCATGATACATATAAGCTTTGCATTCCGGCATTTGCCTTTTGGCCCTCTAAAGCAGGAATATCCGAAGGGAACCGCCTACAAGGAATCCGACGTGTATGAAATGGCCATCGCCGTAGCACCTGAGGCGAACTGGCACTGTTACCCAGCGACCACCAGGGTGAACTCAACAGCAACGTTCATCTACTGCGGCAACTTTTCCAGCTTTACAGCAGGATTTATGCTTCAAAGTTAGTTGCGATGTAATGGATTTTTTCTCAGCCACATCATGAACACGCCAGCTTTCCTTGCAAATATAAGTGACCTTGCCTTAAGGAACAAAAGACACACGCACATATTCCTTAGGACTTGTTTATAGAGGCCAGTGTAGGTCCACACGAGTACTTTGGATCGCAGGATTGATGACTATGGACAGCTGGCCTTTCACATTTATCTCACGAAAACTGAGCCTCTCTTTTGTGACTTTGGAATTCTCAATGGTCACTGCCCAAACGTGACACATGCAGTAAGCCCCCCCCCCTCCCCCCCCTCCAGAGCAATAACCTCGGGAGCATCGATTCAGCGCTAAAGGCGGCTCTAACACAGCCTACTATAGCCGTGCACGAACGTCGAGATGTAAGAAACGAGTACGCCGGACGAAACGTCCGTTGGAAGCGGCAGCCAGGATGAGCATTCATTGGTTGCAAAATCCTGGCTCCCACAGTCAGGCGTAGCCGCTGCAGCCGCTCCAACGGAAACCGTCATCACATGAGCGCTCGCTTCGGCGTTCAGAAGGCCAACTAGCTGTTCTCGCCTACTTTGAGGCGATCTGCGCGTGCTGCACGACCGATAGCACGAGCGAGAGCACGGGTACATGCGCCAGTTTGCATTCGACCGAAGATTTGTGAATCAGATTCGCGAGTAATAGCCAGTCTCAAAGTCCTTCCATACACGTTTCCACCGAGCAGAGATCGTGGCATGTTAATGGAAGAGCTATAGTCAATCTTAGCACTGACTTTCGCGTGGGTTACGTCGCATAGCAACAAGTTGCATGTAAAAGCGAGAGCTTGCCAATTTCTCCCGTTCTTCTCGCCTTGTTTCTGGCTTTCTCACACGTAACAAATCAGGTTGTAAGGTTTCTTCGCCAGAGTACAAAAACAAGTCATCACACTATCGCCTTCATACTATCGTCGTCGCCGTCATCGTTTTACTGCTGTCATCACACATACACGCAATTGCTTCTCTTGCGTAAAAAACATTGGCCCATCTGATAACTCTTCGCAGAACTCCCAATGATGCTATATAGCCAGCTAACTCCAAAAAATTTCGCGTAACATCGATTACCTCTAGGTGTGGGATTTGGAACAGTTTCACTGACGCTTTTTTTTGCTCTACTTGATACGCCATTGGCCGCGCAGCTGCAAGCACGGCCGACTCGGAGTGTTGGTCGCGGTGCAATGCCAAGGACAAGATTACCACCTTCAACGAAATAGTGAAGTGGTACAGACTGAACAGACAGACTATGCCGCCACCTCACCCGGGGCTTACCCGAAGGAGACACTGTTATACAGACAGTTACAGACGGGGTCCATGCTCACCCCGGTGCTAGCTAAGCACGTGTGTCCGAGTGTGTACGCGAGTGACGTGTGTAGACTGTGCGCGAAGGAGAGAGCCACCGCGGCTCACATCCTTTGGGACTGTAGCGTAAATCCACGAGAAGCCACCGAGAAGACGACGATCCCGCCGCAGCTAGAGGCTGCAACGAGGACCTGTGATCAAGAGACACAACTCAAGGCCGTCCAGCCGGTCTCGGCAGCTCTAGAGAGGCAGCGACCGAGCGAAATCGAGGAGAAGGGGGCAGCACTCCCAGGTAGGGGGCGGCGGCCCTCTCGGACCCGCGGAAGTAGCGAGGGACCAAGACCTCGAGGAGCACAACGCACGAGACTGACGTAGTGGCCGCGTCGCGGTAAAAGCTTGTCCTCCCTGAGTGGAGGGAGCCTAACCGATTCTGCAGGCATTTTTCAAGAAAGTGGTTCTCTCTCTCTCTCTCTCTCTCTCTCTCTCTCTCATTTCATGCGCCAGCTTCAGGAGTGACAGTTCTTTTTCGTACTGCCGCGCAAGTAATTACCTTACATTGCACTTCAGGTATACATGGATGCGTTTTAGCTAATCACTTTTCTTTCAATGACAGACGTGTTAGGGCTGTGGTTTTGTATGCTCAGTGTGCGGCACAAATGCACTGCACATTTCTTGGATTACTTGATACATACTTATTAGAAAACTGCTCAATACTCTCGCTTGGTGATCTTTAATGTGCGCTTTATCTCAGCCCAGACGTGATCCAAGCCTTCGCAAAGACTTTGCCATTTATTAAGAAAGAAAGGATAAAAGAAGCACATATGGCTCAGGACATGTCATTGTACGTGGAGAGCACACGATGTTTGTGAGACTGTTGTATTTAAAGCTGATTTTCTTTTTCTTTATTACCCGCCACAATGGCTTATGGGTTATGGTATTGCGCTAGTAAGCACGAGGTCGCGGGATCAAATCCCGGTCGCAGCGGCCTCATTTCGATGGAGGCGAAATGGACAAACGCCCGTGGTCCTGTGCATTGGGGGCACGTTCAAGATCTCCTAGAGGTGAAAATCAATTTCGAGTCCCCCACTACGGCGTTCATAATAACCAAATTGTGGTTTAGACACGCAAAACCCCAGAGTTCATTCTTTATCTTCCTCCAAGGAAATAAATATTTTTAATTGTAGACATCAGCGGCACCATACTCTTTGCATCCTTTACTTTTTGCCTGCTCCGCTATAATATGCATATATTGGCAAGCTTGTTCACAATGCCTTCCGGCATTAGTTGCTTCACCAGTTGAGCAGCTGCTGCGCTTCTTCGAACAGCTCAAAAAGATATTGCCCGCGAGGAACAGCAGTTTCTGTTCCTTCTCATTCGGGCGTTTTGCTTTTGATGCGGAAGTTTTGAAATGTCTTATCTCTCGCTGCATGTAGAAGCTGCCCAACTATATTCTGTCACTTACGAGGCGGTCTGCGTGTTGTTCATTTCGAAGGCCGCATCGTGCATACGGAACTCCACGAGAAGTCGCCGACAGCGTCCTTCCGCTCACTTGTAACGCCACACACGTCGCGTCGCTTGTGTTCGCGTAACTTGACCCTTTGTTTATTTCCATCTTCCCTCTGTGTACGCGAGCGTGTTTGTGGGCGCCATGTGCGCGATGGATGTGCCGCTTTGTTTGCCCGCTGATCTCGCGCTGCTACGCGGATAGCGTGTTTGTGTTTACTGGTCGTAGCGCATTGATTGGTAGCGCTTGCCTTCCGGAAGTTCGTGTGTCAGGGCAGCGGGCTACGAAGTGACGCAAACGTTCGTATCGCTTGCTCTGCTGCAACGGTTGCCTGCCGCAGCGCAGCCGTTAACTTTTGGTTGGTTCTGGTTGCTCTTTTCTGTGCTGCACCGCTCTTGGCATTAGACTACCGCACGGGTTTTCGTACGGAGAGTCTTGTACCGTGACGGTTTCGCTGCGCGTTCGCATCTTTGTCGACTGAACTTTCCGTGCACCGCCTGCAGGTGACTCCCCACACTTCGCGTGAGACATCGCATGCCTCGTGCGCACCTCACGTTTCCCTGCTTTTGCCTGCTCGAGTCATGAACGGGAAAAATACATGGCCGCAAAAACAGGGAATTGAAATGCAATTGCCACCTGAATGTCTTTGGGCTCGTATGAAACGTGTACGATGGAATTTGACAGCGTAACTGCATGAGTGCATATGGATGTGAAGTAAATGAATGAATGAATGAATGAATGAATGAATGAATGAATGAATGAATGAATTTTGGGGTTTCACGTGCCAAAACCACGATTTGAAAATGAGGAACGCCGTTGGGGGCGACTCCGGATTAATTTTGACAACTAGGGGATCATTAATGTGCCCTCAATGCACGGGACACTGGCGTTTTTTTTTTTTTTCATTTCACCCCCATCGAAATGCGAGCGCCCCGGCCGGAATTTAATCCCGCGACCTCGCGCTTAGCAGCGCAACACCATAGCTACTAAGGAACCGCGGTGGGTTGGAAGCAAATGTGAACTAAAATGCGAACTACTCAACAAACATAAATCCCGCAACTTTGTTAGCACTCATAATCGCAAAGCACACAAATATTCTGCTGCGTTGCATAAATCTATCCGAAGGAGATACGCAAACAGAAGTGACCCAAGATGCAGTAATCTTAAAAGCTTATTAGGGATATCTGTGATTTGGAATTTTATGTCTTTGTGCCTTATTAGCTGTAGCCGTAACAGTCGCTCGTACTATGTAGCGATAATTAAAAATGCGCATGACGAGCCAGAGAGAGAGAAAGTAAGAAGAGGAAAGGCAGGGAGATCCACCAGACGAGCGTCCGGTTTGCTAACCTACGCTGGGGTTAAGGTAAAGGGGGAATAGGAAGAGGAAACATGGAGTGAACACCGTGTGTGACAGATGGGATTCACAGGACTTTGCACGGTCACTTAGGTCGGTGTACTTCAAGAACTTCACCACTGCACGGATAGCTTCTTGCGCCAGCGGTAGATGTGGCCACGGTCCGAGTATGTTTGACTCGGAAAATTATGCCGAGCCCATTTGTTTTAAAGTTGTCCGTAGAGGGAGACGTTGAACGTCGTAGCGAGGACAGATGCACAACTGGCACTAAATGGTTGCCTCACAAACACAGGAGTCGCACGTCGGGCTACCAGCTTTTCCAATACGGTAGCAATAAACACTTCTAAACGCCACTCACAGTCATGGGCGGTAAAGCAACCTTGCTTCACAGCGGGAAAGACCAGATGGCACTGGTAGCCGTACCGAGGTGCCTGGCTTACGCAGATGGCAACTGAAGACTGCCGGGGAACTCCAGAGAACTTGTGTCTTTTTTAGGGCAAGCAGATGAAGTTCTCCAGCGGCGTCCGACCTCTCTAAAGGTGTTGAAAGCATCTGGGTGTCTTCGTGGGTAGACCGGGCAGCATTGTCAGCAATGTCATTGGCCAACGATGCCGCAGTGAGCCAGAAGCCACTGAAAGATGATGTGGTGCCCTGTTTCCAGGGCACAGTGGTGTGTTTTTTCTTATGTTGGATACAGTCTGTTCGCATGTTCTGTAAAGCAAGCAGACGTATGCTGCGAAGAGCTGCGTTGGAATTGCAAAACATGACCCATTTTTTGCGAATAACAAAACCTGACCTATCGGTGCACATAACATTCAAGAAAAGAAGACATATAAGCAGTTTTCGAAAATACAATTTCCATTCTGACTCTCCATCAAACTCTGAACCCAGTACATCGGCAAAGTGTGTACACTAAAAGCCGCAGTATACCTCAGGTGGGAGCGGCAGGGTACGCTATGGTTAACGAGAAATACGTACACCATGGAAAATCTCAAAGAAGTTAACTGAAATCGCCGTCACAAAGTGGAACACGGATATGAAGAAGCCGTAGCAAAAGTGGTGCTTCTCCAATGGTGCGGAAAACCTTATCTTTGCTTCGGCGCACAAGTGTAGATGACAGGTTGGAAACGAAGCGCTATAGAGAGCATGGAGTCAGGACTTAAGTCTAGAATTATTTATAATTTACGCCTGCATGAGGAATCGTGCTGGCTTGGTAAGAAATAGCCGGTCCGGCAAACTCTCTGTGTAGGTCCACGCGAGTCTAATTGGTCCTGAGCTATGAATGCCTCGTGACTTAATCATTCTCGTATCTGACAAGTCGTCTATATAAATCCTCCATGCTCCCATGGATAGCAAAGTACAAATTGGTCGTGTGCCACCGCAAATGCTTACTTCAATGGACAAAGCGCCGAACAATCCATTTTGACACTGCAGCGTATAAAACTGCGATCGAAACTTTTGTCGCACTATGTTCTCTGGCCAAAATTGCATGATTTATACGCTGTGATAGCTAGAGGCCACATGTGCTCGTTACCTGTTGCCATTGACCCAGGCAGCTTTCCTAGGCTGAGCGAAGAGAAATTATTTCCCAATACAATCAAACGTTGGAATGCCCTACCGAATGGCAACTTCAAGCACCGATCGCGTAGTCTCACAAAAAAACTAACGCAACGTTTTTCATAAACATGCATTTCATTCTCCCAAGAAGTTGTCCTGTCCGTTTATTCTGTTTATTCATGTCGTGTTTCCGTGCGCTACTTCATACGTAAGATGCTGCAGAAACAGTCTATTACATTTTTTTCGCTTTAGCAGCCTTCTCGCGGTGCAAGGTTGTATATCTTTTCATATTACTGCTATTCGGTGCAAATAATGCCTCACAGAGACATTGAGTAGTCATAGTTAATTTTTTTTTACTTTTTATTGTTTCAGCCACTGCGCCACAAAATGCTTCTGTTACTGATGCCCATGGAAATAGAATCCGGACGATCATCGAATTTCCTCAATGTGTTGGACAAAGATTGTCTTTGTGCTTGAAATTCAGGACAATGGCACAATAAGGGGCCAATCTTCTCCTCGCATCCGCAAACATCACATGCAGGATTATCAGCCATTCCAATTAGGGCTGAGTCGGCATTCGTGAAGGCAACTCCAAGCCACAACCGACACAGAAGAGACGCTTCACGTCGGTGCAGACCGGCCGGAGGTCTCAGTTGAAGTGACGGGTTTAGTCTGTGCAGTCTTGTGCACTTTGTATGTGCGGTATTCCACTCTGCTAAGGAGATCGTGCGAGCTAGACTGCGAAGTTGTCTCGCGGCGTTGGTACTTGAGAAAGGAATGGGGACGCAGTGGTCTTCTTGGGTTGACGTTCGAGCTGCCTTATCTGCCTCATCATTTCCTATGATACCGCAATGACCTGGTATCCACTGAAAAGAGATACCTTAAAAGTACGTCTTGTTGGGCGAGTTGGTCACAATTCAACATGGGTACTAGACACACACACAAGACACAAGGAAGGAGACGGGACAGAGCGCCACTTACAACTGCTTTATTCGGGGGCACACCACAAACTTATATACCCGTCTTAGACGCAAGGAACACAATCAGATCAAGATTGATATAGAAGTGAACTGGTTAAATATTTCTTTTCAGCCATATATAAAGATATCGATGGATCGCTGACGCACATGCTTCCTTTCTTTCCGATAAAGAAGGCTTCAATTACTTCCCGAGCTTCTTTATCTTTACTCTTTGCTAGAATCTGCGCCCCTGCAAAACATGCCTCACAAGAGCGTGACGGGCAGGACTTAATGTAGTTGGGAATGTTTGGCCCTTCTTTATCTTGCTCCACATTTAAAAAAAAATTAAATTGTGGGGTTTTACGTGCCAAAACCACTTTCTGATTATGAGGCACGCCGTAGTGGGGGACTCCGGAAATTTCGACCACCAGGGGTTCTTTAACGTGCACCTAAATCTAAGTACACGGGTGTTTTCGCATTTCGCCCCCATCGAAATGCGGCCGTCGTGACCGGGATTCGATCCCGCGACCTCGTGCTCAGCAGCCTAACACCAATTGCTCTACATTTCTTTCATGTTCTTTAATTCGGTCATTGACGCAGCGCCCAGTTTGCCCTATGTAGGAGCGGCAGCATGAGAGTGAGATTTCGTACACGACACCTTCGGTGCACTTCATAAACGGTTGCTCATGCTTGGTATCGCATCCATTTTTATCTTCTCGTATTCTTTCGATACGAGAACAAAGGCTTCCTAACCTTTTAGGGATGAAAACACAAGCGGCACCCCATGTCTGCTAGCAACCTTCTTTAAGTTGTGGGCCATCTTGTGTACACAAGGAAGGAGACGGGGGGCACTCTGTCCCGTCTCCTTCCTGTCGGGGGCGCTCTGTCCCGCGTGGGTGATGCTTGGGCGTGATTCACAGCAGCAGCCGCAAACAGACCTCCGGTCATGCAGAGCTTTGTTTCCAGATATGGTATCTGTGGACGCGCTTGCCGCATGCCATTGGTGAACACACGACACCGCGCTACTCTAGCGCCATCTCGTAGCGCTCCTCGTCACAGAGCCCGTCTTGTGCTGCACTAAGCTTTTCTTCTCACGCTTTCACCACACCCTCCTTCTCCGCTCTCCTCCTCTCGCTCTCTTCACTATCGCCGTCTTTCCTTCCCCGCTGCTGTCCACGTTCGCACTTTCATCCTCCACTGTGCTTGTTCAATCATTTACGCCGAGGGACGACGCCGACACGAACCGCGGGAATGGGCGCCTAACTGAGCGGCGCTCTGGAACTCAGTAGAGAAAGCTTTTCAAAAAAGCGCGGCGCCAAGATGACGCTAATCTTTCCTTTCTGAACGGGGGTGGCTTGCCGTGCCGTGCATGTGTCGGGAAGACTGCACGCTGTACAAACGTGTGCCTTAAGGATCATGAGTGTGTTATTTAAGGAGATGAACAAGCTTTCCCGTGGCTGGGTGTAATTTTGAGCGTGGCCGTCGTAAGGTCACTATCTTTAAAAGTCACAGTAATGAACTTATGAATTAAATAGCTGATGCAGATCATATTTGGGGAAAAAGAGAGCGCTCTTAAATCAGCACTGCTCCTAATTATAATAAAACAGAGGAAACGACATTTTTGGACAAAAAGTTAAACGATGTAACGTGATTGAAAAACATTCGCGTTTGTAATTATTTTTTCTTCTTTTTCCTTTCTTCACACTTGTATTGGTAGTTTCCGAGTAAGTACAGAGACGATTTATGGCCCTTGTGAGAATTTTTGCAGTTCGGAGTGATTTGTGGCTTCGTGTTTTGCTGTTTTTAATGACGTTTACGTGTGTCTACGTGACTAGGTTGCGCACATTATATTGCTTGCTTCCAAATACAGTTCCTGCGTTGCAAGTTCAAGTTCTTCCGCTGGTTTTTCTTTTCTTCTTTCTTTCCCTCTTTCAAGCACTCTTTCACTTGTGTTGAAATAGGCCGTGGTAGCAGAAGGCACTGCTGAAATGGACATGCACTGAGGCTCACTAAGCGGGCGTTAAGACTGTAATAATGGCTCCCCGTTAACGAACAGACTAATGATGTCCCGCGTCGGTTGACTCGTATTAGGAGCCAGGCGTAGGTAATTCCATTCTGCTACGGCGGCGTAACTCGCTTACGAGTCCCAGCACGACCGTATTGACGGTAGGCCAGAAAGAGCGGGAAGGAAATCGCGTTACGCCTTCCGGCTATCTGCTTCCTGCTAGATGTCAATTTCCCTGTCGTCCAAAAGAGACACTGCACTGTGGATGGTCACCATCGCAGTGCTAGTATATAAAGGGCAACGAATGAATCAGATTGACTTACAAGGCCGTTGTTCCATTGAAAACGCTGTTGACCCAATCAGTCATCGATTGAAAAGCGCCTCTGCTTTTTTTTATCAGCGAGATAGCTATATTGTGACTATATACGAGATACGGGGGAATTCAAAGTTTATTCGCGAATGCCTTTTGTTTCCGTATGCTTGTGCCTTCGCAGAGGTAGCATTAAGTTCCGCACGCACGACACCCGCGCGGTATTTCAACGGAACGTTTGCTGAAACTAAGCAACCTTTTTTTTTCATTTCTTTTTTCTTTTTTTGAAGTCTAAGTAAAAACAAAGCATCATAAACAAGCTGGATCAAACAATCAAATTCGACAACTTTAGGGCAAGAAGCGAAGTTTACGTTTTTGTTCTTACGCGTGTTGCAATTTTAGACGTATTCGTGTACACATTTTTTTTCACATGTTATGCTGTATTGTTTCCTCTAATGTGCTTTAGTTTTTTGTGAGTCTTTTGCACCATTTAGAAAGCGGCCCGTCGCGGTGGCTCAGGGTCTATGGCATACTGCTGCTCAGCAGGAGGTCGCGAGGTTCGATTTTGGCCGCCACGGTCAGATTTCGATGGGAATGGGATCCAAAAACGCTCCTGTACCGTGCCTTGGGTGCACACTATAGAACCCTAGTTTGTTTAAATGAATTCGGGCCCATCTGCGTCCACATAACCCACTTTGCAGTTTCGCGACGTCAAGCATCCTAATTATGTCAGCAGAAACAAACTTTATAAAATGGTAATGAGTTTCTACTAAACTTACGCTTGAAATACGGCGCTTGTGTCATTGCTACTTTTTCGATTGTGCATGTTCTTTATACACTGCAATGCAATGGTCATATGAAAATACTTTCCCGCTCTCCATTTTTCGGTAATATACTGGGTGTCCAGTGGGTCGACATTTGCTTCATCTGTTCTAACTTAGCCTCCTTCTTTTCATCCGATACTTAGACTTTTTAAGTTACAACATTCCTAGCTTCTGTTGGAAAAAGCAGTTCAGTAGTTAGAAAGCTGCTTGCCAGCCTAATATTGAAACGCAGCCCCAAGATATAAAAAAAAATGTTATTTAAAGTTAGAAAATCACATCGTGCTAAAATCACAATGTGATCACGAGGCACGCCGCATAGTGAGAAATTCCAGATTAATTTCAACCACCTAGGGTTTTTTAACGTCCATTAAATACACGGTACACGGATGTTTTTTTTTTGTTTTTTGTTTTTTTTTTTGCCCCCGTCGAAGGGTGGCCGTCGCGGCCGGGATTTGATGCCCGCGACCTCGTGCTTAGCAGCGCAACGCCAAAGTCACTCAGCAACCATGGCGGGTCCCTTAAGTATTCAGAAATTGGTTGGTCAGAGCAAAGTTTCTAGTGTGACCCGCTCTGTTTCATGGCGTAAAACAATTGTAATGGTGCGGAATGCCCCTTTCTTAGATAGAGCCTCAAAATATATGTCGTTTAAGCGGCTCCTGACCGATTGATTCGCTGGCCGAGCACAGACTGCATATACTTCCGCACCCGTCGATGGATGTAAAGATAACGTTGTCAATTGTGATGTTAAATCGCTTCATCGGAATCGAAACCTTATCGCAGATATTTGACAGATATGCCTTTCAAGTACTATGTTAGTGGTTTCCGGGACCCTACAGTATCAGTGAGAGTAGTCGCGCCAATGAAGCCCCACCGAGTGTATGTGAAAACGATTTACGTGTTGCATTTCTGCTTTTGCCAACGTAAGCAATGTCTCGGTGTCGTTAGATAACAAATGAAAGTATACACTGTCGTAAAAAAGTAAAGGCCAGACAATGGTCCATGATCCGCCTTTTCTTTCTTTTTGTTCGCTATATAGTTTAACTTTATGTAAGGCCAGCTTTTTCGATGATTTCGTTTTTGTTCTTTTCTTAATCAGTACCTGCTTCTTTCACCTAGGCTACAACGATTTGCACGGACTGTAGCGTTCTGTCTGTGACCCCTTGAATTTACAAAAATATAAATATATAATTTTGCACTAAGATGGCCTACAGCCACGCCTTCGGCAGGTGCTGCTGCGACGACACCTTCAAGCAGGTCATGTACGTATACGTTTGTAGCGCGGAAGCGCAACTGTTGTGCACCATGCATGACGACCGACGATCCAGACATGGTTTGACATAATCAGTGTAGTGAGTTGCCAGAAAATAAAAGAACAACAATAGAACCAACTTTGGCTTGATATCTCTGTTAACTGTGATTTTGTAAGCGTCCCTAAGCATATCATGCTATGTAGTTACGGACACATACACACATATATTTACGTGTTACATATTTACATATGTATATGTTTATTGTATTTCATTATAGTTTTCATTAAATCTCCATACCTTCTTCCATTCTTTCTTCAATCTCATTTTCTTCTGACTCCACTGCATGCCGGACTTATCTATATTACCGCTCTTCTTCTTCACTATGCTACCGCTGTCCCGCACTTGCTAATAACTCCACCCAGTCAACGAGACCCGAAACGTACGCAGACTTCATCGCCTTCATCTTCTGCAGGAACACTCCCGTTTCGTCCGACGCGCTCCGAGACAGAGAAGTGACCGTTGCTACCACCTCGACGGGAACACTTGATGTCTGTCTGACGATCACAAAGTGCCCCCTACAGTACATGAGGCGTCTGATCCGCATGATGGGAATCTGCGGCAGTGTGCGACACTCGCTAATCTCATTGAGCTAGGGCAAGTACGGTGGCGTGTCAGGGTGACGAAATCCGTTTGAGGGCGACAAATGAGGAACGTTGCCTGCCAGGAGGGAGCTGTGGAGCTAATTGGGAAGGTGCCCAAGCCCCCTTCGGGGAACTCTTCAGGCAGCACGGGAGCGACGCGCTCCTGCAACGGTGACACGCCCAAGGTGGTCACACATGGCACAGGACACACGAAAGTTGTTTACGACATGCCTGTCGAACTATGCGTCCGCAGTGGCTTATCACGCCCGTTTGACTTTCTTTTAGCTTGTTTTTTTTATCGTTTAGTATCTCGTAGTATCGTAGTTTTTATCGTTTAGTATCTCGAAGAAGTCGACCTGTGCGGATGTGGAATTTTCGGCTCCCGCTTCTGTACACGTTTTCGGACTGATTTATGTGATGCCTAGCAACGAAATGTGCACTATTCGACGCACTTTCTTCTAAGGAACACGCCGATGTCCGATTTTTCTTCCGGTCAGTGAACTCTTTTCAATTTCCGAGACGTTTTAGTTCAAACCACGCTGCGGCTCAGCTAGCCCTACCCGACTAGGCCTATCGCCGGGGTCGAGGAGCGAGCAGGCCCAGGCCTCGCTCGTACGTGTGCGCGGCAGGATGCCCGCTATGGAGACCGTCGTGGAGGGAGAGGACATCTCCCAAGAAGAAGCGAATCGCCCAGGCTGGAAGACGGCCATGGGTAGAAACAAGAAGGCCAAACCGGGACCGACTGTTCCGGACCGAGGCAACGAGGGACGAGCAGAGACGAAGGGCGGCCGCCGCACGGCTGGCCCGCAGAGCGCGATCAAGCGCCTCGTCGCCGCATCGAGGCTCCCCCGGCTACCGAGGGACCACATTCGCATCATAGTGAGGCCGAGAGACGGCCTCGACGTGAAAAAAGTGAGTCAGATTCGCCTGGCGCAAGCGCTAGCAATGGCGGCCTCGCTCCCGCCGAACGAGACCGAGGAAGACATCGTTTGTCCGAACGCAACCCAGAACATTCTCGTCGTGTCCACGCCGACTGAGAAGAACGCCAACGCATACGCCGGAATTCACAAGCTTCACCTAAGAGAAGGCGCATACAATGTGGCCGCATATATTGCGGCGCCGGACAACACGTGCAAGGGGGTCATCAGAGGAGTGGACCCCGAAATCAACGAGGCCCAGCTTCAGGCCATGATCGTGAACCAAAGAAATCCCAAGGCGTTGGAAGCCAAGCGGATCAAAAACACCTCGACAGTGGTAGTGCTCTTCGACGGCATGAAAGTGCCGAACTATATCATGTGTGGCGTAAGCCTAATACGCTGCACGCTATACAAGCGGCAAAACGACGTGTGCTACGGGTGCGGTGACTTGGGCCACAGAGTCGACGTGTGTCCAAATCCTCACAAGAAGAGGTGCCGCGGCTGCGGAGTCAACGACCCGGCTGAAGACCACCAGTGCTCGCCCAAGTGCGCCCTTTGCGGGGGCCAACACCCGACGGCGGACAACAAGTGCAAGCAACGATACCAAATCCCTTACGTCGTGCGGCGCAGGAGGCGCCGACACAGAAATTCCAAGAAATCGCGGCTGCAAAGCCAGCCGCAACAGGTGGAAGGTAGATCACGCGATTCCAGTGTGGCAAGCGCCCCCAGACGGGGACGTTCGACAACGCCGACTCTACGACAGCGCAGCCGATCGAGAGGCCGTTCCCTCTCCAGGGGGCGCTCCCACTCCCAAGTGCGCATTCAAGAGGGGCCGACCTGGGCGGACCGGGCCAGGCCAAAGCCGCAACCGAAATTACAATCAAAGGTAACGCAGGTAGCATTGCCAAAACATAACAAGGAAGACCCTAGAATAACTCAGCTAGCGGAAGAAAACGCGCGCCTCAAAGAGGAGATCAAGAAAATGAGGGCGGATTTCGAATCGTTTCGGAAACAAGGTTCCACTTCTCAGCTAGCCGAACAACAGCAGCAGCAGGTGGCGCAAAGTACACCGACCCCGCAAGGGGAGCAGTCGGTTCGCTCGGTCAAACGCAGGGCCCCTCCCCTGACGGAGGAGGGAAACCTGGCGGAACAAGAGTCCAGCAGCATCCTATTGGGAAGAAAGCAGTCGATTAGCTCTTTGCAGCTAATGGTCCAGCAACTAGCGGAAAGCATAGTAGCGCTCGCGGCAAGAGTGACGCGCATCGAAGCACACATGGCGCCTGCAGGTGCTAAACAAATCCAATGTATCAATCATGGCGAACAACCCAACTAGAGAGCTGGTCGTGTGGCAGTGGAATTGCGCTAGCATCAAAAAGCGCAAGGCTCCGCTGCTACAGTTCGTTGCCTCACAGGCGGACAAACCGCACGTCATAATCTTACAAGAAACTTTGGGTAGCGAGGTGACCTTGCCCGGCTACCGGGTCGCCTCGCCGAAATTCGAACAGGGTAAGCGCGGAGTGGCAACGCTTGTCGCGAACAATTGCTCTTTCCAGGAACGAGATTTCAAATTAGGCAACGCGAAAGCGGAGGTAACCGCGATCGAAATCATACCGAACAGTTGGCTGAAAAACAGCGTATTTGTAGTGAACGTGTACAGCCCGCCGTCTGACCGCAAACAATCGTTCACGTCGATAATAACGAAGGCGGCCTCAATGGCCAGGGGGGCCCGCTAATAGTGGCATGAGATTTTAACGCGCCCCACGGAGCCTGGGGTTATGCAAGGCCAATGCCTAAGGGAGAACGGCTATTGGAGGCAGTCACTATGTGCTCGCTAGAGCTGGTGACCGCCCCCGCTATCCAACTCGACTAGGCACGTCGGTGGCGCGGGACACGACGCCCGACCTGACCTTCGTCAAGAACGTGCGAGGGGCCGAGTGGCGCAACCTGCACGAGAACCTCGGCAGCGACCACTGCATACTGGCGGTGACGATCCCCGTCAAGGCGGCACCACCGAGAGAATTTAAGGTCACCGACTGGGACGCTTTCCGCAAAATAAGGAAGGAAGACAAAAGCGAATATGCGGACCTAGACAGCCTTTTTAGAAGGCTCAAAGAGGACGTTGGCACCGCGACGAGGGTTGTCCAAACTGAACCGAACGTGGAAAGGATGGACGTGAGATTGGCACACCTATTAGAGGCAAATAATTCCATCACGGCCAGGTGGAAAACGCAAAGACTAAATCGCAGACTGCGAAAGAAAGTAGCGGCACTAAACCGGGAAATCGAAGCGCACTCGATCGAGCTTTCCAAGCAACAGTGGAACGAGGTGTGCGCGTCGGTAGACGGACAAATGAGAACCGGGCGCAAATGGAACCTCCTAAAGAAACTGTTAGACGACAAGCAATCCAAAGGCAATCAGAGATTGGCAATTGATAGGATTTTAAACAAACAAAAGGAGCAGGGCAAAACGGAGAGCGAGTTCCTAAAGGAGCTGGCGGAGACGTATCTACCACTGGGCCCGTCAGGCGATGGCGACTATCCACAATACGCCGGCACAGAGGTCGAAGAACTCGACGCGCCCTTCACGGAATCGGAAATTTGGGATGCCTTACAAGGCCTCAACGGACGTTCCGCGACGGGCCCTGATGGGGTCTCGAATAAACTGTTAAGAAACCTAGACGGAAAGTCGGTCGACAAGCTCACCGAAGAAATCAACAGAGCGTGGGAAACGGGACAAGTACCAGAGGCCTGGAAAGAGGCTTCGGTCATACTAATACCGAAACCCGGTAAACCACTTGCGGCGGAGAACATGCGGCCAATATCGCTGACCTCGTGCGTAGGCAAGACGGCGGAACATGCCATACATAACCGAGTATCGCGGTACATAGAGAGAGAGGGCCTCTTCCCACATAACATGGTGGGCTTCAGACCGGGCCTCTCCACACAGGACGTAATGTTACAACTCAAAAGGCACATGTATAATCGACGGCACAACCAGAGACAGCAGGGGCATACTGGCCCTGGACCTAACGAAAGCGTTCGACACGGTGAAACACAGATTTCTAATGGAAACGATCTCGGTGATGGGGCTCGGCCGGAAATTCCACTCTTACATAGGCTCCTTCCTCAGAGACAGGAAAGCCACGATCAAAATAGGACAGGCCACGTCCGATTGTTACACGCTGGGCGCGAAGGGCACCCCACAAGGGGCGGTGCTCTCCCCGCTATTATTCAATCTAGCATTGAAAGGGCTCTCGGACCGGCTGACGAGAGTGACCAACGTCAATCACGCCCTGTACGCAGACGATATTACGGTGTGGTGCCCGGGAGGGTCCGACGCAGAAGTCGAGCGGGCTCTTCAAGAGGCGCTGGACACAACGGAAGAGTACTTGAAGGAAACGGGACTCCGTCTGTCACCCAGCAAATCGGAACTGTTGCTCTACAGGCCCTCGAAACAAGGCATGAGGAATTTGACGCCGATCGATCAAATACCAATCAAATTACACACGAGTGACGGCCAGCCGATCCCCAGAGTGGACACTATAAGAATCCTGGGGCTGCTAATTGAGGCTAATGGCGGTAACACGCAAACGGTCATGAGACTCACGTCCAAAACAGAGAACATGCTCCGGCTGATCGTCAGGGTGACCAACCGCAGGGGTGGGCTCAGCGAGAGCAATCTCATCAGACTTTACCACGCCTTCCTCATGAGTCACGTAAATGACGTAGCCTCGGCGCTAAAATGGACCAAGAGAGACGCGGCCAAGATAGACACACTGATGCGCAAGAGTATCAAGAGGGTTCTAGGTCTTCCGATCAGTACAAGCACGGAGCGGCTCGATCGGCTAGGGGTCCACAATACGCTAGCAGAAATCATCGAAGCACAGACCAAGGCACAGGTCGTGCGGCTGTCGACCACCAGGGCCGGCAGACGAATCCTAGAAGAAGCAGGTATAAATGCCGAGGCAGAGTGCAACGCACGCAGCGTCGCGCTCAGCGCGGCGGTCAGGGGCACTTTCAAGGTAGAACCGCTTCCGAGAAACGTCCACCCGCAATTCAACGAGGGGCGCCGAAAGGCGAGGGCCCGAGCACTGCTGAAATCGACCGCCAGCTGTCCGGGACTGGCGGCATTTGTAGACGTGGCCCAGTACGGGCGCAGCGACCGTTACGCGGCCGTCTCGATACGCTGGGATGGTACGATCATCAACGCAGCATCGGTCAAGGGGGTAACGTCCGAGGTGGCCGAACAGGTGGCAATAGCCATGGCAATGAGGGACCCCGAACGTCCATACGTATACACAGATTCGCGATCGGCGGCCAGAGCATTCGCCTCGGGCTCTATATCGCGGAAAGCAGCGGCCGTCCTCGGCAGTGAGGGAGCCGCGGGTCATCACATCCTCAAATGGTTTCCAGCCCACATGGGGGCCGACGTGCACCCCGACTTTCCCAACGCCAACGAGCTGGCACACGGACGCGCGCGAGGACTCACGCACCGCGGCGATCGTGGCGAGCGAAGTGGCGGGGAGGAAGGGGAGCACCGAGACCCGCTGCTCACCTTCAACGAAATAACAACACATTATCAGCTGTCGAGGAGGACCTTCCCGCTCCCCCACGCTAAACTTACTAGACCACAGTCATCTATATTCAGAATGCTGCAAACAAGGTCGTTCCCCTCGAGAGGCAGAATGAGCCTTTATTCACCGGACGTAGAGCCGCAATGTCCGGATTGCGGCGAATTGTACTGCTCGCTATCGCACATGCTTTGGCAATGCTCCGCGTTAAGCGGCACCGTGTTCAGCAAAGAAGAAGACTGGATGGACGCCCTGCGAAGCGACGACCACCAGACCCAGCTCCGGGCCGTCCAGAGGGCTCACGAAAGGGCGGAGGCTCACGGGCTTCCCGTCCCAACGTGGGTGCGGCCCGCGACCCCTGCCTACCACTAAACCAAGAGTGGGTGGGAGGGGGTTCCTCAGGACCCAATAAAGTTCTTTCCTCCTCCTCCTCTCGTCCTTGCTCAAATCATATTTCTCTTGCTTCGGCTTAATAACTGAGACGTTGAATGCCGCAACTATCCCGTATCCGTTCCAAACGTTGTTCACTCACTTCAGCGTCTTTCTGGGCCCGTCAATCTACAATTTACGTAATTCTTTCTCTTTCTCCTCTTATCGTTTAGAGTCATATTCAGTACATTCGGCCTCCGCACGGCGCCGTTTACATTCATCCATATCCGCTGGAGAATCGATCGGATTACGCATAGCACAGGATTGAGAAAAACAAAGGGGCAGTTTCGCCCGAAAGGCGAAGCATCGATTTTGACACAAAACTAGTAGACAGCTATACGAACTAAGATAGTAGTTTTATGTGCCTTATAAACTTGTAAACATTCGTTTACTAACCAAATTAACAAGTATGGTATCACGCGAGCACAAGCAAACAAGAACACACCTAGCTTGATGACCGCGGAAACTCGCTGTCAAAAGCTGCAGTGAAGAAGCGCAGAAGCAGCTGCGAAAGAATTGACCTTCGTGCTCGCTCTCGCTTCAACTGGAATTAAGCGGCGAAAACAAAGCGCGCACCAAGCTATCAGCACTCGGCACGCACTCTATCCTATCACAGGTCTTTCAATAGGGCTGCCCCGTACGCCTGCAGACGCCGGAGTAAAACGTCCTCCCCTCCCTCCACTCACCCCCGGTGCCTTCCGCGCGCCGGAGGCCGGCGTGCTTCTTCCCCGTTTTTCTCCATTAATAGTGCAAGATTGAGCCGCCATCGCCGCCTCACTCGCACGCTTTCACTCCCACATTAAGCATACGGCGCACGGCAAGAATGTTATCGCCCTTGGCGCATGTCGGTGATGGCGACAACAAAAATGCGCGTGGAGTGTCCATATAATTGCGATAACAATCAAGACAACCACAGAGCACCCCTGTTGTAGTCTGTAAAACACACATATATCTTGGCAGAACATTTTGTGACGTGCACCATGACGCTTTGGATGGCGTCCCGTCCGTATCTTCTTTCTAAAAGCGTAAGCCTACCTACCGAGGAAACCCGTCCGTACATCACGTGAGGATCATGCTGCCTCTCGCTTCAACGCAAACTAAGAGGCGAGTAGATAGCGCACACGAAGCTATTAGCATTATTCGAACTCAGCCCCCATCGCAGATCGCTTTGTGCCGGGTGCGTATGGCGCTGCAGTGCCATACGCACCCGGCACCGGCGTACGGTTGATCACGGTAGATAATGGTTCGCATTGAGAGGACGTAGCGTCATCGACCAGGTTTACGTACTAGGTCTGCTAAAGGTGTCAGTGTTCAATTACGTCACGTACTACAGCTCGCATCGGTCAGTGCTGGTCTTCCGCGAAGCAGCGGCATCATCCGAATGCCCCATGATATAATATGAGTTAACTCTGATACCACTCGCCTCTTCGTCGTCTTATGCTGGTCTCAGTTAGCATTTTGGTGTTGCAACCGCGCTTCTCCGCTTCACGATTCTTTCGCGGTGTTTCTTACAATTATACCAAACACATGCAGCATACGACGACGAAACAGCAGGCGTTTAATAGCAAATGCTTGCGCATCGTTTTGATAACTCACACGGGATATTCTGCGTGTAATTTTTCTTCGTTGTCAGCTATAAAATGCACGCACAATTTAGTATAAGTAAATCACTGCTATGTGGCGCGCCTAACACTGTTTCTATAGAAACAGTGCAGGCTTGTGTTTCTATAGTGTTTCTTTTTCTATTGTGTTTCTATAGTGTTTCTATAGAAACAGTGCAGGCACGCCGCATATATGCGGCGTGCCTGCCGCGCAGAGTAAGCGGTACTTTTATTCGGCATCGAAACTTGCTCAATAACAAGACACGACGTGCATACTTGATCTCGTAGAAGCGCGCCTCAGTAGGATAAGAGACGTACAGAGCATTTCGAGGACGAACGCGTCCCGTAACAGCTTCGTTCATTGTCCGCTAGGAGAAGCGCACGCTCAATTTTTATAAGGAAACTATTCCAATGCGACGCGCCCACCGCACCAAGAGTCTCAAGCGCTGACTTGAACTAGTTTATTCCAGCTTTTCAGGATTCCGTCGGTATGGTTAGAACTCCTGTGCTGGGTGGCCAGGGTCCGTAACTGAGAATAGGTCATTTCAGAGCTCTTAGGCGCCCATTCCTGCGTTAACCGTCGGCATCATCGGGGTTCCTCGGCGTAACCGAGTGAATAAGCACAGTGAACGCTAGTAGAAACGGTAATACGGTGCACGTTAGTTGAAAAGTAAGCGCTGCAGCTTCTTCAATGCTTTTGATGGGAGTCACGGATAATTACAGCTGTCAAGAGGCTAATGTAGCGACACCCAAGGTGCTCCAGAAGGCATTGTGCACACGTCACGCGATCGAAAGGTCCAAACTAGTTTCTCATGTCGACTTTCCTCTCTCCCGCGTTCCTTACACGCTCTGAACCATCCCACGACGCGGTGTGCAAGAGAGCAGCAGCAGCAGCGCAAAACTCGAAGGAAGGGGCAAGGAAATCTTCGCTTTAAAATAAAAGATACCCTAGCAAGAAGGTGATGAATGCACCGCTGCACTTCTTAAGGCATTCGAGCCTGCGCGATACATTTTGAGAGCGCTGCCTGGCACGTGTCAATTGTGAGCACGACCTTTACGATCTTTCTCGAAGGCGTCCTTTCTCTGTTTTTTTTATGTCCCATTATCCCTTGCTCAGACCTATCACACGCGTGTGGAACGTGACGGGCTATTTCTTACGTCCACAATACTGTCTCTTGATTTCTCTTTTTCACGCCCACCCCAGTGCCCTGGCCTGTGCTGTGTAGCCAACCGAAACTACCTCTGGTTAACCTTCCTTTCTTTATTTATCGCCGTTCCCTTTCGCCCCAGTCGTCCGCCACTAAAAGAGCAGCAATATTCGCTGTAACCATAACTAAAAAAAGGACAAGAAAAGAAACGAGAGTTGCGAAAGGTGCTTTGCGCAACCACTGGGGCGTGTCGCCACGAAGGTTTTTCCCGTTCAGTCGTCATCACGCGACGAGGATGAGGCGCGACGAATTGGTGCGCAACTGTGCTGCTGCCGTTCCCGCTGTCGGCTGTTCCCACGTAGAACCGCATGGCAGAAGCACGTGCTTTACTCCCTCGCTTCCTGGTTTCTAGAGCCTTCGAAGTGGCTCAGTCATCATCAGAAATCCCCTGTGGGGGAGCAGCTGGGACCTAACCTGCCGCACGCGTGCTACGTCCTCCCCCAACCGCAACCCTTACCCTCCCCCGACCTTCGCACTAACCTCGTATACTGAGCCCCGTTCGTCCTTATGGGCTGCCTGCCACAGGGATGTTACGGCCCGATGAACCCAATCTGATGCGCTCTTTATTCTTGCACCAGTGCGCGTGCCGCCTCCGGGAATGAGAACCCAAATTCGCCGCTTTTACTCTCGTCCGGACTGCAGTGAAAGTTACGCTTCTTTTTCCCTTGTGGTTGAAACGGCACTGAGGAATTCTGGCTCTCAGTCGTTCTCTTCATGAAGTTACAGACTCCACGAACTATCGATCTGATTGGTCGCAGATGGGTAAGCTTGTTAGAATTGCGATAATAGTACGAGTCTTCATAAGCTCAACAACTCGGCATTGCATTCATCCCTGCGTAGTCCATCTAAATCGCCTTGGCGGTTTCTTGAGTGGTTATGTCGATGGGTGCTTAAGTGCTCCAATGAGTCTAGTATAACGTACATCCACAATGTGGTATCGCTGGAAATGTATGCGCCGACAAAGCCGCGCATCTGCGCAGGAGAGTGATCGGTGCGTTTCGATTCTGCTTTCACGAGCTGACGATGGTATAAGGCTACGCCTGATTTCTTCTTTATTGGCCCTCTTTCTTGGCCCACCGTGTCTTGCTTACGTCTATTGTCCCCCGATCTTCAACTAATTCTGCCATGTGAGCTCACGCGAGAAGAAAATAGCATATTCTACCGTTTGTGGCTAGGCGTCACATTTACCAACACCAATGCTCAGCTCTAGTTTACCAGCACCAATGAAATGGCCGACCGCCGGACGTGCAGCGTATGCTGCTGTGATGAGACCTTCGCACAATTTCTCTCTGTATCTGTGTCGTAAGGCAAGTGATGGGCGGCGTGCTTGACAGACTGAACAATCGTCCGCTATTAGGTCAGAAAGTGACAGACCAGTGCTTCCCGGAGGTACCCCACGCGGAAGGCTATGCCTTACGCTGCTTAAGTTCTTTAGGCCAAAGGGCGTGCACATTAGACTGTGGAGGTTACGCCATACTAATGGATTGTGTACACGTGTTACATGTTTTTTTTTATCTCCTCCGCTCTTCCTCATGATATCTGTTTACGCTTTCTACCCATGCAGGCTTGCCACTCCCTGGCTCTTCTTAGATGACAAAGCGCTGTGCCTCGGGACCCCAGGTGCCACGTGAACACATGTACAAAGCCTGCTGTCTGTCGATTCTTGAAGAATAGCGCCCCTTTCAACGAAGAAGCTTGGACACCCTCAGACAGTGTTCGACGTTTCCTGTCTCGTTGCTTGAGGCAAAAAAAAAAAAACAACAACAACAAAAAAAAAAAAACAAAAAAAAAAAAAACAAAGAATGGGTGCGCCGCGTTGTGCACAACCACGCTGGCCTGTCGGTACCTCCTCCGTGGATTAGTTTTTGCGCTGACAGACACGGACATATAAAGGGGGTACGAAACACACGAAGCGCGAAACCCCCATAGATCCTCTCCTCATCCGATGCAGTAATGAGGCTTCCTTTTGACAAAACCACTTGGTCGTTGAAGGCTCATGTGACTAAATCTAAAGCAACAAAAACGTCTGACTTCGTAATTTGATTCGTGCGGAAGGGCTTAAAATGCAAGCGCACCAGCTTCATCATTTCCAGCACTGCTAATGAGTAATACACTGAACATTCAGCGTGAAACATTTGCGCTTGAGGCGTTTCACGAATACTTGTGACTTTCATAGGAACTTGCTGAACCGTAGATGGTGACATACCTGTTGGAATGCAAGCTAAGAGTCTCTAAAGAACCTTTCATGTTACTTGCTTTTAAATTATGGGGTTTTACGTGCCAAAACCACTTTCTGATTATGAGGCACGCCGTAGTGGAGGACTCCGGAAATTTCGACCACCTGGGGTTCTTTAACGTGCACCTAAATCTAAGTACACGGGTGTTTTCGCATTTCGCCCCCATCGAAATGCGGCCGCCGTGGCCGGGATTCGATCCCGCGACCTCGTGCTCAGCAGCCCAACACCATAGCCACTGAGCAACCACGGCGGGTGTTACTTGCTTTTCCCACTTTTTCAGTGCAGTGCGGTCAACCGTGTTCAGCCTTGTTAACCTCGTCTACTTTCCGTTATCACTTCTCTCTATATATACGTCCAGGGCGGGTTTACCTATTGCTTCTGTCTAGAGTCACGTAAGCTGAAGACGCGAATCGTTTCCAGCCTGCATGAAGAGAGAGAGAGAGAACGATGGAAGAAAAGTCACATAGCTTAACTAGACTTCGTCCAGTTTGCCAGCCTACAAGATGGGAGCGGGATGGGGGGAGGTGGTTGAAAGTGATAGAGATGAGAGGAATTCTGGTAAATTACGCGCACTAGAGAAGGCGCAGCGTGTCTATAGCGCTGCGTCTTCATTTTAACGAGGCCTCCCATCTATCCATCTGAGAAAATCCTTGCAGGCCATACTCACATTGTTGCATAGAATCTCATTTAGAGAGTCTGGGACGCCTGAAGCGGGAGGTGCCGTGACTCAGCTTCATATTGGGTTTTACATTGTAAGAGAGAGAGAGAAGGATGCATAGAAAGGTAGGGAGGTTAACCAGAGGTAGTTCCGGTTGGCTACCCTGTACGGGGGGAAGGGTTAAGGGGGTTAAAAAGAGAGAGAGAGAGTGAGAGAGAGAGAGAGAGACGAGCACGAACAAACCGCGTACACTATTGAGCGGCCGGGGGCGACGTCCTTAAGCTCTATTGTGAAGGCCCGTAGACCGCCGGAATCTTAGTAACGCGAGTAAGGCCTCCAGCGCGGTTGTTCTTTGCGAGCACTAACCTAAAGCTTTTAATTCTGATAGTGGACGATTGTCCAACTGGTCCAGTACTCTGCACATCCCTTGTCTCAGGGCACTATATCGCGGACACACAAAGATAATGTGCGCCAGCGTCTCATCGCTGTTGTATGTGTCGCACGTGGGGCTGTTGGCCATTCCAATAATGAAAGCATATGATTTCGTAAAGGCAACGCCTAGCCACAGACGGCACAGCATAGTCTGGGCACGTCGTGGTAACCTAGAGGGGAGGTGCATCCGTATGTCCGCAGACAACGAACGCAAATGACTCATGGTGAAAACGTTCGAGTCCCACAAGGGCAAAGTACAATTACGGGACATCAATCGCAGCCCAGCCGCAGCGTCTGTTCGCGAAAGCTGAATCAAGACAACTTGATCACTTTCATGTGCAGATCGGGTGGCTTCGTCAGCGTGGTCATTCCCGCTGGTGCTGTAATGTCCTGGAAGCCACTGAAAGATTATGTTGTGTCCCTTGTCACGGCTGCGACATTGTAATAGATTCTAAGTGCTGCTATAGAGGAGCGAGCCTAGACAAATCATAAGATACACGAAGGCTGTACTAAGCGCTTGATAATTTTATATTTCGGAAAAACAACCCCACCTACGGCCCGCAGTTCAACGAGCTACGATATCCCTGTACCTGCCTGTCCCTGTCGCTTCAGAAATCACGAATGATCGAAAGTAAATTGTGCAGTTTAACGTTTTGAAGCTGCACGGTGGGCTCTGAGGGACGCCGTCATGGGTGTTACCAGATTAATTTCGACCACCTGGGGTTTTTTACCGTGTGCCTATATTAGCAGACGAATGTCTCTGCATTCCGCCACCATCAAAAAGCGGCCGCCGCATCCGGGATATATGACTAAAGATAAAAGAACCCGCAGTCATAAGTAGGTTACAAACATAGATCGTAACCAGCGGCGGTGGCTCAGTGACTATAGAATAGCCTTCTACTGCCGCGAATGACGCCACGGATTCGATTCTAGGCGGCGACGCCACGTTTTAATTGGGGACAGATGCAATCACGCTGGTCGAACGGGATTGAGGCGCAAGATAAAGATAGCCTAGACAGGCGGCTGGAGAGCCCGTAACTCGGTAGAAAGACAGGACAATACAGTTAATGATAGCTCAAAGCTTGTTTCAAAAATATGTAAGGGGAAGGGAGAATGGCTGAGTAAGATCCACCATGCATGGAATATTTACATGCGAAACTTCTTAGTGAGTTATGTGCCTCACGTTAGCTTGTGGTTGCGTCTTTAGTCTCGCGCACTCCGACAAGAGGTGATAAACGTTTGATTTGCCTTCAATGCACACGCGTGACGGTTAACTTGCAGTGGTGATAGCATGCATGCCGGAATAACTGCGCTGCCGCCACTGCTTCCCGAAGATGACGACGTTCGCCACACCGTATCCAGTTCTAACTTGGTTACGTTAACTTGTATCTTCGAGATAAACCTATGGCAAGGTGTTCGTCGAGATCAGGAATTGAAAGCGGGAGGTATTCTCGGCGGCATTCTTTGAAGCCTTTCTGCAGGAGGACCAGGAACTGCGGCCATAGCTTGGGAATGGTGATTTAATCATCCCTCGGGCTCGTCAGCCCATGGGAAGCCCCGTTCTTTACCGGCTTTCCCAGCGTGGCCTCACATCCACGTTATGCTCGTTTTATCACTTGTCCCTCATGAAATGCGCCTTTTTGCAACCTTGATGGGGAAGGTGGTGGTGTTGCACATAGGCGGTCTCTTCAGATTACGCAATTTCATGGTGTTGTCAGATTAAATCACGATACCTCTTATCTGAGCGCCACAACAGAGACGCCCATGCGATGACGGACAGTAACAGGGCTCTTTTTTTTTTTTTTTTTTTTTTTTAATTCGAAAGCATGCCCTTAGGCATAATACAAAAGATGTTAGAAATACACGAACAGATTCGACTCGTGCAAGAAATCTAGGAGTGAACGATGATGGGGTCCATGAATCCAACGTTCAAGGTCGGGTGGGCGGCCAGGCCGAAGGCCTGTTGCCCGGAGATGGCGGAGACGGCTTAGATGAAGCCCTGGGCACGTCCATAATAGGTGTGTCACTGTCACATTTTGGATTCCTGTGTTGCAAAATGGGCACGATGAGCCATAAGGACCATGGTATTGTTGTGGCCAGAGAGCGGTCACAGACGGGGTGAGTGCGACCCCGACACGTAGCCTCCTTAACGTAACCTCCTCTCGGCGTAACAGGGCTCTTGTTCGAATAATCGCTTTTCGTCCTTGCATCAAACATGTACAGTAAATCAGTGAAAACTGCAATGACTTAAAATTTTGAAGTGGGCTTGTTGGCGTATACGAAACCGTTAACATGTAGAAACCAAAAAGGTACGCCAAGTTAAGTTAGTCGGCACTGAGTGAAACTTGATGACGAGAAATAAGCGACACAGAGAAGGCAAGAAGATGAGGCAGAAAATATGAACCGATCCGTTCATTTGTTTACAACTAAAATCAGCTACAGAACAGGACTGCCCACGGCAATAATCCGAGCGTGGGCAACAACGTAATCGCAACATCTCGGCCGGGAAATTTATCTCTGCGGAAACTCCATTTAATATGCTTCGCAACAATGCTTCAGAAAAGATTTTCTTTCCCATGGTTGTAAATATAAATTGCGAGATTTAACGTCCCAGAATTGCAGAGTGCGTTACGAGGGGAGCCGTAGTGGAGTGCTCCAGGTTAATGTTGACCACATGCGGTTATTTATCGTGCTCACAAAGCTGGGCAGACGAAAGCTTTTTTTTTCTTTTTCTTTTTTTTTTGCATTCCGCCGCCACCAAAATGCGGCCGCGGCGGCCGGGAGTCAAACTGGCAACCTAGTGCTCAGCACAGCAACGCCATAACCACTAAGCTATACATGGCCCCCGCTTGTGTCCGCTGCTTTGCTCAGTTCCGCAACGAGTGTCCGTCGATTTCGCTTTCAGAGAGCCTTCGATTGTGAAGTACTTCTTCGGATTGCTTTTACGGGAGCTTGTTTAATTTATATTTATTCGCCCAGCTAGAAAACTTTGAGGACGAGTTTCAAACAGCCCATAATATAAAAAAGCTAAGTAACGTAACTTCGTAAATTGTGCACATGGCTCCAATGATTACCACCTATCCAGAGGCTGCAATTACAGGCAATGGAGCGGTAACAGTGATTTACGTCTGTCTCACTTTAAAGATTTGGTGGAGCTAAAAAAAGAAAGACAGAAAAGAGAAATCATCTGTTGTATGCATGCGGCAAAGACTAATACATATTTTTTTTTGTTGCGATAGCTAAGTGCTGCTGGTGTGATTAATTTTCATTACTGAATTACATTTCCTGACGATGAGGCGGTCATAACCTCTTGCGACACCTGTTGCAGTTACCACAAGCTAAGAGCCTCAAGTATTGTAAAAGATGGTGAAGAACAAAAAAGCGCAAAAGCCAAACTGTGTTGGTGCAGTAGAGAAAGAGAGAGAGAGAGAGAGATAAAAAATTTTATTCAAAAATCCCTGCTGGGTTCGAAAGGGGAATGGAGAGGCTGCGAGGCTAGCCCCGTAAAGCTCCTCCTTCCATCAGACGTAGGCCAGGCCTCGAATCGTAGCGGCGTCCTCCGCCAGCCAGACAGCACAGAGCTGGTCTTCTGGGCATTCGCTGAGCAGTACAGCCTCCCACCGCTCTGGGCTTTTCATTTTAGGATTGTGGCTTACGCTGTGTCTGATATTGTTTGGAGCTGATTGGCATGCCCATATAATGTGAGGGAGGTCTGCACGTGGTGTATTGCATGTCTTACAGTGTGATGAGTATGCTTCTGGGCGTATTCATTGCGTGAGTAGTGGCGTAGGGAAGATGCTTGTTGGTATAACTCTCCACGTAGTTGCTTGGTGTTTGTTTAATGATTCGTCAGGAGCAGGGTATTTATAGCGAGCATTTCGGGAGTATTCAATGATTTCTCCGTAAGTAGTCATTTCTTCGTATTGGGAAGTTGTTATTTCTTGATCTGGTTCTGGTTCTGGGGGCTCTAGTTCTGTTTGGGTCTCTTCGGGGATTTATTGTCCAGAAAGAGCAGCGGGCAGTGCCGTGCGCAGCGTAGTTCCCAACTACCCTTGCATGTCCTGGCGTCCATATCAGTCGAACAGTTCTGCTGCTGCCCGATCCGCCCATGACGGCGTCAACTGCGTTGCCATTCCTCCTTCGAGAGCCGATGCAGCGAAATAACTTTCCGCACTTGCACGTGACCTGACATTAGCCCAATGGAATTCGTCCGATTTCACAAATGCACGCCTTCATACACTGCACCCTAATTTACAGCTCCGTAATCCACCCGAGCTTAAACGACGGGACTGCACCCTTCTAGTCCGTCTATGGCTTGGAGTAGCATTTTCAAATGCCTACTCCTTCCTTATCGGAATGGCCAGCAGCCCACTTCGTGACTTCTGCGGGTGCAATGAAACAATCGAGCATCTTCTTTGTCAGTGCTCTCGCTGTAACCCACAAAGAGTGGTCCTCTCAGCCACCCTAGACAAATTGGACAAGCGCCCAATGTCAGAAAACAAGATCCTTGGAAACTGGCCTACGCGAACATCAGCGCGATCTGCTATGAAGGCGCTGCTGCGATACTTCAAAAATACGGGACTCTCTGACAAATTGGGACTGTATACTGTGGGACGCAGCACTGCACGGTGACACTGCGAAAGACTAAGAACGCCTTTGCGGGCTGCGTGACAGTGCCCACAGAAACAGTTCGTGTGTACGTGCGTGTGTGTGTTTAGGTTTTTGTTTTCTTCTTTTTTATCCTTCTCTCTCTCACCTATTGCATCCCTTTGCCCCTCCCCCTGTACTATCCTGTACTATCCTCCCTGTACTATCACATGGGTGATAGTACAGGGTAGCCAACCGGAGATAATCTCTAGTTAACCTCCCTGTCTTTCCTTTGCCTTTCTCTCTCTCTTCTCCCTCTCTCTCTGCAGGTAGGATGTGTTCCAAAGAGAATTCGCTATGCTTGATGGGATATAAGTCCCTTGGTGTAACTAATTAAGGATGCTTTGGAGTCGGTAAAGATGCATAATGCAGCGCTTGATGCGTATGCTAAAGCTATTGCAGCCTCTTCCCCTTCTTCTGGGTGTTTGGTACGTATGGAGCTAGTTGTTGCGATATCCATTTTGGTGCCCGTGACAACTGCCAGAGTCAGGCTGGTAGTGACGGATACTTTGCAGCATCCACATAAGCCACATGTTCAGCGTCTTTGAGCACTTTTTTGAGAATTGGAGCTCTTGCGTTCCGTCGCTCTGCGTTATGGTTTGGGTGCATGTTCCTTGGGGTGGGGGGAGGGGTGATTTTGAAGGTGTTCCTGAGTTCCAGGGGAATATCTCTTTTTTCTTCAATTCGCGTCTGGTATTGTACTAACAGCTTGTTTAGTATTGTCCCTCCTGTCTTCGTGTCTGTTAGGTGTTGATAGTGTGATGTTCTCTGTGCTTTATAATTTCGTCCAGTGTATTGGGCTGATAGCTTTTCTTTTGCTGTGCTTTCAGGAAAGTGTAATGCTTCTTTTAATGCCTTCCTTATGATTATGTCGATCATGTGTTTCTGGGTATGCGTGAAACTTAAGAATGGCACACTATACGCTGTACAGGAGATGGTAAAGGCTTGTACAAGTCGAATGATGTTGCTCTCTTTGATGCCGGTGTGTCAAATAGCAATTCTCGAAATAAGCCGGCCCACCTGTGCAGTGCATGTCTTTAAGCGGTGGATTGTTGTGGTGTTTTTTTGGCCACTTTGTATGTACAATCCCAGTACCCTTAGGCATGAGACCTGGGGTACGGGTATACCTTTGATTTCCAAGGCAATTCTTTGTTGGTTAGAGGCTTGCGATTTTCTTTGGTATTTCGGTTTGGTCAGTAGGAGCTCAGACCTCTCCGGGGAACATGAGAGTCCTTTCGGTTCTACGTATGTTGTGACTGTATTTATTGCTTCCTGCAGAATCTCCTGGATTTCGCCATCGCTGCCACCAGTCACCCATAGCGGTTAAAAGGTAAACAAAAACCCGGGGCACTTCGCCGACCAAATAAAGATTTAAAATCTTTATTTGGTCTAAATCTTTATTTACCAAATAAAGATTAAATCTTTATTTTGTCGGCGAAGTGCCCCGGGTTTTCGTTTACCTTTTAACCATGTTTCATCCCGACCAGACGGGCTTCCGTCAAACACTGAACTTCAGTCACCCATAGCGTTATATCACCCGCATATAAACTGTGGTGTAGGCGCGGGATGTTCTCTAGTCTTCTCGGGAGCCCAGTGAGTGCGATGTTAAATAACATGGGTGATAGCACCGATCCTTGAGGCGTGCCTTTGTTACCCATGCTCACAGTGTTCGACTTGAGTCCTCGATATTCACGGTAGCAGTTAAGCCGGTAAAGATATCCACAATATATCGGTACGTCTTATGCCCTACGTTTAGTTAGAAAGTTCTAGAATTGCATTATGGCTTACGTTGTCAAATTATTTCTTGATATCCGTTCCTAGTATGGCTCTTGTATCCAGTTTAGGAGTTTGATGCGGATCTACGACTTGATGCTAAAGTTGCAGCATGATTTCTTGCGTTGAGAGTTTTGCCCTACATGCTATCGTAGTATGTGGCAGTTGCTCATTCTTTTCAATGTGTATAGTAAGTCTCCTTAGTCTGATGTGTTCCATTGTTTTTCCGAGAGATGATGTCAAGGAAATTGGGCGAAGATTATCAATGTTTAGTGGTCTCCCCGGCTTTGGAATAAATATAACTTTTGCATGCTTCCAGGTCTTTCGTAGCTATCGAGATTACCGTATTTCATTTATGTATTTCAGTAGGGTTTTAAGCGTTTCGTCGTATACATTTTTAAAAATTCGATTTGTCATGCGGTATTCTCCCGGGGCAGAATTGGTGTCAAGCACTTGTACCACCTCTTGTAGTTACGCCATAGTTATCGAGTATCTATGCCACCATTATCCATTCCTTGATATTGTGGTTTTGTAGAAGATGTATGATCTCCTATGTACTTTTCTTTAACGTAATCGAGTATCCGATCAATGGTTCCTGTGCATTTTTGTAGCAGTTTCTGTAAGTTTTGTTGCTGTGTCGTCTTCGTAGTGCCTTCACCTAAGAGGTTTTATAAGATGTTCCAGGTTTTGGGCATATTTGGCTGTCTCTGCAGTTTGTTGCAGACAATATGCCATATTCGATTAGTTAGTTGCGATGCATATTGTTCTGTCTCTTGGTTTAGTATATCGCTATTCTTTTGCGAAGTGGGCGGTTGAGCTTCTGGCTTTTATATCTTTTCTGAAGCCAATCCAATGCTTTGAGCATATGTGGAAGTTTATTAGGTACTTGTTGTAGACCAGCTTTTTTAGGCACATCTGTGGTTGCTTTTTGTGCATTGTTGAATACTTCTTTTGTCCATTCTTCTAGGTTAGGCTCCGATCCACCTGCGGACGTCCGTTTTACTTGGATTGCTCTAAATTTGTCTCAGCTTGTGATTGATAAAGAACGCACTTCTTGTCTTTGCCATGGACACGCTTAGATCTGAGTTTTGATGATGAAATCATCTCTTCCGAGATTCTTTTCTGAGCTTAACCATATAATTTTGTCAATGCGCTTGACTACCTTGAGATCTGGTGTCGCGTCTCGTGAAACACTATTTTCTATGTGCGCAGAATGATTAGGTTCTGTAAGCAATGAGTAACGAAGTTGCTGGATGTCCTCCCATAGTGGCGTCCTTTCCGTTTATCATATGGACATAGTGCCAGGCAAGCGCCGGTGCATTGAAATCACCCGCTACTAGCAAGGTTCTCTGTGAGAGAGTCTATCCGCTGCCACCAAAACGTTTACAGCAAAGCTGTATGTGGCTAGGGTTCCAAGCATTTTTGTTCTCCATGAACAAAAACTATCATCATTAATGGCTCATAACCCCGTATGCATTCATGTTCCCGTAAGCAAGCAAAAAATGCAATCGCTTCATAGCCCCGTAAGGCAGGGGGTACATGCACTCAGCAAAGTGAAGCGAACAGTTCTTAAGTTCTTTCTAATCACGCATACAACATATAGAACAGCATGTGGAAAACTGTCATCGTCAATGGCTTACGGGACTCATAGTCCCTTAAGGTTCATGGCTACTCACTTTGCGTGAATTACCTGCGATGAGACTACCTCGGTTGTCGTTGTCAGTGATTTCAATGTGGATGTGTCGGTACCGAACAGGGAGCGGTTCACACGTTCCGTGTTGCAGACATATCCCTTGCGATGTCACACCGATCTTGTCCAACCGACAACCCAGCGGAGTACGTGCATCGATTCCACATTATCAAAGGATGTGATTACAGTTGCGAGTGAAATAATAAGGACCACTGATAAAGACAATAAATGAGTGTGCGTACTTTTCGTCCCGATGACCACCCATCAAGACAATAAATGAGTTCGTACCTTTATTCAAAATTATTTGTCACCTCCGTGTCGTGTGCTAAACAGCTTCGATGGTCAACCACCTTCAGAGAGTGGAATGGCTCAATAATTTTGTTGACACTGTTGTCGCCTGGGGCTGCTTTATGTAGGGCGTTTTTTTAACAGGACCAAATTTTTTTAAATTAGAAAATGTAAATCACGGTAACGTTATGTTTGTCATTCGAGTGAACGGATTGGGAGGCTCTAGATGTATAGCAATTTCCGCAATTACGTGCGTAATTAGCGATGTTACTGCAATGAACTTTATAATTAACAACAATAGGTGGCTACAGCAAATGAGTACTTTGGGGCCCGTCTTCGACACTCCATATCCCAATGATCAAATTTTGAATAGCGAAGTTCATGTGGGAGCTACGCGAACAATTAGTTCCCTTTGGCAGGCTCATTGAAACCGAAACTGGCTGGCAAAAGACCGTCTCTGTCGTCGATGCCGGTCGGGCTTAAGGTCCCTCTTTTAGTCGGGCTCGCCGGCGTGAGCATAGACCTCACCACCCACGTGACGACTTCGGCGCCTGTGATTGGCTCGCTCGGGTTTGCGGAAACGCGGCGCCGCGTAAAAATGGGTTCGGGACCCTTAGGGCTCATTGACACCGGCGACTGACAGTGGTCGCGCGACCAAGTTGGTCGCAAAGCGACCAGTCGCAAATGGTCGCAAACGGTCGCGACCATTTTGGGCCAGTCGCTGTCTGCGTGATTTTTCAGTCGCGCGACCATGGTGGCAAAACTGATAAACCAATCAGCGGCGCACCGGAAGTGATCTTTCATGTGTCTACATCCGTCCTCCTCCCGCGTCGCGGCAAATTCCGCGTATATTCCGAGAGTTCTCGCTGAGAACGATAATCTCCGGGATTGTCTCTCCGATAAACTCCGCTATTCAAAAGTTGATCGTTGGAATAGGTAGTGCAGAGGACGGGCCCCAAAGTACTCATCTGCTGTAGCCACCTATTGCTGATAATTAGAAAGTTAATTACCGTAACTTAGCTAATTACGCACGTGAATGCGGAAATTGGTTTGCATCTAGAGGCTTCCAATTCGTACACTCGAATGGTAGACATAACGTTACCGTGATTTGTATTTTTCTAATTTTAGAAATTTGGTGCAGCTAAAAAAACGCGCTGTATATTTAGGATAAACAAACTGGATTTGGGTTTACTCGAGGTTGAAATAATTTCAAGAAGTAGGTGTGGATTATATGGAAAATGTCAAGATGTATAAACATGATGCTTCTTCTAACCAGTGTGGTAAGCATTGGTTGTTGAGTTGCATTGCGTTGCTGAGAGTTAAAAGGAGATATCCCGTTAGTTTTGCTTCCATCATAGGCTCTGGAAGAGCAATGACATCTGGTGAACCTTGAGTTGTTATTCTTTGCAAGCTTTGTTGCAGAATCGCACGTTTTCTTTTGTAACCACGGCAATTCCATTGCCAGATAAGGAACTTATGCGACTTTCTACCGTGGGACGACGCCATTATTATTATTATTATTATTATTATTATTATTATTATTATTATTATTATTATTATTATTCTAATTATTCTCCACCCGACTTGAGCAGATCCTTAAGCGGGCCTTCTTGATTTTTGGTCCTCTAGCCTTATTTATTTGTTCTTCAATTTTGGACATTCGTCCTTCTAGTTTCTTCATTTGGCGCGGTAGATAACCTTCAGACATTCGGCACGGCAAAGGGTCCGTGAATGCGGAGAAAACGTAGCATTTGAGGATGACAAAAGGCGCGGATAACAATGTTCCGGAGACAACATGCAACACGCGACTGCGCTAAACCGCATAATGATTTACTGGTGGCGGCTCGGAATTACAAGCGTCGTGAGGGTACTTTATAGCGAGATGTCCACCCTACATTCTACATAAACAACATGACCCACAATTTCCCAAACCCGTTTTGGCCATCGTCAGCGCCTGGAGATTATTTCTTCAGGGGTTCCCATTAATCACGTGTCTAAGGAGATTACGTTGCCTAACCGACACGCACGAACCTCGAAAGCCATTGTTTGTAGATTAAACGCGATGGTGCAAATGGGGAGCGTTTTTTCTGTACCTGACATCTTGCGCAAAGATAAGAGCGATGGCATAGACGCCAGCATGTGTCGATGATATTCTCTGCGCACTGTCGAAACATGTGGCAGAAGCCGGCGGCGGTGAACTTCAACGAACACTTAGCGAGAGAACGTCGTTTGTCTGTGACTCTTTCAACTGTAGCACACTCGCCCTCTCCCCTAGTAATCTACTCCAATTATGGACGCTGCAGGGCAAAAAAATATGGGCCATTTCGTATGTAGCGTTTCTTACTAAAATTACTCGATGAAACTCTGGTGCTTCGATCGTTTGGCTACATGGGAATTATGGTGAGTAATACATGAATTTGTATAATCTTGGTGCTTGCAGGCTTTAAACATTCTTGTGATGTTATTTATTTTGCTTTATCTTCCTAAATTTCTCTGAATTAGTAGTTTTCTAAACACAGCCAGCCAATTAGTCTCTGCTCACACGCGTAATAATTGCGAATTGCGGCATTGATAACGTAATATCTTGCTGAAAATGGTCACTTGGCAGAGTGGCAAAGCCGTTTGAAGCCAGAAGGACAAAGTTTAAGCAAATGCATGTCCTTTACATCATTCTAATGGTGGCTCAACCGCCACACTTGCAGCTTCCGTATACACACTAGCGTCAGAGTTTCATCTAGCAAGCTTTGTAGCAAGCTTTGTTGTACACTATGAATTGGTACTCTTTTTTTCATGTTGGGCAGCTCGAACAGAACAGACGACAAAAAATGCTTCTCCTATCTCATTTGGCGTCGTCTGCTCTGTTATGCGCTATCCGCCATGAACACTGTGGAAGCCACTGAACTGCAATAGCCAGCAAAAAGTCATGGCCCTCAACTTTCTTGGTGATGTATTTGCGTCCTTTCCCAGAATCTTTCACTTTTTACGATTTCGAACAGCCCCATCACGGTGTTGGGGTATATCTTGTGCTGATGGTAGCACAGCGCAGAGACTGAAGTGATATCTGACTGAATGATATCTAGTGAATTATGCGCGGTTTGAAATTTAATCGTTTTGGCGTTTTTAGCCAGTTAGAGATGCCGCGGCACACCGGTCAATGAGAGATGACGAAAGAGAGAGCGAGAAACAAAAATGGGATGAGAAAGGCAGAGAGGTTAAGCAAAGGAGCTTTTTATTTGCTACCATCTGCTAGGGGAAGGCTACGGGGAAAAGAAAGACGGAAAGAATAGCGGACAGATAAAGCAAATGTGCGAAAAATATAGCAGGAAGTGGGGAACGTTTGTGAGAGCTATAGACTCTCTCTAAAAGCTACCCTAACGTGGACGCTTTAAGAGTGCCTTGAAGAGATGACCAGATGGAGAATTTGCAATATTGCGGAATATGACATTGTAATACACCCCCGTTTCAATACACAGTAAGGAAGACTACCGACAGAGGTAAAGATAGAGAACGGAGATCAGTTCTGCCTTTACGTCTGCGTTCGCCAACGTAGCTCGACCCACTTCTGCTTCGACCAGCGCCGAACGGCAAAGGTCGGGCTGTCCCAGGGTGCTTTATGTGTTTGCGGGGAGATATATGTGCGCTGCCTGACTCGCGGACGTTGGTTGTTTTCGTGTTCTCCGCTTGCGCGTCGCCACGCACGCGGTGTCGGCAGTGCGAAGTGCGGGTGGGCTCAGACGCCACTGTCTGTGTACCTGGAACGGAACCTTGCCCTGAGAAGTCCTCCCACAATTTATTCGCTGGCCATTCAATTGACTGTTGAACAGGCTGGCTTTTGGCATTCCTCTTAGATATACGAATGTTTCCTAATATATTTGGTCCATCAGATTCGTACTACATAAAACCAATGATATTCTGGAGTTTAACGCCCCGAAACTTCGCTATGTGTTATGAGGGGAGCCTTAGTGGAGGGCTTCGACTTAATTCCGGCCACCTGGAGTTCTTAAACGTGAACTTAAAGCAGGAGCGCTTTTGCATTTCCTGCCTATCAAAGGGTGGCCGCTGCGACCACAGATCGAATCCGCGACCTCGTGCTCAGGAGCGCAACTACGTAGCCACTGGGCCACCGCTGCGGTCGGAGAGCGGTATTGTATTTCATAAATATAATGACGCGGAACTATGCGCGACTGACAACCGACTATGTGGCTTTGTTGATCCATGTCACCAACTCGGTATTAGGCTCATAAAGCTATGCTGGAATTCTAGTCAACCACGGGGCTAGGCTCTCGTCTGTAATCTTCACACTGTGTGTCTGACTGCGTGATTTGTTGTTCCTTTCTTTGTTGTTCATTTTGTTGTTTCTCTATATCCCTCTTCTCTGTTCTTTTTCTCTCCTTTGCAAGCGGATGGGTGTGGTGTACCTTCTAGGAGACTATTTCTAGGCCGCTTTTCTTTCTCTTTGTGGTGTTTGTATATGTTTACATGATTATAATCATTAAAGAATGTACGCTTCGGTACGCCCAATTAGACCATCTAATAAAATAAACGGACAAAATTTCGAATTCATTAAATGAATATACTAGCGATCCTAGCTGTGAATGTATGTTTCGGCACGCCCATAGTTGCACTGTCGAATGCGTTGAAGCAACATCATTTTGTAGTGGTCCAGGAGTAGATGTGCGCACAAATTCTAAAGTTCCTATGTTTTTCGAGGAAGACGCCCGCTGCAACTGCTTTTGTAGAACTGAATCGTGAGGCTTTCTTAAAGCGATGCTTTCTTGGCGAGCTCTCCCGGGCTTTCCTGACCGTGGCTGCTGAGTGCTGCTGCTGTCTTGCCGAATAGCTTAGGACGCAGGACAGCACAACCATCTTTAGTACCCTTAGACTAGGTGTCCTGGCTGCTGCCTTGTTTTTTCCATGGAATTGAAAAGTATTCCTGCGCATTTCAAAGGAAATTTCCTTGAGTAATATTTGTAAAATCGGATAAACTAAAAGACATGAAGTTCCAAGTTACGCTTTTGCACCCAGTGCAGGGTCCTGAATATTTGGCTGCGCGTGTTAAAAAAAAAGATTTTGCGCTCACCGCGGCACTGTTGTTGCTCAAATTTTGCAGAACGATCGCATTTTGGCGTCTACTTCGTTTAGTATAACACTTGGCACAGTCTATTGCCTGGTTTCTAAGAAAAAAGTGCAAATTTGGCTATGCTTGTGGGGATGCGGGCTGCTGCCGTGAGGGCGCAGGCATAAACTTGTTTCGCCACCTGTCGTCGTCTGCAGAAAGCAGCGTTTAAGAGAGGGCGGTCGCCTGTTCCAGGAGTGGGCAACACGCGACAGCCCTCCTCGAAACGCAGCTGTCTGCACATGACTGCAGGTGACGAGACAAGTCTGTGCCAGGGCTTCTAAGTGAGCTTCTAAGTGTAATAACGACATAAATATGAAAAGAGAATCAACATGTTCGTTGAAAATGAAAAAAAGAAACCGAAAAGCTGGTGGAACATGGATATACGAGAAGCGATCGTCGAACAACAGAAAGTACCCGAGAGCACAGGCAGGCAAAGAAGGCGCAGTTGCCGCAGGATGAAGTAGCCAGTAAATGGGAAATATGCGGGGTTAAAAATTATATGGTTCAAATACTGGTGCAAGCAAAGATAAAAGGCGAAAGTGAACGTTCGTTGTCAGAAATACGTCAGAAAAAGAAGGCCGCACCTAGAATATTTTGGAACCACATAAAATCATTAGGCAGGAAGTCAACAACAATACAACAACATATCCTAGACGAAGATGGAAACAGACTGGAAGGAGAAGCGGCAAGAAATTGCATCCGAAAAATAATAGCCGAATCTTTCCAAGGCAATTACGAGGTTGTATTTGAAGTAAAAAATTGCATGAAAGAGACCTAGGTGGAAAAGGAGCTGGTGCTGACAAATTTCAACTGGAAGAAAGCCGAAGAGAAAATTCCTAAGCGCACAGCCCCAGGGCTAGACGAGGTTCCCGTTAGGCTGATTAATGAACTAGAACCAAAATGTAAGGAAGCTCTGCTGAAAGCAGTGGAAAAAGCTTTAAAAGATAGACGAATACCAAACAGTTGGCGACAAAGTAGACTGAATTTAATTTGTAAAGGTAAAGGGGAGAAGGATAGAATTCACTCGTATAGAACGTTGAGCATTGCATCGACAATATACAGGCTAGCAATGCAGGCAATCAAATTAAAGCTACAAGCATGGGCAAAGATAAATGACATTTTGGGAGAACTTCAAGATGGCTTCAGAATAGGTAGGCGTTATTTGTCCTTAGTCAGTCTATTGAAATATCAACAGTGTAATGATGTTTAATTAAAGGTGAGGAGCAACAGATAAAACACCAGCCTAGCAGCAGCGAACAGCCCGAGCTCTCTTGCTAATCACAGCACGAGTCGTCGTCATCGTCTCCGAGCTTCTATCGGAAACACGAGGTGCGTCCGCTTCATTACATTGGCCCCGGGTGTGAAACGGAGCCATCCTGGCGACTCAGGGAGCAGAGACGATGAGAGGGTCGAAATAAGGCTTCAGCCGGCTAACATGCACTGTCTCCCGACCTCGGCAACGAAGGTCCGGTGATGGTGTGACGGGCTCAACGATATAGTTCACAGGGGAGGAGGCGTCGGTGGTCCGGTACGGACCGTGGTACCGCGCAAGTAGTTGAGAAGAAAGGCCGGGCAAGTGAAGTGGTATCCATAGCCACACAAGGGAACAGCAGGGAAGGTGGGCGTGGCCTGATGACTATCGCGTCTGGTATTCTGACAACCCTGATCTTCGCTGGTCAATGAACGAACCAGTTGGCAGCGATCTTCAGCGTATCGGGCGACTTCTGAAATAGTTGTGCACTTGGAAGCGTCAGGTCGGTAGGGCAGGGTAGTATCCTGAAGACACGAAGGCTCACGCCCATACAAGAGAAAAAAAGGTGAAAAACCGGTGGTCGCTTGTGTCGTGGTGTTATAAGCGAAAGCAACGAACGGAAGTACGGTGTCCGAATTGATGTGGTCGGACGAGACGTACATGCTCTACATGTCGCCCAGTGTTCGGTTGAAGCGCTCCGTCAGACCGTTCGCTTGGGGGTGATACCCAGTCGACTTCCGGTGAATGATCTGGCACTCGCGAAGGAAGGATTGTATCGATTCTGACAAGACACGACCCCTATCGCTGAGTAGTTCTCGAGGAGCACCGTGGCGAAGGACGAAGTTGCGAAGAATTAACATCGCAACGTCGCGCGCAGTCGCGGCGGGAAGAGCCCCGGTTCCGGCGTAGCGGGTCAGCTGATCGACGCCAACAATAATCCAGCGGTTTCCACATCCACTGTATGGGACCGGGCAACAGAGGTCGATGCCTACGTGGTCGAGCGGTAGAGCAGGGCAGGGAAGCGGCTATAGTGGGCCAGTAGGCGCAGTGGGGGAGTTTTGCTTTGTTGGCAGGCGGTGCATTATCGAATGTACTTCTGCACAAACCGATACATTTCACGGCAGTAATATCGTTGGCGCAGCCTTGTAAAAGATTTTAGGATGCTGGCGTAGGCGCTTTAAGGGTCAGCATGGAAGTACGCGCACATATTGGAGCGCATGCGACGAGGGATAGCCAGAAACCATTTCCCATTGTCAGGCATATAGTTGCGGCGGTAGAGGGTGTAGTCTCGCACGGCAAAGTGGGCTGCTTGACGGCGTAGCGTTCGTGTTGGAGGAACGACCGATGGAGCGGCAAGGCAGTCGAGCAGCAAGGCAAGCGATGGGTCCTTGCGTTGCTCGCAGGGCATGTCAATAGCGGTCAGTAGTGACGGGTCTGAGGTCGCAGAAGGAACAGAAAGAGAAGCCACATCAGGTGTCATCGGCGAGCGAGAGAGCGCGTCAGCGTCGGGATGTTTTCGACCAGATCGCTATACGACACGAATGTCATATTCCTGCAGGCGAAGCACCCAACGACCAAGGTGGCCCGACGGGTCTTTCAATGAGGAGAGCCAACAAAGGGCGTGATGGTCAGTGATGATGCTGAAAGGACGGCCGTAGAGATAAGGACGAAACTTGCCCAATGCACAAATGATGGCTAAGAGTTCCTTCTCTGCAACGGTGTAATTCATCTCAGCTTTTTTGAGGGTACGGCTGGCGTAAGCCACAGCGTATTCTTCATTTTTGGCTTTCCGTTGGGCCAAGACCACACCAAGGCCGACACCACTGGCGTCGGTGTGAATCTCTGTCGGCGCTGTTGGGTCCTAATGGCGAAGAATGGGCGGCGAAGTCAGCAGCCCGCGTAACTTGTCAAAGGCTTCATCGCATGCTGATGACCACGCGCGAATGCCTTTGCTTGCGGTAAGCAGCTTCGTCAAGAGTGCGATAGCAAAGGCGAAGCTCCACACGAAGCGTCAAAAATAAGAGCACAGGCGTACGAAACTTCGCAGGGCCTTGATAGATGTGGGCTTTGAAAACTCGGCGACTGCGCGCTTAAGCTTGTCGGGATCAGGAAGGATACCGTCTTTCGAGACAACGTGACCCAAGACAGTTAATGTTCGGGCAGTGAAACGACACTTCTTGAGGTTGAGCTGTAGGCCAGCTGAAGTGAGACAGGTCAGGATGTCATGCAGATGGGCGAGATGTGTCGGAAAATCCTGTGAGAAAACTGTGTCATCCAGCTAACATAAATCTTCCACTTGTGTCCACGAGGGATGGTATCAATCATGCGCTCGAAGGTAGCGGGAGCATTGCACAGCCCAAAAGGCATACCGTTAAACTCGTACAGGCCATCAGGAGTGATGAAAGCTGTCTTTGGCGGTCAGCCTCAGCGATGGGAACCTGCCAATAGCCAGAGCGGAGATCTAAACACGAGAAGTATTCGGCACATTGCAGACAGTCAAGGGGATCGTCGATGCGAGGCAGTGGGTAGACGTCTTTTCTTGTAATCCTGTTTAGGCGGCGACAATCGATACAAAACCGAATGGTGCCATCTTTTTTTCCTACTAGAACTACAGGTGACGACTAAGGGCTTTCAGAAGGCTGAATGACGCCGCGCTGCAGCATCTCTTCCACTTGTTCCGTGATAACTCGGCGCTCTTCTGCGGAAACGCTTATATGCGCGCTGTCGCAAGGGCACATGGGAACCGGTGTCGATAGTATGAGAGACACTTGTCGTGCGAACCAAGGGTGGTTCGTTGCAGTCGAACGAAGAAACGAACTCGTTCAGTAGAGCAAGAAGTTGAGTGCGATGAGACGGCGAGGGGTCTGCGGCGATAGTGTTGTTGAAAAGTGCTGAAGGTGGTGTTGATGAGACCCAAGTTATGGGGTCCAGATGTAAATGGGTGGCGCCATCGCGAACGTCAAAGTCTTTAATACATGTGATAGCTTGCACAAATCCTAAGGTCTCACCGCGCAATATGGTCACTAGATACCAGTGCGGATTACAGATGGGTATCAAAGTAGATTCAGACCTAACAGTGAGGATGGCGAACGGGAGAAATAAGTCCTTGCGGTGAACAAGCATGTCAGATGACGTAAACGCCACAATTGAGTCTGGCACGGCAGTACACGACAAGGTTACAAGCACCGATGTCTCCGGAGGTAGATCAGTATCAGCATCAACGAACACTTTGTGAATACTTAGGTGGGCGCCGACCGATGGCAAGTCACATAACGGCGAAAGGGCCACTTGCGCGCGAGAACAATCGATGATGGCACTATGACGTGACAGGAAGTCCCACCCGAGGATGAGGTCATGAGAACAGGAGGGCAACACAAAAAAAAAAAACTCAATGATGTTTCAAACGTCTTGGATGACTACACGGGCTCTGCATACAGCTGTAGGATGAATGCGTTGCGCGCTAGCAGTGCAGAATGCCATGCCAGATGGAGAGGTCGTGACTTTCTTTAGTTTGCGAGAAAAATTTTCATGGATGACGGGAACTGCGGCCCCGGTATCGATAAGCGCTTGAGCGGATGCTCCCTCGACATGGACGTCAATGACATTCTGTGGTGAAAATTGAGGTCTTAGAAAGTTCGATGAGCTTGCAGTTCATGCCTCCGGAACTGCGTTAGTCAGTTTCCCTCGGTAGTAGGTGACCGACAACGCATAGGTGACAGCGACCGTAGACGTGGAGACGGAGAACGGCGACTGTCTGAACGGCGGTCGCGATCGAAGGGTATCAGCGGTGAGTCAGCGGCGAGTAAGCGGCATCTTGGCGGCGTATCTCGGCGACATATTGTGGCGCGTAAGGAAACTGGTCGAAGGCCTCACGGGGGAGGGCTTGTTACGACGATAAAGGCGTGCAACGTGACCAGCAATGGCAGAGCCGAAGCAAATAGGCCTGTTGTCTGGCGTGCGCCAAGTGTCGGCTCGACGAAGAAGCTGGGGCGACGGCCGTGGAACGGGAGCAGGGGGAACACGGTGCGTTAGTGGTGGGACGGAATATGACGGTGGGGGTGGCAGTGCGACAGCGGCCGCATAGTTTAGCGTCGGAGGTGTGACCCGCGACGGGTAGTCGGCACAAGAGAGCGGTGCCGTCGGAGATGCGAAGAGCGGCGGGTAGTCAATATAGTCTGCTTCTTTACAACAGTAGAAAGCAGACCATTTATGTGGCCTGTTTAGACATTACATGAGCCTATGACAACGTAGACCACACCATTTTGTGGGCTATTCTGGAAGGGGAAGGCTTAGGTGACGATTATCTACAGATTTTGAGAGAGATTTACCTAGAAAATACCATTTGAGTTGAATGGTAGTGGATGAGGAGCGAGGAGAAAGTTCATGTCAACAAGAGACTGTGGCAGGGGTGCAATTTATCCCCAGTGCTGTTTATGATGTACATGGTAAGGATGAAGAGGGCGTTAGAAGGAAGTAATATCGGGTTTAACCTTTCACACAAACAGGCGGGTACAGTAGTAGAGCAGCAGCTTCAAGGTTTATTTTATGCGGACGGCATTTTGCTGCTAGCTAACAAGCGAAGTGATTTGCAACGTCTGGCTAATATCTGTGGACAGGAAGGCAATAATTTAGACTTGAAATTTAGCGTTAGAAAATCACGTGTTATGGTATTCAATAAAAACAGTGAACAGACAGTGGCAATACAGGGCCAGGAAATACCTTGGGCAACAGAATATAAATACCCTGGTGTATGGATAAACGAAGGCAATACACATATGAAAAAAAGGAAAAACAATAACAGTGAAAGGGAAGAGAAATGGCAGCCATAATGAAGCACAGAGCGCTATCGGGATAAAATAGGTACGAGGTGCTCCCAGGTATGTGGAAAGGTGTAATGGTTCCAGGACTTACTTTTGGAAATGCGGTTGTTTGCTTCAAATCAGGGCTACAATCAGTACTCGATGAGAGCCAAAGGTCAGCGGGACGCCTCGCATTGGGCGCTCACGGGAAGACTACGAATGAAGCTGCGCAGGGTGATATGGGCTGGACTAGTTTTGAAGTGAGGGAAGCTCGCAGTAAAATTGAGTATGAAGAACGACTGAGGAATATGCAAGAAAGTAAGTGGGTTGGGAAAGTGTTAAGGCATCTGTACAGGAAAAATATTGATTCGCAGTGGAGGAAAAGAACTAGGAAGCTTACCAGCAAGTATGCGGCCTGTAGGGTAGGCAACACAGCAACAAAGAACGTCAAGCGGAAAGTCAGAGAGGCTGAAATAATCTCATGAATGGCGGCAATGGAAAAGAAACCTGCCATGAGTAACTACTTAAGAGGAAAAAACGAAATCAGGAAAGAAACAATTTATGATAACTCAAAGGAAAGTTTCGAAGCGAGATCGAGATGCCTTAGAATCATCATCATCATCATCAGCCTGGTTATGCCCACTGCAGGGCAAAGGCCTCTCCCATACTTCTCCAACTACCCCGGTCATGTACTAATTGTGGCCATGTTGTCCCTGCAAACTTCTTAATCTCATCCGCCCACCTAACTTTCTGCCGCCCTCTGCTACGCTTTCCTTACCTTGGAATCCATTCCGTAACTCTTAACGACCATCGGTTATCTTCCCTCCTCATTACGTGTCCTGCCCATGCCCATTTCTTTTTCTTGATTTCAACTAAGATATCAATAACTCGCGTTTCTTCCCCCACCCAATCTGCTCTTTTCTTATCCCTTAACGTTACACCTATCATTCTTCTTTCCATAGCTCGTTGCGTCGTCCTCAGTTTAAGTAGAACCCTTTTCGTAAGCCTCCAGGTTTCTGCCCCGTACGTGAGTACTGGTAAGACACAGCTGTTATAAACTTTTCTCTTGAGGGATAATGGCAACTTGCTGTTCATTATCTGAGAATGCCTGCCAAACGCACCCCAGCCCATTCTTATTCTTCTGATTATTTCAGTCTCATGATCCGGATCCGCAGTCACTACCTGTCCTAAGTAGATGTATTCCCTTACCACTACCAGTGCCTCACTACCTATTGTAAACTGCTGTTCTCTTCCGAGACTGTTAAACATTACTTTAGTTTTCTGCAGATTAATTTTTAGACCCCCCCTTCGGCTTTGCCTCTCCAGATCAGTGAGCATGCATTGCAGTTGGTCCCCTGAGTTACTAAGCAAGGCAATATCATCAGCGAATCGCAAGTTACTAAGGTATTCTCCATTAACTCTTATCCCCAATTCTTCCCAATCCGCGTCTCTGAATATCTCCTGTAAACACGCTGTGAATAGCATTGGAGAGATCGTATCTCCCTGCCTGACGCCTTCCTTTATTGGGATTTTGTCGCTTTCTTTATGGAGGACTACGGTGGCTGTGGAGCCGCTATAGATATCTTTCAGTATTTTTACATACGGCTAGTCTACACCCTGATTCCGCAATGCCTCCATGACTGTTGAGGTTTCGACTGAATCAAACGCTTTCTCGTAATCAATGAAAGCTATATATAAAGGTTGGTTATATTCCGCACGTTTTTCTATCACCTGATTGATAGTGTGAATATGGTCTATTGTTGAGGAGCCTTTACGGAATCCTGCCTGGTCCTTTGGTTGACGGAAGTCTAAGGTGTTCCTGATTCTATTTGCAATTCCACCGCCGCCGCCGTGAGTGACCGCCGCCGTGGTCAGTTGCTTCGCAGCTCGCACGGGATAAACAGGCCTGGAGTGTGGCCTGATCGCGGTGACCAGAACCGGTAACACACTCCCTCACCAGAGCAGGATTGGCCACCCTGGTGCAGTACTTGGCCACAACCTCCTATATGAATGCCTTAGAATACGCACATATAAAGCGAGATATAAGAAGGAAGAAGGAGCATGTGCTTGCTGTGGTAAAGCTAGGGAAACTATGGAGCATTTATTAGAATGTGAAGCGGTAGAGGTAGGCACCACTGGCCTGCTTGAAGCCCTTGGGTTCAGCGAGAGCAGGAGAAAATTAAACATGTCCGCAATACAGATAAGAGGCGATTGGAGGATTGGTGGAAGAAAAGAAGGGAGACGTACGGAGACGTACAAAAGCAAAGTTCGCAATAGGGGATCAGAAAATTTGGTTGTCGAAGTTCACAGTGCTTCTTTTTTTCTTGTTTAACCTAGGTAGGACATTAGGCAGTAAAATAGCAAGAGCTCCGTCCGTCCGTCCGTCCGTCCGTCCATCCATCCATCCATCCATCCATCCATCCATCCATCCATCCATCCATCCATCCATCCATCCATCCATCCATCCATCCATCCGTCCATCCGTGCATCCATCCATCCATCCGTCCGTCCGTCCGTCCGTCCGTCCGTCCGTCCGTCCGTCCGTCCGTCCGTCCGTCCATCCATCCATCCATCCATCCGTCCGTCCGTCCGTCCGTCCGTCCGTCCGTCCGTCCATCCATCCATCCATCCATCCAGGGCCAGCTTTTCAGAAGCCCTTTTTCCCATAGACGAAAACAGTTTTTCATTTTTGTCTTACAAAACAGGCAACTAATCGTGCCGAGTGTTATACTAAACGAAGTCGACGCCGAAATGCGATCGTTCCACAACATTTCAGCAAGAATAGTGCATCGGTGAGCGCAAAATTTTTTTGTCAACACACCCAGCCAGTTATTCAAGACCCTATATTTCCCTTGATATGACGTTGTCGAACAGCTATAGTGTTCGTTACTATAGTACGGTAGGCTCGGATTACGAAGATGTCTACTACAATTCACTGCGCTGCATACCACTTAATTAGCAGACCATCGTGAAAGCGCAAGCCCACGATTTCGTCCGTTTCTGTTGTGATCAAGGGAGTAAGATGCTCAGGATGCTGTATTCAAAAACCAGTTGTAAATGATACCTTCAGACTCATTTCCCCGCTTATGTGAGTAAATACACTTGTAGAGCCTCAACGAAGTGGTAAACGAATGTTCCTGCAAGGGCACCTTATTTTCAAGGTCCATACATACGATGGGCAAAGCAGTCCAATGCTTCTTCACTGAAGCAAGGGGGAGTGTTGCGAGCATCACGCTTCCAAAGCTGTGTCCTCGCACAGGTTGCCGAGTCAGCAGCGAGGACTTAGAATATAGGGAGAGACAATTTCCCCGCGCAGTCGCGGTAAATGGGACATTACCGCGATGTTAAGTGCAAACCGCTGTTTTACAAGACGGTGCAGCTTTTCAACCATTGAGTGCAGTCGACAAGAAAGATAGTAGAAGCCTACTGCATCAGTACACATGGTCACGCCTGTATGAGCCATTCGCAGATCCGTTGTCGGAAATAGTGTTGCTTATTTTATCGTTTCCTCTATGGATGTGTCATTTGATATGTAAATACTGGAATACCTTTATCTTTAACAATTCTTTCTTTCATAATACAGTTCCTTACTTTTTCGTGTAAACCAATTAGCCGCGAGTTAGTGCTTGTGGTCCTGTGTTTCTTTGTTTTCCTTTGTCGCTCGCGCGCTAATTCATTGCGAACGCGAGTGTGTACCACCTTGCCTAACTTTCCATCATAGGGCGGTACTGCTTTGTCTCGCGGTTAAGTGTGATCAAGCGACCTCCCGCTTAAGCGTGACGTACTGTCCTGACGTACTGTTCTTTGTAAGTTTCTTCTAAGTGCACAAGCATTCTTTCAAAAGTGACCCATCACTCATAGATAGAGAAGGGAAATACGGTAGCAGAGAGCAAAGGCAACCAAATTCTTCACAAATCCACCAGTTAAATCTAATCCGTTTCGCAAGGTGTCACGGTTAACCCCTTGTCTCCTCCTATCAGAGGGCTGCAGGGAGAGGGGAAGCGCCTGTACGTGCTATGGAGCTCTAGTAATACCCCCCCCCCACAAGACGAGCATTACTTTCCCAACACGCCTCCGCCGGGGTGGTATAACCACATGCGCGTTACCCGTGCTACCTCTTTGTTTTTTGTCTGTTCGCTGGGAGCTACCTTTCAGACTGGTATACCGAGGCTACACAATAACTTAGGCATAGGTGCGCACGGCCCGAAGGCACATGTCATAAGCCGGGACCTCGACGCATCGCTTCTCAGTCCGGTCGTCTCGCATACACCACTGGGTTAATATGGCCGCCATTGTCCGTATATCGCAAAGATCGGAAAAGCTTATTTTCATAGAATAAGTAAGCCTGAAGCTGGTCATTGGAAAGCGATGCAGCGTGTCCACAGCTTCAACATGTGATACTTCACCGTGTTATCTTTCAGGTATATGAAGCCTCTGTTACGACATACCTTCCATCCTTGATATTAGTGGCCATGGAGCTGTTCTTTCGCAACCTATACTCTCATGCTAAACGGAAGTCTTTAAATACCGCTTATAAATACTTGTGCAAACTCATTCAGCCGGGATTTGCCGATCGAAGAGGGAGCGTACATTGCCATTTCAAAGGGAATCCCACATTCCCCTAAAGAGGCCATGACACGGTCGTCCAACAGTTCTCAGTCTATATAGCGCAGAGGCCCCAATATGGTTATACAAACAAAGAAACAGTGCTCTTCGCGCACATGTTAACCAGAAATTTCAATCTGAAATTGCTGCCTCTCAAGTGCCCCGACCGACAACAATCGTCATTTTGGCAACGCTATGTGACGACAGGAACTGAGGGGCCGCCTCTGTGTCGTTTGCTTTGAAACAGCTCGAGACCATATCGGACGTATTTCACCGCATATTACAGCACCTAACAACGTAGCAACGGCGTTGCCGTTGAATTGTGGCCGCCATTCTTTCATTCAATTGCGCGACAAAAAATCAGTAGCAAACATAGTGACGCGCGGTGACGCACATGCAAAAACGAAATGACGCATGATGTTAGTTACGTTTTTTGAGCTCGTGCAATCACTTCCGGTGTTTGCAGTACGACACCAGCTTCTATTACCCAAGGGAGCCGTTTCCGGGGTTGCCCATTCATTTAGTCACCACTCAGTGTCTCAAGACTGCTTACGGTTCAACTGCGACGTTAAAAAAAAATCTGCGGCGATTACGATACTCTCTAATTCGAAATTTGAGCGCAGCTCTATATGTGTTTTCATTTTGCGATATATTGGCTGGCGCAAACAATCTATATCGTGCGGTACGTTCCAAATGGAGCGAAGTTTCGCACGTCTGCCTCGCTAATCAATAGATCGCGAGATGTAGCTCGTGGGTGACGCGTGGGTGCGATTCACAGTAGCCGCCCCAGACAGACCTCCGCTTATGCAGCGCTTTGTTTCCATACAGCCGAGGGGCGCTACTCTGGCGCCATATCGTAGCCATCGTCGCCGTGCAGCCCGTCTTGCGCAACACTACGCTTTTCTTCTCACGCTTTCGTTCCACCAACGACGACAGCGGCCCTTCGTCGCGGGGAAGTCGTGCCACCAGTGTCAACGGCCACAACACCCGATGGGGCATCACATCGAGCCTTACCCGTAGCCACTCGCCATCGCCCCTTGCAGGAGCAGTGATCCCCGTCACACACGCTAGTACCGAGGACTGACCTCAGCAGCTGACAACGCGGACGAGGGTAGCCCTCCCCACCTCACGGCACCCTGCCACCCCCCCCCCCCCCACCTCCTTGGAAGAGCAGATGAGATCGCCCACGCAGCTACGGATACCTAGGTCGCCGGCAACTCTGCGCATGCGCAGGCCGTCTACCCTCCACTCCTCCACTTTCCGCCTCATGGTTCCGCTGCACCTTACCTCCTGCGCTATCACTTTTCTTTCATTCTTCGCGGTGCCCGTTCACTCGGTTACGCCGAGGCTCACCGCAGGAAAGAGTGCCTAAGAGCTCCACTCTAAAAATTCAAATGCAAGTGTTCTGCTGCACCGAATGCATTCATGTCTTGTCAGCTTGCTGTGGGACTCATACGGTTTAACATGCAATGCATAACTTAAGCTCAAAAATTTGGTGTCATGGCTCCTTAAAGTGACAGTGGTGGCAAATTCCGACTGCTAAAGCTAAAGTTCTAAACTGATCGATTATTATTATATAAGGAAGCTTTTCTCAAACAGCACCCGTTTCTTCGTATACCTTGATAAATAGTTGTACTATTCGCAAAAGAAGTGTCGGCAGGCTACATGAAAATATCTTATCAAAATAGAACTCGGTGACAGAAACACGTCACTTTTTAGCTTTAATTTACAGATGCGTTAATAAGCTTTTTAAAGTAATGTTTGGGTGTTGGCAGTATTGGCGAAGCTTTACTAATAGCCAAGGGCGTATGAACCTCAGCACAGTGAAGCTACAGGCGACTAGATGCTAGCCAAATTCTTGCGACTCACCTAGTACCGCAAGACTCAAAATGACCCTTACTGTCATTAAGATAACGAAGTGAGTGGAAAAACGACTCCACACATCATGTTCGTGATGAAAACATGCATGGTGGACATCTCAAGTTTCTGCAAGTAACCTAAACACGACGTACGCTGGCAGGCTTGTAGTTAGGTATAACTGCAAAGTATAGCTCAGAAACATAAAAAGTCCATGCTCGCTTAGCAGCTAGTACCTGTGTGCAGCAATAGTCTTAGCTAAAGCCGAACAGTTCATTTACCTTGGAGCAAAAGTTGCTGGAATTGCGGATTACATTTTTTCTATTTTTACGCATTGGATAGCTCATGACAGGTGGTTCCCTTTGGTGAACCTTTGAAGGCTATAGCAGCGACATTAATCTTGTGTGCTAGAAGGAAAGAAAGGCACTTTGCTGCTGGCGTAAAATTTTGCTGCTGGCGTAAAAGCAACACGATTAAGCAGCTACCGAAAATTTACACCACCAGTGAAGTATGACACACTTGGTTACCGAAATATTAGCTTTGCGTTCGCTTGGTAGAGCTCTGCACCACCAGGTGACTACAGCGCGCAGGCCGTTCATGTTTGCGCCCCCGCTAACCGTTAAAACAGCTAGACCTTTTGCTTTTACCGAAATACCGCACATGCTAAAATTCTCTGATAAAGGATAGAAGAACTGCCACTAGAGGTATCCCCAACAAGTTTGGAGCATTCCTCGGCGAGCCCCATTTCGTGCCGGCCGTGACGCAGAGCCATTGCACGGAAATGGTGCCTTTTGTTATGAATTCGCCTGGAGACTTTGTATCAGCCTCCATATTTTAGAGAGGGGATGTCTCTTAAGTATAGAGATCCACACAACGTCTACAAACGCTGTCTGTCAAGGTTGTCGAGATGCCGGAGAACATGTCCTTGAGCTCAGTGACTGTCCGGAAATCCGGTAAAAGGGCCAATCCACTTGCGTTTACCCCAATACTGGACACCCTAGAACTCTTTAAAGCGCAAGCGCTCTGGACGTTTTACTGGAGTCCCGGACAGTCATTGAGCTCAAGGACATGTTCTCTAGCATCTCGACGACCTCGCAATATTATCTCTGTGTTTGTCTCATTGAGCTCTGCGCCACGAGGTGGCTGCATCGTGCAGGCCGTTCACGTTTGCACGTCCGCTCATGCTGTAAAACGTCCCGTCCGCTTGCGTTTACTCCAATACCGGACACGTTAAAACTCTCTAAGGTGAGAAATCCCGTTCCCTAACCCACATCGACCCCAAGGCATGGCAAAACTACCATACGATGCATTTACTCATTCGGCACAAAATCACATCTGCTTATATATTTTTGGTTATCATTCTATATAACCACTTAGGATTCGGGGTCTGTTCCATATAGTTGGAAATGGTACAGAGTAGGAGACCAGAGCAAGCTATAGCTCAGGAGAATCTATCTGCCGTACCCTAAATAATTTTACCCTGTATAGCTTTGTCATTGATTCGCCTGAAGGAAATTTTCAACAGCGCAATTTAAAACTATCGAATGAGAAGGGCCAGTAGCTGTGGCCTGTTGCATGTGCTATACCTCACGTATTTTCTTTTTTTCATGCATGTTGCAGTGGCTTTGATCTCTTTCATACATGGTGAATCAAGCACGTTGGAATGGATCATTAGCGTGCAAAGTATCATAACCAATAAAAGTCTAAATACACCGCTGGCAAGCACCCCCGCTGCCCTCCTCCTCAGCAAAAAAGAGAAGGAAATGAACGACAACATTAGGTGACGGAACGCTCGAATTACGCGAACCTCTATGAAAAAAAAAAGGACCACCTAGAACACAGCACCATCACCACCACTTCCACCTAAATCTAAAAGAACAATATAAAGGATATAAACGTGTCTAGCATAGGCAGCGCTGAATGTGTACGCATGTTTTTTTTTAATTCTTTTTTTCAGTTACAAATGCCACGATGCATTAAGGGCTCTAATGGGGATTTTGCACCACAGCAAGTACATCTTCCAAGAGCAAAAACGTGAACGCTGAGCGAGCTAATTGCTCTAATTGCTCTGATTTCTGTGATTATCCCCTCACTCACGCGGAAAGGTATAAGCGAGGGCGACCGACGCTTTGGGCGCGCTTCAGCATGCCATGCAGGTAAGCAGAGCGTGTGCCTCCGTGCGTGCGAAAAGAGAGGGGCGATGGTTATCTTTAAAAAGAAAAAAAAAATCGAAAGGTCATAGGCGTTCGCAGTTGGCAACCAAAACTCTCACCCTGTATTTGACACCACCGGGTCAAAAGCGTCCCCGCCCAACCTACACCCTCCTCCTCTTGTAGCACTCGTTGGCGTTATATTCTTTTACGTTGCTTTTGCACTCGCAACTCTTTCTTTCTTTTTCTGTCTTTTTTTTTTTACTTTCTAGAAGCGGGACGAGCGGATAGCCAGCGATGACCAGCGGGACAAGGAGAAAACACGCTTCACGATCGAAGTCGAAAATATCGGTTGTTCGGGAAAAGTGATGCATGAAAGACGCGCCGATCAAGATGAAGACAGTATTAAAAACATGACACGTGTCATTCATGGAGCACGTGGCAAGGTTCAAGCGTAAACGTGTCTTCGGAAGAGAAAAAAGTTTGAATCAGGGCCTCTATCTCGAGTCGTTCGTTATACCTATACAGACAACTGGCGCGAACTTTGAATCGGAACGAGAGAGATCTTAATCCGATCTATGCTTGCACCTGGTGTCTCTCAACTGCATATAATCTCGCGTTCCACCTTCTCCTTCATTATGAAGAAGGCTTACGTATGGGGACTGAAGCGTAATCTTTAGCAACTGCTCCACTTGGCCGGCGCCTGGTTTGTTATTATTACTTTTTTAAATTCAGGATTCACTATTGCATACGCGGCTTTTGTTGGCTTTTTCCGTACATTAACGGATTTCTTCCTCGTGTCCTTTACTCATCTTGAAGCTGCGTTTAGAGCAAGTGCTCTTAATCTCAACCTAGGTCGCCACCTGCAGGTCCCGGCCCGTGCAGGAGCTGCGGGTTTGTGATGGGGCAGCTGACGACAAAGCCATGCCAAGCAAACACTGGCGGCAAGCGTGCTATAAGAGCAGTCTGATAGCTACCAATACCGTTCGCTCGGCAATCCCCGCAGTCCCTGAAAAAGATGGCTGCCGCCTACAAGCGCTGCACCTGTTGGAAAGTGAGAAAAGGCTCAATATTTCCGCAGTCCGGGCACTCAAGCTGACATTTGGATATACAATCTATGCGTATATGTGCGCATATAACATGCTGTTGGGCGCTTCTACTGGTTGCTGTGACAAACTCCTCGTAAAATCAACAATTTCGTGCGCAACCCATGCCCCGCAAACTTTTGACGCCGACTATACCTGCTCATTCACGACCTGCGGCGAGGTAAGCAGTGATTTCAAAGGTACAAAAAGAAGCGCACGCATCTGTTCACGCTTGCAAATCTGATTATTCATGAAACGAGAAAACGAAATTAAAGTTGATGGTCACACGCGATGGCTCAACGGCAGGCGGGTAATAAGAAACTAACATGAGAGAAAACAGCGAGTGCTAAAAATACGGTCGATAAATAAAAAAAGCTAAATATCGCGTAATCTTGAAACAAAACATCTTCTGTGATGACTCCGCGCTCCGATGAAATATGCGCTCGTTAATTTCTCAAATATCAAGATCTCCGCGTCGTCGGTTTATGCAACGTTCCACTGGCCCACGTCGATGATTTATGGCAGTAATGATTCACGCTTCCTTTTATTCACCTCCAAATCTTGTTCTTATATTAACGTGTTTGCTCTTTCTTTTTCTTGTTTTAGTGGCGCAACTCTTGTTATAGTTTCGTTCCTGTAGGGCCATCTTCATCATAATTCGCTTTCCTTGCCTTGCGGTCGTTTCCACTTGCGCTAGGCCCCGACATTCTCCCTGCGTTGTAACGCGCAATCATCGCATATACGTGGTGCTGCGGCCACCAACCTTTTATGCAGCGTAGAGGTATATAATATCGTGGTTGCGGTTGCGAAAACTCCGTCCCTTGGAGCAACGCTTTCTTAATTTGGTTTCTCGAAAGAGCCGCTGAGGTGCGCATTTTGACACCGCTTTGTGATAAAGTAATGGGCGTTGTAATGCTCTAACGTAGCTGATGGCCTCTAATGACCGCCCAGCCGTTTTGTCATTTCAGTAATGGGCAAGAGAGAGATGGAGGAGGAGGGAAGGTTTACTTCGCCCTGCTCAAACGAGGAGGGAGGGGGGAACCGGGGAAAGGAAACGCAGCAACGTTTCCTATTGTCGCTCATTTAAGCAGCGTCTGCACGTACAAAACTTTCGCGTAATGAATTCGGTGCCTTCGCACTGGTTTGTTTGAGAGGACAACTATAGAGGAACACTAAATTAGTTTAGACTTGTAAGGTGTTCCTTCCAATCGCCATTTTCGCTGACCTTGCGGTAAGAGGTTCCTTATTAAATGAGAAAAGTAAGGTCAAAGTTCCACTTCTTGATCTTCACGACGAAACGCGAGCGCCTGTGCATCTGTGTGACGTGCCGAATTTCGAAGCGCTCTTTCGTGTTCAGGGCATTGTGGTTATGCAAAAAGTTTGGAAACTGTTTGGTCGTTGGCTCTTTTAGTGTACAATGTTTTCCCATTTTTACCGATAAAAAGTTTACTAGGCCTGAGCTAGCCACCGTCAACATGCGTGACGTCACAGCGCGCTAGTGCGTGAACTTCGAGGCAGCGTCATTACCCGACTTTCGTTTTTACATTTTCTTGCCCACCCTTCTTGCGGTAAAAGTGGTATTTGTTGTACTGGCCTTACAATTTTTTCTATAGAAAGTCTATAGACAGTCTATAGACATTTGTCTATGAAGTCTATAGACTGTCTATAGAGATTTCTTTAGACTAGTCTATAGACAGTCTATAGACTTATGGCCATACACATTTTATAGACTAGTCTATAAAAAGTTTGAGTCTATAGACTTCCTATAGACTGTCTATAGACTTCTATAGAATAATGAAAATTCATGTCTGTAGACAATTGTCTGCAGAATGTCTATAGACAAGTGTATAGGCTTATAGTTCTACATTTGTTGACTGAAGTCTATAGAATGTATATAGAGAAATGTCTATAGACTATCTATGGACTATTCCTATAGACCAGTCTATAGACAGTCTATAGACTTATGGCCATTCACTGTTTATAAACTAGTCTATAAAAAGTCGGAGTCTATAGACTGCCTATAGAGTGTCTCTAGATTAATGAAAATTCACGTTTGTCGAGAAATGTCCGCAGAATGTTTATTGACAAAAGTGTATAGGGTTATACAGTTCTATATTTGTAGACTGAAGTCTATAGCATGTCTTTAGACAAATGTCTATAGACTACCTATAGACATTCCATAGGCTACAGTCTACAAAAATAGAGCTATATACAGTTCTGCTTTTGTAGACTGAAGTCTAAAAATGTGTCTAGACTACCTATAGACATTTGTCTATAGACTTTCTATAGACTTCAGTATACAAAAACAAAACTATATATTCCTATACACTTTTTTCTATGACATTCTGCAGACATTTGTCAACAAACGTGAATTTTCATTAATCTATAGACAGTCTATAGACACAGACATTTTATAGACAAGTGTACAAAGAGTGTATAAGGCCATAAGTCCATAGCTATCTGCTATCTACAAGTTAGTTTACATTTTTGTTTATATGTGCTGGCAAAAAATTTTAAATGTATTTATGGACGTGCATCTGTTGCTTTTCATCTGCACTTATGCATTAACGTTAGTAGATTACTAATGCTCCTCAACCAGCTGTACTCTCATATAGGTTGCTTAAACAGACAGAATTGAAGTGCTGAATCATGCAGTGCAAAAAAGAAAACCAATGCACCGGTGATGAATTAACTGTGTTCACTGCACAATATAATAGATGAATTTCTTAAGATACATGTCGTATGCCATTATGGAAAGAGACTAAATATTTACACTACTTCCCCTTGGCAAGCATGGTCGCCAGGCTGGCCTTGACCTTTGTGTCATTAGACCCAAAGGTGATAAAGGTGTATGCTGCAGATAAGTAAATGCCGCAATATGAGGCAAAAATAACAAGTGTGTATTCTTTGTATGTTCATTAAGCAGCTTAATATATTTGATCCGACCATCTAAGTCAATACTTAATGCGGTTTAGTCATGACTAATGGCTGCTTGTCAATACAAATCAGTACATTATACAATGTTTTATTTTTTGGTATGGTGATACATTAAACAATCACAACTGCTGCTCATGCCAGCAACAGTGCGTTCCTTTTATGAGAAGTTCATATATGATGCATTAATGTACTTATCCCAAATTATCTCTATATTTATTGCTGAAACGTTACCCAGTTGGACTGTCTGTAAATTTTTTTGGATGGTAGTCAAATATGCCCGTGCACAGGGATATGCTCAGAAGACGTGACTGGAGTATTCACAGTATCATGCGAAAGATTGTTTTTTATTTTGCTTAATACACATTTAAATGTATTTCTCATACTATTAAAAGAATGGGTCATTGGCCATAACTTCAACAGACGGGAGATGGATTGGTTGTATTGATATGGTCGCTTAGTTTCTTACAGGTAATGAGGCCTCTTGGGCATGCTAACAGGTTTCGAAGTTAGGCATACCACATGAGCACCCGAAATACCACGCGAGCACTTTGTGTCATAGGACGACAGATATGCACCTCCTAGGAAACAAAATTGATACTATAGTTCGAATGAATGCTATCACAGTAAATTATTTAAGGTGCTCTCAAAGATGAAAAATTTTTTGTAGGGTTTCGAGGTTCAGGACTTCTAGTTAACGCAAAAAAAAAAAACAAATTGAGTAAGAAATGCCACGTCAGTATGCTTGATTTTCATTCTTTATTTCAATAAATGGGATCAATTTCCATCAACATTTTATGAGGTGAAACCTTTTAAAAATATATTTAACAGAGAGATTCTCTGGAAACTTTGTATGACATCCAACAAGACAGCATACCTATGTGGTCATTTTAAAATTGCCCGATCTCTTGCTTTTTTCACGAAAATTTTGTTGCAATCCATTACATCCGCATCTTAAGTGCAACCAAATAATGTTGTGGTTTAATGCTTGCCAAGTACTGCCAGTCCATAATGTTTAGATAAAACGAAGAACACGTCAGTGACTTGACATGCAGTATTAGATTCAACTGAATTGAATCCCTTGTTTAATAACGCTGACAAGGGCTTCGGCAAGTTCCTAATTGATAGCCACACGAGTACAGCACGGAAGACAAGGACACAGAGACAAACACGTAAAGAAAATGCAACACCGTGAGGGAAAACTATTCAACGAGTTATTTTTAGGGTTCTATAGTAGTTTTCTATATAATTTGCTCTCATCACTTATGCCTCTGGTTAACTTTGTTTACCTCTGACTAACGACTACATGACAATATGAATCAGTACTATTATGATGTTTTGTTATGTTACAGTATGATTAGCAGTTAGACAACCGTAATGGTCGCCTGTGCCAGCAAAGATACGTTTCGTTTTAAGACAGGTTCATGTGACACACAGTGTACTTATAAAAATAAAAGAAATGCGAGAATCCCAAACGATTCCTATAATAAAAAGAAGATAACAAAGGTACACGGCTGAACTGTGCACATTTTTCAGGTGTTAATGCAATATGCCCGTGCCGAACGAACATGCTCAGCATAGTGACTGCAGTTTTCAGCGATCACGTTAAGAATTGCAATTTATTTCCGCTTAGAACAGTCTGCAATGTCTCTTTTCTCATACTTCGAGATGAATACATTTGCCACACTTTCAGTAGAATGCACATGAATGGGGCGTATTGATAAGGTTACTTATCAACTAAAACATGTTACGATCTCTTAGGTGTGTTGATGAGGGTAGAACAAGTGTAATGCCCACCAAATTATTTGAATAATCTGTGCGTTATCTACTAAGAAAACACAAATAAATGGATAATCTGGCTATTTTTTTCTTTTGTACAGCGCATATAATATGCAGTCTGTCCAAGACGGCGGCACTGAATGCAATAGTAATGAAAACCGGAAGAATTATTACGCACGACAAGGGCTTCATACCATGCACGATTGGCACAATGCGAATCTGCACCAGCAGCTGCCTTGTGATTAACAGCACGTAAACTGCATAACACCGAAGCATCGAAAGGTGCTTAACGCTTTTCAAATAGCCCGAAAGATAACTTCTGCTGCTAAAGTGTTTATAAAAGAGACCCCCCGAAAAAACTTCCACTACCGTCAAACCCAATGCCTTCAGTTTGAAACGTGTAAAGGTGCGTCCCGGAGCGACTAAATTATTGTTCTCAAATTTTTTCGCCTAAGTTGCGAAGCTGCGAGTGACTGAGCTTATCGCAGGTTTCATGCTCCAAAAGCGTTTGTGGTTGCACATATTTAGATTGGGTGAATCTAGATATTTCTTCAAGTCTCGTGTTTTGCTTGCAGTAACATCCCAAAATTATTTAGATTGGTTGCCAGGAACCTAAAAAATAGTGCTACTCTTAAACTATACGAAAATGGCAGCGCACATACTGCTGATGCATGCCCCGCACAAACATGGCCTTTCATCCGAGTACGCTAGCACTTATTCAACTATACGTCTCTGTTTGAAAATTCTTCATGCTAATACAATTTCGAGATATATACGTAAAGCGTGTCACGAGAGTTTCACTACACATGCGGCGCAGCATTCATCGCGGCCGGATCGAGCGCCACGAAATGAGATCTACCACACTGGCAGCTCAACACACACAATGCGCTTAGTGGCAGCTCAGTATCAAGTTAAAAAAATGGTGTACTTCCTTTGTTACGCACATCAACTATGACGCTAAAATCAAAAAGCGTGAGCGATCGCTTGCCGTAAAACATTCCGTATAGTAGAAGTGAGAACAAGAGCGCGTTATCAAATCATGAAAATGAGAAACCGATACTATGCCCGAGTAGCCTGCGCTACATGCAGCCGGTTCGCGCTACGATATGTGCTCACCTAATAATGATTGATGCAAAACATATTTGCTAAAGCTTACCGTTCAGTGTAGTTGACGTGTGATACCACAAAGAAGACACGCATACACAGACACCAACGTTCAGGAAGACATACCACACCGTTACAAGCGTTCACGTGCCTGGCGCACTCGTTGAGAATTCAAATTGACGCGGACAGATGGCGCTCATTGCGCAGGCGCAGGAGCTCCGCGCGCCATGGCGCGCGCGCTCCGAGGAGTCTGAGCGCCTTTTTCTTTTTTTGTCGCTTTGTCTCTCTCTCTCTGCGCTGGCGCGCCGGAACGGATTGCTTTTCTTTTCCATTTTTCGTCCTTTTTTCATAAACGAAGGAAATGCGCGGGCAGGTTGTATTACAAAATCCGTGGGCAATTTTATGAAACTAGAACGCACACATGGATGAATGCGCTGTTTCTAAAAGCCGTAACAGGGCCCTTCAGGCGCTTGCATTATCGCCAGCGACGATGAGTAATACAGCGCATTTGTAGCATATCTTCCAGCGTACCGCCAAATGTGATGCCCGCACATATGTTAGTGCAAATTTTCCGTTCCGATGATAGCTAAAAGCAATCAGTACAGTAATGAGGTACTCATATGCGTGGCCACGCAGGCATACCACCTGCGAAATATTGTGTGGGCTCAGAGAATTTGGCACATATATTAAATGAATGAGACACTTTGACGAGCTTATAGTGCAGGATATCAAGCAAGGAAAAACCGCCAGATGTTAGTGATGCAGCCTAGATATGAAGACAATGTGAAAAGTATCTGAGAATCGGACGACACACAACGCGCACACCACATGCGCGAGATCGGTTCATCGCACACTCACGAAGTCCGCGTTGTCAGCTACAAACATTACGAGTCTCTGTGCTGTTAGCATGATGCCTGTTTGGAATCCACTTGTAGCTAAAGTTGGCGTTCATAACATCTATTATCACAACTGGATCGGCGTTTTGCTTTCTTTACTCTACTGCCGCAAAAGTCATGCTATGACAACTGTGAAGACTGTCTTGGGATTGCCGAGAGCGACTACGTAGATGATATTGTCAATTCGGCTTCGATGAACTTCGGTTTCTCGGACACGTCATCAGTGCTGAAGGCGTCCGACCAGATCCCGAAAAGACAGCAGCTGTTGCTAGGTTCCCGACACCCACAGACAAAAAGTCAGTGCGACGTTTCTTGGGTTTATGCGCATACTACAGAAGATTTGTGGAAAACTTTTCAAACATTGCTGAGCCCCTTACAATACTGACAAGAGATGACCAACCTTTCATGTGGAAAAGCGAACAACAAGACGCCTTTGACGAGTTAAGGAAGCGCCTGCAAGCTTCTCCAATCCTTGCCCATTTTGATGAGACAGCCGACACTGAAGTTCATACCGATGCGAGTAACGTCGGCCTCGGTGCCATACTAGTGCAGTGGAATAACGGCCAGGAGAAAGTAATTGCTTATGCCAGCCGTAAGCTCTCGAAAGCAGAGGCAAACTACCCCGCAACCGAGAAAGAGTGCCTTGCAGTCATTTGGGCAATATGTAAATTTCGGCCCTACCTCTATGGTAGACCATTCAGAGCAGTCAGCGATCACCATTCGCTTTGCTGGCTGGCGAATCTCAAGGATCCATCCGGACGACTAGCAAGATGGAGCCTTAGGCTTCAAGAGTATGACATTACTGTCGTATACCGATCCGGGAGGAAACACAGCGATGCCGACTGCTTGTCACGCGCACCCGTCGAGACAACTGTGTCAGAAGAAGAGGATTTCCCGTTCCTTGGCATTGTTGACGCGTCACAAATTGCTCAACAACAACGAGATGACCCGGAATTGCTTCCACTTATACAGCGCCTAGAGGGACTGGACGTTCAACTGCCGCGTATTTTCTCTAGGGGGCTATCCTCGTTCTGTCTGCGAGGAAGTGTCCTCTACAAGAGAAACTTCGAGAACAGCGAGACAAAGTTTTTACTTGTCGTACCCACATCTATGCGAGAAGAAGTTTTGCATGCATGTCACGATGAGCCGACGTCTGGACACATGGGCGTGAGCCGTACAGTCGCTAGGATTCGTCTGAAATACTACTGCAACGGCCAAGCAAGATAGCAACACTGTGCAAACGAAGAGAGCAGCGCAGCTATAAATACGTTCCCTTCTTATCAATAAAGCATTCTTCTTGTAGCCACGACCGTGTGCATTACGCCCGATACATGGTGTCAGAAGTGGGATCGCTCACGGGACCATGACCGACCTGCGCCCGCCGGAGCCACTGCGAGTGGGCGACAACGCTGCAGCGTCCTGGCAGACATTCAAGCAACGCATCGAGCTGTACCTGATAGCAACTGAGCCCACGAAGCCACGCAGTAAGGAGCAGAAAGCTGCAATCTTCTTGCATGTTGCGGGTCAAGAAGCAATTGACGTGTTTAATACTCTGAACCTATCACCAGAGGAAGCTAAAGACTACGACGTTTTGGTTAAAGCATTTGAAAACTACTGCTTGCCTAAGTGTAATGAAACTTATGAGCGATATGTGTTTCGCTCGCGTCGTCAGGCACATGGTGAGCCATTCGAACAGTTCTTTCGGGATCTGCAACTAAAAGCAAGAACGTGCAACTTCGGAGATTTACGAAATTCCATGCTGCGGGATCAAATTGTCTATGGCATTTGCAGCTCTTCCCTGCGAGAAAAGCTTCTTCGAAAGAAAGACCTGACCCTAGCCACAGCGGTGGAATGCTGCAAAGCTGAGGAACTTGCCGAATCGCAAAATAGGGCGTGGACGGAGGAAAACAAGATTGAACCTGTATTACGAACGCAAGCTAAACACGGACGCCAAAAATGCCGGTATTGCAACTTCTCGCATGCGCCAAGGAAGTGTCCGGCGTACGGCAAAACATGCAACAAGTGCACGAAGCCTAATCACTTTGCCGCCTGCTGTACGGGCAAGCGAGCAGCCGTTGATGACGTGGTCGAAGGAGCGGAGAGTGATAATGACTTCGACGTTCTGGAGATCAGGACGACGGAAAGCAAGCGTGGTCCCGAAAGTCGCGACTGGATTGTAACAACGAGCATTGAAGGAACTGACGTGCAGCTTAAGGTCGACACGGGAGCACAGGCTAACTTGTTGCCGCGTTCGCTGTTCAAAAGGCTCGGAACTAGACAGCAGCCGTACCCGACGAGGAGCATCCTGCGCCATTACGGGGGCGGCGAAATACCGCACAGTGGAAAAGTTCGCCTCGCCGTGCAGTTAGACAAACGGCGTGTGCTGCTTGAGTTCTTCATAGTAAAGAAGAAGCAAGCTATTCTGGGCCTCGGGGCAAGTGAGCAACTTGGTCTGGTCAACAGAGTGAACTCGGTGGGCAGCAGCGAGACATACGGAAGCCTAAAGCAGGCATTCCCAAGGCTATTCAAGGGCATAGGCAGGACGCGGCGCGAGTACAAAATGGTGCTCCGGAAGGACGCTGTCCCTGTGGTTCAGCCAACCCGGCGTGTGCCTTACGCCCTCAAGAAGCCGCTTAAGAAAGAACTTGACCGGATGAATGCTGCGAACATCATCGAGAAGGTGGAAGAACCGTCAGACTGGGTAAGTCCCTTGGTTATCGTGAGGAAGAAAAATGGAGACATAAGAGTATGCATGGACCCGCGGGCAATTAATAGGGCGGTGAAGAGAGAGCACTTTCAGTTGCCATGCCGGGAAGAAATCGAAGGTGATCTAGCGCATGCAAAGTATTTCAGCAGACTCGATGCAAACAGTGGGTTCCATCAAATTCCCCTCGACAAAAAAACATCAGAAATCTGCACATTCAGTTCACCGTTTGGTCGGTATCGGTATCTCAGACTGCCATTCGGTATTACATCTGCACCCGAAGTTTTCCAGCGTACAATGAGTCAGATATTCGACGACCTCCCGGGAACACGGGTGTACATTGACGATGTGCTAGTGTGGGGTTCTACGCGAAAGGAGCACGATGAACGCCTGTACAAAGCGCTGGAAAGGGCACAGGCAGAGGGCGTAACTTTGAATGCAGAAAAGTGCATTTTTGGACGTACTGAAATCAGCTTCTTGGGTGATAAGATTAGTTCCAAAGGTATTGAGCCAAATCCCGACCTGATAAAGTGCCTTTTAAACCACCCTCCGCCAACGACCAAGAAAGATGTTCAACGCTTGCTTGGCACCGTGAACTATTTCGGGAAATACTTGCCACTGTTGTCAGCCCACACTGAGGCCCTGCGCAGTTTGATTAGAAACGACACACTTTTCGAGTGGACGCATGTTCACGAGCGTGAGTGGGTGCTGCTCAAAAAGATGCTGACGGAAGCACCCGTCCTGGCTATCTTTAATCCCGAGCTTTCCACGAAACTGTCGACGGATGCGTCAGCATTTGCACTCGGAGCAGTGCTTTTCCAACAACATGGAAAAGACTGGCGCCCGGTAGGCTACGCATCGCGAGCACTCACAGAAACTGAGCGAAGGTACGCCCAAATAGAAAAAGAGGCCCTGGGCATAACATTCGGCTGTGAAAAGTTTAATGATTATGTTATTGGAAGACATGTCGTTATCGAAACCGACCACAACCCATTATTGGCTATTTCAAAGAAAGAAATAGGCGACATGCTACCCCGTCTGCAACGACTATTTCTTCGACTGCTGAAGTACGAGTTTGAGTTGCAGTATGTTCCAGGCAGCAAATTGGTTGTTGCCGACACCCTGTCACGAATCCCATCGCAGAAACAACCAGAAAAAGGCTCAACGGACGTTGAAGTTCATGCCGTGGGCGTTTTGACTGCCGTTGTTGGACCAGCCACCCTATCTCGTCTGCAGGCAGCAACGGCCAGTGATGCAACGGCGCAAGACGTCATTTCCAGCCTGCAGTCGTCAATACCTGTAGAAGGTGAGCTAAAGTCCTTCGCACAAGAACTTTCTGTAGTCAACGGAGTTCTCCTCAAGGGAACTAAAGTAGTCGTGCCTGCAAGCATGCGAACAGAGATGCTGCGACGAGTGCACCAAGGGCATCTCGGCTTAGGAAAATGCAAATCGAGGGCTCGCAAGTTGATGTATTGGCCAGGAATGTCAACAGATATTGCCCACTTCATTGACAGGTGTGACGTTTGCAAGAAGTTTGCGTATCGACAGCCTGACGAGCCCCTGTGCCAACGCACCGTTCCAGACATGCCATGGGTGAGGGTTGGTACAGATCTTTTTCAACACGCCGGAAAGCATTATTTAGTTGTCTATGACGCCTACTCTAATTTTCCAGAAGTCGAGCATCTCAAGGATACCTCTGCAACGACTGTCATCCATAAACTACGTCAGATCTTTGCAAGGCATGGATTACCACTAGAAGTTTGCAGTGATGGCGGCCCGCAGTTCACGTCAAAAGAGTTTGAAGATTTTGCGGCTCGTTATGACTTTGTGCATACGATTTCCAGTCCCTATTTTCCCAGGTCCAATGGACTCGCCGAGAAGGGCGTACAAGTGGTCAAGCGGCTTCTTGGCAAGACTGAGAGCAAGAAAGAGGACTTCTATTTGGGCCTTCTCAATTACAGGGTGTGTCCTCTCGAGGATGGCCGATCACCATCGGAACTGCTAATGGGACGAAGTCTCAGAACGCTACTTCCAGATTTTTCAGCGTCATCATCAGGTCCCGTCCAAAAACATGTCCAAGCAAGGACCACAGGAAGAACACTAACTCCACTACAGAAGGGAGACATCGTCCGCATCCTCGGAAATTGTAGATGGGAAATCAAGGCGCAAGTCCAAGATCTCGTGGCCCCAAGGTCGTACACCGTTCTGACAGAGGATGGCCGGGTTTTCCGTCGAAATAGACAGCACCTTCGCAAAACATCAGAAGCGTTCCATCGAGCCATCCATTACCAGGCGGACGACTGCGACGACACCCCTGATTCATCTTCGAGCGCAGCCTCGCAGCAGCCGCCTGAACCTTCGCAGGCCGCACCGGATCGACCACCAGCAGGCACATCCGGCCCACCTAACATCCCAGATTTACTAAGGCGATCTACCAGACCGCGAAGACCACCAGATCGCCTGGCCTACACGCACGGATTCCGGCAGACTGAAACAACCTAGGAGTGTTGACTGCTACTCTTCGATGTTGAGTGCTTTCTGTGTTTTCAGTGTTTCCATTCTTCGAAGAAAGGAGGATGCAACGGCCAACCAAGATAGCAACACTGTGCAAACGAAGAGAGCAGCGCAGCTATAAATACGTTCCCTTCTTATCAATAAAGCATTCTTCTTGTAGCCACGACCGTGTGCATTACGCCCGATACAACTACTGGCCCAAGTTATTAGCCTCAGTGCAGCACTACGTCAAGACTTGTCGCGAGTGTCAAAGGCGCAAGACTCCATCCGTAAAACCGGACGGCCTCCTCCAGCCAATAGAGCCACCAAAAGCCCCATTCCAACAAGTCGGTATGGACCTCCTTGGACCCTTCCCAACATCATCTTTAGGCAAAAAGTGGATAGTTGTGGCCACGGACTATCTGACCCGTTACGCAGAAACTGATTCCCTGTACAATGCAACGGCTGTCGAAGTTGCAAAATTCTTTGTCCACAATATCGTGCTCAGGCATGGCGCTCCCGCAGTTGTTATTACCGATCGTGGAACGGCCTTTACTGCGGACCTAATGAAATGCTTGTTGCAAATGACACATACTAATCATAGGAAAACTACGGCGTACCACCCTCAGACAAACGGTTTAACTGAACGCCTTAAGAGAACACTGACCGACATGCTTTCGATGTATGTCGACGTTGAACATAGGCTGTGGGACGAAATTTTGCCATACATCACCTTCGCATATAATACGGCCGTTCAGGAAACAACACGAGTCACCCCGTTTGAACTTGTATTCGGCCGAGCAGTAACCACAACTTTGGATGCTATGTTGCCGTTAGATGAAGAAAACCATAACTCATCTGACCTAGATGATTTCTTGCAACGAGCCGAGGAGGCACGACAGATGGCAAGGTACCGAATACGCCGCCAACAACGCATCGACTCCAGCCGGTACAACCAGCGTCGTAGTGAAGCTCATTACCAGCCCGGTGACAAGGTGTGGGTATGGACCCCAGTGCGACGCCGTGGACTATCTGAAAAGCTTCTGTGCCGATACTTCGGCCCTTACGAAATACTTCGTCGTATAAGCGACGTCACTTACGAAGTGAAATCCGCTGGACACGAGAGCCCAAGACGGCGCAACTCCACGGAAGTTGTGCATGTTGTCCGCATGAAACCCTACCAGGAGAGGTCATGAACAACAACAACAACAAAAAAAAAAGTGAGAGCCCACAGGAACCCCTACTTCCTCTCACGCATCGGGCCGATGCGGCAAGGAGGGGGATAATGCCACGACAAACTTGGTGACATTTAAGTTGCGCGCCCTTTGCATTGGGCACTGTGCACGCCGTACAGTGGTGTTGTTCAGCAACAACAGGAAGCGATCTTCGTGGCACGGACAGCCAGTTGGACCCGGCTCGCATGCGGCACGCGCCCGAGGTGTCACGCGAGAAGAAGAGGAAGACGGTTCGAGCCCAGTTTGAGAACGCGATTGCCGCGGATTCCTGCACGACCGCAGTGACTTTTACTTGTGGGCACAAGTTCGCCTTTAATAAATATCCTTGTTTTACTAACATCGTTACAATATCATGTAGTCAACAAATGCGGAGGTATACACTATGTGTATACTAAAGTTTACAAATAGGCGCTACAGCAATCTAAGCAGTATACAACCTCAGACGCAGCTCCGTATTATCCACCGGTACCTGCGCTTAGTTACAGCGTACAGCCCAGATTAACGATTTTTGTCTATTGCCAATCTTTAGACTGTATGTAAACCTGAAGCAATAAGAATTTTACAGTATCGGCTGTTTTCTACTTCATCTCACGCCTTACCACAATGGGTATACGGGCTGTTCGCGCAAGTTAACATGGCCTTTGGTGACGTCCCACCCTATGGCCTTTACCGGTGGTGATATAGAAAACCGTGGAAAATAATTCGAATTGCAAAAAAGTGTACGGGGTGTTTCAGGCAATTTGAGCCAGACTTTAACAGATGCACATGCTACGCAGCTGGATAGAACCAAGGTAATGTTGTTTGTCATCGCGTGAAGATGCTCAGATTATTTTTTTTGCATTCCCCTGATTAGAAAATTAGTGTCAATTTATGTGTCAATTATGTTAATTAGATGAAAATTCTCAATGATACAATTGTACCGCAACAGTAGAAACTCCCGATACAGCTTTCTGTTGCTCAACACGTGCTCCATAGAAGTGTACGTTCGCTCGCCGCAGTTGGTGTTGGCCAGCCCTTCTAGGATTCCTTGGTGGCTGACGTTGTCGAAAGCTCCTTTGATGTCGATTGCTAGGAGGACGTGTTCGCCGCTGCGGGAAGCGTTACTGAGGACTTCTTCCTTGATTTGGAGTAGCACATCTTGTGTGGACAGGCCCGTGCAGAAACCGAACATGGTGTCCGGCAGGTGTTTGTTATCTTCCAAGTGTCGCTGTAGTCTCGTGTTTATAATTTTTTCGTACACCTTGCCGAGGCAAAACGTGAGCGATATGGGTCTGAGGTTTTCAATTGCCAATTTCTTGCCCGGTTTAGGGATCATGATTATTCGTGCGTGTTTCCACATCGCCGGTACCGTACCTTGTTCCCAGTGTTGGTTGAGAAAGGCCGTGAGCGCGGAGATAGACTTGTCGCTTAGGTTTCTGAGCATCGAATTCGTGATTTGGTCCGTGCCCGCCGCTGTGTTACGGGTGGTGGCTGTGATGACTGCTCTCAATTCGTTTTCGGTGATAGGTTCGTCCATTAGTGGGTTGGGTTGTCCTGTGTAGGGTGTTCTACATGGTTGTGTGGGAGTGGGATTTCCATAGCACTTCGTCTTGATGGCATCGATGAGGTCTTGTTGGCTGCCTGGGTAGGTGTGTAGTAACCGTTCCAGAGCCCTGTGTCCTTCTCCTTTGGTTTTGGTGGGGTCCAGGATGGCTTTGCGGATGTGCCACGTCTTGGCCGTGTCCAGCGTGCCACCGAAGGAGTCAAAGAATCTATACCAGTTCGCTGAGGCGAGTTGCATGGCATATTCTTCTGCTTCCGCTGTCATTTGTGCTATGCGCGTCTTCAGTTTCCTGTTATATTTCTGTTTTTTCCAGCGGCGGGTAAGGCCCCGTTTGGCATCCCACAGGTGTAGTAAATGGGGATCCACCTCTGGGGTCTCTTCCGTTCTGGCGATTTCCTTTGTATGGCGTTGTTTATGTCGACGGAGGTTGTCGCACCAGTCTTCCAAGTTCGTGATTGTGTGGGCGTCCTGTTCTTGGGCTTCCCTGATTTTTCGCCAGTCAGTGAGTTTAGCTGTGCCGATCTGCCTGCGTAGGCGTCCAGTCTGTAGTGCTATGTTTAGTATGTAGTGATCGCTGCCTAGGTTTTCGAGTGTGTTGAGCCATTCGGCTCCCGTGATTTGAGTGATGAAGGCGAGGTCGGGAGTGGTGTCGCGTGTTACGCTGTTCCCTTCCCTCGTCGGTATGTTCGGGTCTGTGATGAGTGTGAGGTGACACTGTTCAATTAGTGTTTGTAGCTGGAGACCCTTCCAATCCTGCCTCTGGTACCCCCATAGCGTGTTCTTAGCGTTGAAGTCGTCTATGATTACCAAGGGACTGTCTTTAGCGCGGCGGAAGGTGTCCCCAATGAGTTTTCCTATGTTTGCCCGCCTTTGACTGGGGGGGCAATAAATGTTGAGGACGAAGGCGCTCTGTTTCTGGTTGCCTTTGTATATTATTTCGAGAAGTACATGAAGTATGTCCACGTCGTCTATGGGTTTGTGTTGTATGGTTGTGATGTTTCTGTCTACTAGTGTGGCTACCTTCCACTTGTCATCTGGACTTGTGTGGTATTCTTCGTAGCCATGTAGTGTTGGTCGGGTACCGGGCTCTTGTAGGGCTATGACCCCCGGTGGCTTTGACGAATGGGGGATCAATTGTGTCAGCAGTCCTTTCTTCCTCCGGTACCCACGGCAGTTCCATTGACAAATTTCTAAGTTTTCTTTGACTTGCCTGTATGGTCTAGGCATTGTTGGACGTTGTGGTCGGTGATGTTACGATTTGGGTCGGTGCTGCTACAGGTGTGGCCTTGTAAAGGTTCTGTCGTAGCGTCTTTCCTAGTTTTATGGAGTGAAGCTGGTTCCTAAGCTTGCTGTCTACAGTGGCTTCCATGTGTTTTATTGCTGCATCTGTACGTTGTATTGCAGTCTGTGTTATTTGTTCCAGCTGGGCGCGTGTAGCGTCCATGAAGGCTTGCATCTGGGTGCGGATGGCATCGACATGGGTTTGTAAGTTAATTATGTCCTTGTGTGGAGCCATCTCTTGTGGTATTTGTGTGAGCTGTATCCCTTCTTATTTGAGTTGTCTGTTTTCTTGTGTGAGTGTATGTATCTGTGCGCGCATTGTGGCGAGTTCCTGTTCCAATTTAACAGATGGTGGCGTCTGTGGTTTTTTATACGAGGGAGAGGCTACTGCTGCCCAGCTTACCTCGTGTTCTTTGGTGGTAGTCCTCTTGAGTGAGGCTTCCTTGGTCTTTCGGTGGTGCTGCCTGCTGTCCTTGGTTGGGCGTCGACCGAGATCGCCGTCTGGGCGACCGAAAGTGAGACCGGGGGCGACAGCAGGAGCGGGACCTGGACCTTGGTTTGGAACTTGACCGGGATCCGCAGATGTTCAGCGCTTCCTGAGCCACCTCACGGCGGAGCTGAAGATGGGAGAGATCCAGACTCCAGTGTACCACCCTCCAAACAAGGGCACACCACAAGGTGCTGTCATCTCTCCCACGCTGTTCAACGTCGCCATGATCGGTCTCGCAAGCAAACTGCAGGACGCAGCAGGTCTTCGGCACGCAATCTACGCAGACGATATAACACTCTGGACCACAACAGGGTCCCTCGTTGAAAAAGAACGGCTGCAAACTGCAGCAAATCTCATCCAAGATTACGTCAGCCAACGGGGTCTACAGTGCTCCCCGAGAAATCTGAGCTCCTACAAGTCTGGCGAGGCCGCGGTAACCACACAGTCCCCACAGACCCAACAAGAAGACTCGAGGTACGCCTCAACGGGGGTCTCATACCAGAGAAGCCATTGTTGAGGGTGCTGGGCATGTGGCTGCAGTCCAACGAGCGGGCCACACACACCCTTACACTCCTAAAAAACCAGTGTCAAGGCGATATCACGCATGATCTCCCGCGTAACATCCAAGAACAGAGGCATGAAGGAAAGGGACACCCTCCGACTGGTCAATAGCCTGGTGGTGAGCAGAATCACATACAGCCTGCCTTAATTACTACCACCTCACAGAGTCCGAGACAAAGCAGGCTGACACACTTTTGAGGATGGCTTTGAAGACCGCTCTCCGCCTGCCGATGAGTACATCGACTGAACAATTATTGGCGCTAGAGTTGCACAACACCCTCGACGAACTGACAGAAGCCCACTACGTCTCGCAACAACAGAGACTTGCGCAGACTCGCACGGGCCGGCAGGTCCTACAAACCTTGGGGTTCCCAGCAATAACAACACGAACCCAAGAAACCTGATTGATACCTCGTCACGTCCAGGACAGGTTTCACGTTGCCCCGACACCACGCAACATGGACCCTAACCTACACTCCGGCAGGAGGAGAGCAAGGGCCCAGTACATGGAGAAAGCGTTCAGGTTCAATACCGCGGCCCGTTTTACGGACGCCGCCATGTATGGGACCAACAACAAGGGCGCAGTTGCAGTGGCATGCGACCACCGAGGCCACGTTACCTCCGCGGCATCGACCTGCCCCTGCACGATTACGGAAGCTGAAGAGCTGGCCATCGCGTTAGCCATCCGCGAGGGCCTACACGCAAACCAACCACTGACTATCGTCACGGATTCCCAGCAGGCCTGCCGCAACTTCCTACAGGGTAGAATTGGAAGACCTGCTGCACAAGTTCTAGCCGGAATACTCAAGGAGGACTGAGGACTTCACCACCCAAACCATCATCTGGATACCGGGCCACACTGGCGTCACGGGCAACCTGCAAGCCGACAGAGCAGCTCGAGGATTCGTACATAACCGAGCCATCATCACGCCGGCTGCAGAAGACCTGGACCCTGTCGACCTCGAGTATTCAGCGATCGTGAACTACCACAGAGGGCGTCGCTTGCGATATCCACCACCCCATCGAAACCTAAAGACAGAAGATGCCGCTGCCTGGCGTAGGCTCCAGACAGGCACTTACACGAACCTACACATATTACATCGAATACACCCCACAGCCTACAAGGACGAATGCCCATGGTGTGGGGCCACACCAACCCTATACCACATTACGTGGGAGGGCACACTACACAACATAGAACACCCAGACACAAACACCACGAGGGAGCAATGGGAGGCACTGCTGTCCAGCTCGGCCCTCGACGACCAGCTCAAGCTGATAAAGAGAGCTGAGAAGATGGCAAGAGCCAGCGGAGCCCTGGACTAAGGGCCCCGACCATTAGCGGTCTTTCGATTATTCTTTTAATAAAGTTTAGCTATGTATCTATCTCTCCATAGAAGTGTTTTTCCGAGCGTGAAGAAGCCCGCGTTTACACGCATTGTGACTCGAGAGGCCGGTCGCGCAACAATAAAAGGAGACTGTATCGACTTTTGTCTATAGGTAGTCTATAGAGGGGAGGTAGACAAAAATAAACAAACACCTTATCGACTTTCATCTATAAACAGTCTATAGACAAACACTATACAAAAATAAATAGAGACTGTATCGACTTTCATCTATAAGTGTCTGTTGTGGGGAAGTAGACAAAAAGGAAATAAACACCATATCGACTTTTTTCTATAGACCGTCTATAGACTTTGAATAGACAAAACGAAATAGAAATATCACCCACTTTCGTCTATAGAAAGTCTATAGAGAAATAATAGACAAAAATAAATAGAGACTTATCGACTTTCACCTATAGGCAGTCTATAGAGGTGAAGTAGACAAAAAAGAAACAAATACCTTATCGACTTTTTTCTACAGAGCGTCTATAGACTGCGAATAGACAAAAAGAATAGAAACTTTATTGACTTTCGTCTATAGACAGTCTATAGACTTTGTATGAACAGAAGTCAAAGTCTATAGAAACGCAAGGTTGTCAAAAAAAACCTATAGACTTTCTATAGACAGTCTAAAGTCATTTTTGTAAGGGTGCCGAAGGGTATTTTACTAATAAAGCGCAAATTATTTTTGCCTTTAGTGTCGCTTTGATCCTATGACTTGTGTTTCTCGCTTGTGCATAAGAATTCGAGTGAGTTATTCTGAAACAGTGCTATGTACGGGTTACACGTGTGTGGCTGTGAACACTTGTAACGTGCATATGCACGCACAGATGCACTCATGCCCGTGTATGCGTATGTGTACGTGTGCGCGCGCCTATAATTAAAGTTAGGCAACATAACGGGTGAACGAGGTACATCAAGACACAATGACGACTTCAACACTAGCATCTATATTTCAGACAAGATTCAGCATACTCGTTCCAAATAATTTGCAGTCCTTCTTTGACTGCTGTTTCGTTAATGCATCAAAATAAAAACACATTCAGCCTCAATTATTTACTGAATTCGGCTTCTGTAATGCCTATATACTTGAATCATATAGTGCGAGTTGATGTTATGCAGTGATTCCACAATAGCAGACTTTAGCGAGTTTTTGTCACTGTGTACCTGTTTGTTAGTCTTCCCCTCAGTGAGACTTGCCATAAATAGCGGCCTACAGGTTTATATGTTCGGAACTACGCCGCCATAGTGAGGGCGACGTGGTCGCTAAAGTTCAGAAGCAGACGTTATTGGGCGGCGTAGGCACTGTGGGTGCAAGCAAATTCACAACTTAGGAGTGGCGCCTAATAAAATCGTGCACAAGAAGCTTGATTTTGGATTCCGCCACCTGAAGCTGATCGTCAGTTGCCATAAGCGACTTTTCAGGGTTCTCACTCATCACGACCTCGCACTGGAGAAACTCCACCGTATAAATGACACTTCAACACTGGCAGCACTTACTTGCCTTTATCAGATTAAAATAGGTCACGAACCCTTATCCCCCCCCCCCCCTGACAACATACCGTTGCTCGACATTCAACAAGGTGGTGATCTCGATGTAGCTGTGGTCGGCGTACAAGGCGACTAGGGGAATGTACCGCTTCATCTTCAGTGTCACACTGAAAGATGCCACCCTGGAATAACTTTACTAGATAGATGACAGAGGCATTGTGTGGACGATCTCAAGCACCTAAACAGATAGAACGAGAATGTTAATGTCAATGGCGATTCAAAGCCGTGTCCACAAATACCTCCTGCACCTGGTGTGTTTACCTTGGGTGCATCATGTAGGTATTATTTATTGAACCAAGCAGTTTAGGCCTCACTAGCGTAGAACCTCGTGCGTCAGTGTGTGAAATGCAGCAGCTAAATATTGTCGTGTTTTGAAGTACAGCTTGTCTACGCATACCTTAATACGTAAGCACATTTTCGCAATTTTCTTATGCTCGCCTCAGCTGTGCGGAAAACCGTTTTCTTCTCAAGAATAAACTCATATTGAGAATGCGATAAGTATTTAAAAGGCTGTAAAATGACGCTTTCAGAAGACTGTAGTCTAGGAATATTTTCATTTTCTTTTTGACGAAAGGCAACATGTTCGAAAACAAAACACGACTACTAGCAATCGCTACAGCCAGAAATAATTCGAAAGTGATAATTTACTGCAAATAAATGCATATCTTCGTAAACTCACTAAAGTAGTCGCAGAACACCTGAAATTTCATCTGACACCACGCAAGTAATCTAAAAAGAAAACGGGCTTGTCTTTTTTTACCAAGAGATAAGAAAAAAAGATGCGAAGAAAAACATGACAAAAGAAAGACAAAAGTTCCCATTTCTATAGCTTGAAGTATTTAAAAGTTGGAAGGCGATGTAACCTCCAGCTGAAATCGACCAAAGACTACGTCTTCCTGCGCGAGCTAGGAGTCAGAATGGGGTGGAGTCACTGTGCACGGCACTCTATCGCGTCACCTCTCGCCTGAGGCGAGTAGGAGGAGCATCGGACTGCTTATATTTTTGATTATTTATATTATTTTGCGGGTTGGCCCACATAATAACGCATAATTACGTGTTTATTAATTTTAAATATGTTCTTGTTTTAGATGCCACAACTAAGACCTGATTATGAGGCACACTTCAGGAGGGGGGGGGGCAGTGCAGAAGGGAGGGAAAACAAGAGGTGAAAGGCATAGAGGTTAACCAGGACAAGTGTCTGGTTGACTACTCTGCACAGGGTATGGGGTAAGGGACACAAAAACAAGAAAACAAGAGAGTACAAAAAACTAGATCAACGCAGTCGTTTGCACATTTTTTTCAATGAGTCCCGATTTTTTTTTCGAAAGAACACAGTAGTGCTTTTAAAGCAGTTCGGGTCGACATCGGCTGTGACCAGGGTCTAAGAATTCTGGCAACAGTAAGGGGACGGTTGTCAATCTTGTCGAGCATGGTGCTGAGGGCTTTTTGAAACAATGACAATCACACAGAAGGTGCGCTATCGTCTCTTTTAGGCCCCACCTCTACGCTTTCAGAATATTCGGGGTTCGCCGGCATGGACCCCGAGTTCCATCAGGGCCGCCGGCAGGCCTGTAGCGAAGCCATTTGGCGACGTTACGGCTCGCAAGCTGGAATGGTTTACACGGACGCGGCGAGACACCCTCGCGGCAACCTCATGACCACGGTGGTAGTGGATCACAGCGGACGATTGCTAGAAAACAACAATCACGGCTGGCCGAGTGGTGGAAGCGGAGGAAACCACGATTACCATGCATTCGGAAGCGACTACCGTCATCAGCGATAGCAAGCAGGCCATCGGCCATTTCGTCCGCGGTAGAATTTCCAAACAGGCGTACCGTGTCCTCACGCGGTGCCCCCTAAGCTGCTGGAAACCCCTCGTGTGTTGGCCCCCCCGCTCACGTGGCTGCGCCCGGCAACGCGTCGGCTCATACTTTGGCTCGAGATCTCGCGTGCCGAGGCCCGTCCACAGATGTGAACGGCGTGAACGAGGAGGAGAGACACGGGCAACCCTGCGAGAAGAAGAAGAAGAAGAAACTTTAGTAAAGAATAGTCCGGCAGTTCTTGATGTGGTGGCCTCAGGTGACGGCTCGAAGTTCTTGGACTCGAGCGGCATCTTTGGCTTGCCGGACGGCCCAGAGCTGGTCTGCCAGCTCTGAACTTCTGATAGCCGCCTCCCAGCGGCGGCGACGCCTACGGAGAAGGTCCCCGGCGGCTCCCGCATCCGGGGCGGCGTCGGGAAGAACGGAGCTCGAGCCTTCTCCTACTCTGGCAACAGCCGCGATTCTGGACGCGTCGCCAACGGAGCTGCTTTGATTACCGTTGTTGCCGGCACACTCCCAGAGCATGTGTCGCAGCGTTGCTCTGTGTCCGCATGTTTTACACGCGTCTGCTGTGTAGGAGCCTGCGAGATGTGTCAAGAAATACCCTGTAGGCATCACTTGAGGTGTCGCACGCTCCCACCACCGGCCAAGCAACTCTATAAAACGCAAGCAGTCGCGTTTAGGCGATTCCAAACAAACACATACCTACACTCAAAGTACGTTAACAAAATCACAGGGGGCAAGGAAAGCGACCCATGTAGGCTCCGTTCGCAAACAGGGATACTCACACACATAATGCGGGAATACACCTCGCTCCCGTTTTCACATGCCCCGGTCAGCAGTGAGACTGATTGGACCATCCGGATCAGGGCCGGGGACGTCGATCGAAAGCTTGTACTGGTGTACTGGTCAAGAGAAGGTCAAGCAGGCCCAGTGCCTTACTTGAGCCCGATCCCTCAGCCACCTTCCCCTTCCCCCTCCCCCCTCTCAAAAAGTTTATCCCCATTTAGGCCTTCACAGATTTGCAAATACCCAAATGTCAAGAAATTTACTGCAAGAAACAAAAAGATACATCACTACTATAGGAGTAGTGTATGTAGTGCGGTTTCAGATTTGTGCGAGAAGCTGAATTGACACACTTGTAATGACAGGTCTTGGTGACACAAAAGGCGACGCTTATTCGGTGCGATTGTCGGCCCATACTGGCAAGCTAGCTAACACTATTGGTAGCAACACCCCCCCCCCCCCCCCCCCCAAATCACAATGCTCTTAGCATGTTAACCGGAAAGTGGTTTCTCCAGAGCTGCCTTTGAGTATACATGAGCGCAACTGGTTCGGTGTAGTGCTCTGGGATACACCAGAGGGCAGTAGCAATGTTCGTCAACGCAGCTAACATGATGGACACCATGCGGTCGCCATTGTCTTGAACATGAGTGGCGCAGTCGATGTTACAGTGAAAGTGGTGGCGTGAATATTTCGGACATGTATTTGCAGAGCTACCAGTGTAAAATTTTGGACGTGTTCCATATGCTGCACGCGCTCGATAAGTGCTGTGACTTTGGCTCGGTGAATACGCCTCTTCGTTGATCAATTGTCATCAGATGGAAGTTCATGTCTCGAAACTAGGCGGTGATTATATTTAAGTTTAATGGAATTTTGCTTCTAGCTGCACTAACTGCTTCGTTGTAAACTGCGAGAGCGTCCAAGAACATTTGTTTTGTGGGTGAGCTTTACATCTGATGTCACTGAATTTTTTCGTAATCCTTGCTTCTATAAGTTTTAGCGTTTTGAGCGCAATTACCATGTCAGAAAACAGGAGCACCTACAGGCACCGCAGCTTTTCCTTAAATACCCTTAAATAAAGTAATAAGTTGGAAGGCCATTCAATCTTCACTTGAAGTCGATTAAAACAGAACCCTCCTGAACCAGTTGGGGGTGAGATAGGGGCGGAGTCACTGTGCACCACGCTATTAATTTTGAAGGGCGTTCTATTCCGCCTCCGGATGCACGCCTCCGTGGCCTAATAGTTAGAGCATGGGGTTTTGCGCTATAGGATACATTCTCTTCTCAAATTGTACCACCGGACATTTTGCTTATTTAGTTATTTACTATATATCCTTCTCCTTCGAACACGGGCCTTCTTAAAGACGAAGTTTTTCTTAGCGAGTTATCGGATATGTTTATAGCTTGCCTCATAGGTCGATACCAGAAAAAGTGTAGCCTAAAGATGTAGGTTGATCATATGCGCGTGTACTACTGTGTGCATGTGTGCATGTGCCCACGGCAGCGCTTGTCGCCGTGATTATATATATATATATATATATATATATATATATATATATATATATATATATATATATATATATATATATATATATATATATATATATATATATATATATATAGAGAGAGAGAGAGAGAGAGAGAGAGAGAGAGAGAGATGCATTGTGGGGACACGAAGACACAGATGTATTGTCAATGTCTCGCTCGAGCAGATAGAGCTAGAGCTCTCGGTGCTTGACGCTCGACCAACAGACCTGCCTGTTTATCCTTGTTTATCCTACTGGCTTTGTAATCAAACGCCGTACGTATTTGGTGGAGGTTGCTAGGCTTTCCTCCACCCTGGAACTCCGCAGCCGAAAGTTGCCGCCGATCATGCCTGACCACGCAAGGCAAACACCACCGCCGGCTTCGCTCACCCTTCTATGTCCCGGCTTGCTGCGTCAAGAGGATCCAGCAATCTTCAGGGGCTCTGACGAAAACTACGTTCAAATTTCGCTCTCGCCCTACAAACGTGTGAGTGCCCACAACAAATTTGACGATACTCATAAACTGAAAAACGCGGTCTTTTGCCTCACGGGCGTCACGAACGTGCGGTTCTGCAACCACGAATCAAAGCTTCGCACCTGGTCGGACTTCAAGACGAGCTTCACACAAGTTTTCTGTCACCCCGCGGTACGAAAGCTTCCTGCCGAATAGCGCTTGCACAATTGTTCCCAACAGCCTGGTGAGAACTTTACCAATTACATAGAAGACGTCGTCGACCCTTGTAAGCGCGTCAATGCAGCAATGACCGAATCCGATAAGATCCGCCATATCTTGAAGGCCATCGATGGCGACGCCTTTTAAATGTTCCTATCGAAAAACCCTCAAACAGTCATCGAAGTCGCTGACCTTTGTCAAAGTTATGACGAACTCCGCACACGTCGCCTGACCCGGCGTTCTTCCAACAACGATGTATCGATTTCGAGCTGAACTTCAGTTCCTGACTACGTGCAGCCCCCTGCTCAGCGACATCAAAGAGTTTATTCGAGCCGAAGTCCCTCGGTAGTTGTGTCTACGCACTGCCTACGCGTTCCCTGACTGCAACCCTACGGCAAGTAATACACGAGCAAGTATCTGAGGCTATTCCGCCTCCGTGTGCACCGCCGCCTGTGACCTATAACCTGCGCACCTACAACCTACGCCGAAATTCTATCGCGGCCCCCGCGACGGATGTTTTCGCCACGCCTCCCTCACGCAGTACCTCCACGTCGAGTTCGTCCCGCGTTTCCCACCAGATTGCCAGTCAACACTGGACCATGGCGCATGCCCGACAATCACCCACTGTGTTTCTATTGGGGCATATCTGGTCATTTAGCACGCTTCTGTGGAAGTCCCTCATGGCTTCCCCGAGCTGACCAACCTGCAAACTGCTACGCACCTCCTTCGGGTCGTTCTTCGTGTCGCCTCCTGAATCACATGCGACATCTTCACGCACCGCCGATCCGCACCTTACCGCCTCTGCTCCGGATCGCCGCTCGCCATCTCCACGACGCCGTTCGCTTTCTCCAATGCGTCATCGTCCCGCTCCTACCAAAAGGGCCCGTCGTCAACGTCTCGCTCGAGGAGGGAGCTCGCGCGCGCGGTGCTTGACATTCGACCAAAAGACCTGCCTGTTTATCCTTCTGGCTGTGTAATTAAACTGCGATACAATATATATAGCGAAAGGGGTTAATCGAGGAGCCAGATTTTATTAATCGTAAGATAAGAAGCCAACAAACATTGACGCCAAAGACACCTTGGTGTCAATGTTTGTTGGCTTATGATGATATATATATGTATATATATATATATATATATATATATATATATATATATATATATATATATATATATATGTGAAAGATGCTAGAAGCATACCCGATTGAAGCCGATGCTCGAAAGATTTGGCATTACCCTTTGGCGCGGACAATTTTTCTTTGCGAAACCATACCTATATATAGGCAACTGTACGGAACACCGTAACAACCTCTTGAAATTCTGTCTCTCGCAAAATAAGTAAGTAAATAAATAAATAAAAAGGGTATGCATAAATAAAAACAAAACAAATATGTGCAATACGGAAGGATACGAAGTTTAGTTCTGGGTGAGTAATAATTGTCTGATAGGCAATATGCGCTCGAGCAGCGCCAGCACTGACGGTAAAAGAGGAAGCGTAAAAAAAAAGATGGTGCGATTCCAGCGAACTCAAGCAGTTTGCCGCGTGATCGAAGGAATGGCGCTATCGCCAAGAGCCCAGTGCACGATACATGCATCGCAGTCATCGCAGATGCTCAACACACGCACGCACACACCTGCGTGCGCACTTTATGCGGGATGAGAGTCCCACGTTATTTCGCATCCGCGGTCTCGTGATGCTGACTAAGGTGGGAATCTCGTTCGCGGAGTCGTCCTTTTCTTTTTTTCCTAGCCGATGGTTCCAGTTTCGCTTCTGGCTCCCACTTCTCTGCTCGCGTATCGCCTGTCGTATACTTCTGCTCTGCTACTTTTATTATTAGATTACCCGAACCGAGTTTGGGCGACCGAAGAAATAAAAATGCAAGAGGAATTGGAATCTCAAGGAAAATAATGGCGCAGGAGGTGCCTTTAAGAAGTGCGCGAAAACGCGGTAACCTAATTCAATTTCGACTCCACGGTGCCGGTGAAGGCGTCGAACCTATATACGCTTCCGAGAGGCACCGCGATCGCGAGTGAAAAAAAAAAATAATAGGATGACGCGAACGGCGATAAATAACGACGAGAAAAGCCTGAGGTTACCCGAAAGCAAATATCTGATTTACGGCGTCATGTCCTCTTGGCACCTCGAGTTCTGGAAAGTTATACTTCGTCCGTTTAGCATAGGCTGCCGGGAGGAGAAGACGGGGACCAATATTTTGGTGACGATGGCTAACGCCGACGGGTCTGTGCAGCCGAGTTGCCGACAACAGCAATTTCTTCGAGGTCTTTGCGTTTTGCCATATCTATACCGCTCCCCCTCCCCCTTCGCACCACCCCCCTCCACACACTTAATTTTTGCGGCCACAAGTGAAATGTTGCACAACACTCATACCAAATAATAATAATAATAATAATAATAATAATAATAATAATAATAATAATAATAATAATAATAATAATAATAATAATAATAATAATAACAATAATAATAACAATAATAATAATAATAATAATAAAGAAGCATTGATGTCGATAGCAAGGCATGAGAGCATTACGTGAAGTGACTGACAGTCACTCATATAGAATCAGAAAACACTGCCTTACGTAAGACCCCCGTGAAAATTATTATAAAAAAGGTGCATCATTATTCCTTGTATCCGTTATCAGTATCGATATTTAGGCAACTTGGAAACAAATCAAACGCCAAACCCAGGCATGCAATGATCGCATGTTAGGATGAATTGTTCGTCAATGTCACTAAACAACACCCTGATTGCACGAAGGGAATCAGTAATGTCCTAAGCTGACTCAAAGCAAGCACCCCTCCTACTAGGATACAAAGTTCCATTCATGTGAAATCACAGGTGAAAAACTTCGAGATCGCTGCAACAGCCACTTTCTAAATGCTGACAATGGCATAGCGCGCAATTTAGTGCATACGATTACCAACTGCAAAACTCTTAGACGGAGCGCCTTTTTAATGCGAGAGCATTATTTGGCTCATTGTGCGACCCTGCCGACATCAGAAAGCTGTGGCAGAAAAACGGTACACAAATTACGCTCATCTGCATCTAATTACAATAAAAAGTGGCCGCGGTGAGGATTCGATCATTTGCCTCGACGCCACACCTCCAAAGCCGAGTGCATTAACTCCTGCGCCACCGTTGCATTACGCGACGTTACGAAGGCGACGAATATCTTCGAGGCTGTGTACGTGATTGGGCTCAGCCTGGCGCACGATGGACTAGATCGCGCATGACAGCAGTGGTGCCACTGTCGGCGCTGTCGAGTCTTCATCGTCCGAAGTTGAATCGCTTGCGTTTACATCATCAGGAGAGACAGCAACTAGTGGCCGGATACGCCCGTTCACTGCGGACGAAGTAGAATACCATAGCAACGCAGCGAAACCTCATAAGCAGCAGCATTACACTTGGAAACATAGCTGGTAGAATGTCATGAACGTACGATGCAGACCAGCTATGGAACCAGCTATGGGGAAGTACGACGATTAGCTCCAGACAGCAGAATGACGGCAGCCTAACGTATCGGCGGGGCACTTGATTGGACTTGACGGATTTCAAGGCGCTTTGTTGCGTGCACAGACAGTGTTCCCTCGATCCCGCTTTCCTATTTCTGTTCCCCCTTTCCCTTCCCCAGTGTTGTGTAGCAAACCGGACGCTCATCTGGTTGACCTCTCCACCTTTCCTCTCTTTGCTATCTATCTCTCTCTCTCTGGAAACATAACGCAGCCGCACTAAAGTCAGCAGCATAACTGAGCGAAACACTCAGCGACAAGTAATGCTCTCGTATTTACACATCACAAGAATTCCTTAGGGCTCCCCATAGCTTCATGCTATTGTTGTCCTTGGTACCATGAATAACAAAAATGAATCTGATGCAAAAGAAATCAAAGACCTTGCAAGGCATCTCAAAAATTTCAAAAGGGGCATGAGACGAAAGCTTAGGGGAAATAAAGGAGAGTGTCTAGCACAGCGCGGATACACGTGACGGCGTGAAGGGCCTCAGTAAAGACATACAAGAGCTCACAAGGTTGAACAGCCATCTGGCCGCAGAAAATGAAAGTATTTTACAAATGAGTGGAAGAATTAGAGCAGCATAAACGGTTGAACTATTTAGAAATAAAAGGAGCCCTATTTGGAAATGACGAGGAAGAAATTTTCACTACAATTGGAGACGTGGTAGGGGAAAGCATCCCTGCAACCGACATAAATACATGCCACTGGATCCAAACTCAGAGCAGTGCAACATCATCGACCATTTCATCTGTAGAAACAAACGGAATGTGTTAAGGAATGCTAGAAACAGGCGGTTGAGCAGCGATATGCTGGGACTGGAATCAGAAAATTCGATCTATGGAAGTGAACACATAGCACATGAAATAAGAAACTGCTAGCTGAAGCGCAGCAGAAAAGAGGCAGGATGGAAGTTCATCTGGACTTCAGGAGGAAAGATTCTGGCACGAAAGGACGAGAGCTCGCCGGTCATGCGCATTCCTACGATCTGATCAAAATCTGCACAGTTCACGAAGGGGCGTGGCCTACGGACCTCGCCACGTGGAAAAAAAATTGCAATTGTTTTTGCCCAGTGGCTGGTACGAGATGTTTACAACCATTCATGGAAATAAAAAAAAAAAAGTTCTCTCAAATAAATTCTGGGGTTTTAGGCGTCAAAACCACAATATGTTTACCAGGCACACCTTAGTGTGCGACTCCGAAAAATAATTGGCCCATCTGGGGCTTTTAGACACGCACATGAAACTACGCACACGAGAGTTATTGCATTCCGCCCCAACCAGAATTGAACCGGAGCTATCGAACCCGCGATCATGAGTGCAGCAGCGCAATGCCATAGCCACTAAGCTGTCGCGGCGGGCGCGCTTCGACTATAGCCGTGTACATTTGTCTACGAAGTCAACTTGTCTGTCTGTGCGTGGAATAGACAGTCGATCAAATGGGTGAAGAGTCCTAACTGCGTGTGAACGCGTCTAGTTCGCGCATCAGCCACCGAAGAATTGCCGCGGGCGCGTGTAGTTCGATGGGCCCAATTGATTTCTCGTGCACACTCCATCGCCGCTCGACTCTCACAGCAGATAAAAAGAACGGCCGAGGTTTCCATCGCCATACTTACGCCGCATAGTCTCATAATTCTTTCGCAGCCGGAGATGGAACTACACGCACTGCTTTTTGCTCATCACTATAGGGATGCGAATAAAAGTCTGGCGCATGGTAGAGGAAGTGTGCCGTAGGCTCACCGTGGAAATGGCATTCGCTTCTTTTTATCGCCAGTCATGCGCCGAACGACAATAAAGAAGAAGTAAAAATGTTTCGCCGACTAGAACTTTGTAAGTGCATAGCCGTTGGTGGACAAAAAGAAGCGACAGCCCCGGAATCGTCAAGCAATTTGAGAGTATCATACCCACATAGACACTCAAGAACGAATGGAAAATCTACGAGTCCTTTGTGAAAGCGGCTCCGGTAGCCTGCACTTCTTTTCAAAGTCGCCGATGGATGATGACAGTAATTTTTTGTTGCCTTCTCCAGATTTATTTAAGTTGGAGTGAATAACTTGGAGTGCTGGCATATATAGTAGGCCAGAGAGGCCCGCGGATTTTATTTAGCATCAGCGTGCGTCCCTTTGCAGTTTGAGCCCGTAAATGTATCAGGAAGGTTTTTGATGCAGTGCGAAACGTAACACGGACACGAGGAGGCACGTAAAAAAGACAACACACAGCGCTACTAGCCATAACAACGTTTAATCTCAAAACCAGACCGCTTGTATACTAGAAGCGCCATAGCCGACATAGATCACGTGGAAGCACTGAGAAACATGTGCAATTAAAGTTCCACTATCGAACCGCATTCATGACCTACCAGAACAAATTGTCACCGCTTACGTAGGAAATGTAACTCCTTGGGAGACAACGCTATCGACGGCTTGCTAATGCGCAATTCAACAAGTGCGTCTGCCTCTACAATTAATCGGGTGATCTCTTCTTTATATCGAAGAACAATGACAGTTGTACCAAACAAAGGTCTTTGATGCAAACTTTGGCCACATGCCCAAAGCGTTGGCGTCTAAAGCATCGGAGAGGAGGTTCAACGAACTCTTTGACTGCATGCTTGGTAAAACCGAGGTCAATTTTTTCGAGGCGCTCGGTGTTGGGAGCAAACGTTATCACAACAGAGTTAGTAGGTTTCGCTGCCCATTCTTTTTCTTGAGTCTCCGCCCGGCGCATCAGACGTTTCACGTGCAGAACACCTTGCGGTTTCAAGTAGTCAAGAAGGTCGCTTTCCGAATACCACACTGGTACTCCCCTAACAACACATGTGTTAGTCATGTAGGAGTGGGGCAGCCGGGCTTTAACCCTTATGTCACCAATCTGAGAGCACCGGAGAAGAATGTCAACATCAGATCATCAGTCAGCATCAAAGATCAACGTTGCAAACGATGCGGTGGCGCCCACGATTACAAAGCCTGCAAGGCAGATTTTTCTTGCGCTAATTGTGGTGGTGACCATCCAGCGAGTTTTGGTGGCTGCCCCTTCCGTGTAAGCGCTTTAAACCGCCGATTGTCCCTCATTAGTGGTCCCAAACCACAACCTACTGAGAAGCGGATACCTGGAAGTGACGAGTTCCTGGCGTTAGATTCGGAAGTTGAGTTCCCTGCGTTAGAGTCGGAAGTTCGTAGCGTGGTAACAAGCAACGTCAGTGAGCGACCTGAGCCTAGCAAGACGGCAAAGTCCTCTGTGGGTGAGCTGGTTGTTCGATCTGCTGCAGCAAAAAGTGTCCAAGATTCTCAGCGACCAGATCACAACCAGACTCGACAACATGGAGGACATTCCCTCGCCTCAAAAGAGATGAAGAAACCAGCTGCAGTGGCCAAGAGTGGGTCCCTGTCCTCAACTTTTGTTGAAGTTGTGAGGCAGTGCGTAGAGCAAAATAAGGAGCTCAAAAATCAGGACCTGTCCGACCTTCTGCGAGTTTTGTTTGAAGTCCTGTGTTCATATGTTCAAGCGATGCAGACTGGCACCCTGAAGAACTTTCTACAGCTCGTTCTTTCCTTTGAGTCCATGATTACCACCTTCGCAGAGACCTTTACCTTATAATATGGCTAGTCTTCTTCAGCCTCGTGCAACTAAAAATCACCGGAAAGTGCCGTTTATTATGCAATGGAACTGCGCTGAGATTATAAGTCGATTAGCAGAACTTAAATTATATCTGAAAGATACGTGTGTTCCAGTATTGGCCCTCTCGGAGGCTGGCCTACCAAGCGGGAGATCTTTGACTGAATATGTCGCCCATAAGAATTGCAGCATAAAGTCATTTCCCGTGGGAAGTGCCGCCCTTTACATACGAAGAGAGATTCCTCATGTGGCTTTGAACGTCACCGATCTTTGCACCGAGAATATTGAGGTAGTGGCTGTGAGGATACGGCTTGGCTTCCGAACTGTTTCTGTTGCATCCGTATACATGTCTCCGTGGAAGAAGGTAGCAATGGACCTGTTTCTCCAGCAGCTTTGTGACCATTGTCCAGCACCCCGAATTATCTGCGGGGACTTTAACACCCATCACTCTGTCTGGGGTGACAGGAACACAGATTCCCGCGGACGCATACTTGTAGAAGTTATCGACAGTTTGGACCTGTGCGTGGCCAATGACGGAAGTCCCACTTTCTTCCGGCCTCCAGCCTCAGCCACATCTATAGACCTAACCTTGCATTCATCTGACGTCCGCGTGAAGTGGTCAACTGCACCTGACCGCATGGGAAGTGATCACTATCCAATTTTAGTTTTTACTGCCGACTTCCATATGCGCGGCTCCAAAATTAGCCATGTTGTTAATTGGGACAAATACAGGGAGCACCTTGCGTGTGTTTCTGGTGATGTGATAGACAAAATGATTTCTGGTAAGATGGCTGCTACCACAGCGGTCAAGTTGCCTAATCATTTTCCGACTCCGGATTTAAAACTCAGGAACCTTTGCGCAGCACGCAGAAGGGCGGAGGGTCAACTGATGCGGAAGAAGGACGAGAGATCCTTGAAGACGACCTTCAATAGGCTTAACTCTGCCATTCGACGCCATACGAACAAGTTCTGTAGGTCGCAGTGGGCGTCCTTCTGCCCTAGCTTGACGGTTTTCCCACCGATGACGAGAATTCGGCGAGTCATTGGCAGTCTTGCTGGTGATTCTCGTTCTAGTAAACCTTTCGAAGCCCTTGCACTGCGCAAGCAGAAACCTCTCTTGTGCTTGGCAGAGGAATTTGCAGATGCATTTGTAAGTGCAAGTTCAGGAGTTCATCCCTGCGCTCTGCCTGCAACATCTACGTCTGTGATGGACGCCCCGTTTACACTTCGAGAGCTACAGACAGCACTCAGCAGCCTGCGGCGTCAATGTGCACCAGGTCCTGACGGCATCACCAACCAGATGATGCAGAACCTACCTCTGGAACACCGGAAGATGCTCCTAAGCTATCTCAATCGAGTGTGGGAGACTGGTGACGTTCCTCCTTCATGGAAGGTGGCTTGTGTTGTCCCAGTGCTGAAGCCCGGCAAAGAAATGACAGACTTATCCTCGTATCGCGCTGTATCACTGACGTCGTGCGTGTCTAAGCTCATGGAGAAGCTGGCAAGTAAACGTTTATTTTGGTGGTCGAAGATAGAAGGACTCTGCCACATGCATGACTGGATTCCGAACAGGTTTAAGCGCGCAAGATAGCGTCTTAGACTTGATAAGCCATATTGAACATCATAGAGCTTTCGGCCTTTTAACACTAGTTATTTTCCTCAGCGTATCAAAGGCTTATGATAGCGTCCTTCAGAGCTCAATACTAAATAGTTTGCCGGCCATGTGCGTACAGGGCTATCTTCTGCGATTCATTCAACCACTTATCAGTGATCGTAAAATTCAAGTGCGGTTAGGAAGTACCATAAGCATCGAAAGGGCGGTATCGCGAGGTGTACCTCAGGGAAGTATTCTTTCCCCGACGCTGTTTAATGTTGTAATGGCTGGTCTTCCCGCTGAAGTGCAAAAACATTGCAGGCATGTCCATATGTCGATATACGCAGACGACATTTGTCTTTGGTTAACCGGATATCAACACAAGCGTTTAGCCCTTATAGCTCGACAGGCATTACTTTCAGTTCAAAATTACCTTCAAGGTGTTGGATTGACTCTCTCGGTGGAAAAATCTGGCTGCATCATGCTTCCAGGTAGAGGAAGAAGGTATGCGCGGCTGAAGATAGACCTTGATCAATCTTGCCTTCGACAATTGAAACACAAGCGCTTTTAGGGCGTCATTATTGACTACCGCCTACAGTGGCGACGAGCTGTGGACTCGGTTGTGACATCGATATCTTCGCGTCTCAATGTGATCCGTAGAGTTGCAAGTGAGCAATGGGGAAATCACCCTTCTTCAATGATCAGGTTGCACGATGCACTAGTGACGAGTCGAATAATGTATCAGCTCCCTTTAATATCCCCCTCGATGTCACAGCTGGAACGACTTGATGTTCTGCACAGAAAGGGCCTAAGAAGGGCTCTTAGCGTTCCGCAGACTGCTCCTAACAATGCAGTACTTTATGAATCTCTATCGAGACCTCTTAGCCTAGTCGCTTCACAAAGGTTATTGATGCAAACTGGCCGCCTCAAACAGAGGGCAGCCGGCCGAGCCCTTCTACAGCGCCTTCGAAAGATATCTGAGTCCCGAGCGTACTTGGCACTTAATACTCTTGGTTGCCTGGGTCTTGATGCTAGAGGTCGAACTAAGAGGTTGAAACCACCTTGGTCATTCGCGAGCCTCGATCGTTCGTTGACAATTCCTCACGTACGCGCTAAGCGGAGTTGTCCTCTGGCGGCAACGCGTTCGCTGGTACTAGAACACCTTGAGACTGAATATGCACGTCATCTTCAAATCTTTACTGATGGCTCTGTGGACAAGGTCAAAGGATCTAGTGCAGCTGCTTTTCACATTCCTCTTTGAAGTATGATTGGTCTGTTCGCTTCACTGCAGTCGTGTCCTCCACAACGGCCGGAAGCGTTGCCATTGAGGCAGCTCTAAAGAAACTACAGTTTTGTACGCCTCAACCTGTTGTCATTCTTACAGATTCAAAATCTGCCCTTCAAAGGTTAGAGCACGGGTTCCCTACTGATGCCTTATGTCTTAGCTCCCTACGCTCGGTGCACAATCTCCATATCAAAGGCTTCTCGATACGTTTCCAATGGGTGCCCTCGCACATAGGTATCATAGACAACGAGATGGCGGACAGCCTCGCCCATAGAGCGCTGTTCGTGAATCCATTGAGAAGAGTGCCTCAAGAGGACAACAGACTCTTCAGAGAAGCGGTGTTGTGCCACTTCAGTTCTTTGTGGAGCTCACCTCATAAGCCATGTGTGATCAAGGGTCTCAAAAGAAACCAAGCCACCTTACTGCTCCGCATTCGCACGGGCTCTGCTCGCACCCCTGCGTGGATGTATAAGACTGGCCTGGCGTAACACCATTATGTTCAACGTGTCGTGTGTGCGGTGACATAGAACATTACCTAATGTGCTGTACTGTGTCTAACGCGGAAAGGAGGGTGTTATTCGGGTCCCTCAAGAAGATAGGAGTTCCTGACAGTTCTCTTCAGGACATTGTTTTCCCGCGCGAGAACCGGTTGTGTAGGAAGGAGGTCTCTCACCTTATTTTAAATTACCTACAGGACAAGGATTTGGCCTCCACATGGTGAACTGAGGAGGGACTATTTGTAATCGTGAGGTCTGTGTCTGATTATGTGATTTATTTATTTTAAGTGTCGCTACGGTGGAGCGATTGCCGGCAGCAACTGCAAAGCTAATCCCACCAGTAGCCTACAACAACTCAACTCAACTCAACTCAAACAAAGGTCGGCAACCACATGCTTGGGTATGGAGAGAGAGAAACCCATGAGGCGGCAGCTTTTTGTTTTGTTATTGTGCTCTCTCAGCCACTCATTTAAGCACCTACTGGTCTGGCCGACATATTGTTTCGCACGGGGGAGCAGATTACGATAAATCACAAATGCCTGCTATCTACGAAATTGTTTTTAAGCTTTTTTGTACACTCAACTTTTTCTCTCCTAAAATAATGTGTCTTCACACAAAGCCTTCCGTGCTTATCGGGTACAGAAAAAGAACAGCCTAAAGTTATCGCGGAGTGCCACCTTCTGCAGATTATGTGAAAGTTGGCGAATATAGGGAATTACGGCTGTGCTTCTCGTTCCTTCACTTGCACGGTATTGAGTGTTAGATTGGCCTGAACTTCCGCGAATTCTTGTGAGCTGAGTTTCTCCTCCAGACACTAAAACATGGTCTGTATAGCCAGCTTCCTTCAAGCGGAAGTCTGATTCTGGAAGGTATGCTTCACTAGGTGAGCAAAAGATTTCCTTAATAGGTTGCTGAGGCACATTGACACAATGTCACTCTTGGTTAGCATCAAATGGTTAGATTCAAATGGGAGTAAAGCTTTGTTACCCCGTGGACCATAGCATCAGCATAGTTGGTTGGCGGAACAAACCAGTTTCAAGTCCAGAAATCTAATGGGCCCGTAAATTGGCCATTGAACTGTTACCTCAAGAGGTTTAAGTCCCTCGCGGAACACATGTCCTCGTTTTCAAATCTTTCCCATGTGCATTCAACAAAAATAATATCATCAGCAAACAATTTGTTTTTTGTAATTTGTTCCTTCGAGACAGTGTCACAAGCACCTATCAAGTTCAGCGAAGGAAAAAGGTTGCTTCATACGAGAGCTTTACGTGAGCCAATGCGCACACCTCTTTTCTTTTTCAGGACTATGTCCTTATTTCACTTGATAAAAGTCAATGCTAGGTAAAATTCCACTAAAGCAAGGCAATTCTTCACAGAAATCCCCCGCTTCTGCAGGAAACTTGCCCACGCTGAATTCACTAGTGCTAGTTTCAACACACTTTAGCAAATGTTTGGAGAATAGTACAGGTTGTGGACGTCGACAGAAAAGGCTTTTAACCCTTATCTTCGTGAGCTTTCATCAAGTCTAAAATATTATCAGAACCGTTAACTAAAACGGGTCTCGGGTCTTGAGAAGGTTAAGCTTATCTAAAAGAAATGTAGCCTGTTCGTTTTGCCATGTGCCATTCTCAGAGAAAATTACTATGAAGGGATCCAACACATTCTTTGTGAGTGTTAGCGCTAGAAATACATCTAAGCTATTCTATACGCTTTTTTCAATGCTTCTGAAAGTATTGACATATTCATCCTTTCGCACAGCTGAACAGCTCTAGCCTTTACTTTGCTCAAAGACACGTCACGCTTTACATTGAATGAGCCCGAAACAGTATCATTAGCTTCAGCTCAGAAACATTTGCGAGAAAAAAAACTGCAAAGGCACCTTCTTTATCTGCCTGTAAAACACATAGCTAATTATCACTCAGATACGACAAAACACGACGTTTTAAAGAAATTCGTGAACGAATAGGCTTACAGCGTGTTAGAGCGTTAACGCCTTCAGAAGTAAGTCTCTCTTCATCGCTTGAAGAAGACAAGTCCACTTGTCGAAACGTTGACTCCTGTATTCACCTTGTTCACGTTTTGCTCATCGTCTTCATCGCCCTAAGTCACTCGCGGCGACACCAGGCGTACGACGGTCAAGAGCTCTGGTTTTGTGATCCGCCTCTCGACACCAAATTTTGGACCCAGACCTGGGACTTTAACAACGTCGTCCGGCAGATGGAGGCACTCAGGGAACGTGAACACAACGTTTGACCTTTCACCGATCACTTGTTACATGCTCTCAAAGGTTCTGGCAGGTCATCGCGGGTCGTCTGTACGGCTCGATAGTGTGACTTTCATCACGCATGTTTTTCAATGCTTCCACGTGATCTATGTCTGCTATGGCGCTTGTGGTATATAAGCGGTCTGACCTTGAGATTAAGCATTGTTGTTGCTAGTAGCGCCATGTGTTGTCTTTCTTATGTGCCTCCCCACGTCCCTGTTACGTTTCGCGCTGCATCAAAAGTATTCCTGATGATTTACCAACAAATGTCCAACGCTACCTCTGTTGACGGAAATATACGGGGTGTTTCAGCGAACACTTTCAAAGATTCCTAAAGGTTCCCTGTGGCAGGTAGCGCAATTCTAATTCATGAGGTGGTCTTCTAGAAGCGGCCGACACTACTTGCACAAAAAATTAAAATGCATAATGAAGCAATCAACAAAAAATCACGAATTAACTTTTTAACTAATTACCTCATGGCCATGTTGCAGTTTACAAATTCTAGCCATAGAGTTCGCAAGCCGAATCCCCTTGGAACGAATTCTCAGGATGGCGCCAGATTTGATACATTAATTCCCGAACTTCATGAAGAAATGCGCTGGAGTTCCAGTTAGCTTTGTGCTTGAATGCGTAAAACGAGGTTTTCTTGAGAAAGCAACTGAAACGCCAATGCATTTCTCCAGAAAGTTAGGGAATTAATATCTCGAAGCTGAAGTCATCCTGAGAATTCGTTGCAAGTGGGTCAGCCTTGCAAATTCCACGGCTAGAATTTGTAACTTTAGTCGATTATTTTGTATGTTGTATTTTTGTATATTTGTAAGTTAGTCGATTGTGCATTTCAATTTTTGGGCAAGTAATGTCCACCTCTACGAGTAGACCAGCTAATGAACTAGAACTGTGCTATTTGCCACAGGCAACCTCTAAGAAATTTTGAAAGTGTTCACTGAAACACCCGGTAGATCCTGCCAGCTGAATGAAATCGAAATTTGCACGAAAATATCACAGCACTGGAAGATTCACTGGTATCACCCCCATATATCATGTGAGCCAGAATATCCAGTAAAATAACTAAATACCGATAGTAAGCACAAGATGTGCTGTCTGATGTTTCGTACTCTGATATTATTTCTTATGGAATCTCGTGGTGATCTTTGCGTTATATTTTCCAACGCCTTTATGAGCGCCCAATTCAAGCTTCACTTAGAGTCACTACGCGAGTGAGGACATGTGCTGTGGGAGCGTGTTTCTAAAAACATTAGTCAACGAACCACATTGATCCTCGCTAGAGTTTAAGGCCTGAAGAGAGAGTTATTACAGGTGCAATAGGCAATACTTATTTGCCGAATAGCAAGCTAGGCGTCATCCCTGATATTTCACCCATCAATGTAAAACTACTGTATCCGCATCAGCCACTGATCAAATTGTAAACGGCTAACAGGGATGAAGTTGAATAGGACTAAGGACCTCAACTTCCCCCTTTTCTCGCATCGTATTAGCAGCCAAAGATAGTGGTGCCAATAAAATAGAGTATATTACTCAGGTTAATAAATTAGGGAAATATGCTCAAGTGTATCACTGGAATCTACTGCAATCAGACTTCTGCACGTTACAAAATAAAGAGAGGCGATTTACTTACTTACTTACTTATTTATTTATTTATTTATTTATTTATTTATTTATTTATTTATTTATTTATTTATTAGTACGTTCAAGGTCTGAAGGCATTTCAGAGGGGAGTGGTACGTATGAGAGCAATAGTGCATATGAGAGTAACAATACGTGGTAGAATGAAAAAAGTTGAATTCCTTGTAGTACAATGTCAGCTAGTAGTGCGCGAAAATAAACAATGTAGCGTAAGAAAGCTTGCTGGGCGATTTGGTACATGGTACTTGGTAGGCTTGTCAATTTACTTCCCACATAAACGGGCTGCAATCTACCGATACATTGTAAACAATGTGGTTGTGCCCCTTCTTCAGTAACGTTAAAGTAATTGGGAAAGCGAGGACGCAAAAGGAAAGAGAGATTATAGAAGCTTTTCACATCAACAAACTTGGTCCGTACAAATGGGTGAGAGCACCTTCTGCGTTCCTGACAAGCAAAGTGCTTCGGTTTCTCGGTAAAAATTGTCGCGTGTAGTGAGACAGTTTGCCTTCAAGTGAATTGCAATGCTGTCACGCATGCTCCGTTTGGTCTTTGTGGGCACTGTTTCTCAGAAATAAAGTCTGTTGTTAGTCTTGCAACCTTCCTGTTCCTTTTTCTGCGTCTTGCCTCCCGAATTTTATAGTTATCCTTTCCGGTTGATAGCATACTCTTACCATAAAAAGTAGACAGGGTAGCAACGCACTTGGATATAGCAATAAAAAATAGAATTCCTTATGATGTGCACGAAAAGAAACAGGCATGGAGGCAATTGATCCGGGAAGGCGATTCCATTCCATTGAAGTACATGGAATGAAAGAGTGCAAGAAAGTTCTTCTAGGGCATGGCGCAACACGGACTTTGTTGTCGTGATCGATGCGTGAACAAGTGTGGATAGTGGGGGCATTAAGTGAGAGCGTAGCTATGGAATATGCTAGAGGGTTTTATAAAATAAAGGAAGGCGAAAAAGTCTGCAGTGGGAAGCAATTCAAGGATGCTCGAACGTATGATAATTACATTTACTTTTTCTTTTAAGAATGTAATTGACTCCGGTTACAGATTACTGCTCCACGAATATAATTTAGCAATCCCTAAAAAGTAATCGATTACTTCAACGTTACTTTCCTTCATATTTTACCAATATTTTACTAACATAGCAGCAGCAAAGAAGCACATGCTTCTGAGCAGATGCTTCTGAGCGGGATACTGAGTACATGATCAGTATCCCGCTTAGCCTTGCGATACAGGTCATGGCGCTTGTTCTTGGAGCTATAAGCCTGCAGAGTGCAACAACTTTCCGGAGCTGTCCCGAGGTGATGACATCATTTAGATTAGCTGGCGTCCCCTTGGCCTGCTACCTTCGGCACCGCAGAACCCCTGCTTGATCGAGGAAACAACGCCCCCTTTTGTCATAACGTCAGCGTTGGTTTATCATCGAGTGACGTCGATTCCCGTGACCAACTCACAGATGTTAAATCTACCTTCTGCACCTATTCATGGCAGTTAGCATGGTAGCAGCAAAGAAGGCAACATCATAGAGAAAGGCATTCAACAGCGGCGGAAACTCCCATAGAGCACAGTGGCCGAACTGACTGCAGCGCACCAAGCGGAATGGATTAACTCCTTCCGGTTTCGGTTTAAAGCGCGCGCATTCGAACGCTTGCTAGCACGCGCAACGCCAGCTGCGATACACACACACACACACACACACACACGCACACACGCACACACACACACACACACACACACACACACACACACACACACACACACACACACACACACACACACACACACACACACATATATATACATATATTTGCTTCTGCTGCTCAATCGCGCACAACCTTAGTGCGGAATCTTTCATTTAGTTGAAATGATTGCGAACGATCTTTTCAAGCCTCCATCGATTCTGTGCCACGTGAAATTTCATGAAGTAGTCGCAACACACCTTGTAAATGAGGAAATGTTTATTTCGCTCTACATAAATGCTCGTTCCGGGCCTTTTGTGCGTTCATCCAAAGTTGTGGCACCAGGTAAGCAGCAGTAGTTCGCGTATGAAGCTCCACCGGATGGCATCAGGGAAAAAAAAAGCATGTGTCATTTTGGTATTGAGACCTTATAGGAAAGCTACGTGTCAAAGGGAAACGTGCGAAAGTGAATAGGCGACAATACAAACAAAAGCAATTCGCTTTCAAATAGTTGGCGATAGTACGCTACATGCACAGAGGTGGCCACAACACACGCTCCCAGTCATGCGATGCCAGACGCTCCCAGACTGCCTTCTACTCGCACTCAAGAGAAATGCGTGGGTGCAAAGCTTGTTTTCAGTCGTTCAGAAGAGAACGTTTTCGAGTTCTTGGTTTTTCAGCTCCTCGGCGTTATCTTTAGTGTGTTCTGCCGGCTCAAGTAACACGCTCCAGTGTTATCACTCTTGGCAATCGCTCTTCGCGCCTTCTATAAGCGTGAGTACTGAAAGAAGGCATATGTCGCGGGGCCATAGAAAGCGTCACCCGCCATGGTTGCTCAGTGGCTATGGTGTTGGGCTGCTGAGCACAAGGTCGCGGGATCGAATCCCGGCCATGGCGGCCGCATTTCGATGGAGGCGAAATGCGAAAACACCCGTGTACTTAGATTTAGGTGCACGTTAAAGATCCCTAGGTGGTCGAAATCTCCGGAGTCCTCCACTACGGCGTGCCAAGTGGTTTTGGCACGTAAAACCCCATAATTTAATTTTTTTTTAATAGAAAGTGTCACAAACTTGTGTAAGATTAGGTACACGACAAACTAACTGTAACCACGACCGGCTTGCTTTTTTGCTGCGTCACAACCGCAGGCGTGGCGAGTCTGCCTCAAAAGTGTACCCAAAAGCAACGAAATTAACTACAATAGTTTTGTGGGTCAGGGAATGCGTCACGAACTTGGTAAGATTACCCAGTAAGATTCAGCGCACGCGAAACTGCGTCACACAGCCGAGCTGCTTTTTCCCTAACTGCGTCACAAAGCCGGGTGCGGCTAGCGCGCCCAAAAACTACGGAAATAAGTTACAGTAATATTGGGGTTCATAGAAAGCGTCGCAAGCATCTTTCAGTACGAGTCATTAACTCAAATTAACCACGCCAGGACGGCCGAGCTGTCTTTCGCTAACTGCGTCACAAGTCTCGGTTGCGTGCCGTAAAAGCCAAAATTGCTTGAAATGCGTCGTAGACTGTCAGACAAAATTTCGCACCTTGCCGTAGTCCAATAGTGCAATGGTGCCGTGTCGAAGTGCAGAAGGAAGGCAAGAAAACGCCGGGAGCCCAACAAAGGGGCTACATCCAAAAGAGACGGGTCGTCGAAAAGATGAACTTCACATGCGGTACCGGCATCGCTGGCTTCAGTGGCTTGTCTGGCACATGACGCATGCATCTGTCGTGCCTGGCGTGCCGTTAGCTTGTTGCTAGGCAATGAAAGAAAAATAAGTCGCAAAGTATAAGTTCATTTATAAGCAAATATTTTTAGTTTTAGTGGGAAAGAATAAAAAAATAAAAACCTTGTCTGTAAGTTAATTTCCCATTCTTTTTTTTTCCATGCCAACTTCGACTAACGGATGGGATTAACACTAGCCGTGACCTCCTTCCTGTTGCCAGTTTTCGCCGAATGTGCCCTCGTGTTGAATTTCTTTCCCTATGGCAACATGCTCCGTAACCCGTTTTGCCTTGCGATACAGGCTAGTAGGTACTTTCCTGCTCCATGTTATCGTGACGACAGTTTCTTGCTGCTTCTGCCTTGCCTACTATGTCTTACACTTCTTATTGCTTGTGTCGCACCCATCCCTGATAATCTGTTGGCTTGCGGGGATGTTGAAGCTAATCCTGGTCCTCTTACGGAGGAAGAAGACAATGAAAGCAGCTATTGAAGAAGTGCAGGCCAATCAGAGAGACATCATAGAGAAATTTAACACGCTAACCGAACGTGTTGATGCCATTGAGCATCCCATGGACAAATTCAGCCTGCTGCCTAAGCAAGTAAAACAAATGGAGCAGGAGATGACTCAAATACAGTCCCAATTAGTATCCCTCGAGGACAAAGTAGATGATTTTGAAAATCATAGCAGCAGGAATAACTTGATCATTTGCGGCTTGAAAGAGCCAAACAAGGAAACTCCTCAGATGTTCCAAGAAAGCCTCAAAGAAATTCTAGAAAAATAAATTGGGTATAACAATGACCGCTGTTGAAAGATGTCACAGGCTTGGCCAGGTAATTGAAAACAAAGACAGACCTGTTATCCTTAAGTTCATTGATCATCGAGAGAAGGTGTCTATTTTAAAGGATTCCTACGAGTCAAAGGGTTCTGCACTGTCCATAGCTGAAGATTTTTCATTCAGGGTTCGCGAAACACGCCGAAAGCTTTAGAAAAAAAGCTCTGAAAAAAAAGAGAGAGAGAATGGTGCTAAAGTGAAACTTCTTTACAATAGACTGAGAGTGGACGGCAACTTGTTTGGTTGGGATGAAACGAAGCATGCACATGGTTTACTGAATAAGAATAAAAAAAGGACGAAACAAGTTCAGCCGGCAATCACTGAAAATTTTAAATGTAAGCTGTAGGATTGTGATTAGTAAAACTGCTGAATTGGAAGGGATCTTCTTAGCCTATAATCCTCATATTGCTGTCCTAACAGAAAGTTGGTTGCATGATGTAATACATGAGAGTGAATTTGTCCCGGGGTGGCTACCGCGTTTACAGGAATGACTGGGGTAGTAGAGGTGGTGGAGTGGCGATTCCTTGTAGTCATTCGCTAAAGATGTTAAAAATGCCGGACATACGCAACGTTGAAGGTATATTTTGCAAAGTTTATTATGGAAAGACAAGTTATGTCATCGGGACTATTTATCGGACACCCACCACTTCTGCTGACGTTCTTGATGAATTAAATACGATACTGTTGCGCATGTAAAGCCTGGAGATCAGGATATTTCGGCCGGCGTATTAATTGGCTCTCTGGTTCTTTGAAACAGCCTAATGACAATATCAGCAAAAAATTATCCATATCGCCTTTTGTTTTGACTAATTACAAATTGTGAAATAGTTCATCAGAATTCAGGGTAGCACTCGTTCAATACTAGATCTTCTTTTCATAAGTGGGGCAGTTGCGGCTCAAGCTAGCTGTGATGTTCCCCCGGAATATCTGATCGTCAGGCTGTGATGCAAACCCTTTCTGATGTTTTTAATCAAAATTCCAGGAGGGTATTTTTCCCTAACTTTTCACGTGCAGATGATACTTCAATATGCGGCAAGCAAATTATGGGGCTGTCCTATCCACAGCTCTTCGCGTTCATGCAGGTAAAAAACAACTGTTCACTATATCCGTCGCGAACACGTTACTACGCATTACTAGTGTTCGCAAGCCCACATTGTTGCTTCGCTATTGCATATTCATGTGCTCATGTTTTACTATTGTTACTATCGTTACTATCGCAGAAGAAAACCCAGGACCTAACACCCGCACAGCCACTACCGAAACTTCCAATGATGTGCCGTCAGTTTTGGAAGAAATCAGATCTAGCCAAATACCTCTTCTTAACGAAATGAAATCCGTTCGTTCTAAGCTTTCGGTACACGATAAACGTTTTGCCGAGATCAAGAAAAGATTCACTAAAATTGAAGACGATTGCTCATCCATCGCAACAATGAAAGAACAAGTAACTAATGTCCAGGCCCTCTTGGAAGAGAGCGCGTCGAAAATCGGTAGCCTAACCGCAAGAATGGGTGATCACGAAGACAGGGCACGCCGGTTGAACCTCGTGTTCTTTGGCCTTGATGACTCAACTCGGGAGACCTGGGAGCAATCCGAAAAACTAGTAACTAAACTGTGTGCTGAGAAGCTCGAGATTCACGTGCAGCCAGCGGATATTGAACGGGCTTGGGTCTTTCCAGCCAAATAAGAATAGACCTATCGTCCTCAAATTTACATATTTCAAGCTTAAGGAGACTCTTCTATGAAGTGCCAGAAAAGTGAAGGGCTCTTCATACAGCACTTCCGAATACTATTCTCCCGCCACTCGGATAACCCGTAAGCAACCACTCGAGTTCGCGCGCGTACAGGGCAAACCGTTCAAGCTACGCTACAACAAGCTAAGCATTGGAACTTCGACGTTCTTGTATGACCACGCTTCTCGGAAAGCTGTTACTAGTAACCCGTAGCTAAAGGCCGTCACTCGTGCAATAAAACAACGCAACTCTGTGCCTTTCCTTTACGCTAATATTCAGAGTATATTACCGAAGCTTGATTCGTTGCGTAGCATAATCGACAGTACAGAAAGCAAAATAATTGCACTAACTGAAACATGGTTGCATCCTTCCGTTAACGATTCCGAAATCGCTTCTTGCTTACCAGGCTTCGACATCTTTCGGCAAGACCGCGTTAACAGGTGAGGTGGGCGCGCCCTAATCGCAACTCACCACAGCTTACGCTGCTATGAAAGTGTTAACCATATCGATCCAGAAATAATTTTCTTACGTTCGCAAGTTTTCCACCCGCCTCTGATTATCGGAACGTGTTACCGACCTCCAGACGGTGACTGTGCCTTCGTTAACCAATTCCATGATGCTACATTCTCTGCTTGCATTGCATCCCCGCTCAGCGTTACTCTTACTTGGCTATTTCAATTTACCATCAATAACGTGGAGCGATCTCGCCCTCACGGCGTCGAAACGTTCCATCGAAAGCGATTTTATTAACACATGCCTCGCTTTTAACCTATCTAAGCTTGTCATGAAGACTACAAAACAAAGCGCACGTTCACCCAGCATACTAGACCTCGTGTTCACAACCCATCCCGATCACATTCCACCACTCACGCACCTACCTGGTCTCTGTGATCATGCAGTACTTCACGGTACATATTCTTGTGACCCAACACGCTTTAAGAAGCAAACAAAAACATTAACACTTTATAACAAAGGTGAATATCGCGCCATTAACAAAGAATGAAACAAGTTTTCTATAGATTTTATCAATGACTTTTCTCAACGATCAGTGGTCCCTGTACAAAACTAAAAAAAAAAGAATTAGTTGGTTTATACGTCCCCACCATCACCGCAACAGAGCGTCCAGCTTCACCGTGGTTTAATAACGCGTTAAAGCGGCTGAAAAACAAGAAGAGAAGACTATTTCGTTCGGCAAAACAATCTAACACAGTTTCCGCATGAAGTAGGCATCACATCACTGAAAAGGAATTCGACTCTCTTGCTGTCAAAACTAAACGTTCCTTCCTGTCATCCACATTACCGGCTGTGCTACGAAACAACAGTAAACAATTCTCGCAAGTTATCAACCCTAAACCTTGTTCGCCTATATCACTGTGTGATGACCTCAACTTTCCCGTGTGAAACGGGGATGTCGCTGAAATACAAACTCTACCTTCTCTTCACTGTTTACTGAAGAGCGCGTAGGCGATCTCCAAGATTATCCCTACTCTGATCACCATGAGGTGCTTGGCATAACGTTTCAAGCTAACGTAACAATAATGGAGTGCCTGAAACTAACATCGTCAGCTGGAATCGATTGCATCCATCAATGCAAAAAAAAAATATAAAAAAAATATATACAAAATAGCTTTCCGGCGCTCTTTTATGGCAGATTTTCCAGCAGTCCTTCGTGACCGGCATTGTACCTCACTACTGGAAGGTTCGCAAAATGATTCCTACGCACAAAAACGGCCCCTAATCATCATGAAAATACTATCGCTCCATATCGATTACAAGTGTCCCTTCAAAAATAATGGAGCACATAATTCTTTCACACATTAGGAAATTTCTAATATCTGTAAATTTTTTTCATCCGTGCCAACATGGATTTCTAAAAGATCGCTCGTGCTCTACCAAATTAGCCCTGTTCATTAACGATATCAGCTCCAGCCTAGACGTTAACGTGCCCGTCGACGCACTGTTTTTAGATTTTGAGAAAGCTTTTGACAAAGTTGCTCACCAACGCCTTCTACTTAAACTGTCGCATTTAAACCTTAACCCCCTTGTCCTAAACTAGGTGCGTGACTTCCTTACTAATCGTCAACAGTTTGTGCGGGCTAACAACCGTTTGTCTCGAAACGCATCGGTTGTCTCGGGTATGTCCCAGGGCACAGTTCTGGGTCCTCAGCTTTTACTAATTTATATAAATGAGCTTTCCAATAATATCTCCTCTAACATTCGATTATTGGCCGACGAATGTGTTGTCTACCGCAGCGTCAACAACAAACTTGACTCTACCAAGCTCCAAAATGATCTGCATCGCGTCGGAAAATGGTGTGACATGTGGATGATGTCCATCAAGAGAAAAAACTGCACTCATTCCCTTCCACCCTCGGTCGTCGTATTCCACAACGTGTTACACAATTTGCGGTTTCCAAATATCTTCCCTACACCCATATAAATATCTTGGCATCTGCCTATCTGGTGATCTTACATGGTCGTCTCACATAATTAACATCACAAACGATGCTAACCGCACCCTCGCTTGTTACGTCGGGACTTGCATCACACCCCGTCCCCTGTGAAAATACTTGCTTACCAAACGCTCGTACGCCCTAAACTCGAGTACGCCGGCGCAGTTTGGGACCCCCATCAGATTAACCTTTTAAACATGTTGGAATCGCTCCAAAATCGCACTGCAAGGTTCACTTATTCAGATTACTGCTATCTAACTAGCATCACAGCACCAAAATGCCGGGCCAACCTTCTCAGTCTTAAATGCCGCCGCAAAATTTCGAGGCCTTCCACTTTTCACAAATTTTATCACTCGGCCATTAATCTCGCCATCATCACTCCCGCTCATCGACTCTCACTTCGCAGAAGTCACCGAAAAGCTGTTCATCCCTCAGATGGCCATACTACTGCGCATATAACTTCATTTTTCGTCCAAACCTCAAAGGATTGGAACAAGTTACCCTTAGATGCTGTAAACAAAACCAACCCTGACAAATTTAAAGCGCTTCTGGCTGACATAGTTAAACAACGTTACGCATTGCTCGCTCTCTCCAGGTTGTAAGACGCTGCATCGAAAGCTTTAAATCATCAAGGGAACTAACATTTTTAATGCGCTAAATACAACTCATATCTACATTTGGTTATTTTACTGGTAGATGTGTTGCATTTACTACTTCTTTGTATTTGTTATTCTTAGTTTTGGATTCTTGCATTTAGTGTTTCTTTCCCGTTGAATTGTTTCTGTGTACGTTTAACCATTCCTCATTTAAAACCCCGCAACACGGGCATCTTGAGGTACACAAATAAAAAAATTTATAGATTAGAAAAATACTGGACTTGCTTTTATTCGAATACGATTCTTTTTCAAGTAGTAATGCGGATATTCATGGTTTATGGAATAGTTTTATGGACCTTATAAATGAGTGCATTGAAAGATTTGTTCCACCTACTGTAGAGAAATCTAAAGGAAAGAACCCCTGAATTTCTCGGGAGACGTTGCAGTTGCAAATGCGACTAAAACGGTTAAAAAATAAAGCACGCGATTTTAATGACGTAGGTGCTCTCCAGCAGCGAATAACGGTACTTTCTTCTCAAGTCAAGAAAAATGTATCGGCTGACAAGGAACGCTTTTTCGGGGAGCAGCTTCCCAACTTCATATCGTCGTCTCCTGAGAGGTTCCGTCTCCTGAGAGTCCGAGTTCTCCATATACTGTTACCAGTGATGTTTTTGAAACCGACGGCGTAGACACTAGTGACTGTTTTATTTCTAATGCTTTCAGTGCTCATGTTAACTCGGTATTCACTAAGGATAACGGAGTCCTTGAGCGTTTTGATGAGTCGTGTCCACTGACATTACGATTAGTGAGCAAGGGTTTTTTAATTTACTTTCGCAACTTTGTGTAAAAAAACCATGGGCGGATGGAATACCGAATGAGTTCCTGAAACGTTATGCAGAGTGAGTTACAGAGTATATGACAATTCTATTCTGTAAATCTTTGAATAAGAGCCGAGTTCCAGATGACTTGGTTACTTCCAGAGTCAAGCCTCTTAATCAGAGTGGAAGCACACATCACGTTACTAAATATCGCCCAATCTCTTTAATTTCCTCCTTCAAGGAAAATTCTTGAACATATAATACATAAGCATATTTCGGAATTTTTATATAGGTATAATAATTTGTCAAGTTATCAACATGGATTCAGGAAACGGTTTTGTACTTGCACTCAATTAGTAACTGGCGTACATGATTTCGCTCAAGCTATAAATTCCGGAAAGCAGATTGATGCAATTTTTATGTACTTCGCTGAAGCTTTCGATTAAGTCACTCACAATACACTACTCTTTAAATCAGATATAATGTTTAAAAACTCTCAGCTCGTCAAGTGGATTTCTGCTTATCTCTCAAATCGAAAACAGTATGTTTCTTTTAATGATCATTGTTATCACGCAGTATCAGTTGACTCTGGTGTCCCTCAGGGCTATGTGCTTCGGGCCTATTTGTTTATTTTATTTATAAATGATATAATACAAGACATACCTGTAAATGTTAAAGTATATGCAGATGACTGCATCCTTTACTCGGAAATCGAAAGCCAGCAAGATCAAATTCCTTTGAACGAATCTCTTCAAAGGGTCGTTATGTGGTGTGATATATGGCAAATGTCTATTCGTTATGAAAATATTATTTCCATGAAAATTTCTCATAAACGTAATTCTTTTCATTACGCATATTCAGCTTGTAACGTCTTTCTGTTGGAAGTGGCGCACCACAAGCACCTTGGTCTTTGGATTTCTCATGGCCTTAGCTGGACGAAACACATAAACGCAGTAATTAGCTCATCTAACTATAAACTCTTTTATCTAAGTCGAGCGCTATAACTTTCTATTCCCGCTGTTCGCCTTATTGCGTTTAAGGCAAATGTTCACCCAGATTAAGCATATATAATTTGGTACCCATACACTCAGAAGCATGTCAACCAAATTGAAAAAATGCAAAAGAGAGCGGTCTTATTTATAACAGTTTTCGGCGAATCTCGATCACATCATTATTAGCAAAAGCCAACCTCCCAACGCTAGCGCAAAGAAATTGTGTTTTGAGATTGAAGTTTTTGTTTCAGTCAGTTAAAGGTTATGTTATTTTAAAGTAGACATATCGCAGATACTTTCTTTTTCTACACGATATGGCACAAGGCAGAGGCACGCCTTGAACGTAACTCATTTTTCCACTCGAAATAACACTGTTAAGTATTCGTATTTTCCTAGGACAATAATTGAAGGTAATAACCTTACTAATCAAGTCGTTTCACAACGATCCGTAAACCTTTTCGCTGTAGAACTACAGCAGTGTCTTGTTTCGCATGTCGCGCTAAGCCTATTATATGCTCTTGTGCTTGGTTTCGGTACATCATTGTGTTTACATTGCCAAATTATGTACTTCCTCTTCGTGTATTTCTTTTATTGTCACAGCTGTTTGCCAATTTGAAAAACACCAACAAATATAACTCCCCTCTTCTAAAACCCCAACTCAGGGTTGCAGTATTTGTAAATAAATAAAAATAAATATAACTAGATGGCTTCGCTCTTTCAATGTGACCCCTTCAGCCTTTCACACATTGCTTATCTTCACTACGAAATAATTTTCAAAATTTTCTTCGATAACATTTCTTTGTTTTCCCGTGAAGATATCTGGGCAGGAACACTGACAGCTCGCTCAATATGCGCGCTGAAGAGAAAGGCTGTTTTGTAACCTACAAGCACCTTACAAGATTAAGGAAGGCATTCCCGACAGGGCCAGTGAAAAAGTGAAAAATCGCCCATGTGTGATTTCGCCCATCGCTCTATAAAAGCGCTGTTTGCATTGGTTGTCCACCATCGCATAGACCTCTTCTCGGGTGTCCTTTACTCGTTAGCCATCCAGAAATAAACCGCTAGTTGTGACAGATGCCAGCCAACGTTCACGTTCCACGAAAAGGTGGGGTCAGTGTGTAATAATTTAATTTAAAACTGGATTACACTCAGCCCTAAAATACTGTTCGCCTGTTACAATCGCAAATATAGGTGTATGTAAGTCACGTATAGGGGAGGTTCTTTTTTTCTTTAATATAATTTTTAAATATCAATAAATGAAATATCATTCTTCAGATAGAATACCTTCACAGGCAGACATTATTTGCTCTAGAAATAAAATTGAATATACGACAAAGGAACAAACGTTTGCAAATTTAGTTTTTATGTAATAACTTTATCCAACATTCTGCAATTTATGAACTGTAGCTGCTTACTTCAAAAGTTATGTCCACTTGAAATGAATTCCGAGGATGACACCAGCTGGGAGATAAGCGTTCCCAAAGTTTGCGACGAAATTCGTTCGTGTTTCAGTAACCTTTGTGATATTCAAAAATAAAGAGCAGTTTCATTGAAGTAAGCGGAACGAGAATAACATTTACTGCAATTTTAACTGTAGAAATTGCAAAGTGGTGCTAGTTTCAAAATTTGTTCTAGATGGGCTTGGCTTGTGCAATCATTGGTTTCAATTCCTCTATTACCAGATGTGTCCTAATGTAATTAGTTAAAAAGTGACTTAGTGAAATGTTATTTTTTAGACAAATGTGCGTTTAAATTTTCAGTCAAAGTAATGTCCTCGTCTTCGAGTGATCCATATTAATAAGCAGATTTGCGCTATGTGCGACAGACAACTGTTATTAAACATATTAATGTTAGAATAAAACATAGAAACCTGTGCGTTTAACGCCATGAGGTTATACACGCCATTAAGAGGAGAATAATTGAGTAGCAGTGATTAATACCCAAGAAAGCCGCTAAAAAGGGCCTTGAGGACAGGTAGAAAGAACAATTTATTATCACAGAAAAAGTTCAGAGGTCAGACTTCCACGAGAGGTGGGCAAATCTGCAAGTATGCACTGTCCAGGCGATCAAGACGTAGCTGCACTAGGCTCATTGTGGGCAGGAGGTAACCAATGTACACTCGGCATCATCTTTACGCAGAGTGGGAGAACGGCGGTCTCCGGGGCGTTCCTGAGGCAGCCAGGGACGTCTAGAGGTAGCTGTTGGGCGCGTTTGGTCCCAGAAACTACCGTTAGGCGTCGCTGGCAGTCAGCCAGTGCCATCAGCACCTTCATACAGTGAGGGCCAGTACGGGAACGCTAGCTTGATGAGCGGCATAGGAGCCAGCTGTGGAAGAAGACGAGGACCAAGGCGCGAGCAGTGGCACGAGCGCGAGGGGCATTATGGGAACGCTGGCATGAGGAGGTGCCTTGGAGCAAGCTACGGAAGAAGACGACGACGAACGCGCGACCACTGGCACGAGCGCATTTGCGCGGTTACGCCGAGGGACGGCGACGCTCAACCCAGGAACGAGCGCCTACACTCTAAAAACTAGGAAGGGTATCGCAGGAGTGAAGCTGCCGGTTCGCTCTTCAAAGCGTTGTTTTACTCTCGCAAAATGTCGAGGAGAGTGAAATGCATTGTTCACTCTGTCACCAAGGAGAGAGTGAAATGTGCTTTTCACTCTCCCCTTCAGAGAGAGAGAGTGAAAAGACTCTTGCGACATTAGAAAAGAGAGACTCTTGCGGCAATAGAAAACAAAACGTAGCGTAATCTTCTGCTTCAACTGTAGGTGGCTGGCCCCGAACATGGCAATGTATCATTCATGCACGCTGAGCAAAGAACACATCGTTTTGCTTCTAAGAGAACAGGCCGCCGCAGTTCAAAGGAACGCGTAGCGAGCGCTCTACTTTTTCACTCGGAGTGGCTCCACCGCGCGCGCGCGCGCTCAAGATCGCGGAACAACACAGCACTGGAGAAAGGTGATCCTCCCAGCGAGCAAAGGCCAGCCGAGGGAGATCGTGTGTCAGCCATCTCGCTTCGCCACGAAAACACGACAGTCGTTCGTCATGCCTTGGATATAACAACAAATCCTCCACGGTAAGTGAATTCTAACTTAGGTGCACATTCTCCGTATATGTCATGCTATCGCCAGGAAGTCGTCGCTGCGCTTCGCCGACGCGATTGACAAAGGACTAGGCGCACGCGCTGTCTCTCGATGTCAATCGAAAAAGCCAGTCGTCGCGATAACTGCATGTGAGTTTATCACTTTGCCGTTGTCCGTAAGAGCTTTAAAAATCGCAAACGCTGCCAGAACTATGGTATGTTCAATAAGACGCCAGGCGAGAGGACGCTTAAAATGGTTAGTTCACCAGCCCGTGATTCCGAGCCTATGCGGAGCGTGATTAGCGTGCGTTTTGTGTGTTTGAATTTATTCAGTTTGGCAGTGTACTGTGTACGGAACGCTGTTGAACTAAGGAATCACATAACAGAAGGCGTCATTTTGCTGGCAGCATGCTTTTTTTTTTTATAAATAAACCGCGCGCTTGACGGTGTCTCGCGCAGGGGGAATCTGCGACCCCTGAAGTTACGTGCAGCACCAGTGCTAGTTAGAAACTTTGCCGCAGGCATTCAGCTGCACGCTGCGAGAGGTCAGTTGGGCGCGTTATCTTGAACTTACTGAAAACGCATGAGGAATCCATGTTTTATGCTGAAAAAAGTATAAACCCCATATAAGCGATCTTGCGCGCGGCAGCTACAAGCGACGCGACGGAGATGGCAGTCGCGTTCGCTCGTCGCCTACAAGTCGTACTCCGTGCGAGCGACGATTTTGAGCGACGCCTCCCCGGTGTTGCCGGCATGAGGGCTGCAGTCACGCGTGACGCGTGCTTTAGTAATTTACGTTGATGTATTTTACTATAAAAAGTAGCATAAACTTTTTCCGGAGGTCTTGCAGTACGTTCTTATCCTTGCACGTATTAAAATTGAATCATTTGCTCGTTCCGCGCGACAATCGGTAGTATTTGAGCGATGTATGTACATCCAGTTCCGGCTTCGCGCTATTGGCTAGTCGCTCATAGCACTTCTGGGCGACGAGCGACGATTTCTAGATTTCCAGAACCGAGCCATCTGTTCAAGCGACGGCCCGTTTTGTCGTTCGAAGCCGTCGCTCGTCGCCGTCGCGCACTAAATCGCTCTCACAGTGTTTATCCCTAAGACTGAACTGTTTTTGCTCATGTTGAAATGGTGTGATTATAGGTCTGGTTTTGTCTCCTGTTGCGGTTTTCGTGCACGGTGCGAAACTGAAAGGATGCTTATGTCTACGAACTCGGTGAATTGTCGAGCAGCTAGTTACGCATCGGCATCGAATATAACGGCTGCTGTGTGGAATTACAATTGCAGGGGCGCTTTGCATACGCTTATTGTTTTGGACATGCCTGTGCATTTGCTAATATGAGTTGGCGTGTCAGAGTTATGTCATATGAACAGCTAAATCAGCCTTCCTCTGGGGGTTACAAGCGTAATGTGTGCATTTTGCTATAGCATGGCAGATCAAGATGTGTTTATCGCTTGAATATATTTAGTAGAGAAATAAAATATCAAAATAAAATGTTGCTTTAATTCCGTGTTACCAGTCTGTCGTACACAGAACAATAGGTTGGTGTAATAAACTAATAACTGCGGTTTAACTGCAACTTTTACATGCCTACAAGAATCTAAAGTGCTAGATTTCAAACTGCAGCAGTAGTCGGGTCTGTCAAAAATGAACTCCACTGCGCACCTCATGCATGAAAATAAGTTCATGCCTTTTAGTAAGCTTAGATGCAGGCCGCAGTGAACTTGTTAGTATTGAAATGTGGGTAAGCTTGCCATAACAAGCCTTGTTGCCCTTTTTTATAGGCACATCCATATATCCATTGAGCTGAAGGACAATATTTTCATCCCTACTGAGCATCATGTTTGCAGCTATAATCCTCAAATTATGGCTTCAGCAGTGGCACAACCAGGGATGGTGCGGGGGGGGGGGGCACACTGGGCACGTGCTTAGGATGTGTCACAAGTGGTTGTTTGCGATACACCAGACTCATGACAGACCTATGACGTCTGAAAATAACCAATATTCTATTCATTAGCAGGAGTATTCTAACATTCATGAAAAACAAGGATGAACTGTGGTTTATTTGTTTTTTTGCTTAAATCTAAAAATTGAAGTTAGTTTAGCAGTTGACTGTTGCAGTCATTTGGATG